>NW_027526386.1:923318-1635818 GCF_048455015.1 Haemaphysalis longicornis
ATGGCGACAACAGTGGCGGCACCGCCCGATTCGGCTGCTGCAGATGTACTATTCCCCCATCTATAATACCCAGGCGGCACAGAAAGTGTGCCCCAAGACCGGCCCGTCTATGGCCGCTTTCTGGCATGCCCGGCCAGCATCCAGGTTCTGGCAGCCACTGATCACGTGTTGAACGGCCAACATTTGGCAACCAGCGCTTCGGTATTTTTCTGTCCGCCCGCGTCCGGACGCACAACGGCAGCTAACCGGCTGCCAGATATTCAGTTTTCTAACGGCTGCCGATGTTGAGAAAGAGAACGGCCGAAGTACGGCCTTAGGGCATCCGTTTTGTCTTCGGGAAGCGGTAATCGGCCGAAGCAAGGCAAACGACCGGCTACAGAATATGCGTATTCTTGCGGCAGTTGGTTTTCGAAAGAAGACCGGCCGGAGCGCGGCTGCCGTGCATTCGTTGTTTCAACGGTGAACCATGCGTCCGGCGGTAGAATATTCGGGCAACCAGTGTTATGAAGGATACTGGCCGACGTACGGCCGCAGAATATACGTTTTTCATTCGGTTAGCGGTCTTCGGCGGAATTACGGCAAGCGAATGGCCACAGAATATTTGGCAACCAGGTGTTCGATAGGACACCGGCCTACGTAAGGTATCTGGTTATACGTCATTTTTTCGGCAAACGGCATACAGCCGAACAACGACACGCGCCTGGGCGCCGAGAATTCATGCACACACGTGTTTGGAAGGAGACCGACCTGTTTTTTCCTGGAGGGAGAAAAAGCCGTTAAGGAGCCGAACGACGGGGACGAATTTTTCATCCGCTCCGTGTTTCTACGTTTTAAATGAACGAACATCGTTTGTCAAACAGTAATGAGTGTTCTCGGTAAACGGGCAAGGTGCAAGGCATCACTGGACAATACCAGGGAACCTTTTAGGCCATCGAAATGTCATTTATTGCCACAAGAAGACTGTGCCACACCGACGGGTGAGCTAAGCCTCGCCAGTCATCGCCGCTACCACGCCTCTGCCGCGGGCTTCGTCGACGCATCAGCTCGAGGCTATTCGCCCCCTCAAGAAATGGAGAGCATTGGAGACATCGACGCGGCAGTGATGTCCGATCCGAGATGGAGATGGTTCACTAAAATAACTGGTCTTCAAGGGCGTCGAGCAAGCGGCCACCACGCAGGAGCTAAACCGCCACCATGTCAAGGACTCCCCACCAAAGAAAGGCAAGTGCGAGCAAAAGCGCAAGTTATTCTGCTTACAATTAAACCGCGACAAGCAATGTTGCACTATGTTGTTGGTGATAAACGTAGAAGAGAGTCGCTCGTGCATTGGTAGGATCAACTTCATGCCCTGCACTATGTTACTTCATGGGATTTTACGACTGCCTCTTTTTTTAAATTTGCGATAACAACAGAGCCTTGTCAGTGACGAAGCCTAGCTGTTAATTTAGTTCCGATGTTTGAAGGTGAGCTTAGCGACTCTTGGGATATGACTCATTTGGTTAAACGTAATCGCCAGCATTCTAGCAAACACGGATTTTGTCAGGATTTTCTTGCTCAACGCAGATTGTTGAGTTCACGCACAATTTGGCTCTTGCAATAGATAAGGTTAACGTGGTTGACTGTTTACTCTTGGACTGCAAAAAAGCAAATGATGGTGTTCCATATCACCTTCTGCGTAGTACATTTTGTCCTATGAACTAAATGAATGTGTTTTTGCATTTTAATTACTATTGACCCTACAGCTTTGTTCAAAAGCACTGTGTAGTTTACCGGACTATAGCGAATGAACGTGATTCCGTATACCTGCAGCTTTATGGGAATTTAATAACATCCTGGTGTGCTGATTCAGAAAAGTTTTTGGTTGTTAAACAGTGTGTTAACGGCACCTTTACAAGAAAACCTCCATTCCAATTGAATACGTATACCGTAAATTATGCTGCTGTGACAACGGCCGAGGAATATAAATACGTAGGAGTTTATTTAGGGAGTGGTTAGAGGTTAAATAGGCAGGTTCACACCATAAAAGTTACGGCTGCATATGTTTTTGGCTTTCTGAGACGAAATTTCCCTGAACCTCCATCTAACTGAAAAGAACAACCGTATTTCACTCATGTGCGCTCAATCTTGGAGTACGCATGTGTTTTCGTGGATCCCTACACCAAAAAGAGCTGGTTGATACGCTCGAAAACATACAGAATATGTCAGTGCGATTCGTATTAGGTAATTGGCACGCTCAACTGAGCATGAGAGAAAGTAAAAGTAAACTGAAATTGCAGGACGTGAAAGATCACAGACGAAACCACAGGTTGAACTTTTTTCGTAATGTCTATGATTCGAAAACTGAAGTAGAAGGGGAGAAGTATGTCCAAGCGCCATTCTACATATCGCAAAATGGGACCGCTAGCTTAAACCAAATTATTAACTTTCCTTTAGGGTGACGCCTTGCGCGATTCATTTTATTTTACATCAATACTGCAGTGTATTTATCTTCCACGTATGATTGCATTAACGGTTTATATTGACGATTTTCAGCGTGCTTTGTAGAATAATTTTGTTATTTTGTTTCATATTTAATGCTTAGTGTTATGTATCTCCCTTCTGTAATGGATGCAAAGGCAAGCAGGCATCAAATAAATAAATAAACAATGAATAAATAAATTAATTAATAAATGAACAAATAAATAAATAAATAAATAAATAAACTTCCAGAGGCGCAAGTTTGCCTCCGACGGGTTGAGAACCCTACGCATTCAACCTTGACCAATAACATATTTATTTCCCTATTCGTTGCAGTATGCAAGGTTTCCTGTATGCATGCCACCATTGCTATGTCATTGGTTTGAAACAAACTATGTAACTCTAATTTTACGCTTTTTCTTGCGTGAACACAGAGGGATACAACTGAAGCCACCTGAAGCAGGGGGTCATTCGCAACGCGTCTAGAATGTTTTGAACGCAGAATGACAATAGAACAAAATTAAGTTCTTTTGGACTATTAAGTGGTGTGGACGTATACTCATTAAAACAACATTAAAATAGATTGAAAATGAAAGTACCTGTTCGCTCCTTCTTAGGATCAGCCCTGCGCACGATCATCAGAAAAGTTGATTGAGTAGAAAATGTCTTTGCAAAAAAAATCGGCAAAAACTCGAGATACTTTTTTGTGAAGGAGTTATAATAAATGCTCCTGAGTGTTTTGTTTAGAACCAAAACGCTTCGTAAAGGCATTCACGTCGGTTTTATACACATCAAAATTGGTCAAGAAACTAATAAAAATAGTTTATGTAGTCAATCATGAATGTGTTCCAGAATATTGCTGTGGCTGAATGTGCCCTACGGCTGGAATCTGGCCGTATGACCGTAAGCCGGTCGACTGGCTGACGGACACTGGCCGTTGAACAGCCATGGGAGTGCAGCCGTATACGGCCAAAAGGCCCACATTTGTACATGGGCCGAACATGGCTGCCGGAAAACGGCCGGACAGAAAATCACCAGCAAAGTACACCGGCCTGGTTTAGGCCGAACAGTCCTGCGCTGCCTGGTTAAGGAATTACCGCAAGGTTTGGAGATTGTTAATGTTCTGCCCCAAATCTTCGCTCATAAAATTTAGTCCCGTTCCACTCTGTAAAGAAGGTTGACCTGCAAGGCTACACGTCCTCCAAGGAATGCACGAAACAGAGCATGGGTGTTAGTAAATAACGACTGATCACACTTCGCCGCCAATTATTTGAATGAAATTTGGAAAGACACGTGCTTTATTCCAGCGGACACACGAAGACCTGTATATTTCCCTGCGGCGTCGCAGGCACCTTTCTGTTTGTGTAACTTGACAACGCAATCCGCCCTACCACTGAGGACAGCGGACAAGTCTATTGGCCTCTTAGACGGCCCCGGTTAAATCTCATGCCAGCAGAACACTGGTGTCATCGGTAACGGAATGAAATCTTTATTTTTGTATGCTCATCCCCCTCTCCTCAAAGCACAGGCACCTATATATATTGTAGTCTTAAAAACACGGTGGATATCCGGTGGTCCCGGATGTAAACCTTGTACCTCCTGCCGACGTGACGAGTGTATTACCACTGGGCCATTTGTGTCCGCCAATATTAAGACCACTTGCACTGGGGCATTCTCCGACAAATTTGGCAACCTTACTAAGCACTTGATCACCTGCGCAGGGTGTCTGCACCAATTGCTTACTGGTTGGAGTCCAGCAGTACCTAACTACCTGCCACTTTCTCCTTCCCATGGTACAATCCGACGTGCTGGAACACTTGCAGGATCACCCGCGTGGTAGGCGTCTCTACGCGTTTTTATTGTGCTGGGTAAAAGCGGCTTTAAGACTCCGAACCAGAGGATAGCAGAGCCTCCACGTCTGCCGCAATGGTAGAGCTTGTCCAAGCCATTTATTATCCCTTCGTGATAGGGACGCATCAACCGTTTTGACTGGGGGTGCCCACTCCAACACCCACCCACAAACACACAAACACAAGCAACCACACTCATACACCCATGCACACACCCACACCGTGCCCTCCTCGACTCCTACCAGCTTTATAGAGAGCGAACTGCCCACACTATGAGATTCCCCGCTCCCAAGTTGTAACAGCTTGTTTATTTTATTTAGATACGGAGCATCTCATGCTCGGGGGTATGTCCCGCGGCGTCGGGGTCTGCACTAACACTACGCATGCGCAACTCTCCTCCTACCCGCTCTCCAACAGGTGCGCGTTACTCTCTCCACTTCTCTCCTACCACCTGCTTGCGCTTCTCCTGTGTTCTCGCTTATGCTCTCGCGGCGCATGCGCTACTCTCCTCCTCTAGTCCCCCTCCTTCAAGTGTGAATATAAAGCGGGTATAGCGCAGCGCGCGTTCAGTGCAGCGCTTGCTTCGGTTGACTCCGTTGATGCTTCTGATGAAGTGTGATTGAAGCAACAGTGCTGTCAGTGAGTGGGCTGACGCAAGCACGCGTCAGCATCAGGCCAAACACTAATAGCAACGTTACGTCCACTCAACACAAAGCTGCGACGCGAAGGGCACGCAACGCTGAACGCAAACGCTTCAAGCGAGCGGCGGACCTTGAACTTCGTCAGCGCGAAGCAGCTTCGAAGCATTAACGTCGAGCAGCGGATCCTGAGCTTCGGCAACGTCAAGAAGCGTCGGTTCGAGAACGTCGAGCGGCGGTACTGGAACTTCGACAACGTTAAGTGGAACGCAAACGTACGAAGCGAGCGGCGGAACCGAACCTTCGAGAACGGGAAGCCGTTTGTAAACGTCAACAACGTCTACATTCCCATCGGGGGTTCCGTTGCGTGCCGTTGTGTTAGTAGTTGGGTTTGGGGGAAATGTAGGGGAACCCCGCGATGCTCCGCATCCCACTCAAGGTTCCCCTCAGACGATGGGGTAATTTTTGGTTCTTTCCGAAGTTGTCCCCTGGCCTACGCAGCGTGTGATCCCCGTTTATCCTCAGTATGTTCGTTTGCTCAACCAGCCGTTGTTGTTATTGTGTCTTGTTATTGAAGCGGCGCGCTTTTTTTTCCGTTTCACCGCGGGTGCACTGCCGTACGTCTGTTTTCTCAAGGGTGTGCCTAAACGAGAGTTTTATATCGGAGATGTTTTCGTGGGGTATTTATGCGAGGAATTGGGTGACTCAATCGCAGGGGTGTGCAGAGGGCATAGGCTAGTGATGAGGAAGCATGGTAACATATGCTTGGACAAGACATTTATCGATATCGAGGGTAATATCATTACATGACACAGTTGTTGCCCAAAAAGAAAATATGAAGGGTATATGCAGCCAGAAATCAAAATTTATCTTGTGTTGGCATTGATCATTTAGTTAAAATACACGCTGCTTGATTTTTGCGAGAGCTAATATCGTTATGCAGTTATAAAACAAAATTCGTTCTCGGCGACTGTTTGTGGCAGTAGTTGAACTTAAAAAGCAATACAAGGTTTCAGGAGATGGCGCCAGCAGTCGACACGCCCACCTATGAATTGTCGCAAACGGAATCGCTCGGCCGGCTTCGAGAAGTTCTGCAAACTTTAGCCTGCAAATGAGGGAAAGCCAGGCAAGTTTACTGTTAACATCATTGTTCTTGAAGTTACGGAAGTGCAGCTTGGAATATTTTATGAGCCCGTTTACGAAATCGTAATATGACATTCGAGTAAGAAAGCTAACGGATTCTTTATTGCCGTAATAAGGCGAAATAGCTTCAGTGTACCCAAGTGCTGACATTCTTCCAAGTTTTAAATACATTCTTAATAATGGCAGTAGTCACTTTCCAACGTACTAAATGAGAATTTTGCTTATAGAACAGCTTAGAATCCTACTAGTTGCAAACAGTTGTTTAAAGAACATTTGTGGAGTAATTTTTAAGGGGCAGCGAACTATAAAAAAAAGTTTTAATTTGAATTGCTAAGTAAAAAAATGCTGCAACAACTTGCAAGCCCAACAAACGCGTAGATACGTGTGTTAATAAAAATTTGTTTGATGCCTTACCAGTTGATGTTAATAAAAAAAATGCATGCTCAATAGGAACAACAAATAAAATTTTTTACAAATGAAACGTCCTAAAATTGTAGATGGACGAAAGAACGAAAACGACTTCGGAATAAAAACCCGGGCTACTCAAATCCATTACGCGGTTTGATAAACTTTAGATTTTCCGTTGCTGCCTATTGCAGTGTTGTTACGAAGTTTTTAACTGTTTAATTTCTATTTCTTATGTAAAATTGTTTAGGATGTCGGTGCGTATTCCACAACTTCGGATTAGCAGCTACTCTCCCCATTCGGGCTTAACAGTCTGCCGCATTATTCAGAATTAATGTGATAACATAATTCGGAGTTGTTGATTTAACAACGCCAATGGTGGGTGCATCAGCCTGCAGCAGCACCCATCTCAAACGAGTGTTACAGCCTCCTAATTCATAACCAGCACTCCTTAAATTTACGATGCATAAAGCGTATAACATTTGCATGTACAATTTGCAGAAAGGTTTCCTCTGCACAGTTCTAAAACAGCAAAATTATGCCCCCGCTATACTCCTGCAGCCGCAGTCGCACCGTAGTCACTGATTTTCCGTAATGTTGCGGGATGCCATTGTTCCTAATTTTTTAGAAAGCGAGCTGCCAAACTTTGGTTGTACATATTCGGCCACGGATATCTGTACTTACCCATGACGTGAGCATCTGTATTATTAGCTACAATTTTTTTGCACTCCGTTTTCCTCATAGCGTGATAATGTTTATGCACGAACATAACGGTGCAGCCCAGCGAAGCAGACAGTTGCAGTATCTGAAATCTATAGCGATCCACACGCTATTGGCCGGTAGGGAAGACCGGATCTGCGCCTTCATCCTTTTCTGTTTCGATTCTTTGACTACGATGTATTTATTTGCCGGACGAAAAATACAGCCGTGAAGCCAGCATACGTGAACAGAGTTACTCCATATATACGAATTCTGGAATTCTCCATTCGCACCGTGTATCTAGAAGCGGCACGCTGTTTTCCCCCTTGACCTGGGGAAACTGGCGCATACACAAGGCCAGTTTACGAGCCTGTCGCATGCTGGCAAAGGTTGAAATACTCCATTTTTTGAGGCTGCTACACTAAGTCTTAAAGACAAAAACCAGTAAACTAGAAAAAAATATGAACATGAATTTGTTTTATAATTTCAAAACCAAGCGTTATTTCATTACTTTCGTTATTCCGCAGAGCCAACTGTATCTAAAGCGGCGTTTCGCAACTGGTTGTATATATAGAAACTTCGGTTGTATATATAGAAACAGTCAAGGGGTCTGCTTGTTTTTTGTATTTGTCGAACCAGAGTTGCTCGCTAACTTCCCTCCAAGTAATCGGTCAGCGCTAGCGTTTTCTGTGGCTCACTTAGAGCGTTGGGTAGAAGTGAGGGGCGACCTTTGCACCTGAGTGGTATGTTTTAAATAGCGCCAATTACAACCAAGATGTAACTCTCTCGTGGGTGGAAACATTTTGTGTAGTAATCGAAAATCCCAGATAGGACCCAGCAGTTCTCGCCTAAGACGCTGAGAGCATGCGGCACGCTAATAGCGGCGTAGACCTCAGTATCCGCGCAAAGAATCACCTTTAACTACTCCTCGCTCGTAAAACAACTAAGAAAAAACAAGAAGATTTCGACGTTCACTTTCATCGTTTGCTTCGCAAGGATTTAGCGCTGATTCTGCTGGTTCGACGTGGCTAAACGCACCAAATCTTCGCGTTTTCCTGTCAGACAGAAGGGTATAGGGCTTCGCGTCAGACAGATAGGTAGTTGATTTTTTGAGTAAGTTGAGAGAATGAAGACGCGTTCCTTAATTCGAGAAGTCATGGCTTATTTGGATCACTTAAGAATGAGCGAGTATAGATTTACACAGTATTTCCTTGTGAACGCTGTCGTAGGCGCTCAGAGGTTCTGCCATCGTGACTTGACACAGTCTGTTAACAAACGTCAGATCCGTCCTGGAATGGTTTGGGTGATATGTCGAAATGGCTTCTTAAGATGCAACGAGTATTGGTCTAGCATGAAAGTCTCGATCCATTTAGCCGACTGCTTGGTCCTGTCCCCATTGAAGTCTCGGCAGAGCAAGACCGGAGTCATTTTATGGGTGTACCTGTAGTGTTTGAGTTACTCTAACCAGCAAGCTCTGAACGCGGCTTTCGGATGTGTTCGGTCGTATGTATAAGTGGGCGATCACGAGACCATTCGGCACCACGACCGCGCACGTATTCCCCTTCAGATTTGGTGCTTTGAAGACGTACGTTGCCATGAACGTATCGGCGATGCCGATGCCAAACGATTGCGGGAAATCTGTCCCTGGCATTTGTCACTTTATTATTGAATTCCAGACTATACCGAATGTACCAAACAGGACTTTGTTCTAATTGTTACTGAATACTGTTTCCTGTACTGAAAAAGCAAGAAGTGATGGCGAGAGAAGCGTAAACATTAACCATACCTCATCAATTACTATGCACCACAACTGAGCCCCAACCCTACCTATGAAAGAGCGATAAAGACCCCAAGGTTCTTTCCCCGACCAACGTCGAAAGGAACATTGGAAAGAATCCAGAACACCCGAACACCCGCAAACGGACAAATATTTCTGGGAACATTTTCTTCAAATAAACTTGACTTGTTTTCCTATCTGACTGACAAATCGTAGTTATATTGCCGGCAGCGAAGTAATAGTGCACAGAAGCGCCTTATTTTGTTCCCAAACGTCTGCAGCATTCCTTCAAACAGTTCAACAACTGAAAACACTGCCCGAAGCGCCGTTTATTGTTTCAGCGAATGCGTGGCTCTTTTTATTCCGCGTATTTTATATTTCGGTTCTGTCGAGCGGCCGTTCCTTCAGTGTCTGATTCTTCTGACTGAGCATGAATAATTACTTGACGGTCGTCACTAATACCTTAGTACTCTCCCGAGCACTATACATTAACGGCCAGCCAGCTACCCAGAGTGCTTCACGATTGTTATTTATCACAATGGGAACAACGCTATTCGCCAAACGATCTCGTAGATATTGAAAATCTGGTTCTCAGAACTAACGCCTGTGCTTGAAGCGAACGGTTGACGATTGTTTTTCACAAACAGAACAACCGTTGTCTTTATTATGCCGTCGGCATCAAATGCAAAGGACCACTAGCAGCTGCCGGCAAGTGCCTGTTAAAGGCCTATTGTGCTTCGGTGCTCGTCAAACAATAGCATACTGCGCCCCTCTCCAAACTACATTCTTAGACGGGTAAATGGGATGTCTTCAATAACTGTACGTGGTCCCTTCCTCATTCCTGCTTTCCCCTTCGCTCTCTCTACAGCTGCTTCGTTTTATTGCATTGCTCCACCAGTAGTCCTGACCTACCGAAGAGGCAGATTCTGCCCGTCACATAAGGCGTCTGCTTTGAGCTCACAGGCGCATTCTTCTCGGGACGTTTCCTCGGGACGTATTTCCGCCAAATCAAGCAAATGCTTGTGGAGATCGCGTATTGTTTTGTGCTGGACTCCAGTAAGAACATTTTATACAGAACGTACTGTGCAGGAGCTTGTCGTAGTATCAACGGTTATAATTGTAGTATTGTGTATCACTCCCGAACACCGTCATTTGCCACTACTTGGGGGCCAAGTGGGTAGCAGCCAATACAGCAAATTGTGGACCAGTTCAATACAGCCACATGTTCAGCTATATTCTCGGTGGAGGAACCCTCTGTTATAGGCGACTAGGCGACGCGTCCATCAACTTGTTGAGCAGCAAATTGAGATCTGAATTAAGATAATGCAGAATGCACAGGCTGTTTCACGGCTCTCTAAAGTTACCAGGGGTTCGGATGAGGTGCTCGGGAAGCCTCGGGAAGCACTCCGCACCTAAGTATCAGTTATGCCATACACTCTTAGTCAATTCCTGGTTATACGACCCGCATGCATGCGGGCCGCCGCGTCAATTTAAAGCCGCTTATAAAGCGACGGTTCAGGCGTCCTCGAGCGCAAGCGGCCCGACAAACACGCGGCCCTCCGAACACGCGGCGCAGCGTTTAAGCGCCCCTCTTGAGGGCCCATCCAGAGGGCCACCTAAACTTTGGGCCGTGTGTTCGGCAGGCCGCTGGCCTGCCGAACGCGGCCCACTATGCGGCCCACTATGCGGCCCACTTTTCTACGCGGCCCACTATGCTAATATATTCCCGCTTGCGAAGCGGCCCCTAAATCATACGGCCCCTCAAATAAGTGGCCTTGTTGCTTTTCACCGAAAAAGAAAAAAATCCACTCGGCCAGAATTGATTTTATCCGTTTTTTTCACTCGAATTGACAGGCCAAGACCAGCACCCCATGACGAATGCTCTAACACATGTTATATCATGCGCTACATGTAAGCACTTAGACGTAACCTTTCGGACAATCGAACCTGGATCTACTACAACACATCAAGAGGCGGATATCATAACCACTGCACCACGACCCACGGGCTGCTGGGGAGTGCAAACGCAGGCTTATGAGTGTTCTGCATGCTGTTGCGCGTAAAGCCGGAGTCCTAAATAACCCATTCGGCGCGAATGGCTTTCTTAGACGACCGTTTTTGAATCGCCCTAATAAAGAGGCATAATACTAAGGTTTGCGGGAATATAAGTACACTTGTACGAGCGGAAACCTTTTGTCATGCTGTGTGCCGTTCCCACAGTATGATGCGCCGTGCGGGGAATTATTCAATCGATGCAAACGGAATTGATAACAGTTCTTCTGCCTTGTTACGTAAAGTATTCTTGGTCATTGGCGGAAAGTGCCTCCTACAACAATGGTTGTAAATACCTTACACATAGGGCGCACTGTTGTACTGGAAATAAGAGCTGTCTCGTCACGAGTGGCAAGAATACCAAGGATGAAATGGTGTACTGAATTTTTTCTGCTCTTTGTAGTTCTTCTGATGGTGCGGGTACATGCCTTGACCTTTGTTTTTGTAATAGTGGGCCGGTAGTAAAATACGCATCTGGTAATGTAATGAACCAATATTAAATCACTCACTCTACATAACATTGTGTCCCAAAGCCTGCAGAATCGCTGCGTTGACGCCCAGGTAAAAAGCCGTCGGACGGCCCTGTAGATACTGCATTTCTTTTTTTTTGATGAAGCGCGAGCACACAAAGAATATCTTAGCGTTATGTCGCGCAGACCGAATAAGCACTCGGCTGTATAACTTGTAACGCCCTGCATTTCCAGAAAAATGCAGTGTAATTACATAAATAATATAATTTATGCTTTGTTTTAATTTATTACCTTGTAAGCGTTTGTGTGAAACTTTTTTTTCAGTTTGTATTTGATCATTACCCAATAATAAGTTTGTGCTAAGAATGTCACAACCATTTTTATTCTTGCACGATAATTTCAACATTTCAAAAGATATGTAAATACAAGGGTAGCAATCCATCATGTAGTTATTTCTTACTTTAAACCGGAAAAAAGACAGAAAACAAGTATTACATTCTAAGCTGTGAGAAAATGACCATTGTACTTTGCAATACCACCGAAAATTCAATCTTTACTTACAGCTCTTTATTTATGAATAAAATACTACTCTTTATTTCAGTAAAGGCTCCAAAACGTTTTTTGAGCACAAAAAAAAACTCTTCACCAGACTCAGTACTGCCTTGGAGGACAAAAACCTCCCTTCTGTGTTTGTAGAAGCTACCCAAAAAGCATAAAGTACTCCCATAAGTTACCTTAACGTCGGTAAAACTCTAATAAAAAGAACAAAGTGGTCCCTAATATCTGTCGTAAAGCAACCGCGAAGTCTTATATATGCTTCCCAAAGGTAGCGAGAATATCCTTTTCAATCCCCTGAAAACTCCATCAACTTTAGTCAAGAACGCCCGCCATGAAGAAATAAATACTCCATTTCAACCTCCTTATACCCGCCCAAGCATTTCCTCTAAATACCACCTTTCAATTTGCTAAAACCACTGTGTTTTGGGAAAGTAAATGAAACCTCCCAGCCCCATGTCCTAAAAAAACTACTAGAAGGAGGATCACTACAGGACAGCTCATTTGGAACCTCTAGGGGGTATATATTTTTTAGAGTGTATGAGAGGGCGCGCGGGGCGCCATAGACGTTCCTTTTCACTGGCAGGGCGAGCTCCGTTTGATGAAGGGGCAAGTGGAACTGGATATTGCACACGCACGGGGTGTGCAGCTGCATCTGCAGCCTGCATTGTGCGGTGCCTGTTTTGTTGGGGCCATGAAACGCTCACAGGAGATGGGAAAGTGCCCACTATGTTCTCAATTTTTAGCCCAAGTTCGTTGGACGTAGCAGTTTTACGAAGATCTGGTACAGCTGCCGATGAGTCAGTGTAAATTGTACATTTTGGTGAAGCGTAATTGATTATCAACGATCTGTGTCGCATAGCGTCCCGCACTGTTTCTTCTTGATGCCTGTCAAATGGATCTGCGCGTGCGCTGTAGCGCATCCACACACCCAAGACTTGGTACTGGCAGAACTGCTTCATGTCGCAGCAAGACGCAGCTTAAAAAAAGGTATTTTTACTTAATCTTCTGGGACCAAATAGATGCGTAGCATTTCCTACGTCCAGACCACGACCACAAGAGTGCTCAGAAGAAACAAGAATCGAAAGTGCTTGATTTTGACGAATTGCAAGACAAAAATATATCAGTACCTCGGCAATTGTATTAAGAGCATCTAACGTTATCGCAAACCTGTCAGGGCCAATGTGTCTCACAAATCGACGTTTTAAAGACATTTTGTGCTAACCGGAAGTGGGGACAGATCGACGAGTTCGCGCTACACACGCCGAATTTGCGAAGTTCTTGCTGCGGAATCTAGCCGAGGAGGTTGTGAAAATTTCTGGAGGGGAAGTACCCTATAGGCGCGACCGCAGAGAAGTGAACCATGGCAAAGCGGTCAGCGGATGTATGCCGTGGGCAGAAAGGGCAGCGTGTTGTCGGGCACACTTAAGTGTTTCCGTGTTTTTTGTTGTTTACATGGGAGAAAAGGATAGCTAAGCTGGCTATGTCGACGAGGATATTTGACGGCAGCCTCATTGTTGCCTTGCGCGTAAGATGTCGACATGACACGAGTAACACTCATACTCATACGAGTAACAAGTAACAGTCTTCACCACCCAGCATTGCCTTCGCTGGGTGGTGAAGAGAGCCGTCGCCGCGAAAAATAACCAAGTTCAGGGCTGAACAGACTATTCCTGTTTTCACCTAAATTAACGCTAATTTGGTGGCTCTAATGGTAAAGGCCACTCCTTAAGCATTCATATTACGTCATGGTGCACGCCATTGCAAATGCCGCCTGAAAACAGCTACTAATGCCCGAAATATTGCGCCTACATGTGCGGGACACCTCTGTTCCAGCGTAAGTGGTTAGGTTGATTCTTTTAGCTGAACTAGCATAATAAACGAATATTAGTTATGCAACTCTCACTCCGAAGCACTTTCTGTGGAAACAATGTGGCGAGTTGCCTGTTTTTTTGGAAGTACTGCAAGTAATGAGGATATTGCAGTGTTTATAAGTTTTGCTCATAGAATTTTGCTGGTTTAATGAAAGTCACACTAAAGCCATATGCATACGACCAATTTAAGTAGCACGCTGAGCGAGTGGGCGTCCCACTGTTTACATATTCCTGTTCCAGTTCATCTCTGCCAAAGAATACGTTTAAGACAAGGGGGACACTGAAGCATGTTAAAGCACTTTCTTAATTCAGCGTATACAATTATATATTTTGATGCACTTCATAGAAAGCATAGGAAAAATTTAAGACATATCGCTTTCATGTGAACTGGCACTGCAACAAAGGCAAACCTCCTACCTTACGTATGAGTACAAAAGAGCGAGACCTCCGTGGTGTGACATGTGTATCTCAGTTACGTGTCTCAGTCGCTCTGTTTCTTCACCGCAACTTTTACGGACGTTACTAAACTACATCCTCAACTTTGTTATTTAGCATGTTTGCGCGTGAGTACCCCGCTATTGATAAGATAACTTCGCGAAGCAGGTTAATAATTGCGTTCACAACCTCGCTAACGGCGTACTTTTGGACGCCAGTAGCCTGCTGTTGAAGAGATAACCACGCGGTCGAAGAACGCCGAAGAGCATTGCGTCACACTTGTACGAGGCTAAGCACAATGGCTCGACTAACCTCGCCTACACCATCAAACGCAAATAAAAATTCAGGGAGGCTCACACTTACACGCAACACTTGAATGGCGAAGCTGTAGGTTATCATTGACGAACGCGAAATTTAGATTTGGTATCGTTATGGTGTCATGGTTGACATCGGTGGCATGGCATTTGAATTACTTAAAGTCGAGCAAGGCCTGAGTAAGATCGTCGTTTGGTCGACGTTTTCGAACTCCGCTCTGCAAGCGTGGCTTATCAACTGCAGTGGATACTGCGCGTGCTGAGACTCTCGAAGCGTGGCCTCTTCCTTGACCATTAAAACTATCCGAGGTCAGGCCAGGTGGAGTGAACGATCACTTGCAGCAGTTTCTACAATAAACCCGCAGCTCGTCCGCGGTACAGTGCGCATGCGCACAACGACAACAGGACGAACGAGCGATGGCCGTACTCTATGGCGTACATGGGACGTCTGTTTCGTTCCGAGCAAGTGTTGGCCCTCTACAGCGAACGCGGGAGTTTTTTGGCCAATATTGTTCAATATCCTTTAGCCCTCCTCCATTTACTCGCAAGCACTCCTCCCTTTATGTGTATGTAACTGGGGACACCATACACAAACGATTTGCGGAACAGCTGCGCAGTTAGAACCGTGCGAGTACTCGTGTCGGGACATGCGCAAATGAAATGTTTTACCGGACTTCCTTGGTTCATGCTGGTTAATATCTAAACAAACACCTGGCTTTAAATGAGTGGGGAAGACAAGTCGCGGTACAGATATATAAAAATAACGCCCACCTTTACTCGCGGGAACCCTGGTGTGATGCGACGCTGAGCAGGGTTCAAGCGCAAGTGGAGAGCAACCGCCGACCGAAAGGCCGCCGGAGAGCGGCACACCGGTTATATGCGCGCCCGAAGGAGAGGAGACCGCGGAGCGGAGAGAGAGAGTACTGAACATGCGCAGCACCGTGCGCCGCACCGCCCACCGGCGGAGTGAGAGCGCGCTGGGCCACACACCCGCAGATGTTGAGAGAGAGTGTTAGCTCTCACCTGGGCACGCGCCGACGCTAGTGCGTCTGCCGCGGCTATGACGCAACGCAATCCAACACAATCCACTTTAATCCTATCCAAATCCAATCCAATCCAATGCAATCCTAGCCAAGCCAAGCCAATCCAATCGAATCCAATCCAATGCCCCTTGCGAGAGAGTGTTCGCTATCGGAGTGGAGAGGGGTTAGCGGATGAGAGTGTGGACGCCGACGACGCCGACGACGACGACGGACGCACGCAGGAAGGACACGGCCGCCGACAATAGATTCTTTCAGCGTCGCATCTAATAAAAATATATGTGATTTGGCGCATTGAAGGGACTGCTAGGAACACCGCGACTACGACTGAAAACATTTGCATATCTGCCTAAACAAAAGCGTAAACAAGTATGTGGACGTCCGCTGCTACGATAAATTTCCTCTTTAGGTGCGTTACCCGTACAAGCCAACGCAAATGGTTGGCAAGTGTACACTTATAAAACTGTAATACCCGCGAGACACAAAATGAACAATACCATTCGGTACTAACGGAAGAAAGGTGATCCCCGGCGCCTTCTTCCAGCGATTAGCGCAACTGATTGCCAGGAGCAGGCGGACCATTGGTTATTTCTGCACCTTTGTAGCATCCAGAGAATATTTACATACGACGTCATTGTACGCGTTGAATATTGCCTGGCATGCAGCGGGGTGTAGGCAGAATGCGGCGGATGCGATGCGGCTGCTACGATGAAGCGAGTCTACTGCCCATGGCACGAAAGCCGCCGTCGGCGTACGTTTTTGAGTGGCATCTCCACTCCAGAAGTTTTAAAGCGAAGGTTTCAGCCTCTCACGGATAATGTCGGAACGCCAAAACGCACTGCGGGACAGCCTACTTTCTATGACGACGACGATGATCACGAATGAAGTGTACAAAATTGAAACGCTTCCTTGCGTAGCTTGGCGGCAGCTCTGTTAGGCCCCTTCTGCTACAGGTTCATATGCCGCTGAGGAAGGATGTGACGGACACATGCGGCGATGCGACGTACATAAGCCTAAATAAATGTTTTGAGGTGAACGCGCACAGCCGTTACCCACAGCTCGACGTAGGATGAGAATGACGTTGCTCCGAACTCCGTAAGGCTGTTAGTTGCAGGACGTTAGGCCTAAGTTCTTTTTCTTAGAGTTAGGCCGTTAAGCATGGCGTCGCATTCCGCCGTTTAACGCTTTGAACCGGCCGGCACTTCAAAATATACTAAATGCACACCACGCAGCGGGTAACCATTCACGCGGTAGACCCGAATCCGAAACGTATAGGCCTGCGCAGTGAGCACCCGAAAAAAGCTCCAGTTATTCTACGAAATTTGTGCGTACACCTCCTGAGTACAAAAAACTCGCCGTGTTGGATTTGCCAACCAAGGGTTCTATCAGACAACAACTTCGCATTGAGCCGTTGTCGTCGTTTGACGGAGGGGTATGTGATTTTTTTATACAACCTCCCTGGTTCCACGTTGAAGTAGCGCCTCTGTGCTATCAAAATGCTTTTGTCCTGAACTTGTGCTTGGCGCTTAAACAAACTTCAGTGGATGGCACACCAACTACCTTACATGGGCATATTAATTGGTTCCAGAGCTTGCTCACGCGGTTCTCCGCGGGAGAGCAGTGATATCGTTCGGGTAAAAAAATCTGGGTGTTCTTGGAGTGGCAATTTCCAAAATGCATGTGTGCTGCAACAGCCGGGTCTGCTACGAAGTTAGAAGGGTTGCCGGCTCTTGTTGGCGCTCCTGCACCATTTATTCACCAGTGCAAGCTGCGTCACTTTTTTTGCGGTCCCCGTTACGTACCAATACAAGCAGTTTCGGTTTCTCAAGTGTGCTGCTGGCGTTCTAGGAGGACTGTATCCAAATTGAGTAATCTATAAGCACTTGAACCACCTAAGAGCCAGACAAAAATAAGTAGTCAACGTATACGCTTCCAATATTAGACATAACAAACAACCAAAAATATTTAGCACCTTACCACCAGACAAAAAATAACAACGATGTGCGCAGTCACAAATGCGGAGGAAGCAACCCACGTTCGCTTTTGTTTTACGATTTAACATACTTCCTTGCTTATTGGTTGAATAAAACTTGAAGAGACTAGAGTTTTGTTTTGGGTCTGTCCATTTTCCTCCATTTGAAGTCCATGTATTAACTGCGAACCACAATTTAAGATTATTGACAAATTTAGCTCGTAGGCAAGAAAAGTAGGTAAAACTCTGCATCGCGTCCTGTACTGAGGATCCCATGCTCTGCGTGATCGCCGTAGCGTCTAATCCTCTTACAGTTTGTTTGAAAATATTTTTGGTAAATAGAGAGTGATGGCTTTTCCTGCGAACACTCTTCCGTCGACCGCCACTTATTGAGAGAAGAAACGAATTTGTTCAAGCTTACAATGTCGCTCTGCACTAAAGGACCCGACGAACTGCCATCCCAAGAAAATTACCTCGTCCTAACGACCGAGTCGTGTTGGCGGCCATTTTCATATCAATGGTTTCGGAGTAGTTTCGACAACAGGACACTTCTAGCCGTTTTCGGTAACCATACCCCTCCGTTGACTGTTGTGCATAGTCTTTAGGCGTGAGTTTTGGAAAGACGCAGGACATCAAATAACTAAATGTATTTGGCATGTAAAGATATTAGGCTTAATGGAGGACTATTCTTACTGATTAAATTTCTACAATGTATATTTTGGCAGTTTTGAAAAAGAAGTGTTGTATTCGTTTCCTGTACCCATGTTCGCCTACAACGTAAAAATTGCCAGTTCAGGAGATGGCGTAGACGCGCTCATGGGAAGTTTACATTAGCAATTATGTATGAAAATGTACCAAGAGCGAGGAGCAAAATAATGCACCATGTACCTATACAATCAAGCGTGAACTAAAGAGGCACAACGATTGTCGGCAATCGCTACTCATAGGGTAATTTTACGGGTATGTATTTTTAAAGTAAGTCGTTGTCGGGTTGATACAGAGCGGGATGGCAATATACAAACAATTTAAAATAACACAATTTTAAACATACCAAAGGAAAACTCCAAAATTTTACTTCCGTTAATTAAACCATTTTCCGTTTGCAAATACATAAATTGAATTAAAAACATTTTGCAATTTGTATATGCTATACTACTGTATTTCTTAGCAAGTTAAAGAATGCAAACTGTACAGTCTACTTTATTGCATTTTTCTGCTTTACTAAAATCACTGCAAGAATTGTTTGTTAGAATAAGATCTAACTTCATTCTACTCTCAGAGCACGAAATGTTACCAGTAGGGCAACTGACATTTTGCAATATCGGTTAATTCACAAATTTTAGTAATAATCTCAAACCTGCGATGCAGTGATAAGGAGAGCCGGTTCTTTTGAGCCGTTCTTTCTTCGGTACTTCTGACCCGCTATTTTCGAGAGCCGCTCATCGCGAAGCCGATCTTCGGAGGCGCCATTTGGGAACAGCGTTTGAGAGACCGCGGCGGCGGCGGCGCGGCGGTGAATGACAGACTGGGAGGCCGCAATGGCAGCACTGAACGAACTGCGTCTGTTTTTTCAAAGTAATATGAAAATAAACTCCTGTGACCACATGATTCACCACACTTACATTTTTGCGTTCTGCTGTTGCCCGAGTCAGGAATGAGCCGGATCTTCTCAACCCGTCAGTTCAGCGGCGATTCTCGGCTCCCGGCGGTTCTTTGGCAGAGCGGCCCTCCTACGAACCGCCGTTCAGCGGTGCTCGCTCGATTAGTGAATCGTGCTAAGCATGGCTCTGAACTAGTCGTGTCGGCACGTTCCGGTAGAGTTATTACAGGCGTTTCGGCCGACTCAGCGGTGTCTTGTGTGCAACTTTCCCGTCATCTATTATCCCTGCGAAAAAGAGTACCCGTCCGGCTTCGAATAAACGGAACAAAGCGTTGTTCACCACCACAATATTAAAATTAGTTCCTTGTATCACGTTTTCCAGAATCATGTGGCGTCGCAGCTCAGTAGTAGAGATCATATTTGTGAGGTTATAAAGTTGACAAAAAATTGCATTTTCTTCTTTATATATCGACCGAGAGTGATCCTGAAATACCACTGACACATAAAAACTTTTGTAAAGATGGTGAGGCCAATTCTTTTCAGTACAAATACACCGGATATTATTCCAAAATAAATGACTCAATAACAATTAAGTTATAATTTAGATTATGCATGCTTACACAGGTTCCAGACATAAATGAACCGCTGAACCTTTCAAATGAACCGTTTCACTTCAGTGAACTGAGCCGCTCTCTGAGTGAGCGGTTTGCTTATCCCTAATTCTTAATGCAAACCATCTCCGATAAGCAAAGGAATTTTTATTTTTCTCCTGTAACAAAAGCAAGTACAAAACACTCGTGGTTACGCTTTTCCACGTTCACATACTAGGTCCATCCGTTACATTCCAGGACAACATCTCTCCTTGCTATTAACAAAGCAGATACGAAATGAGTCAAAAACTAACACGGCATGAACACGAATGCAAATGACGTACACTTCTTGGTACATAAATTGTGCACTGAGAGGACAGCCTGTGTCCTCGGAGAAGGGGGACTACTCCCCCACCCCAAGCACCAGCTCCCTTTACACAAGACGTTTCATTTACTCGGGGTCTTCCTTGCTACATAAGCAACTACAAAACATTCACATGCAAAAACAAATACAAAAGAAACCGAGCATTGGTTTGTTGACTGTACCGCATACACTTATTTGGCCCACCTTCCCATTTGGGGCCATAAAACTTATTGAATACTCAGAACATGACCTCTGTTTACAGAATGCATTTGGAACTACCTTTGGCAATAGCAATACAATCACGCGGTTTACATCCGCACCCCATGTCTTACACCTGTAAAAACGCAAGTACGCGGCTTACATTTGCGAGCCCGTTCACTTTGTAGTAGAGTGAGGCGCCAAGTGCGCAGGTGCGGGAGGAAAGTCTTTCCGCCCAAGGCGCTGTCGCCTTTTAAAAGCCTCCCCTTATGTTCCCGTAAACTTGACCCGTACGCGTTTGGAGTGCAACTCAAGTGCACTCACATTTATGAGCCTCCCGTTATATTCCCATGAAATGTAGCCCATGTATTGGAGTGCGGCTCAGGTGCACCCGCTCGTTTTGAACCTCAATGAAAGGACAAGATCATTTTCTCAAGAATTCTTCTTCCCCTAAGAAGAAGAGCTCTGCTTCCAGGTTTTCGGTTAGTTTTGTGTGCATGTGGATGAGTAAATTCCACTGGTTACGTCGGGGGCGCGATTGCTTGACAGGAGTATACCTGTTTATCCACAGTACATAAAGACCAATCGTTACGATAAGCACAGCTAGAGGGTTTTTTGGGCACCGTCTGCCCTCCAGGAAGTCCCGAATGCGGAGTTGTCTATATGCCCTACTCACTATGAACCAAAATGTTTTGGCGACTGTGTATTGGATCATTGCGTGTTCATTTGTCTGCCTCTGATTACAGTGCACACACTTGTCTGTTCTTGCTGTACCCCATCTCCTTAAGACAGTTCTCGTCTGCAAGACTGACCACCCATACTTCCAAGTTCCGTCCTGGGCTTCACCCGGTACATTTGCATTGATCAGCGTGCGCCAGGGAAAGTTCTTTTGTTTCTCTTGTAGGTTTTCAGGACTCGTCTCATCTAATTTCTGAGCCAGTTCTATGTTCCACATATCTTCTATTTCTCTTTGTGAAATATGTGTGGTTAGTTTCTTATATGCCGCTATTACTTTGGCGTAAAAGGGGGGTGGCTGAGTTGCCTTGGGCCCATCCGGAGTGTGCTGTGGAAATAACCTAGCTTGCGCTCCAAAAAATGCACACTGAGCTGCTTTGCTGGATGCCCCGTCTGCAGATCAAGGACCTTAAGAACACTTTTCAAAGCATGGGTCACAGCATAATTGGTTACGGAGGGGATGTTCCACCCCCCAAATTGTCTGGGCAGGCCCAGTTTCCCGGTTTTGACCAGGGCTGTTTTATCTTACCAGAACAGGCACAATACTTCAGATGTAATTTTAACCGCTATGTATCGAGGAAGGGCAGCTGTCCCGGCTATATACCTTACTTTCCCTGTAAAACCATTTAGTGCCAGATACCTTCTAACCGCGTAGGGAAAGTCGTAAGCTAAGGCTTCGTTTACATCGTCCCTGAGTTCTTGAAGTGTCTGGTGCCATGTCTTAAGTGATACCCCGCTCGACGTGTAAGTAACTCCGAGGATTTCTACATGTGTGACTACTGGGATGCCATATATGTGTTGTTTTTCTAATGGACTTAGGCTTAAGGCTTCACTTTTTGTGCAATTTTGTCTTGCACCAGCTAACTCGGAATACCCCCCATAGCAATTAAGTGCATGCACTAAACTATCTTCGTCCCTTGGATTCAAAAGTAACATCATCGGCATACGTCGTTACTTTAACTGTCTGGCTCCCTGGAAGCTGTAAGCCTAGGATGTGCGACTTATTTTCGACATTTTGTAAGAACAGTTCTATTGCTAAACAAAAAGTAATGGGAAAAGTGGGTACCCTTGTCATAGCCCTCTTGTTACGCTCAGACGAGTTGCTACCGATTTGTTCACTACTAGATCACTCTGCGTGTTTTCATAAAGGATTACTAATATTATAATAAACTGTTGTGGATATCCGAAGGCTGTTAAAGTTGCGAAGATGTAGTTGTGTTCTACTCTGTCAAACGCCTGTGCTTGATCTAAAGAAATGAGCCAGCCTCTAGCCGGTCTCGTTTTGGTGTACTCTATTATGTCTCTGTTTAACATGTTTAAGGTTTGACAGTTCCTGTCTGTAACTGAACAGGCTTGCCACGATGTTGTCACTTCCGGCAAAGTAAGTTGCAGTCGTCTTGTTAGTACTGATGCGAGTAATTTGTAATCCAGCCCCAGAAGCGTAATGGGGCGCCAGCTTGTAGGTTCGTTCCCAGCCCTTGCATTTTTTGGTATTAGGATAATCCTACCTCGTTTAAAACTGCGGGGTACTGTGTGCGTTGTGAGAACGTAATTTAGTACTGCGCATAGGAAGGGTCCAAGAAGGTCCCAAAATGTGCTGTAAAACTCGACTGGCAATCCATCCACTCCTGGCGCCTTGCCTTTGTGGAGTTGCTTCATTGACTCTGTTGATTCTTTTAATGTAATCGGAGCGACTAAGTGTACAGAGTCCTCATCTGGTAATTGTGGAAGACTTGCTAAGTAGGAGCTAGAGGTAATGCTACCGATGTCTCTGGTTGTCTCACTAGAGGTCATTTCCTGAAACTTGGAAATGAACCTGTCGATGTCCCCTGGTGTGAGATTTGCTTGGTTTCACCTGTTTGCTTCTGCTTTCAGCTGTCTGTTTCGTTCGTACCTCAGGACGTCTGGGTTGGCACTGGGAAATTGTCTGGCTCTATGAACATTGGCAGAGGTGGAATAAAGCCTGCTTAATCTGGAGTGTCTCAGTTTTAAATATTTAAGGTAGGTTTGCATTAGTAGTGTTGCAGGGTTGCCTCGTTCTATTATTCTTATTCGTTTGAAGATGTTTGTTAACTCATCTGACTGCCTGTGTCTGAGCTTTTTTCCCTCGTCAATGCAGAGCGCATTCCATTCCCCTTTTAACGAGTCCCAGTCGTTAACTTGCCTCCCTTCGATAGACGCTGCTATTCTGATTCTTAGGCTGGCTTTGCATGTCCTGTCATATAGTATGCGAGTGTCCTGCTGCCAGGCTTGATTTTTGCCTGGGTTTCCTTTGCTAGCTATTTTAATTCCTACAGGGCTATGGTCCGAGATGTGCGGAAGCGATGCCGCAGCTTCAACTATTTCGCACTCTGTGACAATGTCTGCCAGAACCGAGCTAACGTAGACTCTGTCTAGTCTACTTTTCGTCCTTCTTTGTTGCCATGTGTACTTCACTGTTGTTCCGTGAAGGAGTACGTGTGCGTCAATTAAATTAAAATGAAGTATTAACTTGTTTAAATCACGTCCTTGGTAATCTACTCTATGTGAGGGCCCCATCATGTCATCCTGGTTTAATACACAATTAAAATCTCTAAGGCATATGACATGCCGGTTTTCGAGAAACAGATATTCTATATTTTTGAACAGGTTTTTCCCAGTGGAAGGGTATGGGAGAGCATAAATATTAATTAGGCGGTAGCGGTCACCACTCCAGTTGAAGTCCAACACTGTTATTCTACCTTCTGTATCAAAGGTGAAGTGGCTATGTGCCAGCAAGGATGTATTAAGGACTATTATGCCAACTCCACAAGAGTTCTGCATTGGGAAAGAGAAGATGCCCTTAATGCCATGCTGAGTCTCAAATTTTTGGACATCCTGAATATATTTGATATTTGTTTCCTGTATGCACAGTATGTCGCATCTGTTTTGTTTCGCGAGGTTTAATATTTGCTGCTGTTTGGTGGGCGATCTAAAACCCCGAACGTTCCAAGTCGAAATGTTCAACATTTTATGGATGGAGTGTTAAGGTTAGCGCATTCACACACCGACGGCGACACCAAGGCATTCGTAAGCAAAAACCAAAAATGCACCGACAAAAAAAAACCTTTGATATTGGATTAAAATGCCAGTTGCACACTTGCACCTGCTGCTATTTTTTACTGGTACTGAATTGACAAGAACGGTTGTACACTTGCTGTGGCTCCAGTGTCGGAATCACTTTACATGAGGAGGTGGGGGCGTTGCCCTGACTGCCTTGGCAGGCGCATCGCACACAACACAGGTCCTTTTTCCCGTCATTGAATATTTGCGGGCACGCTTCTCTATCGACACCCTTTCAGGCGCAGCAATTCCCTGGCGTAAGCCCCGTTCGTCGGGCGCGTCTGCTGTTCCAGCAGGACGCTCTACAGTGCGAGACAAGAAAAGAAGCCTGAGAAATGCAGGGTCCCCTACAGGTGCTTTATCTGACTGCGTTGTCTTTAGGGGGGCCGTGCACCGCACTCAGCCTGCAAGCTCCAGCTCTCTCTAAAACCGTAAACCAAGTGAAAGGAGTACGCTTTCCCTGCCCTGCATTTCGTTACAGCTGTTAGCCACCTGATACTGTGTTTTTGGGGTCGGCGTGCCCGCCGCTTGTCACTCACAACTCCCAGTCATGGCCCCGATTGGGGGCACGTCTGTTTGCTCATCAAGGGGTTCACATGATCTGCGGATGCCAATGGGGCACCGGAACACACGAAAACAATGTTGTCCTTTCCACCGCCCTTGCCTATACGCTCGGGCCCGTGCCTGCGCGATTGCTTATTTTCTATTTTGATCATTTGTACTAGTGACAGACTATATGGGGGGCGCACACCTCATCTCCCTCCCTTCGCATGAAAACAAAAACACTACTACCAGGAACGAAGACGCGTTGAAAAACAAACTCCATCCGCGTGTACAAAAAAACCATTAGGAACGAAGACACGAGAAAAAACGAACGAAAACACTTGGAAAGAGAAAAAACATGTAAAGAACCTTTTTACAATATTTTAGAAACACATGTCATCATCATCGTAATCCTCAAAATTTTCGCTACTCGTCCATTCCTCTGAGTTAAACAGTTGCTCACCCTGTTTTTCCGTGCTCTTGAGCTTCTTTTTGACCTTGCTTGTCGAAGCGTCGCTGTCGGTTTGCCGGCTTGCTCTTTTTAGGTCGTCACGGGCTCTATTACACTCACTCAATCACTTCACCCCCCCTGTCCGTCCGTTTCGTCTATGCTGGTTGCACTGTCCCCACGGTTTGTGGAGGTTATCTGCTCGTCTATGACGAGCCTGTCGTCGTCAGTTGAAGTTCCCGAAGCAGCCCCGTCGTCCTGTGCTGGGGTCGGCAGCGCAACCTGCACCGCGGCCGGCAGCGCGGCGGGCGCCGCCACCTTCCGCACGGCTGTCGGGTCGCTTCCGTCGTCTCCTTGCTGCGCGCCCGGCCCCCCTGCACGGAAGTAGGAGTGGGTGTCTGTCTCGTTTTCTCCGTCATCGCGATGCAAGGTCAGCTTTCCTCGCCCTTTGGGTGCCCGTCTGCTCCCTTGGCTTTGTTCGATGCTGTCACCGCCTCCGTGGCCGTCTCCGTCACCATCATGGCGGCCGTCTTCTCCTCCGCCGCCATCATGTCTTCCCTCCTCCCCGGGTCGCGCCCGGCTGCTGTCGTCATGGCGGCCATCTTCTCCGTCGCCATTTTGGCTCCTTTCCGCCCCGAGCACTGCCCGGTTGCTGCTTTCATGGCGGCCGACTTCTCCTCTGCCGCCATCTTGTCCCCTACCACTCTGGCTGGCGCCTCGCTGCCGTCTTCACTTCTTGCGCTCTTTGCTTCCACCGTTGTCGCCATTTGATGTTGCGTCTCCTCCTCGTTGCGGTCAATGTGAGCTACCTGTGTGTTTTGAGACTGCTTGTCTTCGCTCCTGGTGCCGTCGGTGGTTTCAGGGGTTGCTTCGTCCACGTGCACCTCCATCGCCTGACATCGCTCCTGGTCGCCATTCTCTCGCCGTTCCTGCAGCGGGGGAAAAGCCGCCGAAAATCCTCCGGCCGTCCCCATCGAGTACGACTTGCGCGCAGTGCAGTCAGCCGTATCGTGCGTCCCGCCGCACCGCGAACAACTTCGCACGCAACCTTCCGTCGTGTGCCCGAACACTACACACCTGTCACACCGCGGAGTGGCCCACTGGGCCTTGAAGTGCCCTTCCAGGCCGCACCGCCTGCACACTTTCCGCACCCCTCGATAGTCAAACATGGCCCTTTGTCCGCTGACTCTCAAGAAGTTCGGCACTGGGTTGTCCATGCGCATTTCCATCTTGACGTACCGCAGCCCAGTCCTTAGGTGCGTCTTGTCACGGAAGCAGTTCGAGTCAATGTTCACTACGTTACCGTAAGGTTCCAAAGCTTTCGCTGTTCGGTGTCCGTAACAAAGGTGGGCAAAAAAAGACGACGATGCTAACATATTGTTTGTTCGCTGGCACGAGAGTGACTAGGTTGCTTCATATGCGTAGAACGTTTGCGTCCAAAAGTTTCCTTACCGCTGCCTGGGTGTTGACTCCGATTTGAAAATCCAATCCACCCATGTGCTGCACGCTGTACAGGTCCGCCGTTGGGACAATGGCCTCCGCAGCATCGATGATGGCGTTGACTGCCGTGCCCGAAGGCACCCTGACATTGAAGTAGTGGTAGCGTGGCGGCGGCATCCCGTCTGAAGGATGAGCAGCTCGGTGACGAGGGGCCGCACGGCTTCCTCGCGCGAACGACGAAAACGCTTCTCCCCCTTGGATGCGACAGCGCTCTGTGCAAAGCTTTATTGGACGTTTTAGTTGGACAACACATTGCTTTACTTGCGTACATTGCGCAAATGGTTATTTACACAGTTTCTTACATTTATTGCAAAAATTTCGAATCTAATATTCTTGCGCATTACAGAGCGGTTCCTATTTTTGTATCAAAGATTATAATCGAAAGTTGCGCTGATCGCAAAATTGTGTTTTTAAAACACTGTGTAATCAAGTTTGAAGTACTGTATTTCATGATATTATTTTTGTAATAAAAAATGTGACTTATTTTAATCATAACTGTTCGTTTTTCAATTTATCACCACTGCTCCGGAAGCAAAAGCGCCTCTATTCCGTTTGTAGCCTCTCTTTAAACGTTATCAATCAGTAGGCAAGGCGTTTATAGACACTTTCGGCAGCACCCACGGTAACCTTTCGCCGTGTGTATTTTTTGTCGCTAAGAGTGCTAACGTAAGATACAAGTGACTAAAGCAGATCTACAAAGATGACCATATACACCATCAACCGACTACTATGCTCACCGCAGGACGAACGCTTCTCCTGCCGATCTGAAACCTCTTCTGTCTCGCACACCTCAAATCCATCCTCGCCCTCCTAAATCACTTATTTCTTTCCACCATCAAGCAATTGGCCTTCCGCTTCTTCTATACCGGTGTATCAGATTACACTCTATCACTCTGGTGGTCCATTTGTTGTCATTAAGCATAACTACGTCGGCAGAGGGAGTACAGTCATCGGAAGTGTTAACAACAACGAAGGACGAGGTGCCATCGTATGCACTGAGCAGAAGCTTGCTATAGAGAGCGGGGTAGGTTGTGCGCATGCGCTGGGGCTGCCGAGAGCAGAAATTCAGCATCGGGAGCACCGATTATCAGCCACCAAAGATGCGCCAATGGATACTGAAATATGCCATTCCGTGCGTAGGCACGCACGCACTTTTTCGTTATTGGTAAAACTGGTGAGGTGGTAAAAAAACATTTTTTTTGAGCAGCCAAGGGAGCTGGAAAGGGACGTGGTCAGCCTCCTACGTCCAGGAGGCCACGAGCCTGCGCCGAATCCAGGGCTCGTTGCACCAGGGCGATTTGGTGCTCCGGCGCCGAGCTGGTCAGCGCAGACTCCCACTGCTCAAGGGAGGGGGAGTGAATGGGGTGGGGGTGGTGGGGACATGAATACACAAGGTGGTAGGTTGTGAGAGGGATGTCACATTGTGGGCAGTTGTGGGGGAAAATGGACGGAGATATGTGGGAGAGGATAGTGTGGTTGTAGAAGGTTTCTGTTTGTAGACGCCGATATATGTGAGCTTGGTGGTTGGAGAGACTGTGGTGTGGAGGAGGGTATGTTCTTCTGATGTCTGTGTAGTGCGCGAGGAAGGAGCTGTAGGTAGAGTCCAGTGGAGCTAGGATTTCATGGTCAGAGATGAGGCGCCCGGCGGTGTCGGTCTTTGCGGTTGGGAGTGCCAGGGTAAGGAGATCGCGGGCTGCGGCATGAGCCGCCTCATTCAGACTATACATTTAAATTTCGTTACTTAAACTGCGTTACCTCCTACACTATTTTTTCTCTGATCCAAGAGGCTGTAGTGTCCTGTACCTTCTTCTTATTTTTATTATGCTATTTTTATGGTCCCCGGAGCCGACGTAGCTTTTCTTTAGAGCTTAGGAAGTCCCCAATGTCCGGTCCAATAAGTCGTCACCAGCAGGACACATTAATTGTATATCTATAACGTTTTATCTAGTGAAAGAGGTTGGCAATTTTCATTAGATTTGGAGTGTTCTCTGAGTCTATAAAGGCCATGTCAATACGTTTCTTTACAGCGGAGCTGTTTTTCAAGCAGTAAGTTCGCCGTTGGACGAAAAAGAAGAAAGGCAATTTTCAGGGCTCATACGCGCGTGTATCGCGGCACCTGCCGAGCGTCCACGGCGCACGCATTACTATTAAAAAAAGGCAAAAACACCGAGCACAGCGAAAATGGCGAGTGCTTGTAAGCGCATGCCTCGTCCGTATTCCTGGCTCGCGCAGTGGCTCTGCAAAAAAATTATATAAAAAAACTGTAGCACTGTCGTTAAATGATACGGCTCATGTACAAAGAACTCAAACAATATAGCTAAAGTTTAAAAACACCGCATTCTCGACACGAAAATTGTGGACAATTGGACACATGACTACAAGTGCGCAAGTCCTTGACGATATGGCGTGAAGATCACGCCGCCGGTGCTTCGAGTCGAACGACGTAGCGCTAGTGGAAGTGTTCAATACAAAACATGACTTTGCATCCACAGCTCGCCGCGAAGAAGACACGACTTCTTCGATGCTTATGACGAAAATACTGGCACTGCAAATATGCAAATAAACACAGCTATTTAAACGTAAGAATTTGGCCGGCAATCCTCACCTAGAGCAGCTTCGGCATTGAAGTCTTGCGCCTGAGTGCAAGCTTTCGTGAATTTTTTTATGCAGTGGGAATTTTAGATGCGAAGCAGCATATGGTTGAGCCTGTTCCCTCGCCCGTCGTGTGGGTACCGTTGTGTGGCGTCCGAACCCCAACTGCGCATGCCTGGCCAGACACCGCTGAGGATGATTGTCGCAGGATGCCCGTAGATATTGGCCAACCAAAGAATCCATCACGAGATAGCTGCGCGTTCAACCACCGTCGTCATCTTCCCGTTGGGGAAACCTGAGTACCACACCAAAGTGCGCATGCCTGGTTAGGCACCGCTGATGATGATTGTGACAGGATGCCCCTAGTGATTGGCAACCGAAGAATCCATCACGAGATAGCTGCGCGTTCAACCACCTTCGTCATCTTCCCGTAGGGGAACACTGAATAGTATGCGAGGCATTCCACTCCTCTCCGACGCTCCTCTCCTCCCCGGCATTCCTCCTCTTCTCTGCGAAGCTCCTATCCTATCCGGGATTGCGCAACAAATGGCAACACCTGGGACTCTGTGCACGATAATGCGAAGCAGCTTAGGGTCAGAAACCCGACGGCAGCCGCTGCATACTCCGCTGGGGGCGCCACTGTAGCTTTACGGTATAAATGACGCGCGCGCGCGCTCCGCTCTCCTCATTCTCGTCCCGCAACGCCGCGATCGAACAGAAAACTAATAGGAACATGAGTCGACCCCGTGGCTGCTTTGCACACTGCTCAGTGTTCCCCAAGGAGAAGATGGTGAACTTTATTAATTTTTCTTTAACAGCGGGAGAGCGTTTTTGACCAGGCAACAGCACCAACGGATTTTTTTGCGAAGAATAATGCACATACGGAACTTGCCTTGAAATTGCGTATGAATAGGGCATTCCCACATCAAGCCCAAGATGAAAACACCCCCCCCGCCCCCCTCCCCCGCCTGCATGCCGTCTCTTTACATTCTGTGGACAGACAATATAGAAAATCAAATAATGTCTCTGTTGTACGTATTAATGACGGAATTCACAGAGCTCGTTGCTGTATTTTAAAAGTACGCACATCTGTGTGCTAAACCCCTAGATTACACTGCGAGCTGCCTAACGAAACGGCCCTACTGAGTACCCGTCAGACTCTACTACACCTTTGTATCACCATAGATACTATGCAGGACGTAAGTCTAGGTTAGCTTCGCTGTTCCTACACAACACAGACGAACAATACCAAAAACCGGGAAGGTAGCATCTCTTTCAAAAATCCTGGAGATGCCCAATTATAGGGCCCCATATAAGACCAATGAACTGGAACATTAGAGCTTTGTGAAATGGGCATGGGCAGCTTCTTCACCCAGACTTTGCAAGAGCGGATAAAACAGCGAGTATCGGGGCCGCTGAAACTGTGGCCCTTAAAATGTCTCCACTGACCTCTTAGCGCCACCTTCCTCTTCCTCTATTTGACAATAATAAAGTTCGCTTACTGGCAGACCGACACTCCGCGCCTAAGCTGAGTTGCACCCTAAGGTGTTATGATTGCAACGGGATTCCGAATAGCTTAATCTAACCGCTAGTAACTTCAAAGAACCGAGCAACAGCCTGTGCATTCTTCCACATCTTTACTTAGATCACCCAGTCTGGAATTAAGAAAAAATTGATCGGCGCGTCGCCGGGTCAACAATAATCGAGGATTCCTCCTAATGAAGTGAGGCAGGATAAGTGGTATTGAACTACCAACCCAGTAATTTTCCTGGCCCCATGTCCATCAACAACAGACCATTCTATCCGGTGTATGTACTTCAATGCAACCCCATTCCTCCTTTCAATCCTGGTTTTGCAGAAATAAGGTCTAAAAAAGGAGAGCGGAAATAGAAGCAGGGTCCTCGCTCTAAACATTTTGCGGACTGCATGTTCTACCGATATACTAAGGGCCGCCTTAATTTTCTCGTAATCGTAGACGATTGTAGAGCTTTTCTGTGAAAGAATTGACGATGTTTACCCTCTCATACGGCGTTGTACAAAACTTTCCCGTCCAAACTACCCGCCTCCCATGAAACGTTTACAATCGATGCAATATCGTCGAGCCGCCGACCAGAGTCTCCCGTTCTTACCATTTAATTCAAAGCGGCCAGTACGAGCAGCATGGATGCATACGTCTGCTTCCTTGTCCTTCACCGACAGGGCGATATATCAAAATCTCTCAAGAATCGCTCGGTGCTTGACGTCCACATTCTTTGTTACGCCAAAATATATCCTACTCCACGCTCGCCATAGCCTCTAGGACTGCCTCTCTCTTTCATTTGAAAACAATCTGCTTGAATACTTAGCTAACTGCGAATGGAAAACAACGGTATGCTCTAAATATGCATTACTATACGTCCCTGGAAAACAGATCCTTTAACAATCCGTGCTTCGAGCGAGGCAAAATAAGAACCAGAACATTAGGCAAGCGAATAGCAATTTTCTGGCCAAGAAAAGAATATTTCACATTTTACTCTAAGCAGAAACTATTTATACCTACTAAAGTCAGAGTGCGCAGTGAAAAGTTCAAATCCCTCGCATATTCAAATAATCACGCGGCAAAGCGCTAGTCACACCATTTTATGCTAAAAATAAGAAAAAGCATTACATTTCCTATCTCTGGATTTCTACCACTACAGGGTATTTATTACACAGTTATCATATTATCGCAATGCAACGCTGGATGGAACAAGAGAGTGAGTAGAAATGTAGCGCGAAGATGAAATGGATCACAATTCTGATTGAATAGCACTGCGGTGATTATGTAAAAATATAAATTCCGTGTAAGATAGGTTGGACGGAAATTTTAGATTGACAGGGACTGGGCCCACCTAGTGGCAATGAAGGTTTTCAGTAGTTATACACAAATTACAATGATAATCGTTGATAGATGAGAAGTTCGTGTAGAATAAGGTATTTATAAAAAGTGCTTCTCGAAGTCCAGCACAAAATCATATGCGATCTACACTAGAATTTACTTAATTTGGCGCACACATTTTCTTAGAAAGGAAAAGGGACCGTGAGTGCATTTGCTTGGCAAACTTCCTAATGTTGACTTTGCTTCTTGAGTGGGCTGCCGCATTACCCAGCTGCAGGTTTACTATAGCCACTTTTTTGTTCAGACTTTTCTCGTGTGGGATTACGGTGGTTTTTTTGCGACGAAAGCACCAGAGTGACGTGCACGAGCTATGGGTACTGCGCCGGCCAGTTTATTCCCGCAGATACAACAAGAGGAGGATGGGAGCGGTGAGTCCAAAGCCGACGCCCTAAGAAACGGCGAGAATCTGCTTCTGGGGAGGTTTGCATGAGTAGACACGTAACCCAATGGAAGGAAGCATATTTCTGCGTACTGCCATACCGGAGAGAGAGTGCATTACAACCGGGTGGAGGAAGGCACCTCGTATAGTTGCTGAAGACATCCCATTCAATCGTATAACAATTTAATTTATAGAACGGCGCAGCACACTAGACGCACAGAAGCGCAATATTTGTTGAAGTCTCACTAGCCGGCAAACGCCAGTGGTCTTTAACCTTTGACGTCGCGCCGCTATAATGGCAACGGTCTTTCTTTTTTTGAACAATATTAGTCAACCGTGGACTTAACACACTCGTGTAAGCCGATGAGCCCATATTAATGCGTATGTACAACATTTTCAGAACATATTGTGGCAATTAAAGCTTGACGACTGTAGTCACAACACCTGCGCCAGAATGTTCTGGGGTACTGAATTATTTTTCGGGTAACGTTGTTACTGCAGTGACGAATAACACTCCTCGTGGACTCCGACTTGTGGGCTCGCGCTAAATAGTCATGCTGAGGAAACTACCAGGGCTGTAGTGGCATCATTCAAGGAAACGTTAATGGGCAGTCAGGAGTACTAGAAAATGAACCAATGGCCGGTTAACTCAACAAAGATGTGAAACGCACGGAATATAAATTGCCGCTCATTAAATTAAAAAAAACTGCAGCGCGGCCACTGTTTTTAGCTGTTTTAAATGTTTATCAGAAGAATAGCTGTACATGTAGCGGAAATAAAATAATGTGCTTCAGAACTATTCTTTTCGCTGGCGATACCATAAGCACAATTGCTGAGTCACATCGGGAAACAACTCGTGTATTCGCCAACATAGTTCCCAGGAATTATTCTCCGTTTGTAAGAATAATTCCTGGGATCTCTCGACCCTGCGGGCAGAACGCAATGCACAAGGTACTATAACCACTCCGCCACAAAGCCGACACAGAATGCGAGGCTATGAACGCGCCTTATATCGTTGACTCATTCAAATTACTGCTGACGAGCGCTCTCTCGTCAGCAGTTGCCAAAAGCGCAACAACATTAACGTAACGCAAACTACTTAACGTCGTGCGCCCCCGGAAATGCTCTGCATTTGATCGTGCCCCTCGCGAGGGGGATGTTTCAATGCGTCTTCCTACTGGGCAGTACACTCGTCGCCATCTGTGGGATGTTGTGCGAACCCTTTGCGGCTGATGGCGCGCGATTTGAAATGACATTTTCATATGATCAAACTGTTTGTAATGGGAACAGGCGTCCCTGGTCGAGTGCGGTCTTTTGAAAGGAGAATCCACTCCAGGAAAGCTGCCTTTACCGTTGCGAAGGGCCCCTGACCCTCGTCCACATGGCGGGGCCCCCGGCCATCGTGCCGCGTTGCCGCAATGCAGGGATGAAAGGGTCTGGATGGATGTCCTGCCACAGGCGGTTGCAGAGTTCAGCGTCCACCGTGGCTGTGCAAGGCACCATGTGCATTTATACCCTTGATGGCGTCGGGAACCTACCAGCAAAATAGGTACGAGCGACTCCCCAGTCTGGTGCTCGGCCCTTGTGTGGGACTACAGCACTTGGAAAGTTCACCGGACTTGTACGGGAAATAGCCCCTATGGAATAGGGCGGCTGCAAAAATTTCCCGGTCAGCACCTTCAGACACACGTACTCACAGAGATTTCATCGTGCGCCTTCCGACATGATTTCGATGTCCATCGCGCCTGATCACTGTAATTGGGACCACAAGCATCCGTTCGTAAAATTCGCTCGCAATACGGCTACCAAACGCCCCACTGGTTGTTTCCCATTCCTCGCCCACGGCTGCCAACCGCCTTCTCCCGTCGACGCCTGTTTCTTTACCACCGTTGTGTCTAACTCTGCTTCGAGTACTGAACAGTTCATGTCTCCCTTCAAGTACTGCTGCCAGCTTGCCCGTCAACACACTACCGAATGTCACGAGGCCCGGAGAGAGCCGCTACAACGCATCACACCGCGCTGTTGGTGCCTTGCTGTGTACTGCCATCCGGGTTCCTGGACCTCGCCAAATGTTCTTTAACCTTTTTGTTGGACCACACACCATCCTAGAAAAACTTCACCGGGTCAACTTTCGCATAACCGCCGTCCGTTACTCTATTGAGAGACCGCTGCGGCCGAGGCACCGAGATTGTGTACGTTCCTCGGCTAAAGTAGTTCTACCATCGCTTTTGCCTGTGACTGCGTCCAGGAGGTTACCTTCAGAGGCGGAAGAATTAGTGTGAGCGTGAAGCATCAAAGCACGAAAATTCATTTATTTCACCTTCACTTTATCCCCATTATCAGTCTCTCGGACGGCGGAACGCTTTGGCTTCTTCCTTGTCAGCTTGTTATCATCGCTGCTTGTGGCTGGTCTCGCTCGGGCTGCTCCCAAAATGGAGACCTGCCGCTACTCTACTGCCTGTTTGCTTGCAATATATGCGTAGAAACAAAGCAAACCACTATGGCGAACAATTAGGGATGTCCAAATGAATGTCGGAGAGCCGATCAGACACCGTAGCTAAGTGATCCTTACTTGACATAGTTATCATATTCAACGTTGCCAGGTTTGAATTGTGATCTAAATATTCCCAGTGCCCTCTGCTGTACCGTTGATTCGCACTCAGCATTGTTGAGCTGCTTGCTGGTGCTTGGATGGCGGGTCGTGTCCTTTGTCATTGGTACATAGTTCGGTTGCGGCCGACTGGTGGGCAAATCCCGTGCGACCAGGGGGGCATGCATGACTTGTGCTGCTGATGAAAGAGAGAGAGAGAGAGAGAGAGAGAGATAAACTTTTTTCTTACCGCTGTGGGTATTTCCATGACACACTTACTGTTTACTTTGAGATAATATATTCTAGGCGAGCAAGCAGTTGGCGTCATGTTGGGGCGGCCAATCAAGGGTGCTGATTTATCTGAACACTTATTTAAGGGAGGTGAGAAAAGCGGACGGATGGATTGCGCTTGATCCCATGAGAAAAGTGCAGGAAGATCTTGTGGGTGCTAAGAATTTTTCTTCGCCTCTTGTTCTTAGCCAAACGGTCTTTCTATTCCTTGCGACATCCACAACATTAAGAAAACTCGTATTTATATCTTGCTGCCATGAGTAATTTCCTCTTAAAATATAATGTGACATCTGTAGTATTGAGTCATCACTACGTTCTTCCTGTTCAGTTTTTATCACACTACTTGTAGTACTTGTTGTTCATTGTATGCATTATCAGCACGTCCCTTTGGTTTCCAGAAATGCTTCTACTTACCCTTCAAATTTTGGTGCACTAGGCCTGAAAGAACCTATTCTAAAACCAGCTATGAATTGGCGATTAGAACATTTGGTGGGAAATGAAAGAAAATGGCACAGAGTCTACCACGTATGAATATTGAAAATGTGCTTGAAATAGGAATGAAACGTATTAAATAATTTTCTGACAAATGTTGTTTGTTTAACAGAATTCTGGTTGTATTACATGCTTTTTTGCGGTTCTTGGCAACAATTGCATCGTCCACTAGAAAAACAAAGCATGCGAAGTTGTCAAAGGCTTTCTTCAGATATGATACAAGTATATGTGTTTCCAGAGCGGACAAATAATATATCCTTGCAGTATACAAACTTTGCTTTCCAGTGTCCTCTGCGCAATGCTCGGAAATTTTGTATAAAATAGATTACACTTGGTAAAAACGTTTTTTGAATTCTCCAGAACATTGATATGAAGCCATGGTTCTCCAAAAGTTGACATTTTGAAGTACCGCCCTTTGATTTTTTTAATGGTGCAGAAGGAAAAAGTCTAGCCTGCTTACGACGGGCGCAGTTATAACGCAGTCACAACGAACGAATGCGGCATGACCGTAAAAGCATGCATTGATGCTAGGCATTCTGTTTCAGATATAATGAACTGGCGCGAAGGCACAACTCGGGTACGGCGAACAATCGACATTGCGCGACTACTGCTTAGCTTCCACAGTCACCACATGGTCGCATTTCAGCGAATGCGTAGCGTCATGTGAACTGCGTGGGGATCGATCACCCTTTTTCAACAGAATTGATTGCAGCCAGCAACAGAACACCAGGGGGAAAGACAATGAAACAAACAAGACGTCATCGTCGTGTGTTATATGTTGCCTCCCTGCAAGTCCCCCCCCCCCCCCCCCCAGATTCGTCTGCAGGCGGACGAAGGGAGCCCACGATGAAAGAGGGGGAGGCGAGAAAGGGGAGAAATTCGGAGAGACGAAGGCGAACTTCCAGAAAGTTGGCGTCGGCACAATACCACCTTTGGGGCACATCCGTTTCTCCCGTCCAGCCTGTTTCTGGGGGAAAAAATCTGGGGAACTGATTTTGTAGGGCAAGCAAATGGTCAGGAATTAGCTACGCATGAATTTGACCAGTCCACCGTCATGCTCGCCTGCGCGTTCCCTCCAGTTCATTGGAGAGGACATCAAAACAAATTAGGAAGCAACATGAAACGGGTGCCATGGAGCCGAAACGCATCGAGTGACAATAATGTATCATAGGTTCTTTTTTCCGGACATTGAGGAATCTTATTCAGGGAGAACCAAACTGCGACCAGGTCTGTCCTGGGCGGCATTCTCTACAATCTTTAAAGACGAAAGATGACCCTGAGCTCGATGGTCAATGCAGACCCGTTTACCAGGAATGCACAGCGCCAATTACAATGGACATTTTTAGAGTATCTTATCTGCGCATGTGTGGGCTACGGGTCGGCCATTCTTGGCCTTCACCTCAGGCAAAATAAACAAAATCGCGCAAATTAACTTTCTGCTTGAGAGCCGGAATTCTGTCTAGTGCCGCATGTTTCATGTGCAGAGCACTTTATGGGCTCGCCTTGTCGTAGCTCGGTAACGGTCGATGTGAAGCGACTGATGGAATCAGGCGGCGCAGCGAGATAACGGACCCAAGTACAGCCTCGTGTACCGTCGTCAGGGAGTCACGCGGTGGCTTCAAAAAACACGCACTTTAAATAGTCATAACCGTTCGACCCTCCGGAACCACTGGCGCATGTCAGTTCTGATTACCCTTCTGATTACCGCAAAGAAACTGCAGGGATATTTCAGGCAAAACCTTTGTATAGAACTGGCAGCCCTTGCGTTCTTTTAGTTAGGACCGCTTGGTTGGGTTGGCTCTTACGATAGTGTACGCAGCGGTTCCACTGGATGACGCCACCGAGCTGCTGCAGGTGCTATCGTGTAACGCGACCAGGCGAGCGGAAGCCGCGCCCGCTTACCACCGCGTCAGAGAGAGCAAGAAGAGCGCTCCCTGATGCGCCACGCGAGCCACCGTTGTAAAGGAAATCAGTTAAGTAAAACAAATTGTTTCAGTTCAGCCAACGGCTCTCAACATCGATAAAAGTTCAGAAGCGGGGTATAATCGCAACATCCGGACGTTAGAAGCCGCCCCTGCAGTTACGATGGGGCCTGTGACGCGAAACGCAGCGTCTTTAGCGAATACGAATGAAGACGGCACATACCAGGCCATCTGTGACGACGGGGCACGTTGCGACACCAGATACGAAAGCGAAGTCCCGAGTGACTCTACGACACGGCATCCGGCGATAGACATGGCAGCCGTCATCCTAGCAGCTGGACAAGCTGCTGTAAAGGAAGCGATAAACGGTATGGCGCTCCTTTGAACGCAACAGATGCCTGCCACGCTCGTTACGCCCGCAGCAGAGAGTTCGCGTCTAGCGCCATTATTCGGTGCCCTCTCATCAGGCTGCTTGACCATTGACGCGTGGATTCGGCGAGTCGACGACTTGGCTGAGATATACGGTTGGTCGAACAGGCTGACCTCCTGCAACGCACTATGCGGAAAGCATCTCAGGCCGGAAAGTATTTCAGCCGGGTGAGTTGAAAGCTTGATCCCGCCTCGCGGACGGTCATGCGCCGTTCGGTACGCCAAAGCCCGGTAGACAGTAGTCCGTGCTGGTGACGATACCCCGGGCTTTCGCGGCGACGCCCGGAACCGCGGCGAAGACTGGCGACGGCCTTGCCTCGCTGTGGCACGTAGACCGGACGTCTTAGGCGGGTTCTCACAGTGCCATGCCCCTTTCGATCCCCCTTGTCTCCTGGCACGGTCTCGCTCGCTCTCAGCCCGCGCCTCGTTCACACTTCTGCTTCCTCTAACTCAGCAGCACCCGCGGGGTCTTGAGCTTCGTCTTTCTAGCGTACAATGCGGTGTCATTCCCATTCCTGGGTATGTTACATCACAATGTGAATGCCGGGTCTGACGTGTTCCTAGTGGCGTGAGGTAGGGGTCATGGTTCAGAGCAAGCTTGCGGTTTGGAAAGAAGTACAAAAAAAAACTCCCAAGCATTTCCCCGAGGGTGAACATGGTTAAGTGCGAATGCACGGGGTGATGCTATGAGGGGGAGTAAAGTTAAAATCCGTTGGCATTCGCCCGTGAGCGCGCGCGAGCCGACCCACGGAGGTCTGGCGGTTTATCGCTGCATATATAGGGGGGTACGCCGCGCCGAGCGCGCCGAGCCAGGTGGCTGAGAGAGGAGGCGAGCGCAAGGGGAGAGGGACAGCGGCGCACGGCAGCTGCAGCCGAGCGAGGTGGAGAGGAGAGAGTGTGACGTCACGGTGGAGAGAGAGGCGCGCGGCAGCTGCTGGGGAGAGGAGGCGCGCTGTGACGTCATACCATGACGTCACGGCGCGAGGAGCGGTGCGGGGAGCGGCGCGCACCCGCGCAGCCACGGCGAGGAGGCGGAGCGAGCGCGGTCACGTGGTGAAGTGACGTCACCGCGCCGTTGCTATCGATGCTCCTCTCCGCTCCACGCCGTTGCTAGGGAGAGGAGGACTGCGGACGCCGCCGCCACCGCCGCCGCCGCCGGCGGTGGAAGGTTTGGGGTCGCTTATAAAGTGCATTCGCACTTAAAATTTTAGGAGCAAGAACCTGCGTCTTGATTGCAAAGATGGGATACCATTTGAAGGTATAACATTAGTGACAGAACTACCAGGCTTATAGAGATAATAAATGAAACAAACTGCCCTCTGCTGAATTTTTATATAGCCTCAATAAAATAATGCTTCATTCGGAGCTTAGTCCGAACGGCATGCCAGGTACTAGGACCTGGACCAGTTGCCGAAAAGCGACACAAAGATTTTAGCCTCAGAGGCTCCCAGGACGCCGTGTTTTGGTTTCGGCGGCGTGTCCTGAAGGTGCGTCACTGAAGACGTAGCGGTGTTGAGCCACGCACCACTGACCTTGCCCTACTGAGCGATCACCTCATGCGCGGAGCAGAGAAAGCTCTGTGCTGAGACTACAAGCGTCAGATCATCGGCAGCCGAACACTGGAACTCGCCGCGCGGCAAAGGAATATTGCCAATGCGCGCATCGGACACGAGCCGCTGTAGAATAGGCTCGATAGCCATAGCATACGAGACAGATTTCAGCGGACGGCCCTACTTAACCACACGAACCCTGAAAAGCTATCCAGGATGAAATCGTGGATTTAGAATGCGGGCCCTTTAAAGCACGAACCACATTTCGACTGTAAGTGCTAACCCGCGCTGGCCAGAGTTTGGAAGATGTACGAGTGGCTAATGATATCAAACGCCTGTCCGTGGTCGAAACTACAAAAGCCGAAGGTCGATATTTTTTACGTTCTACCTCGTCAGGAAATCTTTATTAGCAAAGCCATGCAGCTGTTTGGAACGAAAGGCGCGGAGCGCAGCACGCCCTACGCGGGGAGTGTATTCCAACAGGTAATATCTAAACTCAAACATTTTAGAAAGCACGTATTTGAAATCTGTTTAATGTGGGCGCGAGGGTTGAGGTACAATTAGTTAAAAAAAACATCAGTTAAAAGCAAACCGTTTTTACACTGCCTGAAAAATATCAGGCATTATACAACACCACGCTTTGGAAAGAAGCTCTTTTTTTCATTTGAACAGGCAGTCGCGCTGGTCATAAAGTTCTATGTTTAAAGTTAATTTATTGATCATTTGTAAATATTGTTTTGTTTATTATTTTTCGTTGTTAAGAACCAAAATAATTTACAGTATTTATTACTGTTTGTATTTGTATTTATTAGTGGTACTCCAAAAGTGAAGGCTTCTCTATTCCGTTTGCGGGATTTTTGAAACGTCATCAAGCAATATTCAAGGCTTTTGTGAAGACAAATGGGTTGCACCCCGGTAAGCTTGGCATAGTTTATTTTTGTCACTAAGAAGGACTAAGGTAACATACATGTGCCAAAACAAATATACAAATATAACCGATATACATTCAGCCATTCGTGGAAATAATCCCTTTACGCCTTCCACCAATCGCTCCTTATTCAATGGGTTGTTGTTATAGGGGTATGTCAGGTTCAGCTTTGGCAACTACATCATTACATTCAGTTATCCTGTTTTAAATTCGGAGCATTTCTTAGGCTCGCGATGTCACTCGTCGATGTTGTCGGCGCTATCCACACGCTCACTGCGCATGCGCGTCGCGTCGAGGCGCAGGTGCGCGTCTCTCCCCCGTACCATCCTCGCTCTCAACAACAGGTGCGGCGGTGGGGGAGGAGCGCGTGTACCCCGTGCGCTCCGTCGCCCTCAACCACAGCTGCGGTTGTGCGGGGGGAGCGCGTCTGTGCGCGCATGCGTCGTAGCTACCCGTGCGCTGCGTCGCGCTCAACAGTAACGGCGGCAGGGCGTGTACACGAGATAACGGCGTGGTGGGTGCGTGGAAAGTTTGTGCGCTTGTGTACGGAAGTGTGCGCATGCGCTTCTCTCCCCCGTACTCCTCTCCCTCGAACGCGGGCGGTGTGTATATAGGCAGCGGAGCGCGCGTTCGGAATTCAGTCAAGGGCGTCTTTGCTTGGCTTTCGCTTGACATGACGCTTTGCTTGACGGCACCAAGCAATAACGACAGACTTCAACTTTACCCTCCTTGCTTTCGCTTCTCCTTCATTCAATAAATAACAATAGTAAAGAGGAAATAACAATTAAGCACTCCCAAACCATACCCAATTAAGCAACATTCACGCGATACCCCCAACACTCTGCGACGCATTTACACGAGTACCAACCGTGGGAAGATGCGGGCGGGTTTTTTCTCCAATCATCCCCCTTCTTCTTTTTTCTCCCTCAGGTCTCAGCAAGAACTCTCAACTTTCTTAATCTACCGTTTTTTTTACGCTAACGCTCTCTTGCTATTTCCAATCTTAAGGTCATTGACGTCCTCGAAAAAAAGAGAAAAAAAAGTAGGCTTGTGAAAGACGTAATTCTTGGTCGTAATTTGGTTCACGCCATTGAGACAGGACAGCTACCCCACTTTCCTTCCCTCCAGTATGAAACAACGGCTGTTGTGTCCTTCTCGCTACTCAGTATTTTAATTCCGCGATGAAATTTCTTCTGCTTCCTCTTTTAAATGCGAATCCGGGCAAAACCTATTAACACCTTGTTCACTGACAAAAAAGAAAATCGTAGTGGCTTCTCTTTTTTTTCTTTATTTTTTTGTCTTTAAGAAGGATTTAAATATAAGACCAGCCTCTTTGCTTCTGTAAAGTGTATGAGTCTGTAGTTTTGGTGTGAATTCTTTGCTTTATTATTCGAGATTCGTGGGCAGGCAGACTGGTACATATCTTCGTCAGCCTGAATCAGGGTACGGAGCGACTGATGTGCAGCTATTCTTCCTAGGTGTACCCAAGTTTACGTCCGACATGTCACGCTACACTTTACAAACTTTACGTCTCCAATTTGTTCTTTTTGAAATTTGTACTGCGGGAGAATAACCTCCTGAATGCTCCCGACACCGGGAAAATTCCTTTAATGGGCATGTGCTACAAATAAAAGAACAAAGTGACATAAAGTTGTGTTTTGCCTTTTGCAACGTGCTGAGGGAGCCCACGCGGTTGAGCATTGGGCTTCTACGCTGAAGTCACTCAATTCATACTGACTATATCAGGCACATTTTGAAGGGGGGAAGTCACTTATAGGCTCGGGTAGTCGGCGTCTCAGGACGTCAAGAAATGATACAGTCAAAATTCTAAAATACAGGGACTGCCGTTTTCTAACTTGGACCCCTAAATCTAAGGCCCAAAAAGAACACAACGGACATTTGCCTTCCATCGTCTCATGATAGCAAGCTCCGTTGGCCAAAACGCCAAGGCGCCAAGAATGCACTTTTACACTGCGTGCTTCGCGCATCCCAACGTTACACGTGAGTGCAGATTGTTTGGGATTTTTAATTTTTGGGGTTCTATATTTCCGTAATCTTTAACGAGCTAACAGTAAGACGTAAAGCAGAAGAATTCAGGACCGCGCTGCAGAACCGATATTCCGCCCTTAACGAGGAAGCCGAGCCTACGACACAGGAAGCCAGCGACAACCTAACACGCATTATCACGGAGTGTGCAGTTGAAGTCGGGGGCACTATGGCTAGACAGGATACTGGTAAACTTTCACAGGAGATGAAAGATCTAATCAAGAAACGGCAAACCATGAGAATCTCCACCACAGCTGACAGAATAGAACTAGCCGAGCTCTCAAAGTTAATCAATAAGCGTAAGACAGCTGGCATACGGAAGTATAATATGGAGAGGATCGAACACGCTGTAAAGAACGGAGGTAGCCTGAAAGCAGTGAAGAGACGTCTTGGCGTGGGGAAAAATCAGATGTATGCACTTAAGGATAAGCAAGGCAATGTCATCACAAATAGGGATAAAATAGTCACAGTGGCCGAGGAGTTCTATAGGGATCTGTACAGTAGCCGGGACATACAGGATAATGCCGAACGAGACAGTAGTACAGAGGAGATAGACATCCCACCAGTAACGACCGAAGAAGTAAGGAAGGCTATGAAAGAAATGAAAGGGGGCAAAGCACCCGGTGAGGATCAGATAACAGCAGACCTCTTGAAGGATGGCGGAGAAATTGTACTTGAAAAACTGGCAAACCTGTATACGCAATGCCTAATGACCGCAATGGTACCGGAATCTTGGAATAACGCGAACATCATCCTAATCCATAAGAAAGGCGACATGAAGGACTTGAAAAATTACAGGCCGATCAGCTTACTCTCAGTCGTCTACAAGGTATTTACCAAGGTAATCGCTAACCGAATCTCTGCAACCTTAGATTTCAGTCAACCTAAAGAACAAGCAGGGTTCCGTAAAGGTTATTCAACAATGGACCATATTCACACGATCAATCAGGTGATAGAGAAGTGCGCTGAGTATACTGAACCCCTATATATAGCCTTCATAGATTATGAGAAAGCATTTGACTCGGTCGAAACCCTAGCAGTCATTCAGGCATTACGGAACCAGGGGTAGATGAGCATTATGTAAGAATACTAGAGGATATCTACAATGGGTCTACAGCTACCATCATCCTCCATAGGGAGAGCAGTAAAATACCTATAAGGAAGGGTGTCAGACAAGGAGACACAATCTCTCCAATGTTATTCACAGCATGCTTACAAGAAGTATTCAGAACGTGGGATTGGGAACAGGTGGGAGTAAGGGTTAATGGAGAATACCTCAGTAACCTCAGATTTGCTGATGACGTTGCCTTGCTAAGTAACTCGGGTGACGAATTGCAAAGCATGCTTTCCGCACTGGGCGAACAGAGTAGAACCGTGGGCCTGAAAATTAATATGCAGAAAACTAAAGTAATGATCAATAACCGCGGGACAGCACAGCGGTTTGAGATAGGTGGCGAGGCCGTGGAAGTGGTAAGCGAATACATCTACTTAGGCCAGGTTGTGACCCCAGATCCCAACCATGAGGCAGAGATAATTAGAAGGATCAGAATGGGGTGGGGTGCATCTGGCAGACATTCTCAGATAATGAACAGCAGCCTACCATTGTCTCTGAAGAAGAAAGTGTATGACAGCTGCATCTTACCGGTACTCACCTACGGGGCAGAAACTTGGAGGCTCACTAAGAGGGTTCAACTTAAATTGAGAACGACTCAACAGGCAATGGAGCGGAAAATGATATGTGTAACATTAAGAGACAAGAAGAGAGCGGAGTGGGTCAGGGAGCAAACTGGTGTTAAAGACATATTAGTAGAAATTAAGAAGAAGAAATGGACGTGGGCAGGGCATGTAATGCGAAGGCAAGATAACCGCTGGTCAATAAGGGTAACAGAGTGGATCCCTAGAGAAGGCAAGCGTTGCAGGGGGCGGCAGAAAGTTAGATGGGCAGATGAGATCAAGAAGTTTGCGGGGATGAATTGGTCACAGTTGGCACAGGACCGAGGTAATTGGAGAATAATGGGAGAGGCCTTTGCCCTGCAGTGGGCGTAGATAGGCTGGAGATGATGATGATGATGATGATGATGAATCTTTAACACAAAAATGGCTTGTATAAGACACACTACTACCATCGTCAGAGGGGGGTTTGGTACATTAAGGCTACTCCTCAGAGCAACAAAACGCATCCACCGATCATCATTCAACGCCTACTACACCACTCATGCTTGCCCCACCGGCCGAACCGAGAAATGTGGGGGTGATTTTTGTTTCTCAGTGGCGTCCGTTACCCTCGGGGGATGGTTGTTATGTTGTGCGGGCCTTCACCTCTGCGGGGAAAGAAGACCCTTATACACGCGATACGTGTTGGGAGTGAACCTGTGAAGAAAGAAAAACATTAAGAAGTGACCGTGATGTTCCTCCCTTCCTCCATTTGTTCAAGAATTACTGCAGCTGTACACCAACTGGATGCGATGCACTGAGCACCAACCCCCGGCTGCTATGATCACAGGTGAAACTGGACCTGTTTTCGCACTTTTGCAAGCATTTCCTGGAGGCCAGGTCGGCGCTGAAAGTAACAGCGCAGCGAGCCAGCCAAACGTGCCAAGAGAACTCCACAAGGACAAAAACAAACTTTTTTACTGCTGCGTGCGGAAGAGGGTGAAGGAACCTCGATGTTTTGTACAGAATGCCAGGAATGTCAAGCAACTGCTCCACTTTCCGGTGGAGTCGATGAGGGACCGGGCAGTACTCAAAGATGTGCGTTGTGGACTCCAACGCTTTTTGAGAAGAAAAAAAAAATCCAGTACAGGCACGGCTATGTCTAGGAAACAAAACAAGGTTAACGCGCCCTAAATGAAACTGGAACGATGCTCTACGGGGCTGTAAAAGTTTCTGCCATGAAGAATTTCCACCTAGGAATATGGTTTATAACTGCGTACTGCTGCAGATGGCGTAGAGGCGAGAAAACAGCAATTTTGACAAATCTTTTAGTGGAGTACATATCAAATCAATATCAGGGAATACTTGCTGGATATTGAACAGGGCATTAGCTGCGCTTGTGTAAAACACTGAGGCCGTGCGCCGTCGGGCGACGATATTACCGCCGGAACTTCGCGCTGAAAACGGCAAAACCGTGTTTAGAAAATACGGCGTGATATGGCTTGCCATAGCAATATCACTGCCAAGCGTCGCCCGCGTCGCCTTCATATGCAGTTCTGACGCCATCACTCCTACATCAGTGAGGCCAAGGCCTCCCTTACTTCTGGCCAGTCGTACGACCTGCCTCTTGACCTTGTCTAGGTTGCCGCCCCAAAAGCCGCGTTTACATGAATGCGACAAGTGGCGCATCGCATCGCATCGCATCAATTTTCTAGCGCATCGCATTCATGTAAACGGGGCTTTCATGAAAAATGCGCCAGACCGGGTTGGATTGAGACGCGTAAGTCGACTTTCGGAGTGCATGTAAACGCGAGCGCATCGCATTAGAAATTATGTCGACAAGAAAAGTAAGCCCTGCAAACGCAGCTTTGCATTTAAAAACGTCTAAATCGAGTGTAAGACGCCAGAGAATGCGAGTCGTGAAAAAAGAGCAGAACCAGCCGTGCCGGAAGGTTTGGAAGCGCCAGAAACGCTGCTTTAACTTCGATGTGCGACACCGTATGTCGCCACCATCGCACCAGGGGTAATACGCTACATGTAAACGCTAGCGCATCGCATTACTTGTGAGGCGCTAGGAAATCTGACGCGCTGCTATCGCATTCCGTCGCATTCATGTAAACGCGGCTAAAGGAACGAAACACGATGCGCTCCGCCTCCAGCTTGACTCGCGCAGGCATGGTCATGATATTTAAGCTAGTGCGATCATGCCGCGAGCAGTCACTGGACAGCGGAGCGATTTGAAATTACGATCCTTCATTCGGAGCTTAGTGCAAGCGGAATGCCGGTTTCTAGGAGATGGACCAGGGGCCGAAACCCGCAACACAAGGACTTTTGTCTACGAAGCCATCAGGAGCCCGTGTTTTTGTTGCGGCGTTGCGTGCCGAAGGCACATCACCGAAGAATTGCCAGTATTGAGACACCCACCAGGGGCCTTTCCCTGCTGAGCGTTCGCGTATAGCACGGCGCAGAGAAAGCTTTCTGCTGGGATGTCCATCGTCAGATGATCGGCGGAGGCGAAAATTGGAATTCGCCGAGAGGCAAGGGAAACTTGCCTGTGCGCGGACGGAGCGCGAGCGGCTCGATAGCCATTGTATGCAGGACGGGTCGGAGAGGACAGCTCTGCTTAACCCCACGACCAACTAAAAAGTATCCGAGATACGGCCGTGGGTTAAGAGTGCGGGGCAGTTATATAAAGCAGTAACCAAGCTGCGAAAGTTATTGCAAACCCACGTTGGCCAGATTTTGGAAGATGCACAGGTGGCTAATGACATCAAACGCCTTTGCTTCGTCGAAGCTACCAAGACAGGGGATATTTTTACTTTGTGCTTTTTTAGCAAATCTTTACTAGCAAAGCCGTGCAGTTGCGTGGAAATAAAAGCACGCAGCACGACTGATACGAGCTCAGTTACATTGCCTCCGTCGGTAACTCCTACGGCGAAAAGTTTGTTCATTGGGGCGTTTATAACACTGAACCCATGGCTTCAGCCAAATACATTGGCAAACCACAAATAACAAACAATGGTTCTTACACTGTGACCAAAAGTTTTGGCATATAATAATTTTACGCATTACAAAACAGTTTTTATATTTGTTAAAAAAACATAAAAAACACTTGCGCTGTCTGTAAAGCTGTATGTTTAAAATGTTTTGTAATTTTAACATTTCAATATCGTATTAATCGATATTTTCCTTTGCAGTAGGAGAATATATTTAATGTATTCCTAACTGTGTGTTTTTGTATTTATCAACAGTGCTCCGAATGCAAAGGCGTCTCTATTCCTTTTGTGGCATCTCTTTAAACGCTATCCAGCAGTAGACAAGGCGCTTGTGAAGACATTGGGCTGCCCCAACGGTAGGCTTTCGCCATGCGTAATTTTGTCGCTAAGAAAGGCTTAGATTACATACAAGTGCCTAAAACATATGCAAAGACTACCATATTCACCAGCAACCGACTACTAGGCCCTCCGCAAATGAACGCTTCTCTTGTCGATGGGAAACTGCTCCTGTTTCGCACACCTCAAATCCACTCTCTCCCTCTGAAATCACTTATTTCTTTCCACCATCAAGCAATTGGCCTTCCCCTTCTTTTAGACCCGTCTATCAGTTCACACTCTGTCACCCTGGAGGTCCATTTGTTGTCATTAAGCATAACTATGTCGGCAGAGGGAGTAGATTTCACTTGCTTTATTTAAACTGTCTTACCTTCTACACTATTTTTTCTGTGATCCAAGACGCTATCGGGACCTTTACTTTTCTGTTATTCCTATTATGATACATTTATGGTCCCCGGAACCAACGGTGCTTTTCTTTAAAGTTTGGCAAGTCGCCAATGTCCGGCCCGATTGTCATCACCAGCAGGGCACATTAATTGCACATTGTATTATCTAGTGATAGAGGCTTATAATTTTTATTACTTTTGGAATGTTTGCCGAGTTTATAAAGGACATTCAATGGGTTTCTACAGCGAAGCTGTTTTTCAAGCCGTAAGTTCGCCGTTGCAAGTAAAAAAAAGACATTTTTTCAGGGCTCATCAGAGCGTGCCTCACGGCGACTGCCGAACGTCTCTGGCGCACACATTGCTATTTAAAAAATGGCAAAACTACCGAGCACCGCGAAATTGGCGAGCGCTTGTAAGCGCATGCCTCGTTCGAGTTCCTAGCGCTCGCAGTCACTCTGAAAAAAAGAAAAGAAAACTCCAGTATTGTCGTTACATGATACCACTCATGTAAAACCAACTCAAGCAATATATCTAAAGTGGAAGAACAGTCTGCTTGGGAGAGCTCACCACGGCCGCCGCATTCTCGACAAGCAAATTATGGACAATTGGAGACATGGCTTCAAGTGTGCCAGTCCTTCCCGAGAGGCGTGGAGATCACGCCGCCGCTGCTTCGAGTCGAACGACGAAGCGCTAGTGGAAGATATCAATACAAAAGATGACTTTGGATCCACCACTCGCCGCGAAGAATAGACGAGCTCTTCTAGGCATATGACGACAATACTGGCACTGCAAATAAGCAAATAAACACTCATATTTAAATGTAAGAATTTGTTCGGAAATCCTCGCCTGCAGCAGTGCCGGAATTCAAGCCGTGCGCGTTAGTGGAAGCTTTCGTGAATTTCGTGTTTATAAAGTGCGGATTTTAAACTTTTTCTTTACAGAGGGAGAGAGTTTCCAGGCCAAACAACAACACCAACAACGGATTTTTTTCGAAGAATGGAGCACCTACAGAATTCGCCTACAAATCGTGTATGAATTGGGCATTACCAAACCAAGCCCAAGTTGAAACCATCCACCCCGCCTCTCTCCCCACCCCCCCTTCCCCCGCTGCATACCTTCTTTATACATCTGTGGAGAGACGAAAGAGAAAATCGAATTTTGTCTTTGTTGTTCGTATTAATGTCGTAATTCACCGAGCTCGTTCCTGTATTTTAGAAATACGCACATCTGTCTGCTAAAACACCTTGTTTACAGTGCGAGAAGCGTACCGTAACGGCCCTCCTGAGTAGCCGCCAGCTTGTACAACTTTTTTTATTGCAGACGTTTGCTAATAAGCATAAGGAAAAATAAATGTACAGATACACCCCGGATTCCCGAAGGAATAGGAGGAGGGGGCCATGATGTGTTCCTTGTGTCCACGCCATGAAATCTGGTGAACGTCCGGGGCGCGGGCCGCAGGTGGCGATGTGTGCAGCGCGTAGGCTTCGCAGAGCAGGGCAACTCTACACCAGGTGCTCTGCTGTAGCCTGGTCAACTGGAGTGGGGAAAAGGGGCAGGTGGAGTATAACGGGGCGTGATATTGAGGTGGCCAGGACCTCGTCACAGCTGGCGCGAGGGCGACTACCAGGCGAAGACATCTGAGCAGGACCTCATCTTGGCGAGACAACCCGACAGGGAGATCCGTACACTCTAAGAAGACGAGGAGTGCTGGGCACTCTGTCTAGGAGTAAAAACTTTTGTCCCATATTTCACTCCCTTTGGCAGCATTGGGCGACTCTTCCGAGGAGTAGCGCGTGGCGGCCAAACGAGAGGCGAAACACTCCTCGTGGGATTTACTTGCTGCTGTCGAAGCGGAGTACTTGAACCCTGTGTGGGAATTGCTATGCCATGTACAAGGCAGCGTTCCGTCACTCCGTTTAGGCGTGAATAAGCTCTATTGGTTTCGGCGTTCCCGGATACTGCCGACGGGTACTAATACTCTCTCTTGTAAAGCATCTCGTTACGCCTCAAGAGCGTTCTGCTATTCCCCGCGAGACAGCGTATTTTCGCTCCGCCTGCTAGCCTGCTACTAGACCCCCCACCCCCCCCCCTTTTATCCCTACGATGGTACTATAGGCAGTTACAAGCAAACAAAACAGGACAAGCCATTTTGAAACATGGGAAGAAAAAACAAGGTCAGACTTTATTTTTCAAAAAAATACCACAACAATCGATTCATTCTGCAATTTAACACAAAAAGCAGTTTATTTTGAAATAAATTATCACAGCATAAAAACGGTTCTTACTCCACATGCACACAGGAGACGTAACGCCTATTGAGGATACATCCAAGAAAAATTCACAAATAAAAATGCAGCAAAGCAATTGATATCACTGAAAAAAAAATAAAATTGAGACAATAAAAATGACATTAACACCCACAAATAAAAAGGTACTGGCATTAGCACGAAAACGTCAGTAGAAATACAGCAGTGGGAAAATAGTTAACAGTATTAACATAAAACAAAGTGGCCTTAGTACATCAGTGAGTGCTTCACATGGACTGGAAAGCCAGCTCTTATTTAGGACACATCAAAAACATCTACAAATAAATTTTCCGAAACAAAAATCTTGGACTAAAACTATTCAGCGTGGATTACTATTAGCGCATTACAAGGTGCAATCAACACAAAGATACAAAGCCACTGACACGGGAACTTTGCAACAGATATATGTTGGTGGGACAATAGGAAACCACCGGAAACATTCCCACTGGGTTTTTTAAGCTGGTGGTTCTCAAATGAGGATGCGCTAATAAGATTTAAAAAAGGCATAACTTGGTATTAAAAACAAACACGTTCGAGCTGAATGCTTCACAATGTTGGTGGCGGCCTTCAGAACAGTACCGACCAGGGCACCGTGCTTGAGCCGAAGTAACGTCTACAGAAGCAAGAAGGTGCGCTTCCCCTTTAAAAACACAGACAGCAGCAATGGGAACTCATCCACGATGTCCAAGGATGTGAGGAGAAGTGTCTAGAATGCGACGGCCACTCCTGCTGACGCCTCGGGGATCTCATTCTCTCTCAGGAAAAAAAAAATCTTCGGGCAAATACCGTCTTCCCGTGGTTCCTACATAGGAAGAAAGAGGGGGACAGCAAAGATAAGTTCTACAATGAAAAAAAAAATCTACGAGTTTGACGACGTGATAGATTAGTTTTTGTTCCGAGAGAACGCATTGAACCCGTATTGGAATGCAATACTGCTTGGCGCAGTCACAAGTCTACATGCGAATGTGCGGTGACCTTGGATGCAGCCACGCTCATTGTGCCACTTGGCCAATGTCATGTCAGACAGCGCGCCCTACAGCTGCTGCCTACGCAATGAGCCCCAAACCCATTAGTGCTTACGTGTCCGTAGCTTGTATTGTTTACCCCGCTATCGTTCCCGGTATAAAAACATTTAACAAAATTTAAGTAAAGAGAACTCTTTTTGTAACGTTATAATCCCCGATTAATTTGCATAGGATTTTGCCCTCAGCCGACTGCAACGTACGGCCCATTATACGTTCACAAGTACAGCGTGTAAAAGTTGCTATGGGTCATATAGCTACTGTTTTCTTCATTCTCGAGTACGCTTCGTTGCATGCACGCTGCAGATCGCCACATCTGATGAGAACCAATAGGCTCGTTATTGAACGATCAGAACGCTCGAACATTAAACCACACGCAGCGACGGCGACAACCGACGCGAAAAAAGTACCGTAATGGGTACAACAAACACTATGGGCGACAGCGACAAACGAAAAAAAAAAATAATGCATTGCTGCCAATGCCATTCGTCGTCGTTGCTGCCGCTCGCTCGTGGGCTGCTTCTGGCCGGTATAAGCCCGCGACGGCGACGGCACGTCGCCTGCCGCAGTTGCCGCCGTCAGCGGCCTGTGTAAAAAAATTTTGTCTGTGTCGCCCACATTACCTGTTTGCCGTACCCAATGAGTGAGTTTTCTCGCGTCGCTCATCGGCTTAGACGCATGTAATTACCCCTTAACAGTGCGGGGCGTACGCCCCGAAAAGTCCCATCTCCGGCCATCCTGCCCTCAATCAAAACGCAAAAAACCTAAACCCTGTCAGGACAGCATTTCAGTCTGCTGCTGTACGCGCGGCGGTCACTAAAATTATTGTAATTTTAGTGACTGCCACGCGCTAGACGCGCTCCTATCACTCAGCCTATTGTACGAAATTCTTTGGAGCCGCGCAGGTAGCCACAGCTACTGCACGGCAGCCACTCTAACCCTAGCCGCCGAGCTAAGAGTAACAAATCAAAACGCAAAAAACCTGTCTGGACAGGATTTCAGTCTGCTGCAGTACTCGCGGCGGTAACTAAAATCATTGTAACTTTAGTGACTTCTACGCGCTAGACGCGCTCCTATCACTCAGCCTATTGTACGAAATTCTTTGGAGCCGCGCAGGTAGCCACAGCTACTGCACGGCAGCCACTCTAACCCTAGCTGCCGAGTTAAGAATACAGGGTATCGCTGCGACTACTCGCGCGACCGTGCTTCTTACCTGCGAAAACATTCGGCTAGGATACCAACACTTCACGAATCAAAGGGATTGAAACGGTGCAAGACTCGACGCTGTTTGCACACGGGTACAAAAGCCGCCCTTCAAATCTAAGCAACGGTCAAAATGAGTGACGAAAACTTTAGGGTTAGCCGCTTCCGCGGACCGAAGCTAGACAGCAACTCTCCTTCGCTAAATACACAAGATAAGAATACCAGGTTAACTAATGGCTTACCTCCACTTCCCGCCAGCATTTCTTCGTCCGGTAGATAAATCCATGGTCGTCATCCCAAGATCCCAAGCTTAAGGCGCGAAGCCTGCAAAGGCAGCGACTGCACACCGGCTGGCCCGGCGGCTTGCGCGCGCATTGCTACACAGTGCATATAGTTCCGGTATCGGCCTCTGCGCCGCCGCAGCTGTGATGTCCGTCCGAAATAAAAACTAGTTCCATGCATGCACGCACGCACGAACGAACTAATATACGGCTTGCTTACGTGTTCGTGATCTAACGCTGACGCACAGGCATGCAAGCAGTTAGCGAGCACGCGTCACACTGCGTTCAAGCAAGTATGACGATAAGGGCAGGTCAAACTTCGCATGTTGAGCAAGCCGTCTCCGAAGCTTCGGATAATTCTCGTGCCGAGAATGCTGGCGCCGAGAAGGCGAAAACGAAAACAGACACCGAGGGGCCAAGCCCGGAGCACGAAACACCTGAAACCGCCACCGTCGCAGCGAACGCGGCCGGATGTTTATACCAACGAGTGAGAGCTTTGTAGTCTTGCCTGGGGCGTGTCACGTGTGTGTGCTGTTCGCCGAGGAGAGTCGCCCCACGCCTGCGCACCGCGTGAGACGTTTTCTCCCCGTGCTCTTCTGTCCTGATCCACTGTAACCTCAGTTTTCTCAATAATGATACCTTTAATTCTCAAAACCTAGTTTCTCCTATTCGATGCGAGCACGCGTCGTACTGTGTTCAAGCAAGCATGACGATAAGGGCAGGTCGAACTTCCCATGTTGGATGAAGCGTCTGTTTGAAAGTCCACTTCGTGCGTAGCACATGGTTTACAAAGCGCAGCCCTGTGTTCCGCGCTGGCGGGACATCACGGTCTGGCGCGATCAGTCGTCGCTCGCTCGCCCGGTTCTTGCGGGTTCACCGCCTGTGTGGGTTTTCACCGTAGACGCGAGATCGCGTGGCGGAAAATCCGCCGTGGTAGTACGCCGTATCTTCGTCGGGCTGAGCTACGGAGACGCGGCGTCCACCGCCGCGCCGCCGCCGCTGGGATGCCCTCAGTGTAATCGGCGTAATCGCTGAAATCGGCGCGGTATTCTTTCCTCCGTGGTGCGCACCTTTTATGATGCATAGTCTGACAACTTTTTAAATGTCGATAACTAAGCCATTACAGAGAAAAAAACAAAACAAAGAAACAAAACCAAATCGAGACATGCGTTTTTTTTAGTTTTGTTAAGCTTGCTCCATTCATGTCACTGAACGCTGCGAGCAATCGTTACATGAATTCATATTCTTGCACGTTTAGAATGCGCGGCGGAAGTACTCGGGCGCTTTTTACACAACTGCTTTATATAATATATACGTATGCAAATAAAACATCGCTGATGAGTTGGTGTGCGTAAATGGTAGGAGTGCCTCTCCATGCTTACTCCCGCACTTGACAAGAATGAAATTGCAATTTTACTCTTCGTACTGGAGAGAGGAGACGATGTGCAGCTTTACTCTTCACTGGTGCGGGAGCGGAACTGGGGCTGCACTCCGCCGCGCACGAGAAGAGTACGCTGTCAGTTTTGCTCTTCCTCCTCATGGGAGCGAACATTACATCCAACTCCCCGCAGCTTTCGAGGGGAGCGCGCCAACGCTTGCAGGAGCACAATGACTGTTGGACTCTTCAACTACTCCCCCGATTTCTTAGAGTGTACCGCGCGGGGGTATGAGAGCGCGCGCGGTGCGCCTTAGACGTTCTTTTGCACTGGCAGGGCGAACACCGTTTGATGAAGGTGCAAGAGGAGCTGGATATTGCACACACACACGGGGTGTGTTCCGGCATCTGCAGCCTGCATTGCGGGGTGGCTGTTCCGTTGGCGCCATGACACGCTCACACGACATGGATAATTGTCCATTATGTCCTGGATTTCTAGCAGAAGGTCGTTGGACACTAGAGTTTTACGAAGGTCTCGAACATCTGCCGACGAATCAGTGTAAATTGTACACTGAGGTGAAGCGTGGTTGATTACCAGCGATGTTGAAGCGTGGTTGATTACCAACGATGTGTGTAGCAGAGCATCCCGCACTGCAAGGAGTTCTGCTAGCGTTGATGGCCACTTCTCCGTTGTTATGTAAGTGCAGGTCAGTGAATCGGGGGCCACTGTCGGGCCAATTGAGCCGTAAGAAGTAAGGTATCGAAAGCACTGGCGTCGACAAACATCAGCGTTGAGGAAGGGCTACCAATGTCCATGGAAGGCGTAATCGGAGCACCAACGGTCCGGGGATGAATACGGGCAACAGGTCGTGTATCCGTTAATTGGTGGAACTTTCATGGGGGCCGTATATTGGTGTTAGATTGTGGTGGGGCTGGTGAACTGGTCATGTACGCTGCAAGAGTGGCAGAATCAGGGTCAAGGCCTTGTTTTTGGAGGCGGGCTTGTCGATGCTGATGCACTACCTCATCAAACGTGTTCAGCTGCACTTCCTGTTGCTGAATTGGGCGCGAGGCCCACCACTGGAGAGGCTAGCGCTGCGATCGTTTTGACGTCACTTGTAGGAACATCGTTCCTATCTTGCTGCGTAGTTGACTTTCAGCGCGTGACACTTAGCTTAGGAAGCGCGCTCTAAAACTATTTTCTTGTTAATTTGCTTCGTTTGAAGTTAATTCACAGTGTGTCAAGCGCAGTTCGACCTAATGATGACTGTATAACCGTATCAACTGTGGTAGATTATCCGCAAACATCACGAGCGTGGTGGTGTATTACGCATGCAACCGAAGCGTAAGCAGCGGCTTGTTACCCCGATCCACAATGTGGACTACGACGATTGCTGAGTGAAGTTTCTAGATTTCCCTTGTTTGCAAAAAATGTATAAAGCAAGAAATCGTGAAGCGTTAACTGCTCGCAGAAGCACACGCACCCGACGTGCCTGCCCGCACAGCCGACGGTGCGGCTGAAACCGACGCACGTCGCGGCAGGAACAATTCTTGTCGTAGCTTTTTAAAATCACACAGGTCGTGGAAAAGAAGTTCCAGATTGGTGAAAGTGGATGTTAGTGTGGTGAAAAATTCTGATAGGTAGTGTCATCAGCTGTGGTTTTCAAAGCGACGCTAAAATATCTGCTGCGATTTACGCCGACCGACCGCAGAGGTCGGTCCCGGCGCGCCGGCCCGTTCACGCACGGTGCGGCGAGCGGCCGACGAATGGCTATGCTTGCGCGCAAGAATCGGCCGAGGCCGTGCAGGTATCTTGATCGTCGATCGCTTCAACGGAAATCACCGCGCTTACAGAGTTCCCAGTGCGGTTAAATGTTCTGTTTGGGACTGTCACTCGCAACTCTAATGGTGATGAAATATCTGCTGCGACGCCAAGCCTAAAGTTCCCAACATCCGATTACGTGCATCCGAAGCCGGCTGCGAGCTGTTTGCGAAGGCCCTCCCGTCGCGCACGCGCGTGTTGCGCTTTGGTTCCTCTAACTTCTTGGGAGCCCCCAACGCTCGGTTCTCCTGCTATAAATATTCCCCTTACCCGAAATGTTTCGCCTGGTACGCAGCGTCGGCTTCTGTGAGCTGTCGTGAGTTTCGAAATTGATGCTTGAGAAATGGTGGCTTACTGTAAACATACAAAACACGGTGCAATTATAAATTACCACACCGAGCACCTAATGAAAACTAAATATAGCCTTGCCCGAACCCGCTCGAAGGCGTTTAAAACTCGTGTTCATACCGTTCATACATTGCGGACAAGTCGCGAAAAGTAAACATCAGGCGTGCAGAGTACACGCTACGGCCATGATCGTTAATCAAATCCGGGCATGACTATAAAAACATCGTAGGGGAAATAGGCACTGATTAAGCCAAACTGCAGACCATAACAATGCTTTTAAGCATGTGCAGCGGAGCAATATGATCACCGTTCTCGCGTCATTCATTTACCAGGCAATACGAGCAGTTCGCGCGGTGAGATAATAAGTTAGCGACGCGTTTCCGACGCTGTTACAAGGTGTTTGCTTGCACACACATGTCCCGTCACAAGTATTCTCTTCTTCCCCTGCGACTGCGGAAGAGGCGGCTATTGCTCTTGCATTAACACTGCGGCCTTCCCCTGCGATCATAATCTCCGATTCGAAGACGGCCATTCGAAATTTCGCCCGGGGCCGCATTTCTGCCCTGGCACTCAAAATCCTTCTTCAAAATCCCCCTGACTCCCCCACCGAGCTGGTATGGACCCCAGCCCACACGGGCGTGGGAGGGAACGAGGCAGCACACAGAACCGCTCGAGAGCTCACCTTCCGAGCGGGTCGTAGCCTTGAACCCTTCCATGGAGCCCTGTCAGCTCGAGATCGGCTCCTTTCCTTTCATGAGATTGCGTCTCATTACCGCCTCCCCCGCCGTCTACTGCCCCCTGCACACCCGGCACTCTCTCACACCGAAGAACGCCTATGGCGCTTAGTGCAAACGTACACCCTTCCTTGCCTGTCCTGCCTCCACCGCTTGTACCCCGGTCTGTACCCTTCACCTCACTGTCCCGATTGTGGGGTGGTCCAAACCATGGATCACCTCCTCTGGCAATGCCCCCACAACCCATTCCCCCCATATCGAGACGGTGAGCACTGGGCGAGGGCGTTGGGCAGCTCGGATTCGGCGGTGCAAGATGCCATCGTCGCCCGGGCTGCCAAAGTCACCGGGGACCTTCCTCCCTCGGTCACCACCCCTCCCCAGAATTAGCCCTTGCGGCAATAAAAGTTTTGTCTCTCTCTCTCTCTCATAATGAATATATACCGTACGTTTCTCGGCATCAGTTGCATCGTACTTGGCGTTAGCTGGCTGCGTATGTTAGAGCTGTGGGTCGCGATGGTAGCAACTACCTAAACGCGGCGGTGTCGCCGGGAACAAGCGAGTCGTTGATTGCTTGCCCGAATTATTTGGTTTACAGACAACTTTTTTGGCAATTTGCATCAAATCCACAAGGAGCGGGCGAGACGGTGGCCACAACAAAAAAACACGCTTCCGCATAGGGACCGGGCAGCTGGACGGGTGGCGCCACCACTCGGCGCTCCCCTCGTTAGTGGAATGAGCCGGTGCATCGGACTACACAGCCTCCCGGCGTTTTTGTTGTGTTTGCGTCGGTGCTTTAAATGTTTTGGTGCTATTGTTAGCGGATATGTGCGATGAAACGAAGTCTAGACATATGTTTTGGGTTCTTAGATGCAGTAACGGGTACGTAAACCTGTCGGGCGCTTCTAAAGTTGGGTATCGGCTAAAATGACATGATGTTTTTTGCCACGATCTACGCTTCGCTCTACCCGTTCTGAGTACGAATGAAACTACTGTTATCAGCGTTAATTTATTCTTAAATGCACTAGCGGAAACGTAAAGGTATTTGACGCTTCTAAGTTTGGGAATGGGCTACATTGACGTGAGCGCTTTTTGCAGCGCTCTGCGCATGGCCCCGCGCGATCTGAGTAGCAATAAAACTGTTAATATTAGTATTATTTCTTCTTTGGTTTCAATGACTACGGTTTCCACGCCAGCCTTAACGCTGAGATACCTCGATACGTCTGCTTTGAAGAGAAATGCACCTGCATAGAAGATCTATTGCCGTGTGGCCGTGCAAAAGGTTGTGGCAGTTTACACTTCCTTTCTGCAACCGTGAGCTTTGTGCCTTCGGTTTTGGTGAGCCACAAAGTTACAGCATGGGAGCCTGAGAGCCGAAGTGGGACTCCCACGTTTGTAGTGGTTGTTTTATCAAGAGCTAAAGTTATTCAACCACCCAACAGCCCAGGCTACCAAGCATCCCTCCTGCTCTTCCCGTTTCACCGCCTGCGTGGTAAAACAGGTTAAAAAATGTGGCAGTGTTAACGTCAGCCTGGGTTTTTAAATGCTTAACTATTTTTTATAGAGTACCTTAAAAAAAGTTTGTAATGCCTTGAGAAGACACGAAAAACGCGCGGTTAGTTGCCTCAAATAATGGTGCATCAGCCTGAGTCCTCCAGCACAGACACATTTCTGAAACGCTGGAAGCAGTTAGTATTTGGAGATTGGTGCATGAAAGTTCAAAGTCAAACAGCAAAATCATCCAGATTTTCGTCTGACGATTACGATAGTTGAGCGCGAAGCATTCTTCGTGCGAAATCGAATAGGTAATGGTCACAGTCAAAGACGCTGCGATCAAAAGACCAAACTGCGTGCTGGTCAAATTCAAAGCTCAACTAGTCAAAGTTTAAATCCAGAAGTTAATCAAGGAAAGCCACACGAACGAGGAAGCTTTGCTATAAAACATCATCATCGTTAGACAGAGGAGTGCATGCTTTTTTAAGCGCAGGTTGCAGCTTGTGAACTGCCCGCAGCATTCAGTTGTGAAATTGAGTACAGGTTTTCGGCACCCTCCTGTCTCGCGTCCTTCAGCCACGCAGGAATTTGTCTTTTAAAAACCATTAACCAGCTGGCCAGCAACAATTGCCATTCTTGTGAGGCAATGCTTTTCTACGACAAGCAATATCGTTCTATTATAATGCGTTATTTATTCTGTAAGCGATTCCCGATGACAGTAGTAAGAGCATTTCTTTGAAATTAAACACGTTCTTGCCGTAGTTAGTGAAGTTACGGAAGCGTCGTTTATCACAATTTCTGTTTTGATGTAAATCTTAAGGGGCACCCCCAACTTCGTCTTTCGCTTGTGCACGACGGCGTTTCGTCATCAACTGCCAAAGACCAGCGCCGCAGCATTCCTGGATCGGTTGTACACACCGGCTTTGTGGCAGCGTTTAGCTGCAATATACTCCTCGATATGCCAAACTGCATGCAAGCATGAAAAAAATGCGCGAAGAAACGGACTTTCAGTTCCAGCTTGACTCCAGCTTGGCGCATTGAGTGTCGTCTGCTATTTGTAATAACTGAGTATGGGCGCAATGGGAGCAAATAACAAACATGGAATGCCTCGTAAAGGTCGCCTCCGCGCTCAAGATTTACTGATCTGAAAAAAAGTCCTTGTGGTTATCTACGCTTTGGAAGCCGCACCGCAGCAGAACGACAGAAAGTCATGCACGACTACGCTCCGTTGACTGCCACCGGCACTCCACTGACGAGCGGTTCGCCACGGCCGGCGCTGTTCGCTGAAGCGAAGGTGGTGTCACACAACGGCCGCCCGGTCCCTATACGCAAGGGAAATGTGTTCTAGCAGACGACAACACGATTCGGCGTCCTACAAGTGACGTCACTCGTAGGTGGCGCCACGGTATGTCCTCCAGGCCAATAGGGATGGGTGTGAGGGCTGGAAGACCAGTTACCGCTCGCATAGCCGAATTGTTTTTTGATTCGACTACTGCCCAGTCTGACTTTGTAAGAAAGTGGAATTGCGCTTCATAAACTATGCGAGGCTGAAGTATGGCTCGGACAAGCATGCGGGCCATCTTGGAGGCCGCACCGCAAGCTTTTTGAGACATGCGACGGAAGAGATGCAGCGATTGTGAAGCTTGATGCTTTGCAGAGCGAATCCAAGGTTTTGCAGAATTGGTGGCCATAATATCCAAGCCCAACACCCGTAGGGTAGATGCTGTTGGTATAGCCGTGCCTTGAACAGAAAGACAGATAGGGGAGGTTGCCAAACGCCGACGGCCACGTGCATTGTCTACGGTGAGAAGGGCTGTTTTGTTCGGAAAGAGTGCGACGCTAAGATAGCTGCACCAAAAATTGGTTTTATCTAGAGCTTGTTGCAGGCGGACACTTTGGACGTGAAGGCCGTAGTGAACAGACCATACCGTGATGTCGTTCGGCGTAGATGGTACTACAGATGTGTGCAACAGCACCAAGTCGCCAGGCAAGAGGTATCATGGCCATGTTAAAAAGCAAGGGGGGCAAGACAGATCCCCGAGGCACACCATGTTGGGGCTGGAAGGAACCTATGGGAGATCTTTTGAGACGTATGGAGAAGGTGATGTTTCGTAGGTAGAAGGAAAGGAAATAATATAGGCGGGATAGCAGGTGAAGGAGATGAAGTACCGCAATGACGGCGGCGTGGCCAAGGTGGTCGTACGCTTTGTGAACGTCCATGCCAAGCACAGAGCGAATACGGTGGGATAGGCCGCCAATAAGGATCATCTCGGAGAGGTGGCCCAGACCATCAAGGCGGGGACCAAACCCAATTTGGCATGTGTGGTATAGATGGTGCTCGTCGAGCCACCACTGAAGGCGTGTGGCAGTAATCGGTTCCAACAGCTTCCAAATGGTCACCGTAAGCGCTATTAGTTGGAGGTTGCGGATGTCTGTACTCGGTTTACCGGGTTTCGGGATAGTGATAACATCAGCTTGAAACCAGGCCGGCGGGATTGTACACGTGAGCCAAAATCGGTTGTACGCCTCTACGAGTGCCTCTAGAGAAAAAAGATTGACGTTCTTGAAAGATTCAAATGCTACTCGGTCGGGGCCAGAAGCTTTGCGGAGTGCCGCCATGTCAATTGCCGCGGTTAGTTCCGCGATTGTAAATTGTGAGAGTATACCTTGGGTTGCTTCTTCCGATGGTGGCGTACCAGCACCGGACGGAAGAGTGAAGGTAGGGGGCATGATGGCTGGGTCCAAGTCCGAATCGGGGTATAAAGTATGGGACAGCATATCTGCAAATTGCAAATAAGTCTGGTTGGACGTGAGGAACGCTCACGCAGCAGGATCTGGGGATCGTGGTGATGGCTCCAAAGAATGAAAAATGCGCCATATGGAGCGTAGCCCAGACTGAGTCCCTAACGAAGTGCTCATGTCAGGCCAGCGCTGGCGGGACGGCCGGCGTTCATGCCGACGAGCCGCGGCTGTGAGCTGTTTCAGGCGGGTTCGGCAAGTCGGAGAGTTGGGATTGCGACAAGCAAACACTTCTGCCTTGCGGCGCTGCGCCCAGGCTGAAGGAGGCGCAAATCAGGGTTAGGGCCAGTCTCGTCAACCTAGTTTACAGTTGTAGAATCTTCAAGAGCCCTTTGTAGGGATGATAAAGGGTCCTCTTTGAATGCTGATATCTGCCTAATCGACTTCCAAATCTCGTCCCACTTGATACAATGGCATTTACGACGTATGCGACGAGAGGCGAAGATGAAAGATCGGGGTAAAGGGGATGATGGTCGCAACCCCAACAGTGTAACTCTCGCCGCCACGTAACGGCCGATGGACCAAGCCACCAAGCTAGGTCTGGGGAACGTGGAGGCACACGAGTAGACGTGGAGCGGCGAGTTGACTGGGTCGTGTCATTAAGTAGAGTGAAGCGAGCATTCTCCATGATCTTGAGTAGATGTTAACCTCGTGCACTCGCCATGTCATAGCTCCAGGCTGGGTGCGGTGCATTAAAGTCACTGGGACAACCGGGATGTTGTGCTCCTATATGCGAAATCCGCCCAAACCGAGCACGCGTGGCATGACCACTGCGAGGACGCACATAGCAGGATACGAGGATGACTGCACACTAAATTAGTTGAACTTTCAACGCAACAGTTTCTTGCCACGGGGAGCAGCAGCTTTGAAGGTCAATGACTAGCTGGGGAAGGCACGTAATGACATATACCACCGGTTTACCCCGTGGCATTGCTGGGGCAGCACGGTGGTCAATGATTGTTGGAGACGCATAGCCGATAAAAAAGGGGATACCCGTAGGCCATTCGCTTCCTGAAGCAGTAGCGCTCATGCAGGAAGTGAGCCTAGGCGAAGGCGTTGCTTAAGTTTGCTAACTTTTTGGGGCAGGCGCCGACAGTTCCACTGTAGGATAGTGCCGTTGCGTGTCATTGCAGGTACGGCAGGTGCATAATTTAGCGGAGGCATGCTGCAAGGGTCGTGGTTAATATGTGTAGCTGCTGCACCACGTAGTTAAAAATAGAGCGAGCGTCGGATGCTGACGAGATCGAAGCTGCTGCTGGTAATGATGCCAAAGGAGGTGGAGGCAAGGGAGAAGTTGACAGAGGAGGTATAGCTTCACATGAGGCCTCTTTTGCAGCAGCACGCTTTAAGCGTCTCTGTGCCAGCAACTGGGCACGACGAGAAGTCAAATTCTCAAGCTCCGTTTGTAGTGCCTGAAGGCGAAGATCTACGTCTTCTAGGACCGCGGAATTCTGCTCAGCCTCTTGAAGATGGGATCGCTGACGAGGTCGATGCACTCGCACAACCTGACTGTATGAAACAGAATTCATAGGTGGTGTGGCAGAGACCGGTTCTGGTACGTTCTCGGCAATATCGTCGCCGTAATTGGAAGCGAGCAGTTCGTACCGGTTTGAAAGCCGGAGCCATTGATCAATCTGGGATCTCAGGGAACTCTTCACACGCAGACATGACTTGGCATTAAACGTCCTCGGGCACTTCCTATCGGTGATATCATGATCATCAGACTTGCACAGAACACAACGACATCTAGGGGCATTTTCATTTCCAGCAGTCGTGTTCGGAGTCGCCTAGGTTTGAGCAGGAGGTGGATTTGGGCAAGAGGTGCGCATGTGACCCTGTTGCAAGCATTGGCAACAAAATACTGGCCTCGTCTTGTAAGACCGAGGGTTAAGAATGCCTCCATTGTATATGAATAGCACTGGTGGTTCTGGACGACCAACAACAGTCACGAGGCATGTACGACGAATGCGAAGATTCCGGACTAAGAGCACTTGGTGTGTCTCGCATCGGATGGTGTCCCGGAGCACGTCGGAGGGCTCACCGGCATCGACGCCCGAGACAACATAACGGCGGACATGAGTACCCCCTACGATGTAAGCCTGTACCGGCAGGTGAACTCCGGGGGAGACGGGTATATGAGTGAGGCTGCAAAGCTTTTGAACTGCCTCTAATGACGCCACCCACAGAGAAATTGAGTTGGTATCTCGTTGGGAAGTGTACCCATTATGACTTTGAGGATGCAGACATGCTAATAGCGTCTGTAGGAGAGCTTTCGTCGTGATTTGGTGGATGTTAAAATTGTGCTTCGGTTTGATGGATACCTTGAAGGAAGCTGGTTGAGCATCTTTAGTGCTTGATGGGAGGCCAGTGGGATTCATGCGGCAGGGCACCTTACCGTCAGAGTGAATACGGTTGCCTGCTGGAAGGTCCATCGGGCATTATACAGGGTGTCCCAGTTATCATGCACCAAGATTTTAAAAAAGAGTAAGGGCGTAACTACAAGAAAACCTAGTGGATAATGTTTGCAGTACTGTGGAGAAGCGGGCAGCATTTTTTTTTCGTTAATGAGACTTAATTAATTAATTGTAATTAATTATCTAACTCGCGAAGTACTGTCCTAATCACGAAAGTGTCAATGAGGCACTTGTAGGTACCCACGAGGGGCATCTAACTGCGGTATTTTCAGCGACGAACTAATTACGTACACATTTATTCTGACTGATAAACAAAACCCGCGAAATATGAAAAATACCACGTGACGGCGCGTCCGCGCGCATCCTAAAGCAACGCCCTCAAACAGGCTGTCTCTGAGTTAGCCAGAATGAAATAAACAAAAGAAAGAAAGAAGAAATCGCCACCGAGTTTGTGCCTTATCTGCACACGCTCCTTATCAAGGTGATGCGCTGTCTCTTCGGGTGAGTAACACCGGAAGCGGTTGCTTTCAATCAGCTTATTTGGGGACGCTGCTTTACAATGCGCTCGGATGCGCCGTCACGTGGTATTTTTCATATTTCGCGGGTTTTCTTTATCAGCCAGAATAAATGAGTACGCAATTAGTTCGTCGCTGAAAATACCGCAGTTAGATGCCCCTCGTCGATACCTACAAATGCCTCATTGACACTTCAGTGATTAGGACAGTAATTATCGAGTTAGATAATTAATTAGAAATAATTAGTTATGTCTCATTAACGAAAAAATTAGTCACCGCTTCTTCGCAGTACTGCAAACATTATCCAATAGGTTTTCTTCGAGTTACGCCATTACTCTTTTTTTAAAACTTGGTGCATGATAGCTGGGACACCCTGTATAGCGTCCTCAGTCTGACGCGGCACTAAGGTGGAAGACTCGGTGCAAAGGCGTTTGTCGGGGGGTTCAGCAGACTCGCCAGTGACATTACTGGGCTCTTCCGGCACAAGAGGGTCGCTGCTAGCATCCATGGGGGACAGCTGTCGTCGCCCTGGGGCGTCACAGGAGTCGATGTTTGAAAGGCGACGTTGGACACCACTTGAGACGGCGGCTCCATTTGCTTAAGCAGCTGGTCTTGAAGTAGTGCCTGCTTGCGGGACCCAAGAAGGCCTTGCGCGGAACAGCACCCACTGACCGAACAGGAGGTTAGGCCTAGCCGCTGCTTAGCGGTGATGCGGTTGTGATGCTTGCTTTCAGAGACATTCCCGTGGCAGGTAGTAGCCCTTAACGGCGCCAGGAACGGGAGGTTATCGCTGGCGCTACGGAAAACAGAAGGGAACGTAAAAACTGCGAGAAATCGCGTCGAAACACGGAGCCGAGGAAAGACACGTCAAAACGGCGGGACTTTGAATCACCTTAGATACTATGCAGTACGCAAGTCTAGCTTTGCTTTGCTGTTCCCAAACAACACAGACGAACATTGCAAAAAAAGGCTGAAATATAGCAAATCCTTTTTACAAATCCTGGGGATGCCCGATTATAGGGCCCAATATAACCCCAATGAACCAAAACACTAGAGCTTTGTGAGACGGGCATGGGCAACTTCTTCACCGAGACTTAGCGAGAGCGGATAGAAGAGCGAGTGTCGGGGCTGCTGAAATTGTGGCCCTTGAAACGTCTTCCCTTGGCTCTTAGCCCCACCTTTCTCTTTCTCCGTCTGACAATAATTAAGTTCGCTTACTGACATACTGACACTCCGCGACTAAGCATGAGTTACGCCATAAGGTGTTATGATTGCAACGGCCTCCCGAGAAGCTTAATCTAACAGCTAGTAACTTCTAAGAACCGAGCAACAGCCTAAGCAGTCTACCACATATTTACTCACATCACCCAGACTCCAATACGAAAAATTGATCGGCGTGTCGCTTAGTCAACTATAATCGAGGATTCCGCCGCATGGGGTGAGGCAGGACAAGTGGCATTGATTTGCAGACCCAGTAATTTTCCTGGCCCTAGGTACATCAACAAGGAACAAGTCAATCCGGGCATGCACTTCAATGCAACCCCATTCCTCCTTTCAATCCTGGTGTCCCAGAAACACACAGTCCAGAAAAAGGAGAACGAAAGTAGGAGCAGTGTCCTCGCTTCATACATTTTTCAATCGGCAGGTTTTACCTAGATACTAAGGGCAGCCTTAATTTCCTCATTAAACTTTGATCCAGGGTGAGCTGTGCTTCATGGTTTTTGGTGAATCGTAGACGATTGTTGAACTTTTCTTGGAAAGAATTGACGATGTTTACCCTCTCATATGGGGGTGTACAAAACGTTCCCGTCCAAAACTAGCCCCCTCCCCTGAAACGTTTATAATAGCTGCAATATCGTCGAGCCGCCAAGCACAGTCTCCTGGCCGCACAATTTAATTCAAAGCGGCTTAGTACTAGTAGTATGAACGCATACGTCTGCTTCCTTGTCCTTCACCAAGGCGATATATCAAAATCTTTCAAGACTCGCTCGGTGCTTGACGGGAACATTCTTTGTTACACCAAAATATGTCCTACTTCACACTCACTTCAAAATGTCCTACTTCACACTCGCCATAGCCTCTAGGACTGCCTCTCTGCTTTACGTCAAATAAACGTGCCTTTATTGTAGTGTGCCTTTTTCTCTTGTGTGCCTTTTTTCTCTTTTCTTCAATTAATTTTTGCCCTCGGTTCTATTGTCATTTGATATGCAATGCTCTTTGCTGCAAGCTTTGAAATTATGCCTAGGTTGATTTTACGTGCGGAGTATCTTCGGACCGCGCAATGTCCGTCCGCGTCCGTGCGAACACCATTTACAATAGCAAAAAAACAAAATAGCAAAAAGAGTTATTGTAAGTCGCCTTACCCATTGGTCTACGACCATTTTTTTTTCTTTACTGCCTTACAGTGACAATACAACACCACAACACTACATTGATAAAACTGCAAGACGACACTTGGGTAGCATAAAGCCAGCTAAATTGTTTCATGCTTCTCAATGTTTCCATCACAGGCAACCATTCTGGAGGCTCAGGCTGAGCCCTACATACTTCAATAATCCAACGATTGGACTCAGAAAAATACTCCTCAAAGTGTTTTGCCCCAACATCACGATGGCGTATGGCCATTCGCGACTTCCAAATGCCGTGCAGGGACAGAACCATGACGAGGTCATACGGTACACTGTCTTCACTTTCAACGGGAAAAAAGAGTATTCCGTGTGCGTCTAGACGGAAATCTTTCTTTAATGTGCGCTGCAGCACATCCTAGAAAAATACTGGCGTATGAACACTTACAATATAACCTGGCACTTGAAAAGTTTATGGATACAACAGATCTCAGTTGTTATGAAGAGGCAGGGAAGAAGAGAATATGGATCCTATTGCGTTATATTGTTAAGAGATGTGTCAGAATTTCCTCTGTATCTTGAAGTTTAAGGTGTAACCCCGTTTTCATGTCTCGCATTACGGATGCGCAACATTTGTGAACTGAGTCCCTTAAAAAATCACACGCAATGAAACCAATATAATAGTAATTGGTGACCGAACCGCAACCATTTGCATGACCCACATCCAAGTGCGTTGGTGAGTGCTGGGAGACTTTGGGGAGAGCTGATAATTCCACCGCATTTGTTTTTCCAGAAGTGAATGGCAGCGGCATTTCAACTCTTACAGTGACAAATATACACACATAAATTCTCAACACAAAAAATACCCGGTTTATTCGCAAGCGCCCATGGAGAATATGCTTATCTGTTGGAAGCAGGACGCTATAAAGCGGGTCTGTTATATTCTTGACGCACTCAAGGCGAGGCGCAAACTGGAGAGTATTCCTGGAAGAAAATGCAATCTTGTGCATCGAATCTCTAACCTACGACTTTTACAATGCAGTCCGGAAATCATTGTAAATTGTTTGGGGCCACCCTAAATTTTATTCTGTGGCTGGAGGTTTAATTTTCAAGTGTAGTCGCAAGAGATCGGTCCCTTCTTCTGGCAACAGTCCAACGCCGATTTGAAGTCAGCTTGAAAGCTGCGGGTGCGGGTAGTTTCATCGGGCTCATTTTGGTTGCAAATTCTTTGCCTGTGTGCTTGATCATGTCCCCTTCAGCCTTTTTCAACCTATTTACAAGGTGTGAAGTCAATAGCAACAGAGAAGGAGGAGGCGTGTTGATAGCTATTGAGGAACGAAATGCGGGTCTGAAAAGATGTCATAGGAGTGCGGAATTCCATACTTCAGCAAAGTTGACGATTTTGCACCACAACAGTGAAAGTATTTAATTCAGCCATTTCTGAAAAAAATTACTTTGGGACCATTTCACCAATTACTGCTTGTTCAATGGGTTAGCGTTCTATTTGTGTAGCAAATTCACCCTTACGAACTGAATCATTCCCTGTTGCATTACCATTTATCTCCACTCAAATCCCTTCTCCTTTTCCTCCCTCGTGTCTTCCCAGAAGCACTCTACTCCCTCAAACTGCCATTGTGTTTTTTTTACAGGTTTCACTCTGTTGCTCTTCTCAGTTTCAGGGTCATTGAAGAGCTAGCAAAAAAAAAGTACTTGGCTGGTGAAAGACGAAATTCTTGGTCATAATTTAGTTCACGTCATTGAGACACGACAGTTTCCCCACCTTCCTTTCCTCCTGTATGAAACAACGGCTGCTGTGTCCTGCTCGTTGCTCAGTATTTTAATTCCTCGATGAAATTTCATCTGCTTCCTCTTTTAAATGCGAAACACTGGGAAAAACTATTACAACTGTTTTACTTAAAAAATTCGTAGTGGCTTCTCTTTTTTGCCTTTTTTTCTTTAAACCAGGATTTTAGATCTTAGGCTAAGTTGTTTTCTCCAGTAAAATGTATGAGTCTGTAATTTGGTGTGATTTCATTGCTTTATTACGCGAGATACGTCCACAGGCCGACTGGTACATATCGTGGCCAGCCTTAATCAGGTTTGGGAGCGACTGATGTGCAGCTATTCTACCTACGTGGACTCAAGTTCACGTGCGAAATGTTACGTCGTCTGTTCGTTGTTTTTGAATTTTGTAGAGCAGGCGAACAACCACCTCAAAGCTCCCGATTGTCGGAAAATTCCTGTAATGGGCATGTGTTGCGAATAAAAGAACAAAGCGACAAAAATCTTTTTTGTGCCTTCCGCTACGTGTTGAGAGCACATGCGGTAGAGCATCGGGCTTATACGGTGAAGATCACGAATTCATTCTCACTATATCACGCATGTTCTTAAGGGGAAGTCTCTTAGAAGCTCGGGTTGTCGTCGTCTGATGTCGTCGGCGTCTTACGTCTTCGAGAAATGATATAGTCATGATACTAAAGCAGTAAGACCACCGTTTTCTAGCGTGTCGTGCGTAATAACAAAACACACCGAGGCATTTGTTTTCCTGCATCTCACGGTAGAAAGCTTAGTGTTTTTAAGAAACTAGACCTACAGCAATGCTGTATTTGTCAACATCTCAATGGTTTCATCTCTGCTGGCAAAAACGCCAAGGCGCCAAGAATACACTTTTACAGTTCATGCTTCGCCCATCCCCAGGCAACACGTGAGTGCAGATGTGGAGGAATTTTAAATTTTTCAGGGACTAAATTTCCGTAATCTTTAGCGCAAAAAACAACTTGTGTATGACACACTCCTGCCATTGTCAGATGGGGGGTTTGGCGCATGAGAGCCGCACTTAAGAGCAAGAAAACGCATGCAGCAATCATCATTCAATGCCTACTAAAGCACTCATGGTAGCCCAACCACCCGAACCGAGAAATGTGGGGGTGATTTTTGTTTCTCAGAGGCGGCCCTTGTCTGTGGGGGGATGGTGGCGATTTCGGGCAGTGCCTTCACCTCTGCGGTGAAAAAAGACCGGTATGCACGTGATACTCCTTAGGAGTCAACCTGTGAAGAAAGAAAAACATTAAAACGTGACCGTGATATTTCGACCGCCCCCACTCCATTTGTTCAGGAATTACTGCAGATGTACACCAACTGGAGGCGAAGCCCTGAGCACCAAGCCACCGCTGCTCTGTTCACAGGCGTAACTGGACCTATTTCCGACCTTTTGCGAGCATTTAGTGGAGGCCAGGCCGCCGCTCACAGTGAGTAAGAGCGCGCCGGGCCAGCCGAATGGGATAAGAACACTGCACAAGGATCAAAACAAACTGATTTACTGCTGCGCGCGGAAGCGCCTTAAGGAACCTCAGTGTTTCAGCAGGATGCCAGGAAAGCCAAACAATTGCGCCAATTTCCGGTGGAGCCCATTCGGGACCGGACAGTCTTGAAAGATGTGCGTTGGGAAGTCGAACGCCCTTTCTGACAAAAAAAAAACCCCACAGAGGCACGCCTATGTCTAGGGAAGAAGGCAATGTTTCGGCGCCCTATAAACCACTTGAAAGATGCTCTACGGGGCTGTAGAAATTCGGCCAACATTAATTTTCACCTACGAATATGGTATACGATCGTGTACTGTTGCAGATAGCGTGGGAGGCGGGGGGGACAACAATTTTGCCAGGACTTTTAGCGGAGCACCAATCAAATTCATATAAGGGAATTCTTGCTTGATATTGAACACGGCATTAGCTGCGCTATTGTAAAACAGTGATGGCGTGTCCCATCTGGCGGCGTTATCACCGACGGAACTTCGTTCTAACAACCATAAAAGAGGGCTCAGAAATTACGTCGTGAGATAGCTGCTATAGCAATATCACAGTCCATCTTCGCCAGCGCCCCCTTCACATGCAGTGCTGACGCCATCACTCCCACATCAGCGCGGTCAAGGCCTCCCTTACTCCTGGCCATTCGAACGACCTGCATCTTCACCATGACTGGCTTGCCACCCCAGAGGAAATGAAACAAGATACGCTCCGCCTCCAGCTTGATTCGCGATGCCACGGTCATGATAGAAGCAACATAGGTTAGCAGCGTAAACAGCTAAGTTATTGCGATCGTGGAGCCAGCAGCCACTGGACAGTGTAGCGATTTGAAACTTTGATCTTTCATGCTGAGCTAAGTCCTAGCGGAATAGCAGTTACTAGGAGCTGGACCAGTGTCCGAAACGCAAAACACAACGATTTTTGTCTCCGAGGCCATCGGTGGCCTGTGTTTCGTTTGCGGCTACGCATCCCGAAAGTACACGCACCAGTGACCTTGCCCTACTGAACGATCACATCTAGGACTGAGCAGATAAAGCTCCCTGCTGAGACGGCAATCGTCAGGTCATCGGCGAAGGCGAAAATTGCCTATGTGCGGATCGGACATGAGCGGCTCAATAGCCAGAGCACATAGGACAGGTCTGAGAGGACAGGGCTTCTTAAACCCCCGACCAACTGAAAAGCTATCCGAGATGCGACAATGGTTTAGGAGTGCGGGGCCATATAGTGAAGGACGAACCACGTTTCGAAAGTTATTGCGAAACCCGCGTTGGCCAGAGTTTAGGGTGGCTAATGAAATCAAACGCCTTTCTTTTGTAGAAACTACTCAGCAGAATGGGGATATTTTTACTTTCTTCTGTTTCAGCAAATCTGTAATACAAAATTCGTGCAGCTGCCTCCAACGAAAGGCAAGCAGAATGGCTCATATAGGGCGTAAATAATGTTGATATCAGCGGCCATGCTTATCCCAACGCATTGGAGGAATAACTATAGAAGACAAATATAATGCACTGAAAGATGGCTGATCGATTATTCTGCAAACGTCTAAGTAAACTAAACTTTCCAAACGCCTTGCAAAACGTAAAAGCCGAAACTAGTACTAGATGTTTTAAAGTAGTTTTTATTTTAATTTTTAGGATTGTAACAGGCAGTTGAGCAGGTCGTGAAGTTCTTTGCTTAAAGATTTTTTTAATGTTAGCATCTAAGTATACTATTACTTGATACGTTTCGTTGGTTTCTGAAAAATATTTTATTTTCTTCACATCTCTTTGTTTTCGCATTTATCACCAGTGCTCCGAAAGCACAGCCGTCTATGTTCCCTTTGCGGTCTCTCTTTAAAGGCTATTAGGCAGTATAAAAGACGTTTGCGAAGACAGAAGGGCTGCTCCCACTTTAAGCTTTCGCCAAGTTTATATTTTGTCGCTACGAAGGGCTAGGGTAGTATACAAGCGCCTAAAACAAATAATAAAATGTGACCGCAATCACCATCAACAGTACAAGGTCCACCGCAGTACGAACGCTTCTCCTGTCGATCTCAAACCGCTGCTGTTTCGCACGCCCCAAATCCATTCTCTCCCTTTGAAATCCTTGATATTTTTACGCCGTCAAGGAATTGGCGTTCCCCTTCTTCTAGACCGGTCTATCAGTTCGCAATCTGTGACCCTGGTGGTCCGTTTGTTGTCATTTAGCAAAACTGTGTCGGCATTGCGAGTTCATTTAACTTTTTGTATTTAAACTGTGGTACATTCTACACTGTTTTTCTTCTGATCCAAGACGCCAGTGTCGTCTACGTTTCCGTTATTCCTATTATTCTATTTTTGTTGTCACCGGAGGCGACCTAGCTTTTCTTTACGTTTTGGTAAGTCGCCAAGTCTCCGCCCCCAACGTCATCGCCAGCAAGACACATTAGTTGTATGTTCTCTTCTCTAGTGATAGAGATTGTTGCTTTTTATTACTTGGGAGTGCTTGCCGAGTGCTACGCGGCCCATGTTTATTCTGCGAGGGATGCCTTTCTTGTACTGGAGATCAGCACAGACGACCTTGCTGAGGACGTTGTAATTTTTTACTTGTTCCAGAGGTTCGTTACTTACGCAAAATAGGTGCTTTCCGCTTGCTTACACGTTGTTACTTACATTTATTCATTTTTTTCCGCCCCAATGCCCTTGTCTGCTAAATGTAGTTCAAAAAGTATATTTTCCAGATGTTCTATACACTCACTCAGCAAGCATATGTCGTCTGCAAACCACAAATCCTTCAAGAATTTTCCGTTAATCCCGAAAATGTTGTTTTCCCAGTCAAGCGTACGGATTACCTCTTCCAGAAGAGCGCATAAGAATTTCAGCGAGATGGTACTATCCGGTCGTACGCCCATACCGATCGGAAATTTCCCTCCTGGCGTAAAAGACGCCCTTTAGGATTCTTATGTGGGACACCTCGATTTATGAGGCTTAATGCCCGAGCACTGGTCCGGGGCTGATGCAAACTCTACTTGGTAGTCTATAAATGCCATGTCCAGAAAAGCGCATAGGAATTTTGGCGAGATGGTATTACTGGTCGTACGCTATACCGATCGGGAATTTCCCGCTTGGCTTCGTATACGCCCCCTAGGTTCTTAAGCGGGCCTCCTCTATCGGTGGTTGCTTAATGCTTGAGCACTGATGCGGGGCTCATGATCCATCAAATGCTACTTGGTAGACTGTGAATGCCACGTCAATGGGTTTTTAACTGCAGGGCTGTTTCTCAAATCGGAAAGTCGCCGTTGCACCAAAAAATTCAAAGAAAATGATCCGCGCTTAACAGCGCGTCAAAAAATTGTCAAAAAACCCGAACATCGCGAAAATGCCGAGGGCTTCTGAGCGCACGTCTCGGCCACGTTCCTGGCTCTCAGTGGCTGTCAAAAAAACTCCAGCCCTGTCGTTCAGTGCTACCGCTAATGTAAAATAGCTCAAGCAATATAGCTAAAGTTGAAAAAAAACACTCTGCTTTGGAGAGCTCACCGCGGCCACCGCATTCTCGAAAAAGAAGTTATGGATGATTGAGGCCGGTGCCGGTCCTACCCGAGGCGTCTTTGAGATCACACCACCGCTGCTTCGAGAAGAATGTCGAATAGCTGGTGGACGTTTTCAATGAAGAAGATAACGTTGCATCCACCACTCGCCGCGAAGAAGAGACAAGCTGTTTGATTCATATGACGACAATGCTGGCACCGCAAATATGCTTAATAAGCCCTGATAGTTAAACTTCAGTATCGTAGGCGATTGTGTACCTTTTCTGTTAAGGAATCAAAGATGTTTACCCTTTCATAAAGCGGTGTCCAAAATTTACTTCCCAAAACTATGCTCCCTGCCCGAAACGTTCACAATAGACGTAATATCATGGAGCCATCAAGCAGTTTTCCGTCCATACCATTCAATGGAAAGTGTCATACTACGAACAGCATAAATGGATGAGTCTGCTTCTTTGTCTTACTCCGACAGGGCGACATATCGATATATTTCAAGGATCACGTGATCCTCGACATCCAGACTCTTTGTGGCGCCAAAACATGTCCGACTCCACGTCCCTCGTATTCTATAGGACTGCCTCTCTCCTTCATTTAAAGTCAACCTGCTTGAATATTCAGAGAACGGCGAACGAAAAAAAGCGGCATGCTCATGAAATATTCTATACTATACGTCAATGGAAGACATATATTTTAACTATCCTGTACCGAGCGAAGCAAGATAGAAGCCGAAACATTAGGAAAGCAAATAACAATTTCCTCGCACACGAAAGAAAATTGTACAGTTTACTCTGACCACGATATATTTATATCTACCGCAGTTGGATTTTGCGCTGTAATTATCAAACACCCCTGATATCCAAACATTCATGCGGTGAAGCCCTAGTCATGCCATTTTAATCTAAAAACCGGTAGAAAACATGCACTTTTCCTTCTTTTTTTTGAAGCACTAAAGGCTATTTACAAGAATTGCAAGCATTGTACCACAAAGCAATGCTGATTGCAAGGGAAAAGTGAATCAAAAGGTACAGCAAAGGTGAAAGCACTCCCCATTCTCATTGAATAGCAGTGCAGTGGTGATATTTGGAAATATAAATTCCGTGTAAGTATAGGTTGGATAAAAATGTGAGATTAGGAGTGAATTTTCCTGCCTAGTGGCAAGTGTAAGATTTCAGTAGCTGTACACAAAGCTACAATGATCATCGTTTATATGAGGAGGCTCTTACACAAACGTTAGGTATAAAAGTGCTTCCTGAAGACCAGCGCAGAACAATATGCGATAGATACAGGAATTTACTTGATTTGGCGCAGAAACGTACTTAGGATGCTCACAAACAGACTTGGAAAAAGGACAGTTAGTACCCCTGTGTGGCAAATTTCCCAATTTGGCCTTTGTTTCTTGAGTGGGGTGCTGCATTTTCCATCTGGAGGTTTACTCTAGCCACGTCTTTGTGCAGACTTTTCTCATGGTAAATTGCACCGGTTTTCTGCGTAAATAAAAGTGTGTTAACATACGCGCATCACTACCACCCTAATCATCATCATTCCAAGCATGGAGAAATCCGACGAAGCCTCCGCAGTAATGATCACCAACTCGGGGTACTGCGCGTGAGGAATTTATTCCTGCATCCACAGCAAGAGGAGTATGACCGCGGATAGTACAAGGTAGGCGATTTAAGAGACGGCGAGAATCGGCTTCTGTGGAGGTTTGAACGACTGTAAGATCAATGCAATGACACGAAGCACATTTCTCACTACTGCCATAGTGGAGATAGCGTGCCCCACAGCAGGGGTCAGGAAGGCACTGCGTACAGTTGCTGAAGACGTCCTGTTAAACCATCTAAGAATTAGCTTAATAGTATGGCGCAGTATGGTTGTGTTTTAGGCGCACCGAAGTACATTATTGGTTGAACACTCATTAACTGCCAAATGTCAGTGGGGTTTCATCTGTGATGTCGACACCACACTAAAGGCAATGACCGGTCTCTTTCTGAAAAAAAACGTTGGTCAACCGTGCACTTCAAACACTCATGTAATGTCCGTGAGCCCATATTAATGAATCTGTAAAAGATTTTTAGAACGCCTCGGGGCCATAAAGCTTGGTTACTGCTGTCCCTCTCCTCACTGCAGATTGTTGTGGGGTTCTGGATAAGTATTCGGGTAACGTTATTACCATAGTGACAGAATACACCCCCGAAAGACGCTGGTTTGCTGATTAGCGTTCATTACTTTGGTAAGAAAAGTACTAATGCATTAGTGGTATCAATCAAGGAAACGTTCAAACGCAGTAAGAAGTACTAGAGAATAAACCAACGGCCGGTCTACTGAACCGAATGTTAAACGTACGAACCTAAATTGCCGCTCATTAGATAAAAAAATGAACAGCAATGCGGTTACTGTTTTCAGTTTTTGAAATGTTTGTCAGAAGAATAGCTGTACACGTCGCAGAAATGAAATAAGGTAGTTCAGAGCCCTTTAATTTCGCTGGCGATGAAATAGGCATGATTGGTGAGTCACATCGGGAAACAGGATGTGCATTCGCCAACTTCTTTCGCTGGAATTATTTTTTGTTTGCTAATGTTCAGGGTATTCTAATTTCGTTGAAAATTTCTTTTAGAGGTTAGTCCGAAAAAGAGCCTCTCCGCCTGCTTCATCGCTATTTAATATATATGCTTATAGGTGAGAGGTAATGGAGAGCATTTGATGCTGTAAGGTTGATGTTTCTGCGACACGCCCCAGAAATTCTTTCTTTTGTATTTCAGGCGGCACCACAGGCATAAAATATGTTGAGTAACAAGAACAGTTATTCTACATATCGCTGAAAAATAGAATAAATGAATTTTTTTAAATACTAATATTTTGACAAGAAAACGAATGCGTTACCAACATAGCAAAAATGGCCACGTGGTACGGACGGCGGGGTCGGCTAGGCGTGTTGCTGCAAAGGCTTTATTCAATGGCAGACGTCTATCCTTAAAGCAGCAATATATTTAAGCTCTGCGTGTTTAATAACCCGCGGCTTGAGGCTACACCATCACACGACACAAGCGCAGACAGCGAAACAATTCTGCATGTGGGCTTAGTGATTCCCATTTACACAGTTTTAAACTAAATTGTTTCGTAAGTTTGAGAATTGCGAGAAAGCTGAGGAAACTTTCATAATCGCTATTTATCAGAACCAGTTGCTACTTTCTCTTTTTGTAATACCTCTTAACACACAACCGAGTAGGTATTCACCCCTTTTGAAAACGGAGTCCCATTCGCGGCAAGCAGTGCACAAAAGGTAGCGTTTATCTAGAGGCCAGCTGTCTGTATGTGGTTTGTACATTTTGCTTTCCCGCCCTGCAACGCCACCCTTAAAGTATGTTCACCGTACAACCACTGAAATCCGTCGGGTGGGGGTCAACCGGAGGTGCTGTCGATGTGGTTAATCAAGCCGTGCGAAGGCAGCGCGCAATCAACGCAAAGCTGGCCCAAAACAGGCCCAAGACCGCCGTCCCTATAGCAGAGAACAAAGCCATGCCGCCGACCCCGCCGCCGGCGAGCAGGTTCTTCTGCGCGTGGAACACTGGATACATTCGCCGAGCCAGCTACAGTGGTCTCCGTGAGTGAAACACTCCACCACGCCACCGCCCCCCCCCCCCCCCCCCTGCCCTCCGCCACCGCCTGCACCACGTTGGGAGTTTGCTGCCCCGCACAACACGAAAGAACCGTTGGCTGGTACATCTTGAAAAGTTTGCTTTCACGGAGCCATGAAGAGAAAACACAAGTTCGGTTCATTGGAAATATTGACTCGTTCGAACCATACTCACACCACTTTTAACGCAAACTTCCCTCAAATAAGATACATAATTTGGAAAAAAGGGAATGACCATGCGACCTAACAGCTCATTTCCTACAACAGAACCAATGATGTAATACTAGAATGCTCTGCGATTGGTGGAGGCCAGGAAATGCAAATGCAAGTTATGCAGCGCTAACCAGTTTGCATAGTGAGCTATATGCCTGTTAAACATACTGCACATTCCTTCACTACACTAAGAACGGTGAAGTAAAGGGTTGAAGTTCCGAAAGAACACGCAAAAATTTACGCCAACACGTACGAAACTACCGCTAGCCGAGCTCGGCATCTCGCCGTCGCGCAGACAATTTTCGGATTCGATCCTATTTAGGGCCAACGAACTGCAGTAGCTAGAATAAACGAACCGTTCTAGCACGCACATCCGCGACTTTGCTGGGTATCTTTATCCCTTGACAGGGAGTTGGCGTCATATCGACAACCAGCAAAGGTAAAAATAGAAACGAGGGAAGTGAGGAACAGCAAGCAGCAACGAGATAGTGCCAGTCGTCGCAGAAGTTTGGGAATGGTTGTCGTGTTGGTTTGCTGCTGTCGTTACGAGCTCCTTTTCAGTTTACAACTACTGAAAACTTGCGTTCGTTCGAGTACTTTACAATGAAATTTCGTTGCTGCGTCCTGAAATGCCCAAGTAGTACGGGCAAATCGTCGAGGTTGTGCGACATCCCCGACGGCGAAGAGATCTCCTTTCATGAGCTTCCCAACGACGAACCTCGGCGAAGGAAGTGGCTTCGTTTTGTGAACTTTTCAAACGGAGGAGAAAGGGAGTTAAAAGAAGTACGAGCGTTCTCGCTTTATTTCCGACGAAGTGATTACGGCAGGGACCCTTACATTAGCTCACTCCTGGGACATGCCGCCCCTCCTCGCCTACTTCGTCAAATCACCGTCAAAGCACTGTGAGCTTGGAAAACAAAATACCGTACATACCGCGCATTGATGCAGGTATCTTTCTGGTTGGAGCAGAGAGCTCGCGTAATTGGCTTTTTATACACGACACCGGCCAACTGGCATAAGCGATACTGCTACTGAACTTCAACTATTACTAACCGTAATAAAAATACGGCACGTACGTACGAGTCTGTATTCGTCCGTCGCGACGGGGCTGATGAGGCAGCGGTGCCGCCGGCTGGGCCTTCGTCTGTTGTGGGTATCGCGGAATGGTCGCTTTCCGCCCCATCCGTGTATCCCACAACTCCTGCCGCTCGCGCACTGAGAAGCATTGAGCGTTCAAATGGTGTGAGGTTGTTAAATGCGAGCCCGAGCTCCCCGGGAACAGCTTTGTTCTCCGGATCAGGCGATTCCATGACTAGGGCTGCTGGTGTACTAGGTTTCACTAGTATTTTTAAAATGGCCGCCGTCTCTGTTTCGGCACGAGTTCCGGTTACTGTTTCATTCCCGCGTGTGGGTGCAATATGGAGCCGACATACTACGTATCTGTTTCATGTACCGGCTCATATGACGACGCCATTGTTCGCGTCAGGAAATGTACAATTTAGCGCGAGATATAAACAGTGGGCCTAAATTGCATTATTTCTCAGTGAATAAAGCGTTGTTTGCTTCCGGGAAAGAGCTTGGGGTACTACGAAACACCTAATCTTTCGAATGAAACAAACTTTTGTTTTGTCTTCAGGGCTCCTTTAAGGGAGGTCACCACCTTCGAAAAAAAATGTACAAGTGTAGCCCGAACGTTATAATTATATGTTATGCCTGTAAAGCTTACGCAGTTAAAAACAATAAAATGCTGAAATTTCTCAAAATGTCTACCAAAAAATTTATGTAAATCAGAAGGCGTGAAAATATGCATGTTGCGCGAAGAGTCATAACTACAAAACGGTAGGTCAGATTCAAACACGACTCGGCAGCAACCTAATGAGGACAATATCCTGTGTATCTAATTTCCACGGTTATGACATATGTAAGCTAAGCTGCGTAATCATAAAAAGACTGAAAAATGTGATATCCGGCAGGTCTGGTTTTAACACGAATGGCCATCATATAAAAAGCTCCCAATATTTTTCAGTCATTCTACTTTATTACGCAGTGAATATATAAAGAAAGAACATGCAAATGTTCGTAGGAGGGTAGTCACCGCACGCAAAGGTATTACTTTTCGCGTTACTTATAGATACAAAAAATCACGTATAAACAAATTGGCCGCGTATCTGCTCTTTTCGTTGCAAATGTCGTCAAAAGAAGATAGTCTTTGTAGAAATTTTCTAATGAAATGCCCCCCTTTGCTTTCCCGCTCACCTCTCATGCTGTTTCTGTACCGTCGCTCTCATTCCAAGGTAAACACACTAAAGGTTTGCGCAAGGCGATTTCAATTTACCGCGTTCCACTGCTAAAGGCCGGGTTCCTCGATGCCAGCGCTGCATTACGGCAGAGACGCGCGTGAATGGAGGCGGCCGACTAGAAGGTTTATAGAGCCGCGTGGCCGTGCTCCACGTGGGTTCCAAGCAGAACGTGGAACCTAGCTAGTGGAACCTTTCGTTGCTGTTGCCGCGTGATTTTTCATTTGCCGCCAGGAGGCGGTGGTTTTCTGCAGTAGATGTAGAATACCATTCGCTATCAAAAAACCAAGCATCAATGAATTTTAATAAAAAAACACTGTAAATATACCCTGTGTACTAATTTCCTGTCTTATATTTGCGTAATGTCTTGTTCTTGTTCAACAAACTTCAGAAGCATGAACATATAAACCGGGCTTAGACGTTGACAAGTGGCTGTGAGTATATAAGAATATTGCGCTATATCAATTTCACTTCGGCCGGGTGGCTGAATTGAGTCACAGACAGACAAACGGACAGACAGACATAGAGACAGACCAAACTTTCTTGGTTTAAGTTGCCCAAGAAAGACTATCGTGTTTAAAAATGGCTTTAAAGGTGTAGACCTGTTTTACATATAATCAAGAACAATCAATGCATCTAAATTCCGCCAGGCTCATAGTTGGCCCCCTCATTGTAACCGGAACGACCTCCTCCTGAATGAGCCGAAGCGCACATTTTTTGTTGCCTGTTTTGCGTCTTACAGCTGGCACACGTGCGGCCTTCGTCATGCGGTGATAGTCAGTGGTCAGACACGCCATCATCGACTATAACTGTAACTGCAGAGAATCAAGTACTTAACTGTCTCCTTGTAAGACTAGAAATAAATCCGCGAGCTTAACATGTTTACGAAAAAGCACAGACAACCAGACGCAAATGCAAGGCAAAGCAAATTCGTGCGACGTGAACAAGAGCGTGCCACCAACTGCCCCCAGTGGAAATTTTGAAATAAGTCGAATGTAAAATATCCCGCAAAATGCCTACAAAAGCTTTGGAATGTAGCTGGGAAATAAATTAGCATTCTATATTGTATATACGAAGAGAGATTTCTCGCTGTATGGCAGATGCTATGGAACTGGAAACCTTTAGTTAAGGTTTCGGATGCCCCTCGGAGGGGTTAACAAAGATCCTAACTTTTGAACCGATCAATAATAACAGCATAACATTTTTTGCTAAGTATTTTTGTATTGGGAAGGACGTTCAAAATGCTTAATTAAAAAAGAAAGCCCTTTTTTCCACAAATGCATTGTTTAGGATGGTGACCTAGCTTAACACTATACTTGAGAACTTCAAAAGAGGTTTCCAAAGGACAGAGAACTAGGCGACAACTTATTTGTGGTAAGCCAATGCATAGAGGTGGCGAAGGTGTCAAACCGATCTCTGTGTACGGTTAGTCTTTCTGGACATTAAAGCGGCGTATGATATTCTAGACAAAGAGCGGCTATAGAATATCCTGTAGGGCTACGCAGTGGGCAAGAATTTCTTAACTGAGTTAGGCAGCTATACCGAGAGAAGCAAGATCAAATTGTTTGGGAGGGGATAACATAAAGCAGGCCTGAATACACCTACAAGGGTTGGAAACAAGGATGTCCTCTCTCTGCACTGATGTTCATGATTCATGGAGGGGTTAGAACGAAAACAAGAGGGAAGTGCGCTGCGGTTCGACCTATTATGCATAAAAAACGACCATGTGGAGGAACAACGCGTTCCAGGACTAATGTACGCACATGACATTCTGTTGATGGCGGACCTCCGCATAGCTATGCAGGGCATTATAGATTTATTCGGGGAAGAAGCGATGCACCTAGGGCTATCATTTGCAGAGCAAAATTGGAGATAATGGTCTTTACCGACGCACGGTGCGCAAAACAGTATCAGTGCCACCAGTACATGATGATGTTTAGAGTTTAATGGCGCAAGGCCGACTAGGGGCAAAGAGCGCCAAACAAGTGATTACATGATAGTGACATGGAAGTAAAAGAAAATTTTAGTAAAAATAAGCACAGTAAAACACAACGTAATGAAGATGACTGGTGTAAAAGGCCAGGTTGTCAACATGCACGATAAGAAATGAGACGTAAAAATTTTACGTCGGTGAGAAACTCGAAAACGCGTTTGATTGAAAACAGGGCTTCGTCTCCTAAGAAGTATGACGGGTGTGGTGGAATATGTCGTGTGTGTAGTTGTGGGAAGTGTTTTCGTCGTGTAATGTCGAGTGCCTTACATTGTATGAGGATGTGGATCACGGATAGGGCCTCTCCGCACCTGCTGCACAGAGGTCTTGGAGATCCAGTGAGCAGGTAAGAGTGCGTGGCGCGCGTGTGCCCTATCCGTAATCTAGCCAAGGCGACTTCTATGTATCTGTTCCGTGTGTCGGAGGTGTACGGTCCCAAGTGAGGTTTTATTACATGTAACTTGTTGTCTGTCTGTTCACTCCAGTGTGTTTGCCATGTTTTGCGAAGTGGTTGTCTGATGTGTGGTTTCACGTCGGTGTAGGGTAATGTGGTTACGTCTACTGCATTCGAGAGTGTAGCAGCAGCAGCCATTCGGTCCGCTGCTTCGTTCCCGGCTATACCACAGTGGCCAGGGACCCAGCAAAGACCCAGTTCAAATTTGCGTACATACACAAACATAATACCCTTGACTATTTAATTTATAACGTGATTTTTTGAAGACTTTGTTGACGACAACGCCCGCACAACACTGAGAGAATCTGTATATATAATGGATTGTTGGATGCGGCTTTGAAGGATATGATTAACAACCAGAAGTACACCATAAGCCTCTGTCGTAAAGATACTTGTATTACTGTTAAGAGTTCTCGTCGTACTAAGGCCGGGCCCATGCGCCGCGCAGGACACCGAGGTGGAAGTTTTAGAGGCGCTGCTGCAAATACAAGAAGTGCTGCAGAACTGCACATGTGGGAGCTCGGTTTTTATCTACCTGTGCGAAAGATGTGTCGCATGATACAGGGCGGAGATGCCATGGTGCTATAAAATCTGTTTGAGAACTGTGTATGGTGTCTGAAAAGGAGACAGAAAGCTCTGACGCTTCCTCTCTAACTCTGTAAGAGAAGGGCGCAGAGAACGATGGTCGATTTAAAAGGAGTTCACTCATGGATGTATCATAAAAAACTGATTTAAAAGGGTGGTGAGGCATGGATGAAATTTTAAAAGCATAAAGGAGGTCTGTGTATGCTCGCTGACGTTGTAGGTTCCATTTGTTGCACTCGACATACAGGCTTTCGACTGGACTAGTCCGGAAGGCGCCACACGCCAAGCGGAGCCCTAGATGAAGCACAGGGTCCAGCATTTTCAGAGATGTTTTACTTGCTGACCCATAAAAAACACTACCATAGTCCAATCGTGAACCTATCAAGCTGGTAAAAACACGCAACAGAAGTTGTTTGTCAGCACCAAAAGAGATGTGCGATAGAACCTTAACGATATTCATTGTTTTTAGGCATTTGTTTTAGCTGTTTTACGTGTGAAATGAATGTAAGCTTTTCGTCAAAGGTTATGCCTAAAAACTTGTGTTCCTTTTTGACAGGAATCAAGACCCCATTGAGTTGAATGTCAGGATCCGGCCGGATACCACGCCTCCTGGAAAACAAAACACAAGTGCACTGTCCCGGATTAAATTTAAAACCGTTGCTATCTGCCCAGCCGGCAAGCTTGTTCACACCAAGCTGGACTTGCCGCTCGCAGACAGACAAGTTACAAGACTTAAAAGATAATTGTACGTCGTCTACATAAATTGAACATGAAATCGACGGTGGCAATGCCTTCCGAAGAGAATTCATTATTACAATAAAAAGGGTGCAACTTAAAACTCCACCTTGTGGCACGCCGTTTGCCTGTACATGAACCCTAGAGAGTGCAGTTCCAACTCGCACGCGAAACGTTCTTTCAGACAGGTAACTGCAAGCGTGTTGATCATGTTACCCGACATGCCAAAGGACTTCAAGTCGCTAAGGATGCCATACCGCCAAGCAGTATCGTACGCCTTTTCAAGATCAAAGAAGACTGTCATACAGTACTGCTTGTGGAGGAAAGCATCTTTGATATAAGACTCTAATGCAACCAGTTGATCGTTGGTAGATCGCCCCGTCCTGAAGCCTGCCTGGCAGCTCTCCAGAAGACCATTGTACTCTAAGAAGTACACAAGTCTCCTGTTTATCATCTTCTCTAAGAGCTTACACAGGCAGCTTGTCAGGGCAATGGGCGATAACTGGCAGGAGAGGAAGGGTCCTTCCCTTCCTTTAGGACAGGCACTACTATGGCCTCCCTCCAAGAGCGTGGGATGTGCCCCGAAAGCAATATTTTATTATATAGGTGTAAGAGTGTTTCAAGAGTGTCTGGGTGTAGGTGCTGTAACATGGTGTATGTAATCTTATCTGCGCCTGCATCTGATGGTTTGCACGTGCTCAGGGCACCCCTCAACTGATAGAGAGTGAATTCAGAGTTGTAAGAAGTTTTTGATTTGTCTTTGTCGTGTAAGGGCTTTTTTTCTGGAGATGTTTTGTGTTTCATGAAAGTATTTGTGTAGTGTGCTGAACTAGACACGTGTTCGAAGTGTTGTGCAAGTGTGTTAGCCTGGTCTTCCAGTGTGTCCCCTGTTGTGCTAACCAGGGGCAGGCTGTGTGTCTGTTGTCCTTTGAGTTTGCGTATACGTGTCCAGACTTTGTGTGTGTCTGTGTATGAATTAATGGATGTCAAGAAGGTGTGCCAACTCTCTCGTTTTGCCTCACGGCGCACACCTTTTCCTAACGCATTGGCCCGTTTGAACAAAAAGAGGTTACCCGACGTGGGGTACCGACGAAGGACACCCCACGCCTTGTTCTGGGCCTCTCGCGCCCGCCTGCAGTCCTCATTCCACCACGGCCTCCGCTGGTTGCGCGGGGCACCAGAGGCGTGGGGAATTGACTTTTCGGCGGCGTCGAGGATGTGCGCCGTGAGCAGTTGGGTAGCTTCTTCAACGTGTAGGTGTCTTATGAATGTGTGGTGTAGTTTGGATGTCTCTGTAAATGTATTCCAGTTAGCTCTTGCTTCATTAAACATTTTATGGGAAGATGGACTGCTCGGGCCTGTACCTATATACGTTAATGAAGTGGGGAAATGGTCACTACCATATGGGTCCGTGCCCACACCCCACTCAAGACATGGAAAGAGAATTGCAGAGCCAATAGCCAGGTCAAGATGTGAGTATGTGTTGTGACCTATGTTATGGTATGTAGGCTGTTTATTGTTGAAAAGGCATGCTCCAGAGGATGTAAGAAACCTCTCTATCAGGCGACCTCGGGCATCCGTACGAGAAGAGCCCCAAAGAGAATTGTGAGCATTAAGGTCGCCTGTTAGAATGTATGGTTCGGGCAGCTGGTCAACCAGCGCCTCGAAGTCAGAACTCAAAAGTGTAACATCAGGAGGAATGTATATGTAGCATACCGTTATCAACCTATTAAATATTATTAAGCGTATTACTACAGCCTCAAGGATAGTGTTTAAAGTGACAGAGTGGCATGCTAATGATTTCCGGACGACTATGGCCACACCGCGAGAAGAGTGTGTGCAGCCATCCCTGTCTTTCCTGTATACCAGGTAACTATTCAAGAAATTTGTGTGTTTAGAATTCAAATGTGTTTCCTGAACACACAATACACTTGGCTGATTGCTATGCAGAATCTCATACACGTCGTCAAGATTATTCAGAAGGCCTCTGCAGTTCCATTGTACTATGTTCTCTCTTCCCATTATGAAGTGTTCGGAGCTACTGGACTGTGTTGTTTATGTGTCGTCTTTCGGGGCTGTGACTCTCGTCTTTTTTGGCTTGTCGGGAGGCTTTGGCGTCGGGACGCGTTCCTTGCGGTGCACCGCAGACAAGAACGGACTGACGTCCATTTCATCCTCGGATGTCCTCGGAGCGCCTCAGGGACCAGGCTCCTTGGACCGCGAACCCTTTGGGGCGCGCTTTTCCTTGCCCGCATCCACCGAGGGATTCAGGAACGCCTCGGATGGCGCAGGCGGTGCAGTGGGGGTGGGAGCTGCCGCTGGCTCCCCGAAGTCCATCTCCTCTGCGCCCTCGCCTGTGGCTTGAGACGCTGGAGTGGAAGTGGAGGATGCAGCATCGCTTCCACCAGACGTGGTTGCCCCCACAGCCGCTGCTGGCTCAGCGAGTGGTACGGAGGCGGGTTGGGCAGCCTGAGGCAACCCAGGGGGGGGGGGGGGCGGGGGCGGGACCAAGTCCGACTCGCGCTAGTGGGTCCCCGCAGAAACCAGACCCCGCTCCGCCCCCCGGCGAGGTGTGTCGGAGAACCTCCCCAGAGGGAAAGAGGCAAACCTCCTTCGCGCCTCGGGGAAGGTGATGTTTTCAGTGACTTTGATGTTGATGATTTTCTTTTCCAGTTGAAACTTTTCACATTTTCGAGAGTAGGCGGCATGGGGTCCCTGGCAGTTGGCACAGGTGAGGGTTGATGATGGACAATTGTCCGATGGGTGATCATGCTGGGCGCACTTTGCGCAGGTCAGACGGCCACGGCAGGAGTTGGTTCCATGCCCGAACCGCTGGCACTTAAAGCAGCGGCGCGGGTTTGGAATGTAAGGACGTATGGAGCATCGAATGAAGCCTGCATTTATATAATGTGGAAGTGCCGAGCGGTCAAAGGTCAGGAGAATGTGTTTGGTAGGGATTATCTTGTCGTCCCTGCGCATCGTGATGCGCCGCACAGCTGTGACGCCCTGATCCTTTAAACCTTCGAGAAGGTCGGCATCTGTTTCCGTCAGGAGATCTGTCTCAGAAATCACACCCTGGGAGCGGTTTAGGCTCCTGTGGGGCGTCACCCTGATGTCCAGATCACGGATGCGGGTTTGTGCAAGAAGAGTGAGGGCTTGTTGTTCGGCATTGAGTTCTACCAGGATTTCTCCGGTCCTCAGCTTTTCAGCTTGATATTTGCCACCTATGGTGCTTTGCAGAAATTTAGAGATCAAGAATACGGACTTGGAAGCGACAGGTCGCGCTGAGTCAGCTGACTCAATCACAAGAAAACGAGCATAGTTATTCATGGTTGTTGACAAGACAGTTGTTGAAAGAGGTGGGAACGAAACTTCGGTGCGGCCCCTTTTCGGGGGCCGATCACGTTTGGGGGGGGGGGGTTTGGAAAATGCCATGTGATACATTGGAAAGCAGGGAGACGGGGGTACTTTCTCCTTTGACCTTACCCTGGTAGTCAAAGAGGTCCCGGAGCTCCCTGCCTGCTGAACAGAGAGGGAGCCCATCCGCCGGAGCTTGACCTGGGCTCCGACGGCCACCGTTCGTGGTTTCTAACCCTCCACCTATAAACACATCGCCACGGTTGGATCCAGCTTATATTTGGGGGCTCGGGGTCCGCGGTATCGCCAGTACCGTCACGAAGATTGCTCAAGGTGCCCCGTGCGGGGGCCACCAGTACAAACACCATAGTTGAAATAGTATAAACATTTAGGGCTACGGCTTAACAACAGTGAAGATTACACGCATGCCCGGTAGGTGCACCTTTAAACGATAGGAAGGCGGAATGCGGCTCTAATGAAGCATTGAGCACTCACTCTTGGGCTACAAGAATGTGGTGGTGGTAAGAGAAGTCTGGAAAGAAATCATTGCAATCGGATTAACTTTCAGGTATTCGCTTCTGTGCTTGAGACCAGAGACCCAAGCGGGCCTGGAGGTAAATAAGAGGGCTGTAAACAATCTTGCCCTAGGGCTCACAGCAAACCTCAGAACGCAGCGGTACATGGGGATATAGGCTGGCCTTTGTTTGAGGCAAAAGAGGCAAATGCAAGATAAAGTTTGAGGAGCGACCTCGTGACTTGTAGGACAAAAATGAGCGGCGAGGGTGTTTATAAGTACAATAATATGAGGTGCATGAACACGTGGTGGGGATAAAGGGCCAGACAGCTGAGCTGACCAAGCAGTACGGAAAGTTGGCAGGGGAAAGTGGAACATACACAACAGTTAAAACCAGGTCACGGCAGCACAGACCAGGAAGTGGGGACATAGAATGGAAGCGAGAACTACCCTGGAGACGTATGGGACAGACAAAGTACACATCAGGAAGGACGGTTTCTATGGCAATACGTAAGGCAGTGCATTGCTCTTTGCATGCCTGTGAACCCAGGCATGCACGGGTATCTACAGCCAGCAGGATGAAACATATGTGTCTTGAGGCAGTGATCCAGAAACTATAGCGGATTTTGTTAATGGCTACGCCAAGATACCACCGCCGCGTGGCAATGGGAAAACGACTTTGGAGGAGATTTGGATTTCAGGTGAGGGGCATCCTCAAATTCACCGCCATAGAGGTGACGAAGAGGCGGCTGGAATGGCGGTAGAGGATCAGGATGGAAGAGATCGGTACGCAAGGGGAGTAATCATAGTGATGAGATTTTAGAACACCGGGGGGGGAAAGATGGAGAGAGCGATGGAGTTTAAAGCTGGGTTGAGGGGGAGGCACGGTCGGCAAATTTATTAGGTTAGCTAGGAGTAGGACAAGTAAAAGAAAAAAAACACGGAAGTCGGTTGCGGGCAAACGACGCCACAATTTAATGGGAGAGCCAATAAATGTCTTCATCTACGTCAACATTCGCTTCTTAACTGTGGTAATAAACTATAATTGCGGAGTTGCGAAGCAACCTGTACAAGTTTCTATGTTGGAGTGGGCTGCAGACATCGTTCACAGAGAGCGATGTCCTGTGAAAGAAAGGGGCGCGTCAACAATTCCCACCGAAATTATTCAGAAACGTTGCCACAGCGTTTCGAACACCGAAGCTTGTAAAACTGTCACGGTAAACTGTAGTGTCTTCGCTAACGGCGAAACGGGCAAGGGAGCGGGATGTAATGTTCTGCAAATACGTAATTTAAGGCAATAATGCAAGCTGGCAATAAAAAATTATGGGCGTAATGAGAACTATGCCCAGACGGGACGAGCGGAACTAAAGTGCACCACGCCCTCTCGTCAAGGTGAAAGTCGACAAAAAAGTTTACATGCCTCTTTTGATCGCTCAGGGCTAACTTGTGTAGCAATGGAAGGATAATTTAATGGACCGTTCCTGTTTGTGCAGATGGTGGAACAGCGAAGCTGTTTTTGCGGCGGAATGGTACGCACAGCATGTACATTGACATACCGTTTATATAAGCTTTTTGGCACGCCATCATCACCATTTCGACGCCGTTTCTAGAGCTCTGCATCACGGCCCCCCTCTTCCACGCCGGCGTATGGGAGCAACGTTTTCCCTCGCCCTCGGATTTGTGCTTTGGTTCTGTTTGTCGTGCCTGCGGTCGTCGCTACCAGTACCTAAACTGCGCGCCATTCCTCTATTAAACGCTTAGCAGTTTTACTTTATAGCTATGCTTTGGGTTGATGCAGTATATAAATATAAAAAAAATTGCATGCATATATAGGGAAGTTCCGCTTTAAACACCTAAGCTTTTTGTAAAATTACTTTCTGATTCAAACACAACTGCAAAGATCACATTTTATTGAATTCACGAATTGCTCGTCAGGAACAGAATATTCAGAATATGATACCAGAGGGACAAAGTGTATGCGTCCAAAACTAAATTACTATCAAAGTTTGCAATTTTACGACCGCCATACCTTCTTTCTATTTTTACGAAGTTACACACTTAAACAGGACAAATTTGCTGTTAGGTAGTACAGCATCACGGTAAACCAACGGAATCGTTTTTACCGCTAGCAACCAACATATAACTGGCCACAAACATTATACTTCCTCTGATAATGTCGATATCTTGCTTCAACCAAAACTGCTCAATGTCTAAAGTCTTATTTGCAGTTATGTTCATACCTTAACATTTTTGTACGCAAAAAATGGATATTACAAAAATATTTTCACAACGCACAATGCGTTTCTCAACATTGAAAGGCCATTCAGTTGTCAAGATGTATTGCTAGCGAAGTATATATCCGAAACCATGGATGCTGTTTTCAGTTTTACGGTATAGAGACCGTTTTTCAGCTTAGAAGGTCGCACATATGTTCGCTCACGTTGCGCTAATGCAGCTTGAACTAAACCTTTTATTGCTTTTTGTGGTGTCACCTTGCCTGCCCCTGTGAGTGCATATTTCTTGTTCATACTTCAAGAGTCCCACACCCTGCTTGGACCTTGTTTAAAAATTATGAACAAGCAGGCTGGAGAGAAACATTTGCCAATGCCCTTGTTTTTCTCTCACGGTAATAATGTGGCTCAAAGTGTATTCATAGTTATGGCCTTTAAATGCACGTGTTTTTGTGCGAACATGTCTTTTTTGAAGAATTCTATTTTTATGTTATGGGCGAATGTGCCATGTGTTAAATTAGGCTGTGTTTGTAGGGTACAAAAATACATTGCTTTCCTTTGGGAACGTTCCACGTGATCCTGCCTGCAGGATTTACGGGAAACCGCAGCTAACTGGAAATTGGGAAAACATGAATTGATAACGACGTATTTAGTACAGCAACTGCTGGAGATGTGCGATATAGATAACTTGGTATGAAAATCGATATAGAATGACGTGAAAATCTATGCATGCAGTGGGCATATATTACAGGATAGTACAAAAAAAGTCATTGGAGGGTAAGTAGGCGGTTTCTGCCTAAAAGACAGGTTTTTGGGGCGATGTATTTTGTCTTAGTCTACCTTCTTTTTTTACAGTCAAACCCGTTTATGGCGAACTGCAATATGCGCAGCGATTAGTTCGATATATCCAATGGTTCGATATAGCGATAGCCGCCGAGAATGAGTTTTTTGTGGCGAGTTTGGAATACGCGGGACACCCCCCTCCTTTCCCTATCCCCGCTTGCGAAAACCAACACAATTGAGAATGTTGTTACCATACACAAAGCGATTCATTTATTGCAAGCAATAAGGCTACTTTCTGCCTCAACCATCTACGCAAAAAGTAGGTGATTTGTGTTTTCATTTTCATTTTGTGGCGTCGACTAACACAGCATTCGAGTCCGTGTCCTTCAATATCGAAGCAATAATGGTGGAGCATTTCAACTCCGGAAAGCACTTTATTAGGCGGCGGACGGCTTTCACCTGCGACATCCTCTGCCTCTTTGGCGGTCTAGCAGCGCCAGCTGCCATGACATTAGCGACTGTGTCTGCGTCAGAAGGCCTCACAGTGACGGCAACCTGGTCGTCGACGTCACTCAGGAAAACCGCGAAGGAATTCTACAGTGCCGTTTTGTTGTGCGGAGCTGCAGTGATGAACGATTTTCTGCTAGCCCAAATTCCCTCTATCGTTCAGTTACGAAAAGTTTTCGGGGTCATGTCGCTCCATGTGAGATTAAACGTCTCAACAGCGGCCAGTCAACATCTCAATTACCGCTGTGAGACCATGCGTTCCGGCAGCCATCCTAGGTTCGCTGAGTTCGATATATCCGATGTGAACTTCGTTATAAGGAATATGTTCCGCGTGTATTTTCATCACTGATTTATTTTTGTTTGATATAAAGCATAATTCGCTCTATCTGTGTTTGTTATAATCGGTTAGCCTGTATTGGCAAAAGCACTGGTAAATCAACACAGTAAATCGACACAGCTTTATATTCTTCAGCCGACAGATCTCAGGTGTGATCGCACGGTACGCTGTTGTTCTTTTCCTTCTTTCGAGTGGGTGCGAAGGCAATGACGTGCGTACCGGGGCTCTTCAGATGGACCGTAGTTTTACTTTCTTGAGCCGCCCGAAAGCGTTTGTTTAGAGGCTCCACGCAGGCGCGGAAAGCTTCTTTCTTCATCTGCTGCATATTTAATGGGTTCTAGGCCTGAAGCTGTACAATTAAACTTTGTATGGTAAGTCTAAGCATTGTTTCAAACAATGCTGCTCCAGAAATCTCCGTTTTGTACTCTAACTCCACACAGCTTTACTGCTTAATGCTTCATATCAATGCCAGCCTCTTCATTACAAAAGCACGGCAAAAATATTCTGGTTATCCGCAATGACGTAGTAAAAACGCAGCTGAGGATCAACATTTTTCTCCAAATCCTGGATTGCGGGAGCCTCCACATTTCATCTACCCTACCAACAACATATCACCCGGTGAAACGGGCATGATGCTCACGTTTAGAATATATAATTTTCCGGCGTCCTCAAATATTCATCAGTCGACCGGCTTATTATTGGTCATTTTTGGTCATATACCAAGCTAGTTACTATAAAGACAAATTAAGCACTCTATTACCAGAACTCGGCGTACTTTATCTTTAGAAGAGATTGAGACGTTCGAAATGCCATGGAAGAAGACAGTCAGGAAAGAACAGTGTGAGATCTTGGCAGGGAAGATGAAAGAATGCTACATGGCATGGACGGCAGAAAACCATCGTTACAGACTAACATTTTCTGAGAAGGGAGAAGATATGCGGCCAAGTGTATTCACTAATGCATAGTCTGGCTTCATATTCTTCTTCCATCCCCACGTTACGCCTTCTTCACCGTATCAGTGTGCACATTTACATAAATGAATTTGCTCGCTTGTAACTCGGCTTCGCCAGTTTTTTAGGCGGTTGTCTGCCAGGTGCTGGGGACACCACCACTGATAAGCCGGCAGAGACTTGCCCGGAACTGGACAGAACCTGTGCAGTTATTGTGAAAATAGGTGTGTATTGCTAACAAATAAGTTTGTAATAATGATGTTAGGGTAAAGAATCTATAGCTAAAGCACTGGCTGTCCGGTAATGAGAATTCAAAAGCACTTGGTAAAGTTTTTTCCGTCTGCAGAACTGAGTATGAACGTTTTTAAGGGACACAAAGTGAATATATTAGGTTTCTATTTTTTCTTCCATTCGATAGAATGAATGAAACAAACGTTTCCTTGTTTATTCGGTCGATAAGGCGGTATTTATTTTTGTAAAGCCTAAAGGAAGAACGACTACTATTTGCGGTCTGCGGCGGCCGCCCCCACTAAAGGAGAAACGTCCATACAAGATGCGATGTGATTCTACCTTGTGCAAGATTAACATTCAAAACTGTTACAGTTCTGATTCTTTGAAACAAAAAGCTTCGCATCCGAGGTGATCGTTGGCTGGGCATTCTCAACATCTCAGTAACCGGCATTCCGCTCTTAAGCCATGTTTGCGGCTTTAAAAAGTGTCAGATAGGGCTGCCAGCACTACTTGCAATCGCAACGAGCACTAACCGACACGTACTCAGTGAATAAGTCGCCTCCGCTTTATGGCAGACACTCAAGTACAATGCGCATGTCTTCCACCATTAGAGATTGCCTGGCTAGTGCCGGTATCGTAAGAGGCGTTTTCGCACCAGGCTTAGGGGTCGGCTTACGTACTGCCTGCAAGCAATCAGTGCTTATCGTAACACCATGCCAACCAGAACTCACCAGCGTGTCTTTGTCAGTCTACACATTTTTTTCATTGCGACAGTATGCCCTTTGGCATAAGGTCCTACAGGTACAAGTTTGCACTCGTTCCCCGGAGGAAGTCCAGAAGACAGCGGTGGTTAGGCCCCCACAGCCATCGCTGAACATCGGGCGGTCTACCCGGATGCAGGCCTGTGCCGCGAAGGAGTCGGGATCTCGCTGCACTCAGGGAAGGGCACGTCCATAGCAGGTGGTTGGTGTCGGCGTCTCCGGCAGGAGCCGTACAGAAGGGGCAGGTCGTAGAAAACGCTGCATGGTATCGTGGTGGCCACGCCCGGGTTACCGCAGGAGAGCGGGCCACCCCAACTCGTAGTCTACGCAGCAGGACCTCCTTCCAGCGAGCTTGCCCACTGGGAAGGTCTGTTCAACACGGTGGAATGACAGCACGTGTGGGGCGACGCAGATCTTTTAGTTGGAAAAATTGGTCATGTCGGTCAGTTGTCAGCAAGGGCAGGGGCCGTGGAAACGTCGTAACGTGACAGAAACTATACGCCGCAAAATGAGCGGTGGTAGTATTGCGCCGTATCCACGACAGTTGGAGAGGGCAGGGGCACGTGTCCAGCAGGTCATGAATGTCTCTTGAGACCGACGAGTTGGAGGCTACACGTCGGAAATCCCGTATGGCCGCCATTGAGTCCGTGTAAATTTGTGCCGTGAAATTTCCACGAGCTTGAAGAAGTGCCGGTTGTAGAGCTTTCAGTCAGTCCTGGATGGCTGTAAGCTCCGCCACCATAGAAAGCCAGGTGCGGAGTGTTTCATAAGCACAGTTTTTATTTCCTTCTGGATGAGAGGAGCATACGATCGCTGTATTTAAGACGCCGTCTTGGGCCCCAGCGTCCACAAATGCCTCTACAACCTGGGACAGGTTAGCAGTCGCTAGTAATGACACGCCAGTGGATTGCTCGTCTTCGTTTCCCGAAGGAGAGGCCGATTGTCGGTCACTTGATGGTACAATCAGGGCGGCCTAGCTACAGGGTGGGCTGGTAAGGCAGGCAGAGAACGCTCCATGTAGATGGCCAACGCCGCTGCCTCCGGAACAAAATTTAGTTTGTTATTGCGTGCAGAACAGTGTTGATGTATAAGCTCATCCAGGGTGTTAAGTTGAGCTTCGGCCTGAAGAGTTGGTATAGGTGTAATTTGAGGGAGGCAGGTGATCGTCCGCATTGCAGCTCTATTAATTGCTTCAAGTTTGGCCCACTCCGCTTGGGTCATATGCTGGAATTGAGCGTGGTAGACAAGTCGAGGCTGAAGTATTGGCAGATCAAAGCCACAAGGCATCTGACCCTGACAATGACATCTCCAATCCCAGCACGTGAAGAGAGGTGGCAGTGCGCACAGGCTGGCTGGAGAGTTGTAGCGAGATCGGTGACATCTATTGTAAACGACGGCCCCAAGCATTGGCCACGTACAGAGTAGCTGTCTTTTCAACTGAAAGAGAGAGACCAGCGTATTCACCCCATTTCTGTGTGTCCAGTAAAGCTTGTGGTAGGCTGGCGGGTTCCCGAGACAGGTCTGGGTGCACAGTTCATACTGTAAATCTTAATGCCAGGCAAGCTGCAGCATAACTACATTAAAGAGGAAGGGTGAAATCACCGACCCCTGAGGCACTCCCCGGATGGCTGTAAAATGGCCATAACTACTTGCACTCATTTTGCGATCGTGCTCATGGAGCAAAGAAAGTTACGGGGCAAAAATGAATAATATAGTACGACAAACATTGCCCAAAAAAAAATAAATCAGCTTCAAAAAATATAAACGCTGTCGGGAATTCCAACGTGCGATTTCCTAAAGAACAGGCATAGAGCTGCACACCTTTTGCCTACCAGCGAGAGCCGCGGAGAATAGAAATTTAAAGTCTATATATTTATAGCCTGTACATATTTTTATTAGTTTTCGCATTCCAATGAGCTGAAATACCTATTTCGTGAATAACGCTGATGCAGAAAGCTTTCTAAAATTTTCAAAAATATATCACCCCTATAAACGCATCTCTTAGAAAAGCAATAAGAAAATGTGTGGGCGTGCAGCTTGGAGCTGTCCTATAGCTCACTGAGCGCAAAAAGTGCTTGGCGCACCTTGGTTTTACGTTGTACGATAAAAGGTTTCATGATCACCATCACCATCATCATCATCATCATCATAATCAACATCATAAGCCTATCTACCCCCAAAGCGCGGCAAAGGCCTTCCCTATTAATCTCCAATTACACCGGCCCTGTGCTAACAGCGACAAATTTATAAACGCACACTTCTGGATCTCATCTGCCTATATAACTTTCTGCCTCCCCCTGCAACGCTTGCCGTCTCTGCAGATCAACTCTGTTACCCTAAATAACCAACGGTAATCTTGCCTTCGCGTTACTTGACCTGCCCACGTCCATTTTTTCTTCTTAATTTCAACTGATATGTCCTTAACACGCCTTTGTTACCTGGCCCACCCCGCTCTCTTCTGGTCCCTTAATGTTACACCTATCATCTTGTGTTCCATTGCCCGCTGAGTCGTTCTCAATTTAAGTTGAACTCCCTTAGTGAGCCCCGTTGGTGAGTCCCGGTAAGATGCAGCGGTCATACACTTACTTCTTCAGGACAAATGGTAGGCTGCCATTAATTATCTGATGATGGCTGTCGAATGTACTCCACCGCATTCTTACCCTTCGAATTATCTCTGCCTCATGTGTGGGATACGGGGATACAACTTGGCCTAAGTAGATATTGGCACGAAGCGAGGGACGACGCAGTTGTTTTGGAAAAGAAACAAGTTTATTGGAGCTAACTTGTGCTCCCCTAACAACTGAAAAGAATACAGAGGCGGCGAAGCAGCGGTCAACAAATGACGTGCATCGGCGAACGTCGCAGAATCAAATACCCCGGCGTCTGCTCTGCAGTCTTTTTATATTTCGGCGCGCGTGGTTCTCGAACCCTCGATTCGCATCGAGAACATTGTAGATCCAAGCAGATTATTCCGGGCTGTTCACGTTAGATCGGAATGCTCTCCCTATCAGAACAGATAACACATGCGGCACAGAAAGAAAGAATGGAACACGCGCTTCCCGTGGCAGAGAGATAACACAGACCGGCGCAGCCGGGCGGTAAAAGCAAAACACAAATAAACAAACCCAATGCATGGCTCGCGGTATTGCCCCCTTCTAAGAGTGCATCGACCCGATGCTAACATAAGCGAGAGTCGGAAATAAAAAAGCTCGTCATCGTACGTAGAAAGGTTTTAAGCGAACCACGTAGACGACTTCGGGCCGCGTACGTCGTCGTGATGTGCCGGAGTTACCATCAAGGATCACTTCGTAGGTAAGTTGGTCAACAAGTCGTAGAATCTGGTAGGGTCCGAAATACCATCGCAGAAGTTTCTCACTCAGTCCACGTCGTCGGATGGGAGTCCAAACCCACACACGATCCACAGGATGGTACTCGGCGTATAGGCGACGGAAACTGTAGCGTGCGGCATCCACCAGCTGCTGGTCCGTTATACGAACTCGAGCGAGCTGGCGGGCCTCCTCCGCACGTTGAAGATATCCTTAGACGTCGGCGTTGAGGTCGTCGTCTTCTACGTGCGGAAGCATGGCGTCGAGCATCGTATTCGGCCGTCTCCCGTAGTCAAGTCCGAACGGTGTCATTTGCTTAGTTTCCTGGGTCGCTGTGTTGTACGCAAACGTGACATACGGGAGGACTTCGTCCCAAGTCTTATGTTAAACGTCGACGTACATCCGCGATCGTCTTGTTCAGGCGTTCCGCAAGTCCATTCGTTTGGGTGTGGTACGCCGTCGTTCTTCGGTGATCCGTGTTGCGGTAGCGTAAGATTCCTTGCATAAGCTCCGCAGTGAAGGCCGTTCCGCCGTCCGTGATTAGGACTTCAGAAGCTCCATGTCGCTGCACAACTTTGTTAATAAAGACATTGCCGACTTCTTGTGCAGTCCCCCCAGGAAGAGCGGCGGTCTCTGCGTACTGTGTCATGTAGTCTGTCTCTACGACAATCCACCTGTTCACTGAACGTGACGTAGGGAACGGTCCGAAAGGTCCATTCCAATCTGTTTGAAGGGCCTCGATGGGACCGCGATCTGCTGCAGAAGTCCGGCGGGTCTCGTCGGTGGCGTTTTTCGTCGCTGACAGTCAAGGCAGCTCAGGACGTAGTGGGTGATGTCGGTTGTAAGGCGGGGCCAGTAGTACTTCGCCTTAATTTTTTCTTTTGTGCGGGATGTGCCGAGATGTCCGGAAGGTGGGTCATCGTGGCACGCTTCCAAAATGTCGTCACGAAGGGCTGCGGGGATGACAAGAAGGTAATTCGTTCTCGTTCTGGGGCTGAAACTCTTCTTCACGAGGACGGAGTTTCTCGGGCTAAATGCTGGTAAGCTGCGTTTCAAGGTGCTAGGTACGGCGACGTAGCATCCCTCGAGGTAGTCGATTATGACGCGTAAGTCAGGGTCGGCACGCTGCTGGGTGGCTTGGTCGCTGTCCGTCACGATTCCGAAGAACGCGCTGTCTTCATCAGAGTCTTGTCCTGGTGGGTCGACGGGGGCGCGGGACAGGCAGTCGGCGTCGGAGTGTTTCCTGCCGGATTTATAAATGACTGTAACGTCGAACTCCCGCAGGGGCAAGCTGCACCGGCCAAGACGGCCAGAGGGGTCCTTCAAATTGGCGAGACAACATAGCGCGTGGTGGTCTGTCACAACCTTGAATGGTCTTCCATACACGTATGGGCGAAATTTTGAAATCACCCATATAATTGCCAGGCACTCTTTCTCAGAGGCAGAGTAGTTTTTCTCATCCTTCGACATACCGCGGCTGGCAGAGGCGATTACCTTTTCGCACCCGCTTTTTTTCTGGACGAAGATGGCACACAAGCCTATATCACTGGCGTCCGTGTGTATTTCCGGTTCGGCGTTTTCGTCGAAATGAGCGAGCACGGGCGGGCTTTCCAGGCGTTTTTGCAGCTCGCAGAATGCTTTTAAATGCGGAGCATTTCAGTAACTCACGATGTCACCCGCGTTGACGTCCGTAGTCGTAGTCCGCACCCCTCCTCCTACACTATATAAAAAAAAATACTATCCGGCCTTGGTTTCAATCCCTCGACCCTGCGAGCGGAACGCAATGTACATGGTGCTCTACCCACTGCGCCACAAAGCCGACACAGAATGGGAGGCTACGAACGCGCCTTATATCCTTGACTCATTCAAACTATATTAAAAAAATACTATCCGGTGCCTGGTTTCGATCCCTCGACCCTGCGGGCGGAACGCAATGTACATGGGGCTCTACTCACTGCGCCACAAGGCCGACACACAATGTAAGGCTACGAACGCGCCTTATATTTTTGACTCATTCAAACTACGTCAAGAAGCTGCTGATACAACACATTCACTACCACCAACTCCCCAAACACTAAACGTTAACGCAATACACCCCCCCCCCTATGCGACGCATTTACTCGAGTCCCCCTCGCGGGGAGATGGGCCCAATTGTTTTGTTTCTATCGACACATGCCAACCCCAAAACGAAAGTGAACAAATTTTAGCTCTCCGCAACGGCACCATGCACAAACGCCCCATTTGCGTCCCGTCGAAGTCACACCAGGCATTCACACCACCGGAGACGATAACCTACTGGCACGCCAAATCCAGAGAACGCCTTGTCATTTTCTTGGTCGTTGTCCCAGCTGAAAGGGGTGCTATCTTCCGTCAAGCGCGTGAGCGGCTCTGCAATGCGTGCGGAGTTTGCGACGAAACGCCGGTAGTATGCGCACAGTACGAGTAATGTTCGCACGCCCTTCTTGTCTTTCGGCCTTAGGAAGTTCGCAACGGCTGAAGTTTTTGCTGGGTCAGGTAAGACTCCCGCGGCGTCGACGACGGGGACGAAGAACCTGAGTTCCTCGTACGCGGAACGGCACTCTATAGCTTCAGCGTTAACCCCGACGTACGAATGGCCTCGAGTACAGACCCCAACCTTTCGAGGTGTTCGTCGAAAGTCCGGGCGAATACGACAACGTCGTCGAGGTATATTAGGCAGGTGTGACACTTCAGGCCAGCGAGCACCGTGTCCATGGCTTGTTGAAACGTTGCTGCCCGCGTGCACAGCCCGAAAGGCATCACCTTGAACTCGTATAAGCCATGCGGGGTTATAAATGCAGTCTTCCCTCGGTCTCTCTCGTCCACTTCAATTTGCCAGTAGCCGGTCTTCAAGTCCATCGATGAGAAGTACTTCGCATGGCAGAGGTGTTCGAGGGCGTCGTCGATTCGTGCCAGCGGGAACACGTCCTTTTTGGGGATTTGTTCAGTCGCCGGTAGTCAACGTAGGACCTTCATGTGCCGTCTTTTTTCTTCACGAGTACGACCGGCGCAGCCCACGGGCTTTTCGATGGCTGTATTATGTCGTCGCTGAGCATGTCGTCGACTTGAGTCCGGATGGCTTCCCGCTCGTGTGAAGAGACGCGGTACGGTGACTGTCGGGTAGGTCGAACTCCATCTTCGGTTACAATTTGGTGCTTCGCTAGGGGTGTCTGACGTAATTTTGAGTTTGCCGAAAAACAATCGCTGTAGCGACGGAGCAAATCCAGTAATCTGTGCCGATTTTCTTGCGGCAGCGCCGGGTTCACATCGAAAGGTTGAGGCGGCTTGGATGCATCTGCGCGTGCGCATTCAAAGTTAGCGACCGCGATCATTTGACTCGCTTCTTGCGTTTCTTTGAGGAACGCAATTGCAGCACCCTTGTTTAGATGGTGGTACTCCTCCTAGAAATTGGTGAGCAAAACATAGGATTTGCATTGCTTAAAGCGCGCAATGCCTCTGGTGACGGAGACACCGCGGTTGAGAAGCAACTTTTGGTCAACCTCGACGATAGCGTCGATGTCAGGAGCAGCATCCTCACAGTAGACGGCGATCATCAAGTTTGCGCGTTGTGGCAGGGTGACGTGATTGTCGGCGATCCTTACAAGAGCACGGTGATCGGGGTTCATCGGCGGCGTCGTGGAGTGATCAGAGGAAAAAGGTATCGACTTGGTCTGGAGATCAATTATTGGGCCGTTGTCCGTCAAAAAGTCCATTCCGAGTATTACGTCGCGGGAGCAGTTAGGTAAAATTACGATCGCAGCAGGGTATGTGATGCCGTCTACGGTGACGCCGGATGTGGACGTTCCACTTAACGTTACGAGATGGCCTCCTGCTGTGCGTATATGCGGACCGTCCCATCTTGTCGTAACTTTCTTCAGCTTAGACGCGAATGACCCGCTCATTAATGAGTAGTCGGCTCCCGTGTCGATGAGGGCTACTACGTCAACCCGTCGATGGACAACTGGACGTCGGACGTTGCCTTCCTCGAGTTCCGGGTGCGTCCGGGCGTCGCATCTCGGCTTGTGCGTGTTGATGGTAGGCTACTGTGCGTCGTCGTTGTCTTCGTCTCAGTGGCATGTTCGGTCATGTCAAGTACGCGACGCGCCGTGTGGTTTTCGTCGTGTTCAGGAGTCACGTCAGGGTTACGCCGGGTCGTCTGGATGAGGCATGTCGTAAGTCACAGTCTTCGGCGAATAGTTGCGGCATTGGAGGGTTTTCGTTTTTCCGCCGTTGTGCAACTTCACCTCCAGACGCCTTTAGTTTCCCCCGCGTGGGCTGGGGGACCTTCCACGTGCGAAGTCAGCACTGCTCAGGCGGTCCGGCGCCTGGTATGGGTAGGGCGACTGCAAACGGTTTAAAAGGGCTGGTCCACGGCTGCTGTTGGACAGGTATTCTTCAATGTCAAATGGGCACTGGCCGGGTTGGGGGCATGGTGCGTCGATGGAGAAACCACGAAGCCCGAGTCTCTTGTATGGGCAGCGACGGTAGATGTGGTCGGCCTCAGCGCAGTGGTAGCACAGAGGACGATTATCCGGTGTTCGCCATACGTCAGTCTTCCTCGGCATATGATTTCGTACTACAGGGGGTCGGGCGGGTGACAGTAGGCGGTGGTAGGGCGGGGCCTCTTGACGGAGTGTTGGAACAAGGCGGTGTCGACGAAGAGCCAGCCGCGGAGTAGGTCATATCCTCTGGCTCGCGCGGTGCTTCGGACGGCATAGATGTTCCCAAAGCCTGCTGTACTTCCCAGATCAAGTGAGTCAGGGAAGCGACTTGAGGGTATGGCGTAGTCGTTGGGAAAACTTTCCGCAGCTCCTCCCTCAGCACTGCATGGATGGTGTTGAGTAGTGAGTCGGCGTTAATAGCGTCGGCACCAATCGTCTCCGAAACCAGCGCACTGATTGGGCGGTCGTACCACCTCGTTCGGATTTCGAGCGTCTTCTCCATCGAGGCGCCCTCAGACGCGAATTCGGACACGGTCTTGGGGGGGTTGCGAGCAAGGCACGCGCCGAGCTCTTGCTTCACAGCACGAATCAGATACCGTAGTTTCTGATGCTTACAACTTCCACGGCGTCGCCACCTATCTCAAACGGTGGTGCTTTCCCGAGGTATTTGATTATAACTTTAGTTTTCAGCATATTAATTTTCAGGCCCAAGTTTCTACTCTGTTTATCCAGTGCGGTAAGCATGCCTGGCAATTCTTCCCAACGAGTTACGTAGCAAGGCAACGCCATGATCAAATCTGAGGTTACTGAGGTATTCTCCATTACCCCTTACTCCCACCTGTTCCTAATCCAAAGTTATGAATACTTGTGAAAATGCTAGGAATAATATTGTAGAGATAGTGTCTCCTTCTCTGACGGCCTTCCATATGGGTATTTTACTGCTCCCCTTACGGAGGATTGCAGCTGTGGACCCACTGTAGATATCGTCTAGTAATCTTACACAATGGTCATCTACAACCTGGTTCCGTAATGCCTGAATGACTGCTGAGGTTTCGACCGGAGCAAATGCTGTCTCATAATCTATGAAGGGTTTATATAAGGGTTCAGTATACTGAGTGCACTTCTCTATCACCTGATTGATCGTGTGAATATGGTTTATTGATTAATAGCCTTTGCGGAACGCCGCTTGTTGTTTGGGTTGACTTAAATCTAAGGTTCCAGAAATTCTGTTAGCGATTACTTTGGTAAGTAACTTGTAGACGACGGACAGCAAGCTGGTCGGCCTGTAATTCTTCAAGTACTTCATTTCACCTATCTTAATAATTTCTTAGTTACTATATTAACCTCGCTGATTCAGCTCCCGCCTTCAATGGGTCTTACAGTTTTCCAATTATCATACCAGTTAGCGCAGTGGCAGATCTGCGCTTGTACGGAGAGACTTTGGCTTAGAGCTTGCTGTATTTTACAAACTGATCAAATAAACGTACATTCTTCCCCGCACAAACCTGTTTAGTTTTCCACTGAGCGTACCAACTGCGACGGCCAGCTGGGGGCCGGTCGACCAAATGCTTGAACGACTGATTCTGTCAGAAGGTCCGCGAGCCGTGCAGTAGCGCAGCGAAGTCAAGCCATCTTGTTCTGACGTCGTTTGTAACGTCATGGGAAATCGGCGACGCGATGGAGAGTGGAGAACACTATTTTAGAATTTCTTTTTCTACTGAATTGGGTAATGTAACACAGCAACAGTTGTCGAAGCATGGCTTATAGACTCTAGACTACAATTTGCGCTAGTAATACAGCAATATTTTCAACTCACTTCACTGTCCTTTTAAAGTAGCAAAAAGTACAGTATAAAGTAAAATTTTTGACTGGATGTAGACTTACCAATTTTAGGCAGAACCAATTGTTTAATTTCAACATGCGATATTGGGGTAAAAGGTAATAACAAAGGTTTTGCGGAAGTAATTTTCCTTCTTGTCATCCTAAACAATCTTGTCACGTTTGCATTGTTGAAGTGAATGGCATGGCTGTAAAATATTTTCCCCATTACGGCGTTCACTGTAATGGCGAAGGCCCCTATAAATACGTAGTGGTATTCCCCATTACGGTTCCCCAGGGTCCTACTTCTTGCGCTGTTCCTCTCTTGCGTTTATCTCGTAGGCAATTCGGCCCATTTGTATATGTTTACTTTTTGCACAGCCGTCGTGACAATGCTATGGCTTGACTGTGCAGCAGCCGTCACGCGAACTCGGAAGGGTGACGTCTGGAACCGAGAGTAAGCCAAAGCGAATTCGAGCCAGTGTAGACACCGATTTTTCAATCGATGTGCGCGTAGGAAAAAGAAAACAACGCAGGCTGGCGCTAGAGAAGCCTGTTAAAATTCCCATCAGGTACAATTAGCTAGGGTTCACTGGTGTGATAATTTGTGCGTAAGTCTTCTCGGTGGGTTCACAAAGGCCCGTCCAGCTTCATTCATCCGACAAGTTGTCGATCTTCATGGCGAACCACAAGACAATCAGCACCCCCCTCCCCTCATCCCCCATTCCTGTGCTGAATCTGTAAAGAGCTGTGAAGCCGGCGCGCCTTCCTTGGAATTCTTTGATGTTAGATTGTAGCAGAGCTTTGTAGGATGCTTCTTTGCGGCGGAAAGTGCGGGGTTTACAAGGTTGGCTGTCATAGGGTTCACAAAAAGTTCCTTTGTGTATAAAGAGCTGTACCCATTTTATGCGGAATTCCATTAGAGCCGGGGGTTGTCTTGCGTACGTTGGCCGGCGTCCGCAGCGCGTCTGATTATGACTGTGGCATGATGCCCCTAGGGATTGCCCAACCAAACAATCCATTACGAGATAGCTTCGCGTTCAACCACCATCGTCATCTTCCCATAGGGGAACCGCTGAAGAAGAAGGAGAAGACAAAGCTGCGAAGAGGAGGGCTGCGTGAGTTTTGGCTACCGTTATCCTCCTCGGCCGGCGCATCTTCCCGATCTGAACCCGGTGGAAGAGCGGCTCATCGCGCCTCGACTCCCCTTCATGAGCATCTGGCGGCTGACTCGAGGCAGCGGGCAGTTTGGAATCAAGGGACAGGCGGTGAACGTGCCCATCGACGTATCAAAGGTTGTGCGGTGCCTTCCTCGCATGGTACCCGAGGACGTTGCGTTCGAAGTTCACATCAAGCGGAGGCTGATGAGTCCGGCAACGTAAAAGCGCCGGTTGGTGAAGTGCGGCAACATCCTGGCTTGGCTCGAGCACCTGGAACACACCCCGCCGTATCGCGCCATCAACGTTCGGGTCGATTGGAGTCGGCTCGATCACTTCGATGACGGCTGCGAACGAGAGGAACCGCAGGAAGACGACGTCGATGATGGTGACAGTGAGTTCGAAACAATTCCCGACGACTTTGACGTGAACGATCCCCTGCAGTTGGCGGTTGCGCTCAAAGCGGTCTCGAAGACGCTTCTCTATAACGAAGCGGAAATGACGGATGTGGGAAAACAAAAAAAATGATTACGCTCACACTCTCGCCTCTCTCTTCGCCATTAATCGCATCACACTCATCGGTGCACCCAATGCATTTCTGCATCCTCACAATCCCCCTCGGGGAGGTGCGGGGGAATTTTGTTAAAGAGCTGTACCGATGATTGGGTATACTCAAGTCTGTGTTTGGATCTAGCTCCGACGAGAGCAGTTCGAAATTTCTGGGGTGTTTGAGTGTCAGGTGGTGGCATCAATAAGTAACTGCCAGGCTATAATCCTGTCGAGCGTGTATCGCGTTTAATAGCTCTAGTATCATGGATTTGCCAAGTGTTACCGTTTTAAGCGATTGTGACTACGCATCTACTTATTCACGCTCGGCTCCATAGGCAGTGCTATATTGTTCAGTCGTAGAGCTCCAAGCAGGACCTATTTGTACCCTGCCTTGTGTAGGTGTCGTTTTTTGAACGGGTGATGTCTTGGCCGCCTCACATGCACGTTTTGCTCTTTTGACTCGCGCCCCATGCTGATTGCGTACGCAAACGAACGTCTGTTAGTGTAAGGCTTACTGCTAATGTTATCTATAGTTAGTGTAAGGCGCACGGCTAGTATTATCAACTAGTACGTCAGACACCGGCGCGAGCGTGTTGCTGGCATAACAAGCATTGGTCTGTTGTATTTACTTGATGTTATTGAGTCGGTGGGTATGTTTTGCCTTTCGGCCATTTAATTACTTCGTGTAGTGTTTCTGTGCGCGTAGTGATGCGTGGATCCTATACGCAGGTTTTGAAGGTGTAAGTTTTTACTGAATTTATTTTGTTCTCGTTTCGTCTGAAAATTAATTCGGGCTCAGCCTTTCTCCTGAATCAGCGTGTAAAGGTCCAACGAAACGGAATAACCAATGAGACGAGAGGTCCAACTGTGGATATTCTGTGTCGCTGGATCTCTCATCTCGTTGGACATTCCGCCCCGTTTTGGCCTTCAGACTCGGTGGATCTTTCGTCTCGTTGGGCATTCAAGCTGGATTGGACCTTTCTTCTCGTTGGTTCATTGGTCTCGTGGGACATTCAGGCTCTTACTAATAAACGGATGTACGGAGCATTGTAAAGTTACCTTTAATTCCCTCTGCCGCAATATGTTTGTAGGACCTTCTGCATTTTCACAGGCAATAACGCTAACTCTATAATTTGAAGTTAAATGTACGCCTTGCACCTCTGATGTCCGTCGTAAAATTTGAGTTTGCTTGGAACGCTATTGACGAGAGCAAGGTTGGTCGGGAGTACGTTGCTGCGAGAGCCTAAATAGGGCTTCAGTTGCTTCATTTTGACCTGTTTTATCTTCGTAAAAACTCTAATGGTGTTTCTGGGTTTTTTTTTGGTGTGCGATAATATCAGCGAAAAATATTGTTCCCGAGCTTCATGCGCATGGCAGGCACGTGAGCACTAAGCAAACAAGCAAACAGTGACGTGCGGTTCCATCCAAAAATGAGGGTCCTACGACAGTCGCCTAAGCCGTCATTCGCGTGCACAGCCGTCACCTTCACCGCCACGGCACCGTCAGTTCAAAAAGCCGCGACACAGACGCAGATAGGGTAACGTTCGTACTGGAGGTCTCCGCCAGAGAACAGGGTCGTCTGCCTAGTGATCACTTTAGCCTTGAATAGAGCGTGCTTAATCTGAAAGGTACAGAAAAAGGCTTATATTTTTACGTGGGCTACCTTCTCGCGTAATGTAGCCTCAAAAATTTGTTTTCTCATTGGCTGGTTTACCACGGGCGTGGTACAGTCGCGTTGACGGAACCAAAACGCAGAGATCGGCTCGAAATTTTCGGCACGAAATCTCCCGATAAACCGTCGCCCATGACGGAGGACGGGGACGTGACGATGAAGTCACGGCGTGAAAAACGGCTGTGAATGAGGGCTGACAATAACCGCGTGCGCGCTTGAGTGTTCGTCAACTGCTTGCCGCCCGTATGAAGAGGTCGATGCTGATGAGGGTTGTATATTCTCAGTTCGGTCTAATGAAGGCGTGAGTTTGATGTGTCATTTCTCATCCAGGACTTCACATATTAATCAGATATTGAGATAAAACATCCTACTTGAATATCTTGCCTTCTGGTATTTCTTTCATATTTTGCGTCGACTTATACAAAAGATGTCATTGTACTTCACGCTGTTACAAAAGCAAGCCCAAATACTAACTTAGCGTTGGAATGATCATTGTTCTCACTTTTCAAATCTGGAAACTTTCCAAAACGGTCTTCTTTTTATCGATTCCCTTTCCTCATCCAACCGCAACACTTGAAATATGGCTAGTCTTCTGTTCGATGCCCTCAGCAGCAGGACATACAGGATGTTACATCGACAAATGGAACACTTTAAAAAATTCCTGAGCGCATCGCAGCTCCGTTTTCCCTCAAACTTCGCACGAAGGTCGCATTTTGTGGTCTATTTTGTTTGGTACTGGGAACACCTTGTATCCAATGCGCTACGTGTGCTGGAGTCTGGCAAGGAGGGTTCTTTCGTAGTGATGCCCTAAGTTCTTTTTGGTGAGAAGGCCTTACCCGAGGTCGAGAAAACTTTACTAAAACTGAGGTTGATGTGCTCACAAGAAAAAAGGAAGGTGCTCTATGTTTAGTGATATGAATTTGAACAAATTGGCTCAAGCAGTCAAGAGGGCCAACAAGCTTCACCATGATGTTTTTTTCACCGCTAAAACGCCCAAGCCTAGCATTCCTTTTCGTGGGATAATTACAGAGCGAGACACGTGGAAATATTGTGTTTCTGGTTTTCTTCAGAAGTATCTACCGGCTTTGCACGTGGAAGATGCTTTTTTTGTCCCCAATTCACTCGCTGTAGCGGAATATCCTAATCCGGATATTCTTTGAGATACCACGGCCATTAGCATTAACGTAGAAGATTTTTTTTACTTGCTTCCTTTTGTTCGCCTTTCGCCAGCTGTTAAAGAGTGTACTACTATACAGAATGATGAAATGGCTTTCAAGAATGCGAACGTTATTGATTTGATTGATTGTAGGGTTTAACGCGCCGACGCAGCGCAGGCGATAAGGCGCGCCGTAGTGGAGGGCTCCGTATTAATTTCGACCACCTGGGGATCTTTAACGTGCGCCGAAATCTCGTACACACGGGCGTTTTTGCTTTTCGCCTCCATCAGAAAAGCGGCCGCCGCGGCAGGGAATCGAACCCGCGACCTCGTGCTAAGCAGCGCAACGCCTTAGCCACTGAGCCATCGCGGCGGGTATGCGAACGTTATTACTCGCCCTCCCTTAATTGAGCTATTCTGTTTTTACATAAATTATTTGGTAATATATCACGACGGTGATGTGCTTTAGCAGATGTCCGGTGTGTGAATTGGTTCGCGAGTGGCCCCAATTCTAAACAATATCTTTCTTGCAAAAGTTTACCGCTTGCTTGAAAAGGATTTAGGCGGTATGGTCAAATATGTTTTCTGTTATGTGGAAGATTACTTGGTTATTTTCGAAACAGCTTCCAGCCGCAGGACTACGGTAGCAATTTAAAGGTTTTTAAAGAAAGTGGTTTTGCCCTTACCTTTACAGTCGTAACACTGAAAGAAGGTTGCATTCAGTATTTAGACTTGTCTGTTCAATTTAACTGAGGCTACGCTTCCTGGATGTGCGCCCCACAGTCTGTTAAGCCACTGCTGCATTATTCGTCGGGTCGTTCAGCTAGTGAGGAATGCTTTCGCCTGATCATGTTTGCGTTCTGCTGTCACAAAGTCACGTGTTCGAAAAATGGGAAATAGCTTCGAAGGCCAAGTGTTAAAGCAAAGGCTGGCCGGATTTCCAGAAGCCCTGTTAACTTGGTCATGTGAAGAACTCGTGAAATTGTTTAGGCCTAAAAATAAGAATGTCAATGTAGAAGTTGACGCAAAAACACAAATAAATGTTGCTGTCATTCCCTACCTTCATGGCATTAGGCATAGGCTGAAGAAAGTAGGGTTGCGGTATAGTGTGTCGGTCGTTAGAAAAGCCCGCAATAGGCTTCGTTGGGTTTGCGACAGAGTAGATAAAAGGGCATGCGTAGGTCTAATAAACAAGTGGTAGGCTGTGGCGTTAAGCATGTGAACCCTATGTTTCTTGCACAACGGGAGTTGTTCATAGTATTCCCCTGACATGTGTGCAAACGTAAGTGGGCCAAACGGGCCCATGCGTAAACGGGCGCTTGCGTGAGCATCAGTTATCGTTGAAGGGTCCCGTCAGTTTTCATTTGTCATCACACTGTACGAAATGTGGCTCACTGAATTTACAAGGTACTGACATTTTGTTTAAAGACGCACGACAGATCGCACGTGAAGTTGTCGAAGCTTTCCACGCTGCGAAAGGCTGGACACGTGTGTTAGCCAAGCGAGTGTGTTGCTTCACTAAAAAGAGTTTGCTTATCTGCGGGGGTCGTGATTGGGCTTTTCTCACGCCTACCAGTTCGCTTTTGGTACATTTTGCTTCGGTAGCACATCTATGCGCGGTGTTTTTGTTTTTCTTGTTTTGGCTTTTAATTTCTTTCTGTTGTGGTTTCTTATGCATATATAATTCCTTTCTCCGTAATAAAACTATGTCGTTAGACCAGCGGCTGTCGTGTGTGTTTCTTCTGTCCGTCTCTGTGCCTTCTACGCTGGGTCAGTCAAGATAGTACATGCATAATTATTGTGCAAATCAACAATAGCGATTTTTGACTATATCCAAATGACAACCATTATGGCCAGGAAAGCTGATCTTAGATCGGGGGTGCCACCTGGGATATGTAAAACGAAACGAGCGATGACGATTCATGGTAGGAAGGAGCCAAATGAGAAAAGATGATCAGAAACCTCTTTTGTCGATAGCATAGGATGACCACAAATAATTACACAGTAGCTTGTCCAAATCATTATACTGTATTCCTGCGGTTCATTGTTGTCGCTACCAGTCATATAGTTTCAGATCAGCTGACGTCTGCTGTGCCATGTTACCGCGCTTTCGGAATGAATTCTTACGATTCTTTGTTAACCAGAGTGGTTTCTTGGGCGAGTTGATCATTCATTGTATAAGTAAGCGCGAAATGAACAAGGACGAACGAAGTGTACGGGACACGGTGCTGCTATCAACTCATTTTATTTTCACTGGAATGTCCGATTTTATACGGGAAGATACACAGCTAATGAAAGAAAGGAGGAACGGGGGAGAGGCACGAGCAAATACAAAAAACAAGAAAGTGAAAGGTGACAGTTGAAACGATCGCGTTACAAAGGCACTTTTACACAGTAAAATATAATGTTTGTTTAAGAATAGCTGTTCTTTCTTCGTAAATGCTAAAGTAGCTGTGCTTAAGCAGTTGTGTTTCAAGGAAACCATCTGGTAGGGCTTGACGATTTCTCTTGTCAACTGATCCTCGGGTAGGGCTATAATCCTAGTCTTATCAAAATGTGGCCTACACTCACAATCTCTGCAGTCCCTGCAGTGTATGCCCAGATGACCTTTATTCGTCTTAACTACATTATTCCTATGTTCTCTAAGCCGACCGTTTAAGCAACGACGTGACTACCCGACGTACTACCTGCCACACGGTAAAGGATTGGTATAAACTGTGCCTTCTGAAAAATGCAAGAACCGGTCGCGATGCTGCGTTGCGCACCTATTTTTCTTTTTTTCCTTTCCATTGACTCTGTTCATTAGTTTCGCCAATTTGTTGGGAGCAGAACAGATAATGTTAATGTTCACGCTTTTTCCCATTTTCTTCTGAGTGTGCGAAATACCAAGTAGGTACGGCACGACAGCGCCCTTCAACGTTTCGCTATTTTTCTCCCTGGGTTCTACGTCTGGTTTTCTCCTAAGCTGGTTGAGCATCTTATCGGCGACCGACAACAGAAAAAATGGAGCGTACCCAGCAGACTTTAGACGTATTATTTGTTTGTCGAAGCTATCTTCCACGACGTGAAACAGGATTTCTTAAGCGCATTGGTAAGACAATGCCTAGCAATCCCACGTTTTGTCAACTTGGAGTGCTCCGACTCAGAAGGCACAGTATATTTCTGGATGCGCGGATCATACTCCCAACAGACGTGATTGGGACCGAACGAGAGCCTGAGGTCAAATAATTTTATGGACCACTCACTTGGAGTTCCATGTGTCAGAACAAGAGGAGCTAGACGCTGTTCAAAATTTGTCAGAACACTGGTTACGCTGGACGCGAAAGCACTACGCCCACAGTCTAGAAGCACAAGAAAGTCGTCTACATATCGGCACATCGTAACGACAGCCGACCGCTCTAAGGGAGGAACTAGGATCCTGTCCAGTGAACCTAGGTACAAGTCGCTCAAGAGGGGAGCTAAGCACGACCCCATGCAAATGCCTTTTCTCTGAATAGAAACTCTGTCCTCCCATGTGGCGTACGTAGAATTCAGGTAGAAGGAAAACAGTTCTAAGGAGCTGCTTCTCGAGATTCCTCACGGGTTCTCTAAGGGTACGGCATCAAAGCGGTCAATGCACTCCTCCAGGCACGTTCCGCGTGCACTCCTCCACGTGCCGCTCCACAGCACGTGGCTCAGTACGCTGAGATGAGCCCGCTACAGCCAGTCTTCCCGCATCCTGCGCCTGCTCAGAGTCATTTGTCTGCCCTTTCTCCGAGACTCCCTGAGCCGTACAGCCAGTACTATGCTCCTTGGCGACCCCCCCGACCCACTTGCTTCTACTGTGGTATCAAGGGTCATATTGCCCGATTTTGTCGACGGCGTCAGCAAGACGAACGTGCGGGCCTTATACCGGACCGCAGCACCTACCGACTTCCATATGACTTTAGTCCACGGGCATATCATTCCCCGCCGCGGCCTTTTCCATCGACCCCGGACATACAGGACGTTCCTGGAAGTTCCCGACCATCGCGGCGCCGTTCACCATCTCCCTTCCGGAACCGCTCGGTATCGCCCCTTCGCCCCGCGTCTCATGCTGCTGGACTCCGACACGAAAACTAACCTCTGGAGTTTTTGGAGGGAAAACTGCTATACCTGGTAAAAGTACAATTCCTCCACAGCGGCCATCGAACATTTTATCTGTCATCGTCGAAGGTATTTGTGTTGATGCTCTTGTGGACACTGGCCCCAGTATTTCAGTTATACGTGCAGAATTTTGTGCTCGACTTCGTAAAGTGCAAACGCCCTACTCTGGCCCCACCTTGTTTGGCGGAAATAATGTTTTGATTCAGCCCTCTGGACAGTGCACGGTACGCGTACTTATCGACGGCCTTCGACATCATATCCCGTGTTCCGTGCTGGCGTTGTGGGCTGTTTCAATAATTTTGGGGTGGGACTTTCTCTCTTCAGCCTCAGCCGTCATCTCTTGTGATAGCCCAACCATTGAACTCTCCAATGAGCAAATTTCGAATGTTTGTAGTATGCCTCAAGTGAACCTCATTGTGGCTGCAGATTGTATTCTTTCTCCAGGACTGGATACTCACCTCACAGTTCGATCGGCCGACATCAGTGAGGAAGACATTTTAGTCGCCCCTTGTGCCAGCCTACTCTCTAAAGGAGTCGTGATAGCTGCGTGCCTAATACACTTCTGGAATGGGTTCGCAACCCTTGCCGTGACCAACGCTAGCCCCGAAATGATCCTGCTGCATGAAGGCCCCACAGTGGCTTCAACTCATCAGGGAGAGACCGTTGATGTTGTTCCTATCGGCTAGTTGTCGGCTCTTCCGCGTTCCGTTTTTTTCGGACACTTCTACTTCAGCGCTGACCACAACCATTAGCCCCAGACGTCACGTAGGCAGAGGCACAGTCCTTATTGGCCTTACTGGACAAGCACTGTTTGTTTTTCGACTCCTTTTCCAAAACGTTAGGGCAGACCACTGCCGCAGCACACCGCATACAGACAGCCAGTCTTCACATCTTACGCCGCCGCCCGTATCGCGTGTCGGCGTCTGAACAAAAAATATTTGAAGATAATGTCTGAGATATGCTTAAGCGAGACATAATTCGTCCCTCCGCGAGTGCCTGGTCTTCTCCTGTTGTATTAGAAAGAAGGATGGGCCAGTTCGCGTTTGCGTGGAATATCGAGCCCTCAACAAAATTACCAGGAAAGATGTCTACCCGATGCCAAGGATTGACGATGCTTTGGATTGTTTGCAAGGAGCTGAATATGTTTCAAGCCTGGATTTACGTTCAGGGTATTGGCAGATACCGATGTACGAGGCCGATAAGGAGAAAACAGCGTTCTGTACCCCCGACGGCTTATACGAATTTAACGTTATGCCGTTCGGGTTGTATAATGCGCCCTCCACCTTTGAGCTACTCATGGACACTGTTCTACGTGACCTAAAGTGAAAGACCTGCTTGTGCTATCTGGACGACATCGTTGTCTTCTCGTCCACCTTATCTGAGCACCTGCAGCGGCTAGTTGAAGTGCTGACCTGTCTCGCTAGCGCCGGCCTACAGCTCAACACAAAAAAATGTCATTTTGCCAGCAAGGCCATCAAGGTCCTTGGCCATGTCGGGAGCAAAGAAGGTCTCTGGCCCGACCCTGATAAGATTAGCGCAGTCATGAGCTTTCCACGCCCACAGCAACAGAAGACGCTCCGCAGCTTTCTTGGCCTGGCTTCCTACTTTCGACGTTTCGTGCGCAACTTCGCCACCCTCGCGTCTCCGCTAAACCAGCTTCTTCGTTCTGGCACGCCTTTTATATGGTCTGAGGACTGCGAGAAATCATATCAAGCCTTAAAAGAAGCGCTTACCTCTGACCCCGTCTTGACCCATTTCAACGACACCAAACCAACCTTACTACATACGGATGCAAGCGGGCACGGAATTGGTGCTGTTATTCTCCAGCGCGATAACCAATCTAGAGAGCGTGTTGTGGCCTATGCCAGTCGCACTCTCAGTTCCGCAGAGAAGAACTACACCATTACTGAACAAGAATGCCTGGCTGTCGTCTGGTCAGTACAGAAATTCCGTCCCTACTTATACGGCCGCCACTTCACCGCAGCGACCAATGATTACGCCTTGTGCTGGTTATCGACGCTGAAGAACCTTTCTGGCCGGCTCGGACGGTGGATTTTGTGATTACAGGAGCACGACTACTCTGTACAGTACAAATCAGGCAAGAAACACCTTGATGCAGATGCCTTGTAACGATGCCCCCTCGGGTCGACATCAAACACCACTGGCGATGTTTCCTCCGCTGCACGAGCTACATCCTTGGCTCCCATCGACCCTGCGCCATCCGTTGGGTGCTCCGAGTTGGTGTCTTTTCAGCAGGCGGACTCGCACTGCCGAACCATAACTGACCGACTGTCTGGGGTGGCGCAGCCTCCTAACAGCCGATTACGACGCCAGCTTGCAAAGTACACGCTCCGCAACGGTGTGCTCTGCCGCGTCAATAATCACCCTGCTGGAAAAAAATGGGTGCCTGTAGCTCCTCGGGCTTTCCAGCCAAAGCTTTTAGAAGCCTTTCACGATGACCCAGCTTCTGGCCACCTCGGCTTTCAAAAAACGTTTGATAGGATCCGAGCTCGCTTCTTCTGGCCTGATATGTCAAGGTGCGTCGCTAAGTATGTAAGCTCCTGTGCATTGTGTCAGCATCGCAAACGCCCTACAATGGCATCCGCTGGACTTCTACAACCCATTCCCTGTCCGGCGGAACCTTTTGATTTGGTGGGTATTGATCTATACGGCCCTTTACCATCCACCTCATCCGGCTACCGTTGGATCGTGACCGCGGTTGACCATTTGACGCGTTATGCAGAGACGGCCCCTGTTCGCTCTGGCTGCTCCCAAGAGTCGCCAAATTTATCTTGCATAACGTGATCTTACGCCATGGCGCCCCCTAGGTTCTACTAAGTGACCGTGGAAAAACATTTCTTTCAAGCGTCATTGCGGACCTGCTTCGTGCATCGAATACCATCCACAAAATGACGTCCTCATACCACACCCAAACAAACGTCCTCACGGAACGCTTCCATCGTACACTTTCGGATATGATCTCCATGTATATCGGACCAAGCCATACTAACTGGGACGCCATCCTTCCATTTGTAACGTTTGCGTATAATACGGCAGGCCAACGAACAACTGGCTACGCTCCGTTTTTCCTTGTTTATGGCCGTGATCCCCCCTTCGTCATAGACACGTGTCTGTTCTCGGCACCTGCGACGGGATTTGTCCCCGGGTCTGACAAATTCATCTCTCGCCTTCACCACTGCCGCCGTATTGCCCGTGAAAACACGCAAGCCTGCCAGCAGGACCGCAAGCTCCAGTACGACGCCTCTCACCGGTGTATCCAGTTCCACCCAGGGGACCAGGTTCTACTGTTGACTCCTGTTCGTGTGCCTGGCCTATGCGAAAAGTTTCTTCGGCGATTCATCGGCCCTTATACTGTTCTGGAGCAGACGTCGCCAGTCAACTATCGGGTCACCCCTCTGTCTCCCAGCACGGAGCGTCGCTGTCGGGGAACCGAAACTGTGCTTGTCTCCCGTCTCAAAAAGTTCTACTCTCGCACTTCCTAAATGCCAGCGGCCGGGCGGCCGCCTTCCTCGAGGGGGGGCAATTAGTGTAAGCACTGTAGTTATCCGCGGCACAATATTTCTCTGATTTCAATCTTATGTGTAATCATCATCACCTGTCATCCTTTTCAGTAATGCTTCATCTTCGTCACCTGTACATGATCAGTATCATCCCTGAGGCTAGGGCTGCTTGGCTGCGCGTTCGCCAAATAAACGGCGTCTGTCTCCTCTGCTCTATCAGTGAGCGACGTCTCCTTGAAGGCCTCTTACAATATATATAAGGGTTCGCAGGCAAGAAAACCTCGGAAAGCAAAGGGGAGGTTGTGGTGGGTCATAGAAAGAGATGAAGAATTTTTTGAGTCGAAAAGAAAGTGGTGAAAAAATGCCGGCCGGGTGGAATCCGAACCCACGACCTCCAGATCACCAGTCTGGAGCGATAACCACTACGCTACCGGCGGGGCTGTTTCCCGACCGCTTTCTCGGGTATTTATGTTTAGGTTCGTGGTTCGAAGGGCCTAACCACACCCCTTTGCCTCCTTTGGTGTTGTAGTCTGCCGACCTATCTTTCGGTATTTCCTCAACGAGCCCCTCATTTCCTTACTATATTATTTGGCGAAAGCCTAGCGAGGGTCTCGGTTCTGGCAGCCTTGATGCTTAGGTAGCTTAAGAGGGCTTCCCGCCAGTTACCCGCTCATGATAGGCTGTAGACGTTCGAGTCCCGCTCTGGGGGTTGAAAAGAAGATCTCCTTCTCCCCGTGTAGTCAGAGTGGCGCTGGCTACCACCCTCAAGCGTCAGATACACTTCTAATGAATATAAATACCCCAGAAAGTGAAGGAGAACACAGTCGCCCAGATAGCCGATTTGGTAAGGCATTCGAGAACCAATCGAAAGGTGTGGATTCGGTCCCCACTCTGGGCGCGTGTTTTTCTTTCTTTCTTTCTTCCGTGTATTTAAAAAAAAGTTAACTTCATTAACCGTAGAAAAAACAAGAGCCTAACCACACCCCTATGCCTCCTTTGCTCTTGTAGTCTGCCGACCTATCTTTCTGTATTTTCTCGACGAGCCCCTCATTTCCTTACTATATTATTTGGCGAAAGCTTAGTGAGGGCCTCGGTTGTGGCAGCCGTGATGCCAAGGTAGCATAAGAGGGCTTCCCGCCAGTTACCCGCTCATGATAGGCTGTAGACGTTCGAGTCACGCCCCGCCGGTTGAAAAGAAGGTCCCCTTCTCCCCGTGTAGTCAGAGTGGCGCTGGCTACCACCCTCAAGCGTCAGATACACTTCTAGTAAATATAAATACCCCAGAAAGTAAAGCAGAACCCAGCCGCCTAGATAGCCGAATTGGTAAGGCATCCGAGATGCAATCGAAAGGCGTGGGTTCGGTCCCCACTCTGGGCACGTGTTTTTCTTTCTTTCTTTCTTCCGTATATTTAAAAAAATGTGAACTTCTTAACCGTAGAAAAAAGAAGAGCCTAACCACACCCCTATGCCTCCTTTGGTGTTGTAGTCTGCCGACCTATCTTTCGATTTTTTATTTTAAATATTTATTTTATTCTAACCTTTATTTTTATTTTCAATGTCCTTCTCGTGTGTCTCTGTCTCTACTAACCTTGATTTTTCACGATCTGTGTGAGTTTTTGATTCCAGTATATATATATATATATATATATATATATATATATATATATATATATATATATATATATATATATATATATATATATATATATATATATATATATATATACATATATATATATACAGAAAGAAATGCGGGCAGTCTACAACGCCAAAGAAGGCATAGGGGAATGGTTGGACTATATTTTTTTTCCGTTAGTGAAATTATATATATATTTTTCTCATAATAATTGAAGCGAGAAAGAAGGAAAGAAAAACACGCGCCCAGAGTGGGGACCGAACCCACGCCTTTCGTTTAGATCTCGAACGCCTTACCAATTCGGCTCTCTGGGCGACTGTGTTCTGCTTCACTTTCTGGGGTATTTATATTTATTACAACTGTATCTGACGCTTGAGGGTGGTAGCCAGCGCCACTCAGACTACACGGGGAGAAGGGGACCTTCTTTTCAACCCCCGGGGCGTGACGCGAACGTCTACAGCCTGTCATAAGTGGGTAACTGGCGTGAAACCCTCTTATGCTACCTTGGCATCAAGGCTGCCACAACCGAGGCCCTCGCTAAGCTTTCGCAGGATAATATGGTTAGGAAATGAGGGGCTCGTTAGGAAATACAGAAAGAAATGCGGGCAGTCTACAACGCCAAAGAAGGCATAGGGGAATGGTTGGACTATATTTTTTTTCCGTTAGTGAAATTATATATATATTTTTCTCATAATAATTGAAGCGAGAAAGAAGGAAAGAAAAACACGCGCCCAGAGTGGGGACCGAACCCACGCCTTTCGTTTAGATCTCGAACGCCTTACCAATTCGGCTCTCTGGGCGACTGTGTTCTGCTTCACTTTCTGGGGTATTTATATTTATTACAACTGTATCTGACGCTTGAGGGTGGTAGCCAGCGCCACTCAGACTACACGGGGAGAAGGGGACCTTCTTTTCAACCCCCGGGGCGTGACGCGAACGTCTACAGCCTGTCATAAGTGGGTAACTGGCGTGAAACCCTCTTATGCTACCTTGGCATCAAGGCTGCCACAACCGAGGCCCTCGCTAAGCTTTCGCAGGATAATATGGTTAGGAAATGAGGGGCTCGTTAGGAAATACAGAAAGAAATGCGGGCAGTCTACAACGCCAAAGAAGGCATAGGGGAATGGTTGGACTATATTTTTTTTCTACCGTTAGTGAAATTATATTTATATTTTTTTCATATTGTTTGAAGCGAGAAAGAAAGAAAGAAAAACACGCGCCCAGAGTGGGGACCGAACCCACGCCTTTCGATTAGATCTCGAATGCCTTACCAATTCGGCTATCTGGGCGACTGTGTTCTGCTTCACTTTCTGGGGTATTTATATTTATTACAACTGTATCTGACGCTTGAGGGTGGTAGCCAGCGCCACTCAGACTACACGGGGAGAAGGGGACCTTCTTTTCAACCCCCGGGGCGTGACGCGAACGTCTACAGCCTGTCATAAGTGGGTAACTGGCGTGAAACCCTCTTATGCTACCTTGGCATCAAGGCTGCCACAACCGAGGCCCTCGCTAAGCTTTCGCAGGATAATATGGTTAGGAAATGAGGGGCTCGTTAGGAAATACAGAAAGAAATGCGGGCAGTCTACAACGCCAAAGAAGGCATAGGGGAATGGTTGGACTATATTTTTTTTCTACCGTTAGTGAAATTATATATATATTTTTTTCATATTGTTTGAAGCGAGAAAGAAAGAAAGAAAAACACGCGCCCAGAGTGGGGACCGAACCCACGCCTTTCGATTAGATCTCGAATGCCTTACCAATTCGGCTATCTGGGCGACTGTGTTCTGCTTCACTTTCTGGGGTATTTATATTTACTACAACTGTATCTGAAGCTTGAGGGTGGTAGCCAGCGCCACTCAGACTACACGGGAAGAAGAGGACCTTCTTTTCAACCCCCGTGGCGTGACGCGAACGTCTACAGCCTGTCATAAGTGGGTAACTGGCGGGAAACTCTCTTATGCTACCTTGGCATCAAGGCTGCCACAACCGAGGCCCTCGCTAAGCTTTCGCAGGAGAATGTGGTTAGGAAATGAGGGGCTCGTTAGGAAATACAGAAAGAAATGCGGGCAGTCTACAACGCCAAAGAAGGCATAGGGGAATGGTTGGACTATATTTTTTTTTCTACCGTTAGTGACATTATATATATATTTTTTTCATATTAATTGAAGCGTGAAAGAAAGAAAAATACGCGCCCAGAGTGGGGACCGAACCCAGGCCTTTCGATTAGATCTCGAATGCCTTACCAATTCGGCTATCTGGGCGACTGTGTTCTGCTTCACTTTCTGGGGTATTTATATTTACTACAACTGTATCTGAAGCTTGAGGGTGGAAGCCAGCGCCACTCAGACTACACGGGAAGAAGACGACCTTCTTTTCAACCCCCGGGGCGTGACGCGAACGTCTACAGCCTGTCATAAGTGGGTAACTGGCGGGAAACTCTCTTATGCTACCTTGGCATCAAGGCTGCCACAACCGAGGCCCTCGCTAAGCTTTCGCAGGAGAATGTGGTTAGGAAATGAGGGGCTCGTTAGGAAATACAGAAAGAAATGCGGGCAGTCTACAACGCCAAAGAAGGCATAGGGAAATGGTTGGACTATATTTTTTTTTCTACCGTTAGTGACATTATATATATATTTTTTTCATATTAATTGAAGCGTGAAAGAAAGAAAAATACGCGCCCAGAGTGGGGACCGAACCCAGGCCTTTCGATTAGATCTCGAATGCCTTACCAATTCGGCTATCTTGGCGACTGTGTTCTGCTTCACTTTCTGGGGTATTTATATTTACTACAACTGTATCTGACGCTTGAGGGTGGTAGTCAGCGCCACTCAGACTACACGTGAAGAAGAGGACCTTCTTTCCAACCCACGGGGCGTGACGCGAACGTCTACAGCCTGTCATAAGTGGGTAACTGGCGGGAAACCCTCTTATGCTACCTTGGCATCAAGGCTGCCACAACCGAGGCCCTCCCTAAGCTTTCGCAGGATAATATGGTTAGGAAATGAGGGGCTCGTTAGGAAATACAGAAAGAAATGCGGGCAGTCTACAACGCCAAATAAGGCATAGGGGAATGGTTGGACTATATTTTTTTTTCTACCGTTAGTGAAATTATATATATAATTTTTTCATATTAATTGAAGCGAGAAAGAAAGAAAGAAAAACATGCGCCCAGAGTGGGGACCGAACCCACGCCTTTCGATTAGATCTCGAATGCCTTACCAATTCGGCTATCTGGGCGACTATGTTCTGCTTCACTTTCTGGGGTATTTATATTTACTACAACTGTATCTGACGCTTGAGGGTGGTAGCCAGCGCGACTCAGACTACACGGGGAGAAGGGGACCTTCTTTTCAACCCCCGGGGCGTGACGCGAACGTCTACAGCGTGTCATAAGAGGGTAACTGGCGGGAAACCCTCTTATGCTACTTTGGCATCAAGGCTGCCACAACCGAGGCTCTCGCTAAGCTTTCGCAGGATAATATGGTTAGGAAATGAGGGGCTCGTTAGGAAATACAGAAAGAAATGCGGGCAGTCTACAACGCCAAAGAAGGCATAGGGGAATGGTTGGACTATATTTTTTTTTCTACCGTTAGTGAAATTATATATATATTTTTTTCATATTAATTGAAGCGAGAAAGAAAGAAAGAAAAACACGCGCCCAGAGTGGGGACCGAACCCACGCCTTTCGATTAGATCTCGAATGCTTTACCATTTCGGATATCTGTGCGACTGTGTTCTGCTTCACTTTCTGGGGTATTTATATTTACTACAACTGTATCTGACGCTTGAGGGTGTTAGCCAGCGCCACTCAGACTACACGGGGATAAGAGGACCTTCTTTTCAACCCCCGGGGCATGACGCGAACGTGTACGGCCTGTCATAAGTGGGTAACGGCGGGAAACCCTCTTATGCTACCTTGGCATCAAGGCTGCCACAACCGAGGCCCTCGCTAAGCTTTCGCAGGATAATATGGTTAGGAAATGAGGGGCTCGTTAGGAAACAGAAAGAAATGGGGCAGTCTACAACGCCAAAGAAGGCATAGGGGAATGGTTGGACTATATATTTTTTCTACCGTTAGTGAAATTATATATATATTTTTTTCATATTAATTGAAGCGTGAAAGAAAGAAAAATACGAGCCCAGAGTGGGACCGAACCCAGGCCTTTCGATTAGATCTCGAATGCCTTACCAATTCGGCTATCAGGGCGACTCTGTTCTGCTTCACTTTCTGGGGTATTTATATTTACTACAACTGTATCTGACGCTTGAGGGTGGTAGCCAGCGCCACTCAGAATACACGGGGAGAAGGGGACCTTCTTTTCAACCCCCGGGGCGTGACGCGAACGTCTACAGCCTGTCATAAGTGGGTAACTGGCGGGAAACCCTCTTATGCTACCTTGGCATCAAGGCTGCCACAACCGAGGCCCTCGCTAAGCTTTCGCAGGATAATATGGTTAAGAAATGAGGGGCTCGTTAGGAAATACAGAAAGAAATGCGGGCAGTCTACAATGCCAAATAAGGCATAGGGGAATGGTTGGACTATATTTTTTTTTTCTACCGTTAGTGAAATTATATATATATTTTTTTCATATTAATTGAAGCGAGAAAGAAAGAAAGAAAAACATGCGCCCAGAGTGGGGACCGAACCCACGCCTTTCGATTAGATCTCGAATGCCTCACCAATTCGGCTATCTGGGCGACTGTGTTCTGCTTCACTTTCTGGGGTATTTATATTTACTACAACTGTATCTGACGCTTGAGGGTGGTAGCCAGCGCGACTCGGACTACACGGGGAGAAGGGGACCTTCTTTTCAACCCCCGGGGCATGACGGGAACGTCTACAGCCTGTCAGAAGTGGGTAACTTGCGGGAAACCCTCTTATGCTACCTTGGCATCAAGGCTGCCACAACCGAGGCCCTCGCTAAGCTTTCGCAGGATAATATGGTTAGGAAATGAGGGGCTCGTTAGGAAACAGAAAGAAATGGGGCAGTCTACAACGCCAAAGAAGGCATAGGGGAATGGTTGGACTATATATTTTTTTCTAACGTTAGTCAAATTATATATATATATTTTTCATATTAATTGAAGCGAGAAAGAAAGAAAGAAAAACACGCGCCCAGAGTGGGATACCGAACCCACGCCTTTCGTTTAGATCTCGAACGCCTTACCAATTCGGCTATCTGGGCGACTGTGTTCTGCTTCACTTTCTGGGGTATTTATATTTACTACAACTGTATCTGACGCTTGAGGGTGGTAGCCAGCGCCACTCAGACTACACGGGGAGAAGGGGACCTTCTTTTCAACCCCCGGGGCGTGACGCGAATGTCTACAGCCTGTCATAAGTGGGTAACTGGTGGGAAACCCTCTTATGCTACCTTGGCATCAAGGCTGCCACAACCGAGGCCCTCGCTAAGCTTTCGCAGGATAATATGGTTAGGAAATGAGGGGCTCGTTAGGAAATACAGAAAGAAATGCGGGCAGTCTACAACGCCAAAGAAGGCATAGGGGAATGGTTGGACTATATTTTTTTTTCTACCGATAGTGAAATTATATATATATTTTTTTCATATTGTTTGAAGCGAGAAAGAAAGAAAGAAAAACACGCGCCCAGAGTGGGGACCGAACCCACGCCTTTCGATTAGATCTCGAATGCCTTACCAATTCGGCTATCTGGGCGACTATGTTCTGCTTCACTTTCTGGGGTATTTATATTTACTACAACTGTATCTGAAGCTTGAGGGTGGTAGCCAGCGCCACTCAGACTACACGGGAAGAAGAGGACCTTCTTTTCAACCCCCGTGGCGTGACGCGAACATCTACAGCCTGTCATAAGTGGGTAACTGGCGGGAAACTCTCTTATGCTACCTTGGCATCAAGGCTGCCACAACCGAGGCCCTCGCTAAGCTTTCGCAGGAGAATGTGGTTAGGAAATGAGGGGCTCGTTAGGAAATACAGAAAGAAATGCGGGCAGTCTACAACGCCAAAGAAGGCATAGGGGAATGGTTGGACTATATTTTTTTTTCTACCGTTAGTGACATTATATATATATATTTTTAATATTAATTGAAGCGTGAAAGAAAGAAAAATACGCGCCCAGAGTGGGGACCGAACCCAGGCCTTTTGATTAGATCTCGAATGCCTTACCAATTCGGCTATCTGGGCGACTGTGTTCTGCTTCACTTTCTGGGGTATTTATATTTACTACAACTGTATCTGACGCTTGAGGGTGGTAGTCAGTGCCACTCAGACTACACGGGAAGAAGAAGACCTTCTTTCCAACCCCCGGGGCGTGACGCGAACGTCTACAGCCTGTCATAAGTGGGTAACTGGCGGGAAACCCTCTTATGCTACCTTGGCATCAAGGCTGCCACAACCGAGGCCCTCCCTAAGCTTTCGCAGGATAATATGGTTAGGAAATGAGAGGCTCGTTAGGAAATACAGAAAGAAATGCGGGCAGTCTACAACGCCAAATAAGGCATAGGGGAATGGTTGGACTATATTTTTTTTTCTACCGTTAGTGAAATTATATATATAATTTTTTCATATTAATTGAAGCGAGAAAAAAAGAAAGAAAAACATGCGCCCAGAGTGGGGACCGAACCCACGCCTTTCGATTAGATCTCGAATGCCTTACCAATTCGGCTATCTGGGCGACTGTGTTCTGCTTCACTTTCTGGGGTATTTATATTTACTACAACTGTATCTGACGCTTGAGGGTGGTAGCCAGCGCCACTCAGACTACACGGGGAGAAGGGGACCTTCTTTTCAACCCCCGGGGCGTGACGCGAATGTCTACAGCCTGTCATAAGTGGGTAACTGGCGGGAAACCCTCTTACGCTACCTTGGCATCAAGGCTGCCACAACCGAGGCCCTCGCTAAGCTTTCGCAGGATAATATGGTTTGGAAATGAGGGGCTCGTTAGGAAATACAGAAAGAAATGCGGGCAGTCTACAACGCCAAAGAAGGCATAGGGGAATGGTTGGACTATATTTTTTTCTACCGTTAGTGAAATTATATATATATATTTTTCATATTAATTGAAGCGAGAAAGAAAGAAAGAAAAACACGCGCCCAGAGTGGGATACCGAACCCACGCCTTTCGTTTAGATCTCGAACGCCTTACCAATTCGGCTATCTGGGCGACTGTGTTCTGCTTCACTTTCTGGGGTATTTATATTTACTACAACTGTATCTGACGCTTGAGGGTGGTAGCCAGCGCCACTCAGACTACACGGGGAGAAGGGGACCTTCTTTTCAACCCCCGGGGCGTGACGCGAATGTCTACAGCCTGTCATAAGTGGGTAACTGGCGGGAAACCCTCTTATGCTACCTTGGCATCAAGGCTGCCACAACCGAGGCCCTCGCTAAGCTTTCGCAGGATAATATGGTTAGGAAATGAGGGGCTCGTTAGGAAATACAGAAAGAAATGCGGGCAGTCTACAACGCCAAAGAAGGCATAGGGGAATGGTTGGACTATATTTTTTTTCTACCGTTAGTGAAATTATATATATATTTTTTTCATATTGTTTGAAGCGAGAAAGAAAGAAAGAAAAACACGCGCCCAGAGTGGGGACCGAACCCACGCCTTTCGATTAGATCTCGAATGCCTTACCAATTCGGCTATCTGGGCGACTGTGTTCTGCTTCACTTTCTGGGGTATTTATATTTACTACAACTGTATCTGAAGCTTGAGGGTGGTAGCCAGCGCCACTCAGACTACACGGGAAGAAGAGGACCTTCTTTTCAACCCCCGTGGCGTGACGCGAACATCTACAGCCTGTCATAAGTGGGTAACTGGCGGGAAACTCTCTTATGCTACCTTGGCATCAAGGCTGCCACAACCGAGGCCCTCGCTAAGCTTTCGCAGGAGAATGTGGTTAGGAAATGAGGGGCTCGTTAGGAAATACAGAAAGAAATGCGGGCAGTCTACAACGCCAAAGAAGGCATAGGGGAATGGTTGGACTATATTTTTTTTTCTACCGTTAGTGACATTATATATATATTTTTTTCATATTAATTGAAGCGTGAAAGAAAGAAAAATACGCGCCCAGAGTGGGGACCGAACCCAGGCCTTTCGATTAGATCTCGAATGCCTTACCAATTCGGCTATCTGGGCGACTGTGTTCTGCTTCACTTTCTGGGGTATTTATATTTACTACAACTGTATCTGACGCTTGAGGGTGGTAGTCAGCGCCACTCAGACTACACGGGAAGAAGAGGTCCTTCTTTCCAACCCCCAGGGCGTGACGCGAACGTCTACAGCCTGTCATAAGTGGGTAACTGGCGGGAAACCCTCTTATGCTACCTTGGCATCAAGGCTGCCACAACCGAGGCCCTCCCTAAGCTTTCGCAGGATAATATGGTTAGAAAATGAGGGGCTCGTTAGGAAATACAGAAAGAAATGCGGGCAGTCTACAACGCCAAATAAGGCATAGGGGAATGGTTGGACTATTTTTTTTTTCTACCGTTAGTGAAATTATATATATAATTTTTTCATATTAATTGAAGCGAGAAAGAAAGAAAGAAAAACATGCGCCCAGAGTGGGGACCGAACCCACGCCTTTCGATTAGATCTCGAATGCCTTACCAATTCGGCTATCTGGGCGACTGTGTTCTGCTTCACTTTCTGGGGTATTTATATTTACTACAACTGTATCTGACGCTTGAGGGTGGTAGCCAGCGTGACTCAGACTACACGGGGAGAAGGGGACCTTCTTTTCAAACCCCGGGGCATGACGCGAACGTCTACAGCCTGTCATAAGAGGGTAACTGGCGGGAAACCCTCTTATGCTACCTTGGCATCAAGGCTGCCACAACCGAGGCCCTCGCTAAGCTTTCGCAGGATAATATGGTTAGGAAATGAGGGGCTCGTTAGGAAATACAGAAAGAAATGCGGGCAGTCTACAACGCCAAAGAAGGCATAGGGGAATGGTTGGACTATATTTTTTTTTTCTACCGTTAGTGAAATTATATATATTTTTTTTCATATTAATTGAAGCGAGAAAGAAAGAAAGAAAAACACGCGCCCAGAGTGGGGACTGAACCCACGCCTTTCGATTAGATCTCGAATGCTTTACCAATTCGGATATCTGTGCGACTGTGTTCTGCTTCACTTTCTGGGGTATTTATATTTACTACAACTGTATCTGACGCTTGAGGGTGGTAGCCAGCGCCACTCAGACTACACGGGGATAAGAGGACCTTCTTTTCAACCCCCGGGGCATGACGCGAACGTGTACGGCCTGTCATAAGTGGGTAACGGCGGGAAACCCTCTTATGCTACCTTGGCATCAAGGCTGCCACAACCGAGGCCCTCGCTAAGCTTTCGCAGGATAATATGGTTAGGAAATGAGGGGCTCGTTAGGAAACAGAAAGAAATGGGGCAGTCTACAACGCCAAAGAAGGCATAGGGGAATGGTTGGACTATATATTTTTTCTACCGTTAGTGAAATTATATATATATTTTTTTCATATTAATTGAAGCGTGAAAGAAAGAAAAACACGCGCCCAGAGTGGGGACCGAACCCACGCCTTTCGATTAGATCTCGAATGCTTTACCAATTCGGATATCTGTGCGACTGTGTTCTGCTTCACTTTCTGGGGTATATAATTACTACAACTGTATCTGACGCTTGAGGGTGGTAGCCAGCGCCAGTCAGACTACACGGGGATTAGAGGACCTTCTTTTCAACCCCCGGGGCATGACGGGAACGTCTACAGCCTGTCATAAGTGGGTAACTTGCGGGAAACCCTCTTATGCTACCTTGGCATCAAGGCTGCCACAACCGAGGCCCTCGCTAAGCTTTCGCAGGATAATATGGTTAGGAAATGAGGGGCTCGTTAGGAAACAGAAAGAAATGGGGCAGTCTACAATGCCAAAGAAGGCATAGGGGAATGGTTGGACTCTATATTTTTTTCTAACGTTAGTCAAATTATATATATTTTTTTTTCATATAATTTGAAGCGAGAAAGAAAGAAAGAAAAACAGGCGCCCAGAGTGGGGACCGAACCAACGCCTTTCGATTAGATCTCGAATGCCTTACCAATTCGGCTATCTGGGCGACTGTGTTCTGCTTCACTTTCTGGGGTATTTATATTTACTACAACTGTATCTGACGCTTGAGGGTGGTAGCCAGCGCCACTCAGACTACACGGGGAGAAGGGGACCTTCTTTTCAACCCCCGGGGCGTGACGCGAGTGTCTACAGCCTGTCATAAGTGGGTAACTGGCGGGAAACCCTCTTACGCTACCTTGGCATCAAGGCTGCCACAACCGAGGCCCTCGCTAAGCTTTCGCAGGATAATATGGTTTGGAAATGAGGGGCTCGTTAGGAAATACAGAAAGAAATGCGGGCAGTCTACAACGCCAAAGAAGACATAGGGGAATGGTTGGACTATATTTTTTTTCTACCGTTAGTGAAATTATATATATATATTTTTCATATTAATTGAACCGAGAAAGAAAGAAAGAAAAACACGCGCCCAGAGTGGGATACCGAACCCACGCCTTTCGTTTAGATCTCGAACGCCTTACCAATTCGGCTATCTGGGCGACTGTGTTCTGCTTCACTTTCTGGGGTATTTATATTTACTACAACTGTATCTGACGCTTGAGTATCGAGTCAATCGCTTCAATTAATATGAAAAAAATATATATATAATTTCACTAACGGTAGAAAAAAAATGTAGTCCAACCATTCCCCTATGCCTTCTTTGGCGTTGTAGACTGCCCGCATTTCTTTCTGTATTTCCTAACGAGCCCCTCATTTCCTAACCATATCCTGCGAAAGCTTAGCGAGGGCTTCGGTTGTAGCAGCCTTGATGCCAAGGTAGCATAAGAGGGTTTCCCGCCAGTTACCCACTTATGACAGGCTGTAGACATTCGCGTCACGCCCCGGGGGTTGAAAAGAAGGTCCCCTTCTCCCCGTGTAGTCTGAGTGGCGCTGGCTACCACCCTCAAGCGTCAGATACAGTTGTAGTAAATATAAATACCCCAGAAAGTGAAGCAGAACACAGTCGCCCAGATGGCCGAATTGGTAAGGCATTCGAGATCTAATCGAAAGGCGTGGGTTCGGTCCCCACTCTGCGCGCGTGTTTTTCTTTCTTTCTTTCTCGCTTCAATTAATATGAAAAAATATATATATATTTCACTAACGCGGGAAAAAAAAATATAGTCCAACCATTCCCCTATGCCTTCTTTGGCGTTGTAGACTGCCCGCATTTCTTTCTGTATTTCCTAACGAGCCCCTCATTTCCTAACCATATTATCATGCGAAAGCTTAGCGAGGGCCTCGGTTGTGGCAGCCTTGACGCCAAGGTAGCATAAGAGGGTTGCCCGCCAGTTACCCACTTATTACAGGCTGTAGACGTTCGCGTCACGCCCCGGAGGTTGAAAAGAAGGTCCCCTTCTCCCCGTGTAGTCTGAGTGGCGCTGGCTACCACCCTCAAGCATCAGATACAGTTGTAGTAAATATAAATACCCCAGAAAGTGAAGCAGAACACAGGTGCCCAGATAGCCGAATTGGTAAGGCATTCGAGATCTAATCGAAAGGCGTGGGTTCGGTCCCCACTCTGGGCGCGTGTTTTTCTTTATTTCTTTCTCGCTTCAATTAATATGAAAAAAATATATATATAATTACACTCACTGTAGAAAAAAAAATATAGTCCAACCATTCCCCTATGCCTTCTTTGGCGTTGTAGACTGCCCGCATTTCTTTCTGTATTTCCTAACGAGCCCCGCATTTCCTAACCATATTATCCTGCGAAAGCTTAGCGAGGGCCTCGGTTGTGGCAGCCTTGATGCCAAGGTAGCATAAGAGGGTTTCCCGCCAGTTACCGACTTATGACATGCTGTAGACGTTCGCGTCACGCCCCGGGGGTTGAAAAGAAGGTTCCCTTCTCCCCGTGTAGTCCGAGTCGCGCTGGCTACCACCCTCAAGCGTCAGATACAGTTGTAGTAAATATAAATACCCCAGAAAGTGAAGCAGAACACAGTCGCCCAGATAGCCGAATTGGTAAGGCATTCGAGATCTAATCGAAAGGCGTGGGTTCGGTCCCCACTCTGGGCGCGTGTTTTTCTTTCTTTCTTTCTCGCTTCAATTAATATGAAAATATATATATATAATTACACTAACGGTAGAAAAAAAAATATAGTCCAACCATTCCCCTATGCCTTCTTTGGCGTTGTAGACTGCCCGCATTTCTTTCTGTATTTCCTAACGAACCCCTCATTTCCTAACTATATATATATATTTATATAAATATGTTTATATATATATATCTTTATATATATATTTATATATTTATATTTATATATATATAAATCTAGATAAACATCAAACTCACAAAGGGTGCAGAAATAGTATAAGTAAAGAGTCGGATACACAACAAGAACAATAACAAACAAGGTTTACTTACGTAGCGGCAACGGGACTTGCCTTCATCAGAGTACAGTTACATGATTTTGCTGTCACAAACATTTGGAACGCATTTCTTATATAGCTTTGCAGAAAACTGTGAGAAGGAGCGGAAAATGTTTCGGAAACGGCAGGTATGCATGCAGTGGGGTTACGCCTATTTTGTCACAATAACAACAACAAAAAAAGGAGAGCGAGAGAGAGAAAGGGGTCGTTTAAACAAAGCAGCGTTCAAGGTTGCACCATGAGGGGGCATTGTATGCGGCGTGGGCTGCAAGTTCAGACTCTGCAGGAAAATGGACACTCGTGGTTTCAAAAGAAAGGGAAGAGTATACAATAAGGTATTCAGTGGCTGGGGAGACTGGTTGGGGCGGAAGCGACGATGGGTGTGCCCCCCGGGGATGAAGAGAATAGATAGGGGGCCCAAAAGAGCATTTCACAGAAGCTAGCAACTGAACCGGAAATAGGTAGGGTCTATGGATCACAAAGGGCTAAACATGCTTAAGTGGTGGTGGAACGAAGCCTCCTTCCCATTGACAAATGGTATTGTTGAGCCGCACTAGGCTTATAAAGCTGCTGTATTTGGAGAGTTTCGGCGAATTCTTATGGGAAACTCAAGGGTAGGATTAATGAAGATAGGTATAAAATTATGATGCCGCCAATTTTATTCGAGGGATAAGCACGTAAATTTTCCCTAACTTTCATTATTCCCAAGTGTCGCTGACCCAAACTTATAAATCAGATAAGATTCCCGAACCTCGCGGTCATGGTGCGTTTTGAAGGCGGATTCCAAAATCGTTGCTTGAAGATGTTCAAATGCATGCCCGCGACTGTTCACATGTCTTGACAGGGGCAAATAAGGGCAGCTTTTTGAATGAGAGCAGAGATTATTGAACCGTATTCGGAAGGCCTTTTCAGTTGGGCCGATATATTGTTGCCTACAAACAGTGCACAATAGAAGGTATACGACATTAGCGGAGTCACAGTTAAAGTTACCTTTTATATTTAAGTAGTACTCTGAAGCCGTGCTGGTGGCGCTCTGTGTAGTGATCATGTGTGGGCATACTTTACATCGGCGTTTATTAGAGGTCATGCAGCCAGTAGTTTCCGGTCGGTTGATACGAGAGTTAGTAAGAAAGTCGCCTAAATTCTTATTACGCCGGTAGACAACGCGTGGTGGTTCGGGGAATATGCTTTTTAAGCGGCCACTTTGCATTAGGATATCATGATGTTTTTTAAGTATGGTTGACACTCTTGCAGCGGAGGATGAGGGGGTTGAAACTTAGTTCGCAGGTTACCGTTCGGGGCTTTTTTCTTACAGATTTCGCTACGCTCTAATTGGTTGTCTCGCACAATAGCGTCCTCGATAACTTTTTCCGAATATTTTTTTAATTTTTATTCAGGAGGACGGTCTTGAGAGCTCGACAGTTTCCCTGCACGGGGCACCTTGAGAATTCATGGTGACGGTACTGGAGATACCGCGGACCCCGACCCCCCCCAACATAAGCTGTGACCTACCATGGTGATGTGTTTTAAGTTGAAGGGTAGAAACCTCAAACGGTGGCCGTCGGAGCCCAGGTCAAGCTCCGGCGGATGGGCTCCCTGTCTGTTTACCAGGGAGGGAGCTCCGGGACCTCTCTCGGTACCAGGGTAATCCAAACGAAGGAAGTACCCCCGTCCCCTGCTTTTTCCTATGCCATATGGTAAATCGAAAAACCCCCTCCAAACCTCATCGGACCCTGCAAAAGGTCCGCACGAAAGAATCTTTTCCATCTCTTCCTGCCATCAACTCCTCGAAACCCGACAACTACCCATGTTTTTTGATAGTTGAATCTGTTGACAAATCCAAGCCTCTTTCTTCACAATCTGTATTCCTTGTATCGAAGTTTCTTGAAGCCATCCTTGGCAAGCGGTACAGTGCTAAAAGACTAAGAACCGGTGAGGTCTTAGTTGAGGGGAACATGCAGCAGCAAGCCACAACTCTCATCAGCCAAACCCGTATGGCAGACCTTGATATCAGAGTCACACCCCACGGCAGCCTCAACAGCTCCCAGGGTGTGATATCTGAGTCACATCTCCTAACGGAGACAGAGACTGATCTGCTCGAAGGCCTAAAAGACCAAGGCGTGGCAGCAGTAAGGCGCATCCTCATACGGAGAGACAACAAAGAAATGGCCATCAAACATCTGATTCTGACTTTCGACCGCTGCACACTGCCCGAGCATGTCAACGCAGGTTTCATCCATTGTTCTGTCCGGCCGTACATCCCGAACCCGCGGCGCTGTTTCAAGTGCCACAGGTTCGGGCATGGTACCAACTCCTGTCGCGGCAGAACGACATGTGCCAAATGTGCCCAGCATGATCATCTCTCCGACAACTGCACTGCAACCAACAACCTGCCCGAATTGCCAGTGTCCACACACAGCATACTCTCGCGCTTGTGAAAAGTTTGAACTTGAGAAGAAAATCATTAACGTTAAGGTAACCGAAAACATCACCTTCCCAGAGGCGCGAAAGAGGTTCGCCTCTTTCCAACTGGGGAGGTACGCCGACGCAGCTCGCCGGGGGGCAGAGCGGCATCTTGTTTCGGCAGGGACCCAGTACAGAGAGTCGGACTTGGTCCCGCCTCCGCCACCCCTGGGCTGCCTCTTGCAACCCAACCAGCCTCTGCACCGCTCGCTCACCCAGCAGCGGCTGTGGTGGCAACAACGTCTTTTGGGGATGCCGCTGCATCCACTGCTTCCTCTCCACCGGCCCAAAGCACCCGCAAGGGCACGGAGATGGAGACGAAGGCAGTCGCAGCGACCCCCTCCCCCGTCTCACTGCCTGTGCCATCTGTCGTGCTCCCCACGCCTTCGGCACTGGCAGCGCAGGCAATGAACACCCGAAAGGGTACGACGTCAAGGGGGTCCAGTCCGCTGGGCACCCCCTTGCCTTCAGGTGACGACATGCACGTCGATCCCTTCCGGCTTTCTTCGCAGCGGAAGGAACGGGCTTCGACGTCCAGGTCAGTAGAGAGGGCCAGAAAACCCCTTCCGAGAGTCCAATCCCCGAAAGACCCTACATAAATAGTCACTCTCCAGTAGCTCCGAACACATCATAATGGGAAGAGAAAACATAATACAATGGAACTGCAGATGCCTTCTGAATAATCTTGACGATGTATACGAAGTACTGCATGCTTATCAGCCAAGTGTAATGTGTGTTCAGGAAACACATTTGAATTCTAAAAACACAAATTTCTGGAACAGTTACTTGATATACAGAAAGAACAGGGATGGCTGCACGCACTATTCTGGCGGTGTGGCCATAATTGCCCGGAAATCCTTAGCCTGCCACCCTGTCACACTAAACACTGTCCTTGAGGCTGTAGCAATTCGAACAATATTATTTAATAGGTTGATAACGGTATGCTTCATATATATTCCTCCTGACGTTGCACTTTCGAGCTCTCACTTCGAGGCGTTGGTTGACCTGCTGCCTGAACCATACATCTTAATAGGCGACCTGAATGCTCACTATTCTCTATGGGGCTCTTCTCGTACGAATGCCTGGGGTCGCCTGATAAAGAGGTTTCTTACATCCTCTGGAGCATGCCTTTTCAACAATAAACAGCCTACATATCATAACATAGGACACAACACATACTCTTGTCTTGACTTGGCTATTGGCTCCGCTGTTCTCTTTCCTCTTCTCGAGTGGAGTGTGGGAACTGACCTATATGGCAGTGACCACTTCCCCACCTCACTTACATATATAGGTAAAGGCCCGAGCAGTTCATCTCCCCATAATAGGTTCAATGAAGCACGAGCTAACTGGAATACATTTACAGAGACATCCAAACTACACCACACATCCCTAGGACACCTACACGTTGAAGAAGCTACCCAACTCCTCACAGCGCACATCCTCGCCGCCGCCGAAAAGTCCATTCCTCACGCCTCTGGTGCCCCGCGCAACCAGCGGAGGCCGTGGTGGAATGAGGTCTGTAGGCGGGCGCGAGAGGCCCAGAATAAGGCGTGGGGTATCCTTCGTCGGTACCCCACGTCGGGAAACCTCCCCTTGTTCAAACGGGCCAAAGCATTAGGAAAACGTGTGCTCCGTGAGGCAAAACGAGAGAGTTGGCGTACATTCAGCGTACAACTCCTACACAGACACATGGAAAGTATGGACACGAATACGCAAACTCAAGGGACAACAAACACACCGCCTGCCTCGGGTCAGCACTACAGGGGACACACTCGAATACCAGGCTGACACAGTTGCACAACACTTCCAACACGTTTCTAGTTCAGCACACTACACAAACACTTTCATGAAACACAAACAAATGGCCGAAAAGAAGCCTATACTAGATAACAATAGGTCAACAAATTCCTATAACTCAGAGTTTTCACTGTATGAGCTGAGGGCTGCTTTGAGCACGTTTAAACTCTCAGCTCCAGGCCCAGACAACATAACATACACAATGATACAACACCTGCACGCAGACACTCTTCTAACACTCTTACGCCTATATAGCAAGATATGGCTTTCGGGGCACATTCCAAACTCTTGGAAGGAGGCTATAGTTGTAGCTTTCCTGACGGAGGGAAAGGACCCGTAATCCCCCTCAAGTTACCGTCCTATTGCCCTGACGAGCTGCCTTTGCAAGCTTTACGAGAAGATGATAAATCGCAGGCTCGTGTACTTCCTTGAGTACAACGATCTTCTCGAGAGCAGACAGGCAGGCTTCAGTGTGGGGCGATCGACGAACGATCAACTGGTAGCTCTTGACTCGTACATCAAGGATGCCTTCGCGCATAAGCAGTATTGTTTAACTGTGTTTTTCGACCTTGAGAAGGCATACGACACCGCTTGGCGTTATGGGATCCTTAGTAACCTGAAGTCATTCCGTGTTTCGGGTAACATGTTGAATGCTCTTGTCAGTTACTTGTCAGACAGAACGTTCTGAGTAAGAGTCAGTGGTGCACTCTCAAAGGTTCACGTGCAGGAAAATGGCGTGCCACAAGGTGGCGTGTTGAGCTGCACTCTCTTCATAGTAAAAATGAACTCTCTTGGTAAGACACTGCCACCTACAATCTCTTATTCCATGTATGTAGATGACGTCCAGATATCCTATAAATCATGCAATATGTCAATCTGTGAACGTCAAGTCGAGCTTGGCGTAAAAAAACTTGCCGGCTGGGCAGACAAGAATGGTTTTAAATTGAATCCTGTAAAAAGCTCCTGCGTTGTGTTCTCCAGGAATCGCGAGGTCCATCTGGCCCCAGACATTCATCTTAATGGTGTGTCGCTTCCTGTGATCAAGGAGCACAAGTTCTTACGTGTTGTGTTTGACCACAAACTCACATTCATTCGCCACATCAAGGAACTTAAAAATAAATGTCTCAAAACAATAATTATACTTAAGGTTCTCTCCCACCAATCCTATGGTTCCGACAAATAACTCCTGCTTCGCTTGTATACTGCTTTGGTTGGGTCTCGTTTACACTATGGCAGTGTGGTGTATGGGTCGGCGACTAAGACAGCCTTGCGAATTCTTGACCCCGTGCTACACTTGGGCCTTCGCCTTGCTTCGGGTGCTTTTCGCACTAGCCCTGCCGACAGTCTTTATGTCGAGTGTGATAAGTGGAGCCTTGAGAACCAAGGAACGTACATGGACTTGATTTATGCTTTTAAAACTTCGTCGCTGAATAATCATGCTTTTTATCCTGTCTTTAACGGTACATCAACATCTCTGCTCTTTGTAAATCGCCCATCCGTTCCTCTGCCCTTTTAACTTAGAGTGAGAGAGCGAGCGTCGGATCTCAGTGCTTCGTTTTTAGATGTGTACAGGTCATCCTTTTCTAACAGTTTACCGCCTTGGCGACTTCGCCCTGTGTCGTGCGACCTTTCTTTTATGAGACTTGACAAAAATCGTGTACCACGAGCTGCAATACTGCAGCACTTTCTGTCTTTGCAGTTTAAATACACATGTGCAGAATTTTATAGTGACGCTTCTAAGACCTCCACAATGGTGCCATGCGATGCTCATGGTCCAAATTTCAATGCAGCCAGAACCATGAGCGTGCACACAACAATTTCTTCAGCAGAAGCGTGTGGACGTTTACTGATTGTACGACACATTCTTGAAAATCAAATTCCCATTTCCATCATCTATGCAGATTCTTTGACTGTTGTTCGCGCACTGTCATCGCACAAGCCCCCCCCAAAACAACATAGTTAATCTTGTATTCAACACTATCATGTCCGTGTATGGACAAAAGCATGAGCTGGTCCTCTGCTGGGTCCCAGGGCACGCAGGGATCACTGGGAACGAGTTGGCAGACGAGAGCCGCTGCTGCTACACTCAAGAACACGGTAGACATTACAACGATACTCTACACAAACCTCAAGCCACACATAAGACAACACCTGCGCAGAACATGGCAAACACACTGGGACGAACAGACAGACAACCAACTACATGTAATAAAGCCACACTTGGGACGGTACACAGCAGCCTCACACAACAGACACATGGAAGTCGCCTTGGGTAGGCTGCGGATAGGGCACACCCATGCGACGCACTCGTATCTGCTGATGGGATCTTCTAGACCCCAATGCAGCAGGCGCGGAGAGGCCCTATCCGTAGTGCACATACTAATGACATGCAAGGCACTTCACACAACACGACACAAACACTTCAGAGAACTCTACAGACAGCATATTCCCCTACATCCACCGTTGTTTGTAGATGACGATGCCATGGTTTCTGTGAAACGTGTGTTTGAGTATTTGTCTGACGTTCAGTTTTTAAACCTCATCTCCTATCAGGCATAATCAAATCTGGCCACATACACCAGCCATCACCATTTTATTTAACGGATTTTACTTTGTTCGGTTGACTTTTTTTTTACCTACCCTTGTGTGGTAATCATCAATAACCTCTTCTCTGGCGCTCTTTGCCCTCGTCGGTCTTGCGCCATTAAACACTAACCATCATCATTAGTTCTCGACAGTTTGAGTCAAAGTCGCCTTTGTTTGAGCAAATCCTCCTAAATCGGGGGTTTGGCTGTAAGGTATTACTGTCTTGCAGTGTCTGACATGGCTACTTTGGAAGTGCAAATACTGCCGCGTGTCTGTCGGTTTTCTATACAGTTTAGTTTGAAGCCGACCTTGGGAGGTAGCAACGGTCACGTCCAGAAAGTTTACACTGTGTTCCGAATAGGAATGAGCAAGGGAAATACTAGGATGGGCTAGGTTAAATGCCTCTATGAAGGTGCGGATCTCCGCGTCACCGTGTTGCAAGATCGTGAATATGTCATCAATATACTTTTTATAGTACATTGCCTTTACATTTTTGGTGTCAAGAAAGTTTGATTCGAGGTGAGCCAAAGATATTGGCGTAGTTAGGTCCGATTCGAGTTCCCATTGACGTTGCAGTGACTTGCACGTGAAGAACTCCGTCGATCTCAAAATTGTTAAGTTCAAGAATACGCCTAAGGAAGGTTGGAGAGCAGAAGAATCGAAAGGTTTGTGGCACGATGACTGCTAATACGCCAGGGATACAGCGGCGATGCCATCTTCATGGGGGATGTTAGTATACAGTGACGCATCATTGAGGGTGACTACAAGGCAGTTATCAGGAATTTCAATTTTTGAGATGTCTAAGAGAAAGTCATTGGTATCCCTAATGAAGGAGGGAAAGCTGGCCGGAATGTCGCAAATGAGATTATCCACATAGCGCAAGCTGTTACCGGTACCAGTGCCAATGCCAGAAAAAATGGGTGGCCATGGTTGTTCACCTTGTGAATCTTTGGGAGAAAATAGAATTTACCGGCTACTGGGCTTAAGGGGATCAGGGAACGAGCCGTGGTTTCATTCATATTTTTATTTTTAACAAGCTCAGCAAGTTTATCATTGACAATTTGCTTATAGTCTTAGTGGGATTATTGGGTAGTGCTTTATAGAACGCCGATACGGATAGTCGCTTACTGGCCTCGATAACATAGTCGGTTTTGTCAAGGATTACAATTGCACCTCCCTTGTCGGCAGGTTTAATAATTATGTCGGAACAGCTTGCGAGTTCCTCTAGGGCTTTCTTTTCGTTGGTAGTCATGTTGTGGTGGAAAGAAATTTGTGTTTGGTACGCTTTTCGCACATCGCGTTGGACAGCTTTGATGTACCTGTTGAGGCAATTATCACGCTGCATGGGAGGGGTCCAGTGCTTATAGCTAGGTAGGGTTCTGCGGGCTTCTTCAGTCGGGGGGTGATCGTAGAAGTATTCTTGTAGCCTCATGTTTCTGGCGGAGTTATCTAAGTCCTTAAAAAGTTGAAATTAATCAAAACCATCAGTAGCCGGGCAAAAGTTTAGCCCCTATGACAATACGTTCATCTGAGCTGGGGAGATGCTTGTACTTGAAAGGTTCATTACATTCCCGGTAAGAGTTTCTTTTGTGATGGCAGACGAGGAAAACTTATTAGTACAGGGGTTTAACTGAACTGGTTGGGGTGCAGTAGTCGAAGCATTTATTACAGTCGTAGTGAAATTATCGGTCGTAGTGTCAGAGTGGGGCAATTACTAGTGCCGGAGTTGTTAAGTTCTTAGGCATGTGGCCAGTGTTAGAAATCTTATCTCGGGTAAATTTTCGAGCTTTTGTTCGGGATATGGCGGAAGCCGTCTTGGATTCGTAGTTGCTTAAAAGGTTCAACTTTCTTTTGCGTAGTTCCTAAGTAGTTCCTCTTTCGGAGAGAATGGGCCGTAGTTTTGTAGTGATTGGGGATTATTTCAGTTGATCATGAAAATGCTTTTTCGAGTACCTGTTTCCACATATTCATGTTGGACGCGGAGAGTTCGGTAGTAGCAGGTTTTATTCTAATCCTAGGACACCTGGGAGCGACCGCGGCAGTCAAATACTGTGCAAGAGCGGAAACGTGCAATTCGGAACGTATGGGCTTTTCGGTTATTTTTCTTAACTTTGAAAACTGTCTTGAAACGGGGAAGGAGGCCGCTTTACCAGTTTTTTTTTTGTTGTAGTCAGTTGCTGCTATGATGATTCTTTCGAAGGTTGTAAGTGCATGTGGCACAGAGGGCTGGATTTTACACCCCGGAAGGTCCGGCGGACGCGCTGCAGTTGGTTTTCGTGGGCTCGGCGGTCGCTTAAGATGCGGAGGTTGGGCGTGGCATGCTGTTGCTGTGGTCCTGGTCGGGGCCTTCGTAGTGTCGCTGCGAACGTTCCCTCTGGGCGTTGTGGCCGCTGCAGGTTTGCCAGTTGGGAGCGGCATGCCGCTGGCGCGACGCTCGTCTGTGGATTATGGGGTGGGGTGCTGGCGCTCGCCCGGGGCGCCGTGGTTGCGGTGGTGCTGGGGGGCGGTGGCGGTGGGCTGCTGGCATGACACTGCTCCGGGGTCCTTACGCTGGATAGAATTGCAGGCAGTGGTGGAAAGTCGCTGTGATTTGGCAAGATATTCGGAGCTGCAACTGGGTTGGCGGTGCAAGCGAAGTCGCGCCAGCCCAGAGGATTGCAGCGCTGTTGCATAAAGCAGAGTGCACGAATGTGGCCAGCCAGCAAGGCCACACACTCGAAGCTAGGGTTTAAGCCATCAGCAGCGAGTACTCGGCAGGCTGGAAGCTTCTCAAAGCCATGATCGACGAAGCGGACAAAGCGTGAGGGGCGGTGAAATTCTTAGAGAAGAATATTGTTATGTGGCGGCAGAAGGAATGAGGCGAACCATGGAGGATGACGACGCGACCTATTTACATTACGAGATGATCTATTTACATTATTTACAAGGCAACTGCTGCAGAGCATTCGCCCAGTCTGCACGCCCCACACACAGCTCTTCTTCGTCGTCTCCTCGGGACAATATACACACACACACACACACACACAGATAAATATATAGATATATATATATATATATATATATATATATATATATATATATATATATATATATATATATATATATATATATATATATATATATATATATATATATATATATATATTGTAGTGCGAAAGACGAGCAAGTGGCTCGCAGCCACCATGCGAGCACTAACGAACAACTGATTTGCTACGCGGCCACAACAGTCAGCATTGTCCTTGTGATTGGCGTATGCCCGCTCAAGGGGATTGACCACCTGGTTTGTACAGACGACGACGAGGCAACGAGGTCAGCCACCGCAGCGGCATCGTCATCGGCATGGAGCTCGTGAAGTGCTCGAGACATTCTGCCGGCTGGGCCGCCGATCCGTTTGCCACTTCTGAGTGCCCCTCCTTCCTTCCGCTGTCAAGGCAATAAACCCGCCTTACAATATATATATATATATATATATATATATATATATATATATATATATATATATATATATATATATATATATATATATATATATATATATATATATATATATTATACATAGTGACTTCATAACAAAGCTACAACTCTTGTAACCCAGCAAGGTACCTGTTTCGTCTTCCCTCTGAAAGAAATTTTAGGCAGCGTGTTTTTGCTACTCCACTGACTACTGTCATTTGTTGAATATGGGCGCTGATATAGATGCACAGATTATTTGTCGGTGCTACCGTTTCGAATTGTTTTTCTTTGAAGATATCCACTTTTGCTACAACATATCTTCTTCAAGTAATGCTTTCCCAACCTCCTTTGTAAGTGTTTGTGTATTACACTAATTACCCAGTGCAATGCTTGTGTTGTTTGTTCGAGTCGGTGTGTTTTGCTTCATTTCCTTTAGAAGAAGTACCACATATTTACGTTATTGGTAATGCTGCGAATTACACGAATCTACAAGTCGTTTTCGGCATCGAAAAAAACGGTTTCGATATATTTTGCGCCAGGAAACCCAACTTACTTATTTTGCTTACCCATTGTGCGGCCGTTCAAACAAATAGTTCGGTAAGATGCGTCTTTTATTTTCCCCTTCGGCAAAAGAGCCGACTATTTATTCAGTTATCCTTCTCATGTTTTCAGGGAATATCTTTCAGAAGGAGGAAGTGGTGGGGAATCCAGGGAAACCTCACTCAAGTATGTGACGTGCGCTTTCTCGTATTCCTTTAAACGTTTCATTTCACCAATTGCTCATGCTTAACACATAGCGACGAGATATCAAAGCAACCGCTGTGTGTCGTGCTCAAACCCTTATGAAAAAAATTGTGGGTGGTCCCTCTTTCATAGGAATTGGTAAAACACGAAAGTGATACGTGCCCTCATAGGAGCAGTTGAATGTTAAAGAAACCACCTTCATGTGCAAAGGCTTCGCGAGCCTCACTCCACCATACGAAGTGACGCCGACACGCAAGAAACAAAACAATAACCGTAGCATTCAGCGACAACACAACCAAGAATGGCATGCACAGAAACAGCAGCTTCAAACAAAACGGTCATGGCAACAACGCCACAGCGGCGGTCCCTCAATTCACGCGCGTTCACCGTACGTGAAGGCGCTGGTATCGAGAGGCCAACTGTGGCGCTCATTAGCGTGACGATGCGCTACTTCGCTTAGCCTGTCCTCTACGGCAACACAATATATAATGAGTTGTAGGGAAGGACATAAGGCGCGTTCGTGGAGCTACTCACGTCTCTCCCCATAGCGCGCGAGAGCGCCCGAGAGGTCATGGGCTCGAACCCGGGCGCAGCAGCGTCAATGGCACTTTTTCTGGCCACGCCACTCCGTCACGGATATAACGTCATTGAGGTCTTGGTGTACCCTGGGATAAAACACTTGCGTGTTAATAAACTAAAACTAATAAACAGAATAAGATATCGACAGTGCGCAGTTTATGAGCACTGATAAACGGCCGCTGCCCACGTCCACATTGTAAGGGCACCATACAATGCTTCTTCCATAAGCATATGTACAAAATAACCAGATTATAAGGTTTGAGCGCAGAGGTCATCGCACCGCACAACCCCCCCCCCCCAACACACACACACCTCACGCACATGCGGGGACGGGGCCGCCGCCGATTAAGCCACATGTACGCAAAGCGCACACGGAAAAAGGTGGAGCGGCGCAAGGGATCACCCCACTGAACTAGACAGCGTGGGGTCTGATCGCAGCCATCACCACGCTGCCTGCACAGCCCGCGATGGAAATTGGGACCTTCTTATCCTCCACAAAATACCGTTGACAATTCGGCTGCCGGATGCAAAAGGGGCCACGGTAGCGCCTATACGGCACCCGGACGGGGACAAAGATATGCGACGTGCTTTCACCACTTTGCGTGGCATACTACCCGTGTGTATACGTAATGAACTCGGCTAGCTCACAATTGCATGCCTTGCCGTTTCTGGTTTTTTCTAACTTTTCCCCTTTCCTGAACGAGGGTATTTCTGTTAGGTTCCGCGACAGGAAACAGGTCTTTCGCAACCGAACTCACTGCACATTACCGACAGGAACGCGTAGGTAGAACGCCGGGCTAGACCCAGTAAGCTTCAAGCCCCACGGGCTACCTCTGTCGATATTGTATATGCTCTGTAAATTTTCATGTACATTGTACAGACTTTGGACATCGGTGTCTGCCTCGTCCCTCACCGCGACACGAAACACGGCGGCACGTTCCTGGAAGTCGTGACATTTACTCCGATCATGGATATTAATATTACTGTGAGCAAGCATAAAATAACTGGAGGCCCACAATTATCGGACACTAATCCATAAATATTGCGTGACCGCCAGCCGTGCCCCATCCATGCTCAAACGGAGCGTATCATACGAAAACGGATATCCTGAAACGAATAGCAACCGCTTGGTCTACAGCTGTCCTGGTGTATGTAGTATTTATTACCTTACGTATTCAACTTGAACTGGAATATTTCCTTGGCATGTTCCTAAAGTTAACTTAACAGCCCATCCCTAGAGAAAACTGTCGCCAAAAAAAGAATGGTAGTTAAGGCTCCCATTAATAAACTTAGGATAGAATACGACGTATAGAAAAAAAATAGCAGTGGCTTAGCTCGGCTATGCTTGGACATACGTAGCGTGAGCTAAGCTTCAGCAGGTTATTCTTAGCTTTCCTGTTTGTCTAGGATTAGCTTGATTACCATGCTTACTGCAGCGTCAATGACACACACATGGTATACGCATTATGTGACACATGTATATTTATCAAGCGGCTCTCCCGCCACGTCACCAATCGCCCCAAAGCTAAGCTGGCTCCAGAGGCGTACGCCTGTGTTGCTGCGACGCACCAGGCATCGGTTCCAGACCCAGCCACCCATCGAATGATCATCAAGTAGACTGGGCCACCACGTGCAGAATAGAGGTCGGCGAAGGCGCTGGGCGCGTGGGGTGTGTGAGAGACGCCGGGCAGCGAGGAACGTTCTGTGCGCCGTGTCACGTCACTGCTGCTGCGCTTGCGCAGCACAGATCTCCAGCAGCCACGCAAAACTACTCAACCTCGGCCAGTGGAGCTCACGCTACAAAGGCAACAGATAGTCCCTGACATGCGGCCGTCGTTGGGCACTCAGAGCTTATTGCCACTCAGCCGGCACACGGTTGGTAACGTACCGTGAGCTCGACTGCAATTCGCACGTCCTGAATCTTGCCGTTAGCGCTTATCCGCGGCCTAACAAAAGGTTTTTGCACTAGTCACTCCTGATATAACGGACAAAAAAATCCACACAGAGTGATAAACAAGTCGCTTTATGCACACATCTCAAGCCATAGAAATCTTGGTGTAGTTTGCCACTTTTCTGACAGATATGACAAACAGTTCAAGTTATTCCAAAATTCTCGCACAAAAGGTGTCACAGATGTTAAGTAAGAATATAACGCGGAAAAAAGAACGTTTTCTCATTCGGCGACGCGATTTGGAATGAAGAATACAGAAATTTTTTGTAGACGTATTTTGAAATACAATAAAGATTCACTGGTGGACCATCAGAATTGCGAGAGTAACTGATATTTGCACCTCGATTACTTAAGGCTCACCAAATGCGCGCATCTTGGAAAGCTTTAAAACAAGGAACACCATATTTCTAGCCCAACGATCCGTCAAAGACCTAATGGCGCTTTGCCTTTTAAACGACTACGTGTAGAGCATCCCTCGCTTTAGTTGCGTATACATAGGGTGCCGGGGGATTATATTTTGGCACACAGCTATCTGTGTTTTCTCCGCCGAATCCCTTCCCATATAATATGGTGCATATTTGACCCTTATGTACATTTGATTTTACAACGTGTACAAGCGGTGATTGCAGGAGCGGAGGCAGTGCGGAACGGCTGCATTCGTGATCTCTTCTACCCAGATGCCTCTTAGCAAGTAGGGCACGTCGCAGTCGCAGCGGGGTGCACTGTTGTCACGTTAGCGAAACAGTACACCGTTGCGCTTCGGGGTGCAATTTAAAACTTGAAAAAATATATCACGCCCATTTGTTGATTGATTGATTTCTAGGGTTTAACGCGCCGAAGCAACGCAGGCGATGAGGCGCGCCGTAGTGGAGGGCTCCGGATTAATTTTTGACCACCTGGGGATCTTTAACGTGCGCCGAAATCTCGTACGCACGGGCGTTTTTGCTTTTCGCCTCCATCATAAAAGCGGCCGCCGCGGCCGGGAATCGAACCCGCGACCTCGTGCTCAGCAGCGCAACGCCTTAGCCACTGAGCCACCGCGGCTGGTCACGCCCATTTGTTGAAAAATAGGCAAATACACGAACGTTTGTAAATTAGGCATAGCCGTAAGCCTACAATCCCATTATTGTGAATACTGAACAAGTGAGATATAATTGCGTAATCGGAATTTCACATTGTACGGTGCCCCCAAGTATAAAATTTTAAGTGTGTGAAAAGAAAGCCAATAAAAACAATATTTACCACGTGAGCTAGGTCAGCGACTCTAGGGTGTACACGTTATAATACTTTTCACAAGGCCTAATTATTACGAAAACTGTGTGTCCTCCTCTCAGGTTGCATCAGAAGTTTGCCTTGTGTTAAATTATTTGTGGCAAATAATTTTGTTCTTTGGCTCTTTTTTACATTTATATGTTTGACGGTTACAGTGTTTCTTTTTTATTTTGAAAAAAAAATGTTTAGAGCAAATGCATGCCTCAAAGGTTTTGCGATTAATTGATGGGTTCGATAGAAACGATTTCAAAGCACCGTACAGTACCGCAATTTGCTGGATTTACCTCCTTTCCTGCCCCCGCCTTACAACTTGAGATCTTCCTTTGTCATATCGATCCCCCATCTGTCCTTCATTTCCACTCTTTATCACCGCTAACAGTTCTATATATGCCGAAGTCTGTTCTCCCACTATCCACCTCCCCGCCTCTTGTCGTCTTCTCTACCTCTTCAAACCTGCCATTCCACGCCAACTCCTTTTTTCCTCTTACTTCTCTAAAATAATTTACTTCGGCTATACCTTTTCTAATCTTTCTCCCATACTTTTCCCCTCCGCCTTCCTCAATATCCTCGATATTCTTTCTAGCAGAATTTCTCCCCCTCATGATCTCTTCTGGTGTCTTCAGCTGCCCTCACCCACTCCTACTGTCATTTATCTGGTCTCCTACACTTCCTCCTCTTGCTTGTTTTCCTTTCCTTCTCAAACATAGGAACATAGTAGTTGTCGGTAGCCAGTATCACCATTTTGGGTGTACCGATGTTTAAGTTCGGCTTATCGTCACTGTGGAGACTATCCTGTCAACAAAGCCTACTGCAGGAGAGATAACTTTGCACAGGCGGTTGCACTGAACGATGATAATGATGAGCGAAGGCATATCAAGCGCGTCGCGGGAAACGAAAACGGTTTTCGTGGTCGGATTCGAACATGGGTTCTTCTTGGTATGAAACTAACCTCTACCTGATCGCGTCATTCCGGCATGGTCGCGGCGGTTTGGAACTTGCACTTTTACTTTGACAAAGCTTGCATGCGATAAATACTCGCGTTTTAATAAGCGTTCTATTCTGAGAGCGGCTGATTTTTTTCTTTTGCTCCTTATTTTACCTATGTTAATCTACATCTGAAAGAGCCATTCTTTTCCGTGATCGGTGATTACCTCTTAAGTCTTTATCAGTGTTGCGGAGTTGCCACTCCGGAATATGAATGATTCCGGATTCATTCCGCTTTTCCGGGATGCCGGAATGGAATGGGAATGGAATGAGGACAACGCTTGGAGGAATGGAATGGGAATAGAATGAAGGTCGTTTTACGCGGAATTGAATGGCAATCGAGTCGGGATATTTAGACGGTGGCGTCACCATTGCTGGTGCCTTCCGGCAACCTAATTAGTGCATATGTGGCGACGACTGCGTCGGTATATCTGAAAGGGAGCACCGGCGACGAAAACGAGAGAACGCGTACCCAGCATCTCGAGTATTATCTGACTACGCGCTGCGCGTATGGAAATGAACTTTCAGCGGCGCAAGCGCGTCTGGCCAGTGGCGCCGTTAGGTTGGCTCTTCGTGCTTCGGTAGACTTTCTGAGGCATAGCTTTCTCTGTACAACCGTCCATGGCGCCGATGGCAGACAAACGTCTCTCTCAGTGGGAGGCGCCGTGTGGCCAAGCCATCAGGCGGGGAATATCATCGAGAGGCAGGGGGGTGGGGATATGAACAGCGCGCATTCCAGGCCGCGGTGTTTCTCAACGCAAGCTGATACTGCAAAATATTGGAGCTAGCAATATGAAGTGTTCGCACATGAAACAACAAAGCGTTTTCCTCCGGCGCGGAATGAATAGCGTTGTAGCTCGCAAGCCGACCTTGTAAGCATCCCACGGGAATACGGCGCCAACCTATTGACCGTCTGTTCGTGTGTTGTAGCGGCCGCGGGGCTCCAGCAAATCAATACCGAGGCAGCAAAAAGAAAAGTGAGGACTTTGCGTGCCCGGCACACGCCAAAAGTTTAAGAAGCGAGCTTCGAATATGTTACTGCGCTTTTTACTTCCTCGCTCTGCTATGGAGGCTACGGTAGTGAGAAGATGGGATTTACAATTACATAAGACAATGCAGAACACAGCTGTCGACAGGCGTTTGTTTTTAACAGTTCTGGCTCCAATAGCGCCCTTTTTGCGAGTGCTTTGACAGCTCTCAGGAGTGCGACACCGTGCTTTGCTTCGATCAAAATGTGCCGCCCTCTCCTGCAATTGTGCCAAACTTGTTCGTGCTTTTGTTGCTGTGCTTCTGTACATGTGACTGTTGCAACTGGGTACAAACGTACCTGATTACTTAAGCCTTAGTCGACGGCTTGAAAGTTGCAGCATCGGCACTATTCAGGTAGGTAGGTGTCGTTTAAAAATTTTGATCAGGTCTCTGAGCATATGGTTCTGAATTCATGGAAACAAACTGTCTGAACATATTTCTTTACTTTGACACGGCTCCCGTCATGATATGGCTCTGTCACTTTAAATGAGGTGGTCATAAATAATTTCCTGTATTGGACGGATTGGGCTGCGGTAGTGGAAGGGCAATAAGCAATCGCAATGGAGGTCAACGTGGAAGCGGTGGCGAGTTTTCTAGGGTGAATGCGGTAACCTGTAAATGGTGTTCTGTGACTCTTTCCTGCCGTCTCGAGCGTTGTTAGTGTAGCGTCAGTGCTCAATGCTGTAGATTCACTTGGAAACATTCAAGTAGGCATTTGGAATGTACATGTGAGCAAGCTCCGCGTGACATGCCAGGGAGTTATCCACAGCATACTAATTACGCTGGTATGACGGCACGCAAAGCCGACAGCAAGATAGTGCTCCACAGACTGTGCAACAAAAAGGAAAAAGACGACATCAACGTATAGCTACTTCATCTCGCGTCGCGCAAGAAAAAACCGTTACAACATGTTAACATGCAAATACTATATTAAGTGGTGGGTTCCCGCTACTTATTATGAAAAAGCGGCAGTGTGACGCTGCCAATTTTTAAAGCAAAAGCTGTTTTAGTGGCACCGATCGCATTCTATCAAAAAACTAAAGCATTCGCCCTTAGACCTGTTGCTCGACCGAAAAGCTCTGATAATGTCTCTACGCACACGGCGCGCGCATGAAACCGGGGACCCCAAATTTTTTCTCTCTCTCTCTTTCTCTCTCTGTCTGTAACTCAGCTTCCATTACTCGAAAATAGGAAAAACAACGAACTGTTACAAATAAGAAAACACACGCGTCGATCATATAGGACTACATTAGTATACCTTTATCTCATAAACCACGTAACTGTGTACATTTATACCATTCGTAGTTGCGTTTACTTAGTGCGCAAACAATGGTCGCATGGGTTCGTTCTTCGGTGGCAGTTTGGGTGTTTGAAGGTTTGACGATCCGCTAGACGCGCTTTCAGCGAAAGTTGGGCGCACTTTTAGCTTTCGCGCTTCTCTCTGTTTTCGTTAGGAAGGGACGATAATTTTGTGAATTGGATAGTTGTTATGCACGACATATGTATCCAACCTGCAACTGCCTCCCAACTTCGGTGACATGACAAATTTTGAATACTTTTCCACTTTTCAACCCGTGTGGTAACGTGAGATTCATTTTCCGTTCCTCAGTAATTCGATAGAGCACCTGAGGCAGTTTTTATATTGAGGAATTAAAGGAATGGAATTGAACTTCCCGTCCATTCCATGAGTGGGAATGGGCTAACTTCTGTCATTCCGAGGAATTGAAAGGAATGGAATCACGACAAGTTCTAATTCCTCTTAATGGAATTGGAATAGAATGGGGATGTCCATTCCGCAACACTGGCTTTTATTACAACTTTCTCGCCCCTCTGCGCACAATAACATGTGTCAACCGATCGTAGCAGGAGTCATACGCCCTCAAAAATTCGAGAGCTTTCTGTTCGAAGGAGACACGCTGTCAAGAAACCAAGATTGCAAAGCAGAACCAGTGTGAACCCGGTGCATTCCCAAAATCTTTTTGCCGCAATCAGGAGAGCTGCATGGCAGCCGAGCATTACTGGGTAAAATAATATTGCCAACTTAACAGCATACGCCCACCGGGCTGTCGTCGCTTCACCAGGTTATTGCTAACTCATTCCAATGATGTTCCGTGCGGAGATTTTTTCCTTTTTCTGGATAAAACAGAATCTTTAACCGCTGCAGCGTATTTGAGAAGTCTGGGGACTACGAAGAAAAATATATTGCAAGTAAACCGGTCATCGCATCGTTTATTTATAAAGATCCATTACACTTCCTGGGATTTATATTCAAATATCCGCTGTCGTGCTCCCGCTAGCCCCAACATCTCACATCGCTTCCAATCAAGGTCATAAAACAAAAAGGAGCATGGAGGAAAGAATACTCCAAGAGAAAGATCTATACTGTGGTACAACTTAGGAACGCAGCGGAAGTAACCCCTGCCCCTAATCACGGTACCCTGCGCTTGATCCGCGTGACGCAAAGCGCGTCTTACTGAGGGCGTTTAAAACAATTTGCGAGTTATTTTAGTTATTTTTTCACTCCCATTCTGCAAAGAAATATTGTAACGACAGAAAAGAAACTATGTGAGAAAAAAACAGGCCCTGTCACGCATTAAGCGCAATCTCCATTAAAAACGTGTGCCGGCGCTGAGATCCGGAGCCGTCGGTTCTGCGGAATGATACACTGCATGAGCTATTGCCGTTTTTAGTTTTTACTCGAGTTTAGTAGAGCGTGAAGAGGCGGCGGTTGAAGGGCTGGAGCTGTCGCATGGATGTCTTGGCAATATACAAAAAGGGATTGTGGGTGTGCTTTAGTCGGCGTGTTGTAAACAAGTGATTGCGCCCGCAGTTCCGGAGCTGAGCTAAAATTACTCAACAATGCCTTGTTTTTTTTCATACTGACAGTTTCGAGGTAGAGGTTTCGCATGCGAGGTAAGCATGCTGAATTGTACAAAACGTGAAAGGCACCGTGAAATGCGGCTGAGCGGCATCTGTAGTGAAATTTAGTTTCACGGTGAAACTATCGTTATCTGAACGGCACCTGGGTAAGAAAGGCTACGTAAAGTGTGCATTGGTGGCGCTAGCTAACGCCCGAAACTAACAACGATCCACGTTAAGAAATACCTGCTACAAAACGGGGATGGTGGTAATTTGCAGTGAATTCTCAAGAAACTTGTGGCGGAAATGTAACGAAATTGGAAACTTTTTAACGTCAAAATAAAAATTTCCGTGCTATTATGGAACACCACTGCGTGATTTGCAAGGAGCCACCGCTGTTGTATGAGCAGGAAATGTAAATATTTGCCGCAAATGCGGGAAACAAGCTCCTTGACTAAAGCTAGACGTGTGTACTTTCACGAAATATCAGGTAGGTAGGCGGGATTTTTTTCGGATACTTTGAGAAAACTGCCAAAACTAGAAAAACGCGACTGCACAATAGGCTGTAAGAAATACGACGCATTAATTTTTTTAGCATAAAAACAAATATAAAGTTTACGTGCACGCTTCGCAAGTGGCCCGCAGAGCTTGTAGTTGCAAAATCTACGCGAAATTTTGCGCAAGTGTATTCATTGAACATCAAAGCGCCAAGATTGACTGATATAAATGCCTTGCAGAATAATTTTCGCTTGACGCAATATTGTTGCGACTGCAGCGGACATAGCCTACCGGACGTCAAGGTTCGATTGCCTGTCGCACAAGTTTTGAACCCGATCGCCTGCCAGCGTGCTGCTTATCTTGATGGGCACATTTTCATACCAGGAGAAGCTTCTTTCACATCCTAAACAAAAAAGATCAATCTGCTGTACGATTCAGCGAAGGGGTCTCAAGGGTTGGTTGAATCAGAGTTCTTGCCACCACGTGGCGGCATGAGTGGCACATGAGTGTCGGTCCAGTGGCACCCGGACGAGAGTGGCACGCAACCGACTTTCATGAAGTGGCATCCGGCCGACGTTTATTAAATCTTACGAATGAAAATAGTAAACGTGTCATTCAACTTTTCCTGAAGCGACCAGTCAAATACGCCAAGTTTCGCGTTGGTGCAACGGCACTGGGTACTGTGACACCACTAGCGGACGCAGTGAGGGTTTTGGCGGTTTTTGGCCCCGTGTTGGAGTGCGGCGCACTTCACTACAAGGCGCAGCACTCCCAAAGCCTCAAACTAACGCGTCGCAATTGACAAGTTCCCCACAGACGCTGTTGCAATGTTCGTGCGGGAGTATTTGCATGCATCGGACGCTTCACTCTTTGCTTCGTAGAAGGGAAAGAAGCAATGGTAACATTTTATGGTAAAATATTTAGGCCCTCTTACGCCGACCGAGATGGCGTTGAAGCTTCTGGCCTTCGGATGACGTGGGAAGGATTGCCCTCCTTCCACAGTATCAACGCAAGGACGCTGAGATTTTCCAGCTTCGAGTCAAGCCTCGCCAATAGAATCTTCCTGCCCTACCAAGATTGGTATGAAGCCAACGCTTTGTACCAAATTTGGATACCTAATTTGTTCTGTTGGGACTCTGCTCGAGAAATCTGGAACACATCACGACGTCGTTCCGTTGGCGCTTGTGTTCACTCCATCCACTGTTTCTGCAGAGCCTTCATCAAGTACCAAAATTCTTCCTCATTCTCTTCACACAAATTACCCTGCCAGTTCTATAACCCGTACAATATCCACAAGTCGACTGCCTCTTCAAGAATGATCTGCTCTTCTAGTGGCAGTCATTGTTGTGGGTCTCGAGTTTTTGTCAATAAACAATTTTATCTTGATGGAGTCGAGTCAGCTGGGCAGCCGCATTCGCATGTATGAGCTTTTAGCAATAAACCCAGGTAAAACTATCCACACGGTTCACTATAACACTGTTCTTGCATGCAGACGACGAAGAGTTTGCAAGCCTCATTGTTTTTGGGAGAAGAGTAGTCGCAAAATTTGCTCAACTCCGTTTCTAAGGTACGCGGGCTTTCCAGTCTGAACATGCATTCTTAGTTAACTTTCTAGCCAGGTACATGGAAAACTACACCATTATTCTTTGTGTCAGATCTTTGTGTCGTCGCTTCTGTCGCAGTCCTAGAGGATCACCATTGTTGCTTGGTAGTATATTCTCGCCAATTGTTCCAACATTCACAAGCAGGTACGATAGCATAAAGGCTTCTGTCTTCAAGACGTCTTTTCTACTTTTGTCTACATGTGTCCTTCGGTGAACAACTCACAAGAAGGGTGCTAGACAATGGGCCTTGTATAAATCGCCTACTCTGTATATATCTCGGTGCGGCGCTATCATCACAACCGGGGTGCCCGTACAGCTGCTTATTAAGGCGACTACGAAAATTACCCCTTAGGACAGCCACGAATATGAACGGTAAATAACTTTAATCCTTATGACGGAATGGTGTTCTCGTCTGCTCCATGCGCGTAAGTTCAGGGATATTTGTTGCTAGTGACTGACACCACCGAAATCAATCGAAGGAGAAGAGTTCATGAAGTTGTAGCGGCATCATCGCGATCGCAATCACCAGCGCCACTATCATCATCAGTGGACTGGCTGCGTCAGCAGTGCCACGCGCCGCGAGAGGAGAACGGATGGAACACGGACCGAGCGCCTGGGCAGTCCCTGTAGCAGCAGCTCCAGCGACATCGCTAGATCGAGCGCCGCACCTCGCGCGGCAGCCCAAGCGACATGGCGTGGACAGGCGCGGCCGCGCGAGCGCACGAGGACGCGGGGTCTTGCGGTGTGCTCACAAAATAGAATCTGGTTTTGCCTCGCGACGAACGGTCGTCCTGCCTGAGGCTCCTTCCTCTCGCCCGACATAGCGGCCTACAAGAGAAATCACGTTGCCAGTGGCTGCTCTATTTTCGCGAAAGCCGTTTATCTGAGGCAGATACAGATTTTGGCTCTCAAGCAGTGTTGCGGAATGGACATCCCCATTCCATTCCAATTCCATTCCGAGGAATTAGAACTTGGCGTGATTTCATTCCTTTCAATTCCTCGGAATGAGAGAAGTTAGCCCATTCCCACTCCTGGAATGGACGGGAAGTTCAATTCGCTTCCTTTAATTCCTCAACGTAAAAACTGCCTCAGGTGCTCTATCGAATTACTGAGGAACGGAAAATGAATCTGACGTTACCCCACGGGTTGAAAAGTGCAAAAGTATTCAAAATTTGTCATGTCACCGAAGTTGGGAGGCAGTTGCAGGTTGGATACATATGTCGTGCTTAACAACTACCCAATTCAAAAAATTATCGTCCCTTCCTAACGAAAGCGCAGAGAAGCGCGAAAGCTAAAAGTGCGCCCAACTTTCGCTGAAAGTGCGTCTAGCCGATCGTCAAACCTTCAAACACCCAAACTGCAACCGAAGAACGAACCCATGCGACAATTGTTTGCGCACGAAGTAAACGCAACTGCGTATGGTATAAATGTACACAGTTACGTGGTTTATGAGATAAAGGTATACTAATGTAGTCCTTTATGATAGACGCGTGTGTTTTCTAATTTGTAACAGTTCATTTTTTTTCCTATTTTCGAATAATGGAAGCGCAGTTTCAGAGAGAGAGAAAGAGAGAGAAAATTTGGGGTCCCCGGTTTCACGCACGCACCGTGTGCGTAGAGACATTATCAGAGCTTTTCGGTCGAGCAATCGGTCTAAGGGCAAATGCATTAGTCTTTTGATAGAATGCGATCGGTGCCACTAAAACAGCTTTTGCTTTAAAAATTGGCAGCGTCACACTGCCCCTTTTTTCATAATAAGTAGCGGGAACCCACTACTTAAAATAGTATTTGCATGTTAACATGTTGTAACGGTTTTTTCTTGCGCGACGCGAGATGAAGCAGCTACAACGTTGATGTCGTCTTTTTCCTTTTTGTTGCACAGTCTGTGGAGCACTATCTTGCTGTCGGCTTTGCGTGCCGTCATACCAGCGTAATTAGTATGCTGTGGATAACTCCCAGGCACGACACGCGGAGCTTGCTCACATGCACATTCCAAATGCCTACTTGAAGGTTTTCAAGTGAATCTACAGCATTGAGCACTAACGCTACACTAACAATGCTCGAGACGGCAGGACAGAGTCACAGAACACCACTTACAGGTTTCGCATTTACCCTAGAAAAGTCGCCACCGCTTCCACGTTGACCTCCATGGCGATTGCTTATTGCCCTTCCACTACCGCAGCCCAATCCGTCCAATACAGGAAATTATTTATGACCCCCTCATTTAAAGTGACAGAGCCATATCGTGACGGGAGCCGTGTCAAAGTAAAGAAATATGTTCAGGCAGTTTGTTTACATGAATTCGGAACAATATTCTCAGGGACCTGATCAAAATTTTTAAACGACACCTACCTACCTGAATAGTGCCGATTCTGCAATGTTCAAGCCGACGACTAAGGCTTAAGTAATCAGGTACGTTTGTACCCAGTTGCAATGGTCACATGTACAGAAGCACAGCAACAAAAGCACGAACAAGTTTGGCACAATGGCTGGAGAGGGCGGCACATTTTGATCGAAGCAAAGCACGGCGTCGCACTCCTGAGAGCTCTCAAAGCACTCGCAAAAAGGGCGCTATTGGAGCCAGAACTGTTAAAAACAAACGCCTGTTGACAGCTGTGTTCTGCATTGTCTTATGTAATTGTAAATCCCATCTTCTCACTACCGTAGCCTCCGTAGCAGAGCGAGGAGGTAGAAAGCTCAGTAACATATTCGAAGCTCGCTTCTTAAACTTTTGGCGGATGCCGGGCACGCAAGGTCCTCACTTTTCTTTTTGCTGCCTCGGTATTGATTTGCTAGAGCCCCGCGGCCGCTGCAACACACGTACAGACGGTCAATAGGTTGGCGCCGTATTGCCGTGGGATGCTTACAAGGTCGGCTTGCGAGCTACAATGCTATTCATTGCGCCCCGGAGGAAAACGCTTTGTTTTTTCATCTGCGAACACTTCATATTGCTAGCTCCAATATTTTGCAGTATCAGCTTGCGTTGACAAACACCGCTGCTTGGAATGCACGCTGTTCATATCCCCCCCCCCTGCCTCTCGATGATATTCCCCGCCTGCCGGTCTGGCCACACAACGCCTCCCAGTGAGAGATACGTTGGTCTGCCATCGGCGCCACGGACGGTTGTAAAGACAAAGCTATGCCTCAGAAATTCTACCGAAGCACGAAGAGCCAACCCAACGGCGCCACTGGTCAGAAGTGCTTGCACCGCTGGAAGTTCACTTCCATACGCGCAGCGCGTAGTCATAATACTCGAGATGCTGGGTACGCGTTCTCTCGTTTTCGTCGCCGGTGCTCCCTTTCAGACATACCGACGCAGTCGTCGCCACATATGCACTAATTAAGTAGCCGAAAGGCACCAGCAATGGTGACGCCGCCGTCTAAAAATCCCAACTCGATTCCCATCCCATTCCGCGCAAAACGACCTTAATTCGATTCCCATTCCATTCCTCCAAGCGTTGTCTTCATTTCATTCCCATTCCATTCCGGCATCCCGGAAAAGTGGAATGAATCCGGAATCATTACAATTCCGGAGTGGCAACTCCGCAACACTGCTCTCAAGGTACCAGACCATTCTTCTGATTATAATTTTCTCCATAACTTTGCCGACACAGCTTAGCAATGTTATTCGTCGAAAAGAGTCATAAGTCGTTTGTGGTTTACCAGGATTTAGGATGGCCACTAGCTTAGCTAGTTTCCATTGGGAAGGTACTTGCCACGGAACCAGATTGAATATCGAAAGTGATGGGACAGATGAGAAATGGCCTCGTAAGTTATTTTGTCTTGACGAGGTGAAGAACGTTTGTTGGCACGAGAAATGGCTGCGTTCAGTTCGTATATAAAAAATCCAAGGTCGATGGAGGGTCAAGCAGCAAGCGGGACTTCGGAGGGCGCACTTGTGGGGCGTGTCGGTGGTACTGAGCTTGTAGACAGTAACCTACGATACTCTTCAGCCGCCTTATTTAGTGAAATGTCGTCATGCAACGATAACGCTTGGAATAGGTACAGCTGCTGAACATCGCTGCCCATTCCCTTAAAGACGCACCCATTCGCGATAGAGGTTTGGGAACGTCCAGTTTTGAGCAGAAATCCCGCGATCGCGGTTCGCTCGACTCTTCCAAGTGGCGTATTACCTGCCTCTGCCTTCTGCGGGCGAGGCTCGTAATATTTCACAATCTTGGTCTGTCTTCACGTTGAGACGCTCGACCGTGGACCGGGAGCCCTCCTGAAGACAGTTGGTCATGGTTGGAAGCAGTTCTTCGTCTCGAGTTGCCGCCGTAATTCTGACATTTACGCGGACTGTGTAGCCTTCCCAGTCCGTGAGTTTGATTCACTTTACACCTCGAGGCACAGCGGCATTGGGCGAGGATATTGGCACGCAATAGTAATCGCTCCCTCTCGTTTCTAAATGTGTTCTCCAAGTGAATTTTCGTTCGAAATGGCTTGATGCAAACTAAATATCAATGCAGGTGCTGGTTGTTTTGTTTTTCTAACACTGCCGTCATTCAGAGGCTCTATACTCTATTTCATAATCTGCTCGGCGAGTCTTGCTTCGCGGGAATTTGATTGTCGCTTCCCAAATTACGTGGTGTGCATTCAAATCGCCGCAGAATATGGTTGATGGAGAAGTGCTGATGATAATACTATCAAACCTTGAAGTATCAAAGGCAGTCCTTGGCTCTAGGTACGCAGCAATCAATGTGAGCGGTTGAGTGCCAATTATAGTCCTCGCACAGATGTACTCTTCGGTTTGATGAGGTGGGACGGCCACTGCTGCAGCAGGTACACCATTGCAGATACCCATGAACAGTCATGTAACACCGTTTACATGTTGCGATTGAAGAATGTAATATTTCTTCACACGAATTGAATCTTCAACGCTAAATTCCGATATTAGGGAACATTGAAATTGGTATAAATGTAAATGTTCCATAAAGTCTGCAAGTTTCCAACGCAAGCAACAGGCGTTCCACTTAAAAATTGTACAGCCCTTGAGATGGGTGTTTATAGACACTTTCAGAAATGGTGATGGCGGCTGAGTCGACATTGTTGGCATATGCCATCTTGCTGTTTCGCCGTGAAGTTAGAGGCTAATATGGGCTCTAGAGCCAGAACAGCCCCATCTTCAGGGAAGCGTCGAGTGGATGGGGCAGCCCTTAGCAGTGCCTTTTTGGCTACGAAGAGCATTGGAATAAGTAGATTCACAATGTTTTTCTGGCTGGTCGGGCTTGTTGATTCCTAATGGTCTCTTCGGGAGCACGTTATTGAGGGAGAGGATTGATCCTGGCTACTAGTACCAGATGGAACTCTTGAATTTTTGGCCCATGACTGTTTGACTACTCCCGCATAAGACTTCTTTGAAGATGCACTTAAAAGTGGTGGGTCATGCGCCAATTACATGTCACCGGTAAAGAATAGATCGGGGTTTGGCGGACGTTGGCGTTCACTTGGAACTTTGCCCTGAATTTGCTCGGCATTGCGAGCAAGAGTAGCGGCCTTTTTTCTTTGGGCGAGCTCCATACGACGCAGAATGCGGCCCGCCACAGTCCGCGCACCGAGGTTCAGCCTGTGACATGCAATCTTTATACCAGTGAGACCCGGCACATATCTTACAGCGTACTGGCCCTCTGCAAGTTTGGCGGCATGTTCATGCCTCTGATATTTGAAACACTGGTTAGCTGTGGCAATGTATTCTGTTACAGGGAAGCTTGAATGGCTGTGCCCATGTATTCTGTTACGAGGAAGCTGCAGAAGCCAAGGAAGACTCGCATAGCTAGTCAAGTGCCAGACCAGAAATCTTAAATGACGAATCGCCAGCGAGTTTCAACAACGACTTTGTCCTCGGTGCGTGAGGAGGAGCAGAGGGAGGAAAAACTTTATTAATGTATACAACAGAGTTAAAGAGAGGGAGAGGCGGTTAGGCCTCTCTTGCGTTGGTGGTATTCCTCAGCCCGGGATCCCATTGGTCGAGGCCGCCGCCCGTGCCCGCTGGACGAGAGCCCGCTGAGACTCTAGGTCCGAGCATCCGGACAGGGCCGCCTTGCAACCCTCCCTCGTTGGCTTCACTTTGACTTCTAATCCTGGATTATACTGGCAGTCCCATACCATATGATACGTGTCTGCCCACTGACCGCAGAAGTTACACGAACCCGAGAAGGACGGGTTGATGTGTTTGAGCATTGCGGGGCTGTAAAATGAGCCCGTCTGCAGCCGGCGAAGATGGCGCTCCTCAGTTCTATCCAGGCCCTTGGCGGGCACCGGGAACGCCCGCCTACCGATGGGCAGGTATGTAGTGACCTCAGAGAATGTGGTTAGCGGGTAAGGTACGAGTGTACGGTGAAAGCCTGGGAAGTCAGAGGAACTCCGGGGGAGAGACGCTCGGGCGGCTGTGTGCGCAGCCTCATTTCCCTCTACTCCCTGGTGGCCAGGTACCCATACAAGTTGTTTTATGGTGTCGGATATTTCTGGATTAGCATTTGTGAGACTTTTTCTAGCTAGGAGTGCTATCCGACCCCAGATGGAATTTCGGCAAGCTTGTTGCGAGTCAGACATTATGTGCGTTGCGTCAGAGTGAGTGGCGGCCAGGGCTATAGCCGTCTCTTCAGCAAATTCAATTTTACTCGTTTTCACCGATAGTCCATCCACCTGTGTTCCCTCGTGCAGGACCGCAACCGTACAGTTGCCCTCCGGTGTGGGCCCCGCTGCGTCTACATAATACACGCCTTTACGGGTGCCGTATCGTTTTGTTATGGCTGTTGCTCGGGCTTGCCTTCTTCCTGAGTTTAGGTCAGGATGCATATTACGGGGCAGAGGTTTAACAATTAGCTTGCGGCGCCAAGCGGGAGGGATGTCCGCTCTGTCTTCAGTGGTAGGGGGTAGAGTGACGCGGAGATCCTCAAGGACCTGCCTGCCAGTAGTTGTCATTGACAGTCGCATGATTTGGCTCGTGTACTGAGCCTCTATGAGCTCAGTGATCGTATTGTGCATCCCGAGCTGTGTTAAACGTTCGGTGGAAGTTTTAGAAAGGAGCCCAAGGGCTCTCTTACCAACTGACCTGATCATAATATCAAGTTTCTTAAGATCGTTTTGTCGTAGCTTGAGATAGGGCACTGTGCTGAGCACGAGGTCGCGGGTTCGATTCCCAGCCGCAGCGGTCGCTTTTCTGATGGAGGCGAAAAGCAAAAATTCCCGTGTGTACGAGATTTCGGCGCACGTTAAAGATCCCCAGGTGGTCAAAATTAATCCGGAGCCCTCCACTACGGCGCGCCTCATCGCCTGCGTTGCGTCTGCGCGTTAAACCCTACAATCAATCAATCGAGATAGGGCACTGCTTATGTTATGCGGCTGATGACGAAGGCCTGCATTAGGCGGAGCGTATCGCATTCCTGGAGACCCCCGTGTTTGCCTGATACTCGACCGATCATGCGGCTGATTTGTTCGCACGTGGATTTAAGTTTGTTAAGGGCAATGGCTATATGGCATTTGTTATTATTTGCAGGCCCAGCACGCGGATGGTCTCCACTTCGGATATCTGAGTGCCACCTAATCTAATATGAATTTTAGGTACTTCTACCTTGTCCCGGGTGATGTGAAGGATCTCGGATTTCGCCGGCGCGCACTTGAGCCCGCATTCATCAGCGTACGTGTGGACTAAAGTAGCCGCTGCCTGGAGGGTTTCCTCGATTTGTCCCACGCTTCCGGTTGTCGCCCACAAAGTAATATCGTCCGCGTATATAGCGTGGCAGACCCCGTCTACCATTTTCAGTCTCTCAGGAATTTTCATCATGGCCACGTTGAACAGAAGGGGGGAAAGCACCGCCCCTAGAGGTGTGCCACGAGTTCCAATCTGTACGGGTCCATAATTTGCGTCATCAAGTTTTATGTATGCCTTCCTTCCCTGAAGCAAATCCTGAATATAACGAAAGGTTTTGTGCCCGCAATTCGTAGAATTTAGATTACTAAGAATTTTGCTGTGCTTTACGTTATTGAATGCACCTTTCAAGTCTAGTGTTAGGATGGCCCTGTCCCCATGTTCTCTGTGAGGGGGGTCGATCACCTCCCGTTTAAGCTGGAGGAGAACATCTTGGGTTGACAGGTGTGCACGAAAACCAAACATGGTTGGGGAGAAGAGACGCTGTTCTTCGATGTAAGCAGAGAGACGCGTGCAGACCATCTTTTCCATGAGTTTTCCAACGCACGAAGTTAGAGAAATAGGCCGTAAGTGGTCCGTGTTTATCTCTTTACCAGGTTTGGGAATGAAGTGCCCGATTGATGGTTTCCACTCGTCCGGAATTGGGGCGCCATCCCTGATTGCGTTAATGAAGTCTGTAAGCTCCTGAATAGATTTTTCGCTGAGGTTTGCTAGCAGAGTGACCGTGACCGGAGCCGTATCCCTCCTCAAGTTCGCAAGCGCTGCTTTGTTTCCTCAAAAGTATAAGGGGCATCGAGAGCTTCATTAACCGTGCCTTTGTAAGAAAGAGATAGCGCGTCTTGATCGATGGCAGTGAAAAAATATCTGTTTTCTAGCGCGTGCGCTAGTTCTTGGTTAGTTCCTTGAAAGGAATGAAAGGCGCGCCTGAGGTTTCGTGCACTTTCACCCCGTGTACTGCTCGGCTCAATAAGATACCGTAATATGCACCAGGTTTTCCCCAAGCTGAGAGCTCCACTGAGAGAGTTGCACTTAGCGATCCAATTCTTTTGAGCTAGCACCATGGAATATTGTTCGGCTTGCTGTGTGAGTCGTGCTGTCATGAGCTTAAGTTTCCTATTAAGCTTTTGCCGGCTCCAGCGTTTTGTGAGGGACCGACGGGCCTCCCAAATATGCATGAGATGTGTGTCGATGGCCGGTGTTTCCTCAGTCGTCTGTATAGTAGTGGTATGTTGATCTCCACTTTCTATGAGAGCAGCAGCCCACGCATGGTAGCCCGTTGCCTGATCAAGCGCCAGAAGGTCTGAGTCCCTAAATTTAGTCCAGTCCCAAGTTTCGCCTGGCCTTTCGCGTGCCTCAATTTTTGCGTCTCTACTGTTACCATGAGGATGCGGTGATCGCTACCTAAGGTTTCTTCCGTGTTGATCCATGCATAGCGTTTTGCATTGCGAACTAGGGAGAGACCAGGACACTTGTCCCTAGCCACACTATTGCCTATGCGGGTCGGATAAAAAGGGTCTGTGAGGAGGGTAAAACCCATGTCTGCTATGTTTGCCGCTAATTTTCGCCCCTTGATGTCTTCGTTATGATACCCCCATTGATAGCTGTAAGCATTGAAATCTCCTACAATTACAAGTGGTGACCTTCCTGCAATTCGGATGGCTTTGTGGAAGATTTCTGCAAACGTATCTTTCCGGTTTCTTAGGCGGCTATAGATGTTTAGCACGTAGACGCCGCCTTGGAGGCGTCTTGTGGGTAATATTTGGACGAACGTGTGTTCAACATCCCGGTCTAAGGCGAGGTCAATAGTGGTTGCCGTGCATTGTTTGTGCACAAGGATACATGTGGATGGGTCTAACTGGTGTGTGCTGTACGACCTGAATTTTACTGGTATTCCCACGTCTTGCATCGCAATAACGTCTGGCATCGTCTCAAGAGTTTCCAAGTATTGATAGAGGGCATTCTGCTTTTTGTTAAAACCCCTACAATTCCATTGTAAAATTTGGATGCATCCCGCGTTTTTTTACACTTTCGCCATAAGCCCAGTTATTTGTCTTCGGTTTTCGAGGACAGCTGACGAACTGTGTATGGGACCGGGCGTTCGCCACTCTCCCCGAGTCGCCGATTAATTTTGACCTCCCAAGCATTCAGCCGCGCATCTATGGGTTCCATTAGAGGTTTCATCATATTTTGGAGGATGGCAGGAAGGTTGTTTTGAATGGTGATCTGAATGTGTGATTCAAGGTCGGTTTTAATGTCCTCTATTTTCTGAAGCAGGGCAAGTTCAAACTGTTTGTTTCCCTCTCGAATAGAGCCCCTGACACCCTGGTTCTCCACAGGTGTGTTCTCTACCTGCTGCCTGTCTTCTGGATCTGCTGTATGGATCATAGGCTCTTCACTTTTAGCATCCCCGTCCTGTGGAGGGGCTGGTGTGACTAGGCTACTTTCGGCTTTGATGGTGCGAAGTTCTTGGCGAAGCTGTTCCAGCTCCCGCTTTAGCTGAATATTTTCGTCTTTAAGTGCCTGTATTGCCAACGAAGGAGGGGGGGAACTAGCGACCCGTGCCCAGCTGCTCACCTTTGTGTGATCCGCTGCTGGGGGGTTCGTTGCTGTTTTGGCGTGCCTTCGGCCCTGGTTCCCTGGATCTTCTTTGTCCCCTTTTCGTTGATGCTGTAACTCTCGTTCCGTGCCTGAGGGCTGGTCGTTACCAGCGCCTCCCGGGTTGGTGTTTTTGTTGGTGCCGCTGTTGCGCACTGTCCCTGGTCTGCGATGTCTAAATTTGGCGGCACAGTCCGCTGATCCGGTGAGGTGACTATCCCTGCAGATGAGGCAGGTGGGCGTGCAGTTGTGTTCAAGTCCAGGCTGCGCTTCTTCGTATGCCTGGCACCGTTGGGCGTTGGGCGTAGGGCACACGTACGCGCGATGTCCGACCGCCCCGCATCACGGGCAGGCCGGGGTTGTTTTTCGGTAAAGGCGGACCGGGATGGCTTCGTTCCAGTAGAAAATGTGACGCGGCACTTTGCGTCCCTCAAAAGTCAGGACCGCCACATTTGTTTGTCCGAGTTTGCGTATGTTGAGGATTTGTGCTTCGGGCGAATATATGACCCCTGAGATGTCTTGCTCCGTCACTGCCGGGTCTACGTTGATAACGCCCCGGCACGTATCTTCGGCGTGCTTGAGATGCGCCTGTACTCCTCGCCGTACGCCGTCGATGATGAGCTCTCTCACTGAAAGCCCTTGTCTTATGCGCTCTGAATTACGCACTCCCACGATGATGATGTTTTGGTCCCACGCAGGCCAGATGGTCAATTCATGCGAGGCTAGAGGGATACCTGTAGCCGTGCTGATGGCAGCTCCAAGTTTGTTCGCGCCTTTCTACGCGGCAAGGTTTATCGTGTCTCTCGGCTTAATTACGACAACGGAGTCTTCCCTTCCCAGCTTCGGCATAAACGCTGGCTTCCAGCTGGGGCTGCGCGGTGTCTGTCGGCGCCGGTGTGCGTTCCCAGCGCGCTGCGTCCCAGTGGTCACACCGTCTTGGCGCAGTTGCTCCTGTTGTAGGCGTTCCTGCTGGCGTTCCGTTTTCTTCTTGATCGCTTATTCGGCGAACTTGTCAAATACTGGTTGATTTGTGGGCGAAGTCTGAATTTCGACGACTTGCATGGTGTCTGGATCATATCCCGTCGCAGTCGTCATGGCGCCGACCGCCCGGCGCTGCCCTCCGGCATACGTGACTGGGTGGTTAGGCTTAGCGCGGCGTGTCGATGTTCGTGACCGAACTTCGGCCGTAGTGCAGCCAATGGTGGGCCCACCTGGGTATTGTTGGTGTCCACAGAGTCCTGGAGGCTTCCCAAAAATGGTCCAGCTGATTTTCGGCCGGTACGAAGTGAATTCAGGGCGGAAAACGAATTCATTCGGAGCTGACACGACGCACGTCAGCATTGTTGGTGCGATCGCAGCGTCTCCCCGTGCGTGAGGAAGAAACTTGCCCGCGAGCACCGAGCACTCCTTGGTCACGTAGGTTGCTCTCAAGCGTCTCATCTGTGTATTATAGAGGGACACCTTCAATGCTCCAGTAGGTCGCCAAGTGTGACTGCGGAACTCGAGCTTCAACCGCCGTGCCACCGAGGGTCGATACCCTAAAAAGACGATTGACCGCAGTCAGAGATGACACGGTGGGAATCAGGCTGACATCCTTGTTGAGGCGATGAGTCTAAACTTTATCTTGTGCCGCTATCACGACCCCCGCTGCGATGACATTCATTAAGGTTGGCTCTCCAGAGACTGCACACAGTTAGGCCTGGTTTAAACACGACGGAAATTCCCGTGGTTCGCGTTTTCTTGTACGGGAGAGGTGTGAAGGACTGGTTCATTACTTCCAAGATGTCATCAGTAGCGACAGCTCCATCCAGAGTGTGGGCGATAGCACACTTTGTGGAGGCCCGTGAGCAGTCGGGGTCTGTAGGGCTCAGTGTGCCGCATGACGCAGCTGAAGCAGGATCATTCGGCCCTGGTGGAGCAGACATGCTCTGGACAATACAGTCCGCTACGGCGGCATAGGGCGCAGGCGGTGGCGGCAGGGTGTTAGGCAGCAGGGTACGCTCGCCAACCTCAGCAAGCCCTTTGATGCGGTGTTTCTGCCACCTGGTGATAAACAGGAGCCAACGCGTAGGCGAGAAGGGGTTCACGGCTGGCAGCATTCCACTAGGCCGCGCCTCATACAGTTTCGGCGCAAACCCCGTAATGAATGAATTGAATGAATCATAAGTCTGACTCAAGTTTCGGAGAGTTTGTGAAAAGCTGCGCATCGCTCACAGGCGTACAGTAACATCTAAGGCCGCAGCTAGGAATATGTTTAAAAAGTGGACTGATGGGGCATTCGCATCTGATTAACTCGCACACACAGTTCAGCAATATAGGCGTCAAACGAGGGGTTGCTACAGCAACATTTTAAAAATCTTTATTTCGCAGAGAACATTCCAGGAAGTTAGTGTAAAATTAAAATATAGCCAAATTCCTCGTTTGGCTTTATTGACGTTGCAGTGAAGTTCCCCGGGGTCATTAAAAAGACGAAAGAAAATGTAATGCAGCACTGTCCATGTTTCTTCTATTCATTGCATAATACACCGGGAGAGGGGAGGAAACACGAAAAAAAATTGTGGATGGTGGTATTCCAGCGCTTGTCCCTGTCACCTCTATTCGTTTGTCGTTCTTTTTTCCGCGTTGTAAGCACTTCGTTCAAAAAATAGAATAAAAATAACATGCTACGCTTTTGTCACAAAGCCTGTAAAATGCCTTTTAATTTAGTCTGATATGTTTTCTACCCCGCTGTCGCTTTACCATTTCTGGTAACACAAAAACAGCGGGACACGCGAAAAAGCGTGGCCCGCGCGATACCGCGCGCTTGGGCGAGCGCAACTCGCGAGTCCACTTCGCACGCTGCGCCCTCTATTCAATCTACAAGCGCCGCTTCAGGTGGAGCGCTACCTTCGTCCCACTGAAGTCCTTCTAGTACCCTCTTTGCATGCCGAAGGGCATGACCAGTGGATTGGATGGGCTCATGTGACCTGGCTTTAGAGCACCGTCGTTATTTTGCGGTCTCAAAACAACAATGAACTTTTTAACTGTTCAAACTGTAGCGTTGGTACACATTTTATCTTATCGAGGGGAATTCATGCTCCACTTTGGGCATCGCGGGTATATTGAACCAGACGGCGCTCATGAATCTGATACAAATAGGAGAACATTGTGGCCGCGAACCTCGAGCCTTAAATTAAATCAGTTATTTATAAGAAATTTTGTTGACTAAAATAAACCAGAGATGATTAGTGTACCTAAATCTTGCATTGCTAATTCAAACAACAGAATCAAAAGCGCGCCGGTTGTACGTTGGATATCTGAAGACATTACGTGTGTAGAAGTTTAAATTAGAAATATAACGAATAAAGCTAACGTTTACTTCATAAACAAATACTAAGAACGTCCATTTCCTATACCAGCAGCTTATTTAGCCTCGCGAACGATCCCGAGTACAGCACACGTTTTTTTTAAATGCAGAGCATTTCTTTAACTCACGATGTCACCCGGCGTTGTCGGCGTTGGCGTGCCTCGGCGTCCGCAACAGCCGTTCCAGGTGCGCCCTCTCCCCCACTCCTCCTCTCCCGAATCACGCTACCCTCCTCGCTCTCAACCACAGGTCCGCACCCCTCCCCCTACACTATACGCCTCGAGCTTCGCGATCGCTGCGCCTAACGCAGCTTCTCCGCGGCGTTGACGGGATTTGCGCTGCGTGGCTGATAGGGGCAGGTGCAGTGTTTTGGTTCTGTTTTGCCTATTTGCGCCTTTCCGCGCCCTAAAAAACTTGTTATGGTGACGTCTATAGGCGGAGAATAAGTTTAGGTCACTTAAAAAGAAGCTGCGTCATCCTAGAGTACGCGATCACGTGCAAGAGCTACCCGGGGACGTGGTTCTGCGCGCTTCGTCGCCGCTCTTCCGGGCGTCGGCGACGGCAGCTACATATCACCCATGTCATCTCAACAACAGCAGGCACAAATGAATTCTACTGTCGCCTCGTTTAGACCTGATACTGGCATAATGAGAGGTTGGCTTCATTTTGCAGCGTGGACAACGAATGTGGCTTCGTTTCGAATATATACGTAGCATAAAAATATGTTTCGGGGATGTGATTACCCAATCACGGACAATAACGTATGCCTTTTATAAAAATATAAACCATGCGAAAATGTTAAGTATATTCCAAGCCTGTGCGTCGTTAATTATGTGCCCACACACACCATATATCAAGAACCAAGGCAAGTTAATGAAACCACGGAAAAATAAATGCTGTGCAAGTGCGGAATTAAGAAACATAGTAGCTCTAACGGAAATGAAAAAAAAAACAGCGAAGCTTCTGACATCCCAAAGACTTTCGTCGAAACATAAGCCAGGTAGGGCTCACTAGACCAACTATACGCGAAATGCACTGCTATTTCGCGAACGAAATATTGGTGGGGGGGGGGGGGGGTAGAGGAGGGGGACGCGGTGTACAAATGCGGAGCGGGATCAAGCAATGAACGGGTAGGCTGTTCAACAAACGATGAAAGGTGTCGTTGCAAGAGTGCGGTATGTGATAAGGCGCCTGTGATTTCAGTTTCTGTTTTATTCTGCAGGCTCCCTGTGTCATATGACGATATTTCGAAGAAGCATTTAGTCGCGACGCGGATTATATTCTAAGCCCGTCTCCGCGCTGCTCGCAGAGGATATATGTAGCAGATGTCGAGTGTTTGCGGGCGCTCACCTCACGTCAAGACGACTCTGCCGTGTGCCGATCCCCGATTAAAATATGCATTGTTCATCGTACTTTTGTTGAATATTCCCGAAATTGACAAAGACTGGCTTGTAAATGGTGGTGATCAATATCTGAGGTATAATATTGGCCAACGTAACTGGCAAGCTGTCAGGTATGAGTGCTCCGCTGTATATGTAAGCGCACAAAACCGATTTAAATCGTAGTGTGTAGCCGTAGCATGAACATCTCGGGAACCGGTGGTTACGGAGACATGGCTAGTAAATTCAGGTCAGTGTAACTACAATCGGCTCCATCATACGCCGGTTCTGCGACGCTGGCCTGTGACACACACCTGGCGCTTATACAGATCGAATATACCACACTAAGATAGCGTCAGAAACATGTACAGTCTCGTAAACACACCTTATTTACGAACAGAGTGACTGCTCCACATAAACATGGATTTCAAACGCCCGCAAACAGTAAATCTCGGTGGTGAACGTGCCGCAAAAGCAGCGGCGGCACTGGGGAGCGGGGCGCGGACTCCCGCGGCGGCTTTGGAAACGGGCCGCTAGGGGGATTTCAGTGGCGCCGCTACAGGCCGCTCTCGAGGCGTATATAAAAAAATAATACTTACCGGCGCCTGGTTTTGACCCCACGTCCCTGCGGGCAGAACGCAAGGTACATGGTGCTCTACCCACTGCGCCACAAAGCCGACACAGAATGGAAGGCTACGAACGCGCCTTATATCCTTGACTCATTCAAACTACGTCAAGAAGCTGCTGATACAACGCATTCACTACCTGTGGACGGAACGCGAGGTACATGGTGCTCTTCCCACTGTGCCACATAACCGACACAGAATGAAAGGCTACGAACGCGCCTTATGTCCTTGACTCATTCAAACTACGTCAAGAAGCTGCTGCTACAATGCATTCACTACCACCAACTCCCCAAACACTAATCGTTAACGCAATACACCCACCCCCTATGCGACACATTTACTCGAGTCCCCCTCGCGGGGATATGGGCCCTTTTTTTAGAGAAGTGGAAGTGCGCTAGCTTCATTATCGGCTCCTTTTGCTTTTAGAATTTGTGAAACACGTGTATGATGCTTAAGAATGTAATATTTTTCTAGTGACTATTAATGCGCAAAAGAACAAAAAGTGTCCGATTTTGGCGAAATACACATGGACGCTCCTATTTAGAGGACCTTTGGGCGCAGCGAACTCAGAGGAGGAGGTCTTGTGAAGGAGGCATCGACGGGCGAGGTATTTGGTCTGAAGGAGCCGCCATCGGCGCTTCTGAGCGTTGGTGAGGGATGTGTGGACAGTGGGAAAACGGCGGCGGAGAGATGATAATTCTCCGTGGCTTCTTGATACGGAAGCGGACGTTCGCGTGCCGACCGAGCACTTTGTTAGAGAGAAGGAGTCAGCCCATGCCCGGCTGTTTATTTCTCGTGCTGCTTTTGTAGGCCGCCTCGTTGCTGCCCACCCCAGAGTGGGCCGGGTTCCAGACAATGTCGAGTGGTTGAGTATGGGGATTTTGGAGAATCTTGAGTGCTGTATCCGAAACGCAACCACGGATGAAGTTTTGAATGACTGTCTTTGAATAAATGATTATAATGTGTGGTGGCAACCTGGTAAAGCGAGCCAGGGCTATTGCCGCCCCTTCTACCGCTGGGTGGTAAGATGTCCGTGCGGTGAGGAAAGTGACCGGGGCAGAGCCCGCCAGCTCTCCTGTTCCTCTAGCCTTTCACCATCGGTACAAACTGGGGAAATTTTTTTTGTTAACATATGTGGCTCAACAGTGTCGCCAGGCATTTGTCAGGTCAGCATTTGTATTTTCATTACGAAGGCAGACCGGCCAAGTAAAATGGTGGTTTCACTGAATAATAACTGCTATGAGCAGCAAATGTTGTTCAGGTGTAAGTTGAGTCTAATTTATTTATTATGTGCTCCGCATTTATATTCCCAAAAAAGCAATATTGTTGGATTACAGAACTTGCACCAAACTACAAATTCATAAAAAACACAATTGAAACCCCTCGGTAACTTCAAAACAGTAAGCCTTCGGACAGTTTGATAATAAACTATAGCAGATATAGCTAAAAAATAAACTATAGCAGATATAGCTAAAATAACTGTAACTGCGACAGACATGTACGAAGTGAAAAACGGACATACCAGCAACATCTGAACAACGTCAGCAAAATATGTTTAAATACCGTCCACAAACGAGCAGCAGCAACATCGAGAATACGTATGTGGCATAGTGAAAAGCAGTGTTGTACGTAACGGCGTTACAAGGAACGGCGTTCCTGGAACTAGTTCCTTTTTGGAGGAACGGAGGAACGCCACCGTTCCATTAAGTGTCGGTGGAACTGCAACGGTAACTCGTTACGTTTTTGAAGGAACGGCAGGAACGGTGTTCCTGCCGTTACATCGCTATAGGATTTGGTTGTTTTTGATGCCAAGGCTCCAGTACAAAAACCACAAAGCGATACTGCGTTTCTCTTCCTATAAAATGGTCAATTTGCCCGCCCTTCAGCCATACGTGCTTCTTAAAAGGTCAAAGGCAGAAGAATAACCACGCAGAAGGCCGCAGCTTGTGTTTGCTTTCATGCTGGTTGCTTCAGCGGCGTTCAACGGGTGAATAGCGTAGCCGCGAGAATGCTTTTCACCCTGCATCGTTTGTCTGGGGAGGCCAGAATGCGCGTCTGCCGATAGAATTGTTCCCTGGCGGGGAAAGAATAGAGAGTTTAACAGTCCGTCCGTTCTTTCGTATGCGTTGTTACTGGGTTGACCGGGACCCGGCTGGGCACTTGGGCATTCGTCGCGGTGGGGGGGATTAGTTCCGCGGGCCTGCCTTAGCCATGTCCGTGCCTCCGCACCCTTCCTACTCGCCCTTCCGCGCGCTCAGGAGCAGACCGGTCCCGGTCTACCCGGTAACAATGTAGCCAACGAAACGGACGGACTGCTAAACGGGATCCGGACATTTCGGTGTCGGACATTTCGGTCCAGCACGTTTCCGTGTGGACATTTCTGTGCACGGACACTTTGGTGTACGACGTCTTTGCCCACACATGTTGAGTGAGGGGATATCCCAAGCATTCTTTGAAGATTTTAGCTTTAATATGGTAATTTCGTGACTTCATATGATTTTACGTTCGAGACTTGGGCTTGCACCGCCGTTCGTGGAAACGAAAGCTAAACCCTGGCGGAGCATTGTCACGTGAAACCCAATTTCTGTAGCAGATGGTAAAAATTAACGTTGTTATTTTGGATCCGTTGAACCATTTTTCTGTTATTTTAACATTCATGTGAACAACAACCCTAATACTTTAAGTGTTACCAAAGCGCTTTCCTTTCACTTCACCCAACGGTGCAAGACGCTGCTGCTTTTAGTATATCCCCCCCCGCAAGGAAAACTTCCGCAAAAAAACAACAACAGAAAAACGAGGTCGATTAGGCACGTGTGCATTTCGTTTTAATAAATCTCTCAATCAATCTCGCCTTTGTTGCATTCGGTGACAGTTCTACTGAAAACTAACAAACCAACCATCGCACTTACGGTGGCGTTACTTAGGAGAGGGGAAAGCTGAGCCCCGCCGGCAATCATCCCCCTAAGTAGAGAGAGAGGGGTGTCACTTGTGTTTCACCATTGCATCGACTGGACTTCGAAAACTTGAAGGCGACTTCTCCCGCTCTCGTCACACTTGCCTATTCATTTATTTTTGCTCCTTATAATGGGAGGAAGCGATGTATACCTGCGGTGTCCATGATATGCGCGACTTGATGAGTTAATTCACAAGGGGGCGATTGAAGGCGCAGAAAGAGCGATTCCTGGAGTGGGGGCGCCGTCGATATGACCGCGACGCGCGGAAGGGCGTAGCCAGCTAACGATAGTGGCCATTGTGTTCTCAACGGCTTTTTGGGTAGCTTTTTGTGTCACATTATAGAGGTTTCGTGCGCCCATGGTGAATGTAAAGATTTTTCTCTGTTTTAAACGCGAAGTGTGCTATGTAATTGTTTTATGTGATTACAGTAAAATGTAATTACAGCAAAAGCCTCCACTAAGAGGCTAGCAGTATGTTCTAAATAAAAAATAAAAAATCACTGCGGTGACGCTTCGGAGACCCTGAACTCCACCACGCCAGCAGGATTTTCAGGGGAAACCGAAAATAATATGGCTGAAAAAGAAATCTGGTCGAGATTCGAGCGTACAGGCGGGAGGTGGAAGGTGAAGGGGCGCTAGAACAAAGAAATAAAATGTGGTAAATTGTAGGCTTGTAAACATTAAACGAAGGTTGGTTGTCCCGAACACACTGGCTGGATTTTGTATGCACAACCAGTACGCGCTTATTAGGCATTTAGGACATTAGAACCTGCGGCTGTTTTCCAGAAGGCCCGTTTTTCCTCCCCGACAATATGCTAGACCACTGTTCGCGAATTCATTTTAGCAAGGCAGCCCACCCTGCGCAATACTCTTCATAAGGTTTTCTTCATTTTGATGGGCTAGCTAATGTTTGTTACTTTTTGGATTTTGAGGGTGTGCATGTAATTTATGTAATTTGACGGTGTTATTCAAAAATATACAAAAGAGGCGGTAGGCCATCGTAAACACGGGTAATTGTCTTAGCTAAAAAAGAGCGAATATAAATTAACCTCTCATAAATGAAAAAAAAAACATGTGCTAAAGAATTCAATCGGCTGCATAACAGGTGTCCCCAGGAAGAGGTATTAAACAAAAATATATAAATGTAGAATTTCTAAAAATACCAGTAAAAGATCGAACATGGCATCAATAAAAAAATAAATTCACTGTTCCAGATTGTTGTCCATAATCCACGTTAAGCGGAAATAAAAATATAACGGCTGTCGCAAACAAGCAAGCACCTGATAATTTGGTACCGAAATACCCTGTACCGAAATATCCTCGAGCCGTCTGGAGTTTGTCCGGTGCTCCCTGAAAAAATTCGCAAATGAGCGTTTCTTGCGATGATCTTTATCTCCAGACAATCTGCTGCCGGTGGTGTTAATATACTTATAATATACGTTGTTCGATGTGAGTTTTAAATGTCTCACTTAATTTCGACCTAGGATTATCCGACACTATATTTTAATTTAAAAACCTAATTGTAACGTTAATGTAACGACACGTTCCAATTTTCGAAGTGGAACTGGAACGCGCTTCTTTCGCAATAAAGGAACTTGTAACGGGAACTCGTTTCAAAATTGGCAAGGAACGAGGGACGAGCTTTCGTTCCTATTTTGAACGAACGTGTACCACACTGGTGGAAAGAACGTCCAACATTAGGGTACCAGCAAAATTATCTCAACATCCAAAAATTTTCACAGACCATTGCACGTTGTACGGATGTCTAATAGAGATACTGCAATGACTTAGACGTTTGTAACTTTTTGGAACGTCGCAGAGATAGTGGTTTCCTGGGAAGCTTTCTCCCACCACGCGACCGCGCGCTGTACCGCGCCAGCCGCGGGGGACTGTGGCCCATTGGAAGAAAGAAAGTGAAAAGTGTTTTCGCTCATTGACATTTATTACTGACTAATAAACATACAAACAGCAAGCAGACTAGTTGGTTGACGGCGAGGAACTAGTTCCTTGCCCGGGCTATTCAAGGGAATCGAGAGCCTCGGCTCACAGCGACAACAGTCATCTCTGGGGCGTTTCAGCGCGCTCGCGTTTGCCTCACTAGGACGCCAAGGGCAGCCATTGTCACCATCCTGTTTGCCCGATTCTCGAAGGAGGGATATAACGAGGCGTGTCCGGTCGCCTCGCTTCCCGAGCTCCAACCTCTCTCACTGCTTGCATCCGCGCGCTCTCGCCGGCCGCAAGACACTCCTTCGGCGAGGCGGTAGATCCTCCTCGCCGATGTGTCGCCAAGCAAGTTCCTGCGAGGAGCAGGCACTGCGACGAAGCCGCCCGAAAGGGAACAAGTAAGGTCGCGTTCCCACATCCCTTCAAGCTTAAGCTTTTCCGTACCATGCAAGTATAGAACGCGGGGACATCTAAACGCAATGTTCCTAACACGGTACAAAACATGAAAGTTCGCCTTGCGTAGTAGCTGTCCTCGCAGTCGCCGTCATCAAACAAGTATCTCCAGACGCATGCACAATTTAACGGCCATGCACGATCTAACCATGCAATGCTCAGCTGTCGGGGGTAACACCGAGGTTAACACAGCGGCCCTGCACGCTGATGTGACGGTGAATAAGTTGGCTCGAACAGGCATGCCAAACACAGATGCAGCCTCATCGTCGACACCAGTGTCAGGAGCTGCCTACTTCTCTTCCCAGACAGAAGGCACAAGCAACACCAATGCACCGCGGGTTGCAGAGTTCTCAGTCCGGGTTTGACGTAACGTAGCACGGGTAAACACGAGCAATCGTCGCTAGCGATGACGCTTCTCGCAGTCGGTGGTGATGATCAGCAAGTCCCCTCTGGCGCTGGCCTAAGACAGCAGGCCAAGGTCTCGAATGGTAGGACGGAGGCCCGCACGAGCACGTGTAGCGACTGCGCTGACAGATGACATCCATACAGCGGCTGCTCTCAGCCCCGATGCGCCGAGGACGTATCGGCAGTCCCAGGAGCCTCCCGACCCCAAACTTTGGCCCAGCACCAAAATGACGCCATCTGAGGCAGCACAGGACTGCGCCGCCAGCCCCAACACACCCTCCATGATCTAAGGGCGACAGCAGATCTAGGGAGCTCCCATGGAGCAGCAGCAGGGCCACCTCCAAGTCGACGTCTCCAGCTCTCGAACGCTTGAAGACCCAGGGCAGCACGTGGCAACAGAGACATCAGGTAGCAAGCCTGGGTGAATCAACTCGCATTGCGTATCCCATCAAGCATTCCCGAAAGCCCTGAACTCAGGAAGTAAGAAATGCTATTCCTGAACATCGGCCGTGTGCCACGAGGCTAAACAATTGCGGTTGTCAAAAGGCAGTATGTGACAGCGAACAAAAACTGACTTACTTGAAGCGAAGGAGATCTTCCCCGCTACGTGCAGAACCACTTAAAACAGGCATTCCGGAGACACGCACCCCGCCATTCAGTGGAGAAGAGGGGCCGTTTCCCGTCCGTCTGCTGCCGAGCTATGTCTACGTCGGTCGTGCACTCTCCTACGCGGTGGCGGATCCGAAAAGCCTTCGGGCAACACGCATCTCTGTCAACGACCGGCTACCCAGAGGCTTGCTCTACTGCCCCGTTCGCACTGTCCTGAACGAGGCATCGGCTTTGTCGTAGGCCCTGCCCGCTCGCCGCCACGTATGCAGCTTAATGAGCATCGGCGACAAACGCGTCTTGCGATATCGGTACGCCCGGTGCCGAGCCGCAAGACCAGGCAGCCCTTACGGCACCAGGGGCCCCAGGCCACACGGCTGCCAGAGCCACAACTCCCGGACTCGATCAAAGAGACAGCAGAGAAAAAGGCAATCGGGCCAAACAACGCAGCTTCCGTACTCACTCAATTCAGGCTTGCGATTACAGCGCGGGCAATATTCCCTACTGCTTCAAGAGTGAAGGACTTTATAATTTTAGTGTCTGAGCTTCGCACAGCAGAAACGTCCCGCCTAAATGGCGCACTGAAAAACCTCTGCGCTCACATGCTCTAGCGCGATGTAGCAATGTTCACTCCGCTGTCACGAAAGTACACCTTTCTTCGGTAGCGATCTCATTCACGCTAGCAGTGAAACGTGTCAAGTTCGGACAACGAGCTTTTCTCACAGTGAACAACGACGTCTTACATGTTCCGAGAGCCAGCCCCACGTTGGGCGCCAGATGTGGGATAGATAGTGATAAAAGTAGGCAGGTTACATTCACATGCAATAGCAAAGCGAGTGACGAGAGACACTAATCCAACTTCTTCTCGTTTCGCCAAGCTAGCAAGCTTTCTACCACCCCGCGACTGCGCGCTGTACCGCGCAAACTGTGGCGGGCCGTGTCTCAAGGGAACAAAGGAACTGACAAATGTTTTTGGTCCTTGACATTTATTAGTTAATAATAAACATACAAAGAACACGCAGGCTAGCTGGTTGACGGCGAGGATGTAGTTCCCCGCCGAGGAAGTTTAAGGGAATCGAGAGGTACGAATCACAGTGCCAACACTCATCTCCGGGACGTCTCAGCGGGCTCGCGTTTGCCTCTCTGGAACGCCAATAGCAGCCATTGTCACCCTCCTTTTCACCCGATCGTCGAAGAAACGAGGTCAACAGGCGCCTCCTGTAGCCTTACTTCCCAAGCTCAAAACTTTCACTGCTTGCCTCCGGCGCTTTCTCGCCGGCCGCAAGACACTGCATTGGCGAGGAGGTAGATCCCCTCGCCGATGTCTCGCCAAGCAAGTTTCCAAGAGGAGCAAGTAGTGCGGCGAAGCCGAACGAAAGGGAACGCACTGAGGTCGCCTTCCTACACCATGCGAACTGAGAGACCTTTCGGTTTCTTTGTTTGCTATCACTTTATTTAAATACGCTCTGTCCTCATCATTTGCAGCTCCAAATTATTAGACTTGAAGAGGGGTAGGTTACGTTTTGAGGTGTACGGCCGAGTTGCATGAAGCCGAGACAAAAGAGGGCCCCACGGAAAATCGGGGAGAGGGGCTTTGAAGACAAATAAAAATAATTCAGCGAATGGTCGGTAATATTTTTCAATAATTAATAACGATCTGGCTATGTGTGAAGATGGTGAAAAATGCCACTGCTAGTGATCAATTCTCTATTGTTGTCTCGTCGTTCAATCCCATGTGACGCCAAAATTGGGGTGTCAGCTTTGATATGGCTAGTTACAGGGGAGGGTGGATGTTCTGACGACGTGTTAGGAGCCGCATAAGACACCACCGCGGGCCAATCGTGGCGGGCGGGCTGTAGGTAGCCGACTCCTACTCAGTAAGTGACGCTCGTATGTAAATATTTCGGCCTTCACTGTGTGTATGTTATGTAAATATAAAAGGACACATATCGCAGGCAGCGGGCGTGTGATTTGGGTTTTCTTTAGTGCCATTCAATTTCACTTTTTTGTTTATTTTCCACTATTGCTTCACCTATTCGCTAGTATACCTGCTCCCTGCCATTATAAATCATGCGTTGGGAAATAGTAAACAAGAATAACTTATTTTGCGATAATATACCATGAAACGCAAAAAGGGGGTATTGTAAATTTAAAAGTCGTCTACACAATGCGATTCGAACTGCTTAGAGGAATCTCGGCGAAGAAGTTATTTATAAAAGCCGCTCTGAAGACGTTTTGTAGCTGGGCTAACGCGACGCTTATAGCTGTCTATCTTTGTTCTGCAAGACGTCTACAGGGCATCTTGCAGGATGTCTCAGCACCTTCTTATTGACGTCTATATAACTTCTTTTTATGGAGTTTTAAGAACTTTTTCAGATGTTTCAGGAAAAACTTTATCTACTTTTACTCAAGGGTTTCTTCATGTCACCCGCTACATGCTTTCTCTGTACATACATGTTAACCTCAAATATAACTTCGAGCCCTCTCCACAATTAACACACCAAGCAGGTGCTTTTGGAACACTGACTCGACTCCCCACTGTTCTCCGAATAAATATATTTCCTTACTCTGCCACGCAGTTTAAAGGAACTTAATCGGATAAGAGCTAGTCATTTTTGTGTGTTCTGGAAGCACCCACTGCGCATGGTAATGGTTGACAACTGGCAGCAACATCCACAGCCGGCGGGTGTGAATAGGGAAAGCATCAAGCGGGCAGCACAGCTCAAGGTGATGTGAACACAACATAAATAGGGGTGTTCGCATAAACGCAAAAGAATAGAGTTGCTTGATGCCGGCTAGGTCTGATTTGACGTGTTTTGGGTCCTGTGTACAAAACAATGATAAAATCAACCAGTGATCTTTTAAACACGAAGCTTTATTTGTAGTCCAACATTAGGTATATGTGTTAAATCAGTAGGAATCACAGGAGAAAGCGCTCACAAAAGAGGTACCCTTCAAACCGCTATATACTTGTGAGCCGGGATGGTAGCTTCATGTGGCAGGTATCACATGTATAGCTTGTTTCTATGAATATGAGTGTCCTTCCATTCTAGCCTCCAACCCTGTTTCCCCATGCCATGGGGATGCCTGGATGGAACACAATGCACCGTGCCACTTACAATGTGCACCAGTAGTGAGCAGTGAATGTTATCAGACACGCAGCTGCCTATTAAATTTCGTTGAAGTGAAAGCAAGCCAAACAAATGGTTCGTTGGGGCGAGAATTGTGTTGCGTTGAGTTCTCTGCCTAACTGGTGGGGAAATGAAAATATTTCTTCGAAACGGAAATTTCGTTGAAACAGAGTTTGTTGTAGTGGTGCTCGACTGTATTATCCGTGGGTACAGGTGCCAGAAGGCAAGTATAAAAGTAAGGCTGCAGTAATTTTTATTCTTTACCAAAATGAATAAATTTCTAGGAACACAGAAAGGAATGTCCACCAGAAGTTCCAAATTCTCACACCTAGAGGTGGACACCAGCATGTCCACTCATGTGGGGAGGGGGGGAAGGCTATGACAGGCAGATAGGGAGGAGAGACAAAGGCGAGAGGGGGTATTGATTATTGTGTTTTACGGGCCGACGCTGCACAGGCGCTGAGGTGCGCCATAGTGGAGGGCCCCAAATTATTATATTAACCACCTGCACGGGATCACGAGCACAAGGTCGTTTTTGCTTTCGACCTGCATCAGAAAAGCGGCCCCCACATTTGAGAAGTGAATCTGTGACCTGAGGCTCAGCTGCACAACGCGTTAGCCATTCGGCCACAGCGGCGTGTAGTGGGGTATTAAAAGGACACCGAAGCAAATTTGCCACGCTGCTGTCTTTTTTTTTGAACTGCGTAGATTGGCTCAAATAAATACAGTTTTCATCGTTTATCCTGTCGATAAGTGGGGTACTTATTTTATGAAGCCTCAAAAGGTAAAAAATGTCATGCGCAGTCTGCGGCAGCCACAGCAACTAAAGGAGTGACGTTCATACAAGTTACTACGTGATTGGACGATGTCCAAGATTAAAATTAAAAACCAGTTTGTTTCGGTCCTGTAAAATACCGTATTTACTCGCATAATTTGCACACCCTTAAGTTTCGCCAGGTTTAGAGAAACAAAATTTCCCTACATATTGCAGTGCCTTTCTTGCCCAAGACAACCCATCATCGCGCCCACCTACAAAGGACGCTTTGAACGGCTGCATGGCGCATTGGAGCGCAGTGATACACGCATGATACACGATACTTGGCGTGCATAGTCCCTTCTTTTTTTTGTCACTTCTTTCCGTCTCCGTGCCTGACTTTTCCTCTCCGTCACCTATCTGTTACAGAGCGTAGGCGAGAACGAACATTCAGGTGTCCTACCCCACTACATTTTCCCTCTCCGCTCTTCCCAACACACGCACACCACTTCTACCCGCCGCGGTGGGACAGTAGTTAAGGCGTTGTGGTGCTGAGCACAAGGATGCCGGTTCAATTACGAGCCGAGGCGGCAGAAATTTTGATGTAGGAAAAATGAAAAAATGCCCGTGTTTGAGATTTAGGCGCATGTGAAACATCCCCAGGTGGTCAAAATTATTCTAGATACCTTAATACGGCGCACCTCATAGCCTGCGTTGCACTGTCGCATTAAACCTTACAATCAATCAAATCAATCACATCACTGAGGTCGTCCTTTCCGCGGGAGTCAGAAGTGCTCAAGTGTGAGCCTTCCTCCTCCTTCTCATTCTCCTCCACGGTGAGAATTCCCACACAACACGCACAAACACCTCTGCGGAGTGGGAAGGTCTAACTTCTGCGCTGGAGGAATGACGGCATATCAGCCCCGCTGCGGGATTGCCCCAGCCTTGCCTTGTGCCGGCTCCACTTTTCTGCGTTTGCGCTGCGACGGAATCTTCTGCCTCTCTTTCCAGCATATGCGCTGTGACGGAATCCAACCTATGTGTACTTTTTTCACCGCCAGTCAATCACCTTTTGTTACAGTAGGACGGGCTACAATAATTATACAGCTAAATTTAAATTCACTCAGTGTAACTGAGTTTGCTGAACAAAAATGAAACCGTGCCACCGCAAAGCACTTCAACGTGAACGACAGCCACGTGCGGTATTTTTGAAAGCAGAAGGGTTCACTCCAAAATACGAAACCTGGAAGGAGGGTGTTTTGGGGACGGAAACAAGGAGTTTCCTTCACAGAACTTCGTCAGTTGCTTCCGTTGCTCCGCACTGACATCGCGAAGATTTTTCGCTTTGTTACGACTTCCTAGTGCTGCATCAGCTAATTCAGAGGGCACTACACATCAAGTTGAACATGGGTTTTTACCTCTTTTGTTCCACCCTGAATGTCTTTTCGTAAACAAAGGAAGCACCTGTTGGGGTACTGATGCGGTGATTGGATATGGATCTCAAGGTGAACAGTGACCATATGTTTTGGATCTATTCCCCCCGATCCAAAGAGGAATGCTTCTGTTCACGTCAGCACATACCAAGCTGGTAAAAAGGGGAATCACTACATCAGCTCTTAGGAATGCATTGCAGCGCTCGTGCACACACCGAGCTGAGGCGAATTTCTGTTCACAGGTGGATGACTGATGAAAGCATGGCTTCCTTGCGACCTTATGTTGGCAGTTGGAGAGAAGCTTCTTGTTGAGTCACGCACCAAGAAGATGTGAGAACGGGAAAAGGGGGACAAGATGGCCTTTTTACCTTACGTTCACAATGTTGGGCACACGATAAAGAAAATAGTGAAAAGACGAGGGTTCATGTTGTTTTTTCGTCCCCTAACAAGCTACACAAGTTGTGTAAGCGTGTAAACTCCGCGGAAAATAGACATGCCGGGTGCCAGAAAAGACAAGAGAAGTGCTTTGTTAACTGTCAAGCATGCGTCATCTACGAAACCCCCTTCTCCTGTGGGTGATCGTACATTGGCCAAACGGGCCGATGCATGATGATCGACTGAGGATACACGCCAAGAGCCTCCGCACGTTTACCGGCAGCAACCTGGCCACCCACTGTGGAGACTGCAATTGCTGTGCGCCTCGCCTCGAGGCATGCGAAGTGACAAGGCGCTACAAAGGTGCACGCAGGAGGGCGATTTTTGAAGCGTACGCGATATTTAAAATGAAAGCGAAGATTGCGTCAGTTCACCGTCGGTGTCTCTACTAAGCACTGACATCGCCAATCGTAATAGGACTCTTGGGGGTGATTTGTAGTGCCCTTGGACTATCCCGGCATTCGCCTTCTTTGTTTTTGTGCGAAGCGATTGCACATGCCTAGTCTAGAGTTCCTTGCCCCCCGTGTTGCTCTTAGCCTTTTGGCTGTGGTTTTGTTTGTTTATATTCGTTTTGTGCCCTAGGTTATCGCAGTTTCCTTCATGATGTGTTTTTCACTCAGATAAAAATTGACTTGCTATTCTGCAACCTGTGTGCCTAATCGTCTTCTGTTGTGTACCCGTTTTATGCGCATTTTTATTTTTGTACTTATAATAACTTTGATGACGCTTCTCCCGCCTTCAATTGGCCTTAGATTTTCTACTAGCATACCTTCAGCGAGCGTGGTATGTGTGAAGCGACTTTAAGCTGAATACAGACTAAAAAATAACAAACTAAAGAGAGTTATTTCCAGGCACAAACGGGTGTTGGCATAGTTTTAAATGAGCAAACAATTTAGGACGACCTGCCCGTGGTAGGAAAACTATACACTGGACCGACTGACCCTGTTGGAGGGTCAGCGAGCAGCGCAGTAGCACAATCAAGCCATCTTCTTTTTAATGTCATACAAAATGTCATAAGAAATCAGCAAGAAGGATTCAGAGGAAGGCAGCATTTTCGAATTGATTTTTTCTACGGAATAAATTCACTTAACAGCTGCGATTGGTGGAAACATGGCCTAGAGACTGCAGACTACAATTTTCTTTAGCTTTCCTGCAATATTTACAAATCAGTTCAGCATCCCTTAAAAAGAGGTATTAGAAAAAGACACACACACATGCGCAAGAGAACATAAAAAATAAAACAAACAAACCCTCAGTTACTCAATGTTGTTTCAAATCTCCTGGCTGGGAGGCGAAGCGTGGGCATGACTCCTGAGGCGTCCAGGTAGGAGCCCAGGGCCTCGTGGACTCTGTCCCGCTTCCTGGGACAGCCCGGCAGGAATAACAGCTGGTCGAGCAGCCGAAGATTCCGCCATGCGGCAAGCAGCTCGCCTCCCTGCTGTTAAATCTGGCCACTCTCTATGGGCAGCAGGCAGGGCTGTCAGCCACTCCCAGGGGGTGTTTTTTAGATTCAACGCATCTCATGCTCAGGGCTGTGTCCCTCCCTTCCTTGTTGTCGTTGTTGTCTACCGTCTGCACTCTACTGAGCATGCGCGTCTCTTCAGCCCCATCAGTGTTTGGGCTGACGTCAGCGCAGTCCACTATAAAAAGAAATAGTTAGGCGGCGCCCGGTTTCAATCCTACGACTCTCTGACCGCAACTGAAAGTACGTGGCGCTCTCCCCACTGCGCTACTAACAGAGACGGGAGCATGTTGTACGAATGCGCCTTATGTTCTTCACTTTATTCAAACTACGTCAAGAAGCTACTGATACAACAAAGCACGCAAAGCTGAACGTCAACGGAAACGACGAACTAAAAACTTATTGGAACTTCAGTCGATCCCATGGCTGCTTCGCATAATACTCAGGGTTCCCCTAGGGGAAGAATTTTTCATTTCTGCTCGCGCGCCCACATGGTGCACAGGACGGCCGAGGGCTGCTGTCGGGACGGTCATGCAGCCGACACTAGTAGGGCATCCTCTCCACAGCCTCGAGTCTGGGTGCTGGGTGCTCGCGTGCCGCTGGATAAGCAAGTAGGCATCATCCTCTGCCGCCTGAGCTGCGAGCTGCCCTCTCGAAGTAATGCTATTGGATCGAGTAATTTTGGAGCAGCGAAAAGTCGGTTTTGTTGCAGCCAGAACGACCATTAGGATTTGAAAGATATCGCTTGAAGGGGAGGAAAACAACTTATAGGAGCCCCAAAGGGCACACAGAAATGTTTAAACAAGTACAATGACTATGTGAAGAAGAGTTTCTGGCGCACGGATGTCTTTTACAGCAATTATGAAATGCCCCAGGACAAGCTTCAAAAGAGTTGGTGAGAGGGTTACATTCACCACTTGAGCCAACAGACCATCAAGGAAGTTGACTTTCATTTAAAAAAAGGACCATCTGGGTAGCATTCAATTTGGTAGGCTACATAACTTTCCATAAAACCAGAATGAATAAAACACAATCACTTAATGCGGATAGGTTTGATGTGCATGAAAACAGAACATCCTGAAGGTAAAATGACTACATAGCAATAAAACACAAAGTGACTAGAACCCCTGAAAACACTTTTGAACTTGTAAGTATTTGTTCTAAGCAAAAAACCTATATATGATCAGCATATTGCAACAAACATTATCAATTTTTCTGATGTTTCAAATTGCCAAAAAGTTTTCCAAAGGGGTAAACATTGTGCGCATTACTTTGCCTTCCTTCAAATCAAGAGTGACGGCTATGTTAAGTAAGCATAAAATGTACCGAAACAAAACTGACACTTGTGCTAAACCCACGTTTCCCTGCTTCAATATGCGTCAAAGTAGAACTGTCGTGACAGGTCCAAAGTTGTTTTTTCTGCCATTTTGTCTTGTGCTGCCACCATTCTTGCTTCACCCTCAGCTAGAAAAGACTCCCCACTTTCGACATAAGTGAAGCTCTTGGACTTTATGCAGGGGCCAATTAGATGCTCCGCATTTGCCACCATGTTGTTTCTGGGGTCTCCACTTCTCGCTGGAGCCTGTCTCAGCCATTGTAACTAGGACCAGCCTTGGCTGGGTGAAGGCACTGCTGCTTATCTGCCGGAGCTTTTCAGCCGCTATGCGCTCTTGGCACTCTTTGCTCAACGTTTGTACTGCACTCAAAAACTCTGGTGTCACACTGAAGCGACTTGCATCTCCTTCAACGCGCTTGGAGAACGAAGCAATGTGCCTAATTTCATTACAGTTTGTATCGCACACTGAGACCTTTCATTAAGGTGCAAAAAGAACTTATTGAAGCCCATTTCCACAACCGCATTTCTATGTGGAATGCACAGCAATGCCTTCACTAGCCTAGTCAAGAGAGGGAGTTTGGTTTTGTTGTCAGCCTCCTTCTCAAACCTCTGCTGCCAATACTCGTCAGCCCGTGTAGACGGATCTGATCAACATGTTCAAAATGAGTGAGTGTGTATTCATCCATCAAAGTCAAGACATCGCAGGGTTAGATCACTTGCAGCAGCCTGGTAGCTAGCATCCTAAAATGAGCTCTTGAGGACTTTTCTTTCCTCAGATGTTGGCCTAAGAAGTGCAGCCTCTGCAAAATGACGTCGTTGAACGGCTGTCGCGCAGAAGCCACTCGGCGCATTTTATGTAAGGGATTCCTTACACTTCAACGCCCGTGGCGTAAAGGACTCCTCCCTCCAGAGAGCGCCACATCGAGGGAGCCCGGCGGAACGAGTCTTCGGCGCAAGATTGGCGCATATTGCTTGAACTGAAGAAGGATGTGGCAGGATGTACCTTTCGGCACAGTTAGGCGCAGATATCACATCACTGACTCGTTGCCCCTGAGCTCCCTGTGTCTGGGCACCAACTGCGGCCGCATCCAGACACTACGAAAAAGCACTCCCTGCACCAGGAGTGAGCACAAGTCGCTCTCCCGTATGCGCAGCAGGGCACAGAACTGGGGTCACGCCCAGGCTGACACCCACCAGCTCGGCTGTGGCTTAGGACCCGGCGCTCTATAGCAGCGCCTGCCGGGTAACCTCGCCTAGCACGGGGCCTGCTGAGGCTGAGCCCTGTCGCTGTCGCACAGAGCCGCCCGAATAGGCTGGGATGTGGCCCTTCCGGTCATCTCGGACGATGGCCCGGACCAGCTGAGCTGCGCACAGTGTGGCCTCCATTGTTTGCTGCACTTTCCCAAGATTTCCATTTGCACCGCAGCCCCCACAGCAGGGGACCAACCAGTGCCCTCCCATTCACCGAGGCCACCACCTGGGCCATTTTATGATTAGATAAAAATAGCAGTTCAGAAGGAGACAAAACATATGTAACTTAGGAAATATGATATAACGGTGTTGTAAACATTGCTAATCCGCAAATGACAATGGTCTTAGATTGGCAAGCCTGTCGAAATGCCCTGTAGCTGGCTAAACAGCCACTACTTGATCTCCCAGGTACAAAGCTGAAATTGAAGCCATTGTCATCTTCTGCCCTAACATCATTTTGACGCCACTTTAAACCACTCTCGAGTAGATATAACAACCTAGGACAAACCAATGAACGTTTATAAATATTCCTAGGTGAACCCTGAAGACAAGAAAACTAGACACAAGGGCAGCGATGCAAAGCGGTAGCACGAAGGGCAGCAAGCATAAATTTCACAGCTTCTCTCTCATTTAGTCCACACAAATAGCATACCACATCCTGCCAAAACCTGATGCATCCAGCATAAGTGGTAATTGCACTGTGAACACATCGTGGGTCTGCAAGGAAAATACCAATTGTAACATCAGCTGTACACAAAAAGTGGTTATTTGCTGTAAATGAGAACCGTTGTAATCGACCACGTGCAAGCGTGACTTGGCCTACTCACACATGGAAACGTAGATCAGCGACACCTCCTTGGCAGCTTTGCGCACATCCAGGTCTTGAAAAGACACCCTGAAGGCACCAGCTAGGAGCCGTCAAAAATACGAGATAATGAATTGCACCCAACTTAAACACTGTGGCAATTTGAAAATTAAGGTAAGCAAAACTTGTTATCTCGTGGTAAACAAGGAGGCAGAGCGGTTTTACTACTCTAACATGAAAATATCTCACTGCACTAGGACAAAAAAGTGAAAAGCGCTTACCAGCCTTTGCCCTTGAAAGAGCTTATAGTGTTCAAATATCTCAAACCTGCTACAGTGAAAGGCTTAGAATGAATAAAACTCTAGGGAAGTGCCTTGAATATGCACACAATATGTTGGGTAGGTCTGGTACTATTCATAGCTCAAATGTATTAGCCAAAGAAAACTAAAGTATGTGAGAAACTAGCAATACCATTGCAAACTTTGTTCATAAACACACGTTTGCAGCTAGCTAATGTGCCATTCACCTTTCGTCATACTGTTTTATGTGACAGGAGACAACAAAAATTGAACAAGCAGTAAAGCAAATGTGCAGTGCTTCTTAAAGAGCCTTCTTAAAGGGCCTTCTTAAAAATGTGCTTCTTAAAGAGCCGGCTTCATTTTTATCTCAGACAGACATTCGCGAAATATGCCCATCATGAATATCTCTAAACAAATGATCACATCAACAATAAATGCAGTATGGAGATATGGTAACGCCTAGCGCCAATGCGAATTGTTATTAATTGGCCCTTCTCCAGCTTTATTTTTGGTCCTGATTACAAAATTGCGGAACATGAATTTCATGGGGGTTTTTGGAAACAGATGGTGCATTAGCCCCAACAATTTGTGTTTGGAGCAACAACAATGACTCCATTATTTCCATTGTTGTCTTTCGAGTTGTGTGACTACGATTATTGAATTGTTAAGTTTTAGTTTGCGGACGCACCGTAATGCGCAACAACTGTCTCGTATTTGTAATCTCCATACGCTAAACTGTGCTCTTAAGCGCATTGGCCTATGACGATTTTATCACGTCAAATGGACCTTACAAACAATTTCTTATTCAGTCTCTGTAGTCACGCGTGTGTTATCTGCTGGCTATTTTCCGGAATCTCTGAAAAACATTGCGCACTTGCGGATCTACTACAAACGTCTCGGTCTTTTTCGTTAGTGTCATCTTGGGGGCAGTCACAACAGACAATAAGTGGAGCCTGGAAGACAATACTACCGTCTGGTCAACGTAGCCTGACTGAGACGTTTTCGTTTACCTTTATTTCTTCTCGATCAGTGCGTCATAAGTAATCTGAGAATGTGAACGAAGAACAAATAAACGGGGTTACAGCATGAAACGCGCCAAAAAAATTCAGTTGCTTGCCCCCCCCCCCTTTGCCTTATAGCGTATTTACGTTACACTCAATCGTTGTGCTTAGACATCACTGAAATTTAGGTCTCAAAGTTTTGCGCAAGACTAGTCTATAAAGGCTGAACGCGAGCTCGGCTGTTAGCCTGTGCATTCGTTGTAATGTACCGTTTCAACATATTCCTTTAACGAGAAAGGTAATGTCAAAAGTTTGCAAGCCCAAGCGTGTACGTCTTCACAAATTGTGGCGCTGGGTACCGGCGTGTGCTGCGTGCAGAGTTCGCCAAACTACGGTACTGTGCAGTGATGGCTCATTAACGACGAGCGCAAGAAACTACTATTTATCGCACTACTACTCACCTTTGTTCGTGTCGAGTCGTTTCCAGACGCTTCGGGAACCGCGGCAGCTTTCACACATATAAAGGCTTCAGCAAGGTATTTTGAAGATGCATATAAAACACCATTTACCTATTTACTCTCTGAAAAGTATTTGTTTGCGCAAATAACCTTACAAACGAAAAAGAAACTCATTCGTACGACCAACACCACCAATGGTTGTTGTGTTTGAATTGAAGCGACACAGAAACACCTGGTGGTGCTGGAAACTACTACCCCAAACGAATAAATTAAGATAAAAATATTTTCACATAACAAAAACCAAAAAACTTTTTTAAAGCCACGTTTTTATTCAATACAATAACTTACTTATTTACGTGCAATTTTAAATGCTTCTTATCCTTTTTTCGAGTGACCAGCCAGCGTGCGCTTTTTGAAGTTTGCGGTGGTTCGATTCTAGAAGTTTTGGATTAGATCAATTACACTTGCGCCTGTGTAAATGCTTCTTTAGGTCTTCGGTACTTTGCACATGCATTTTTGGGCACTCTGCCTAGCTTCGGCACAGTGTGGAGCAAGGAAACAGCGAGGTATTTTCCAGAAAGCTGGAATAGGGTCGTTTGCTTCGCTCAACGCTACGAGCCGTTTTGGCAGACAATACCTTTATTATCCCAAAATTTCTCAGTTGGGTGACCCAGCTGTTCACTTTTGTAGCTCCAGAAGATGCTGCTTGATGTGTGCATTGTGAGTGCGAGCTTATGCCATAACGACTAGCTAATCACTAGCGCCAACTTTAGTGCCATTATGCCGGCTCAGCTCCAGGCCCAAACGCGGTCTGGAACGCGCTCGTTATTTCAGGTAGTATGACGTAGTTCACTGTTGCACAGTCGAACAAAACATTGCAGTCTGATTCGCCTCGCCATGCCTCTTCAATGCTCCAGCCTTCATGCCCAGCCAGCACATCTTGCGCAGTCGACGCCCAAGCCTCATTGCAACCACGCAGCTGCGCAAGTACGACAACGCGGTAACTAAGCCGGCCTTCGCCGTTGGACCAGTTCGACAGCCATTGCGCTATTTTGTCTTCTTCGCCCAATCGTTTTGCGCGGTTCACTAGCTCGCCTCCTCGTGCGCGTCGGCGCTTGCTTGCTGGCGGACGCTCCAGCAAGATTGTGTTGTGTATGTGACCGCCTGTGTGCAGCCGTCTCGGCAAAATATCGTGCTGGGAATTGTGTGGGAGCGGCTCGTCTGAGTGACAATGTCTCGCCTAGGCATAGACCTCATACGGGAAGAATTTGCACGGCGACAGCTGGACACCGCTGGTTTCCAAGAGCTCATTCAGCGACTGGAAGCCGACATTTGGCAACCGCGTGAAGCTAGCCCCCAGGTTGAAGCGAGTGCTTCTGCTTCGTCCGCCGCTGCGCCTTTTACGTTAGACACAGCCGTGGTACTTAGCCTTGCCAGACACAGTGCCAAAGACGGCCTGTAACATGATCTGTAGCCTTTGCCAGAGGAGCCGCAATGGCAAGTGTTAGTAACCCAAACGTTGCCTTCAAGAAGTGCCCCTGTCGAATGCACCATTGCCTCCGACGCGGTGTTCCAGCGCCATAATCCTGATATTTCATCATCCCGCTTCACAGCCAGTCCACTCCTAGCCAGCTCGCAGTTATAAATGGTACATTGGCCGAACACAGAGCTGTTTTTCCTCCCCACAGTCATGATCTTGACCATATCACTGCTATGAAGCACTGCATTTACCTGCTAGCGCGTTGCCCTACAGTTGGAGCTCATACCGATACGATGCAGAAGGCAAGGAGTTCCTGAAAACAGTGACCCAAGTGAACTATGGCTTTCAAGGAAGAATGTAATGACCTACAATCAAAGCCATCCTCCATGCTTTGCTCAGCGCAGCAGAGCAACCGCTAATTCCACAGCTTCTGTGCGAATATAAAATGAGTAAAGACCAGGAGCTTCAATTAAAACAGTACGGCATCTGTGGCCCCCTCCGCTTCCTTCTTAGGCTCCAGATTCCATACGCTTGACGCGGTTGGGTGGCGAAACCGAGTTCTGTTCGGCCAGTTCTGACAAAGGAAGTAACGCGCATACAGAATTTCTTAAAGAGCCAGAAAGAGTTCATACCATCGGTGAACCACCTGTCAACTACTTTCGGCCCAGACAACAGCAAGCCCAGCATGCCGAAATCTTTATCTATGGCCACAAAATGTGAAAAACGCTCATGAGCCAGCCGCCTACAGGTTCCAAGCCCGTCAACAACGGCAACCAGCCACAGCCTGTGCAACAGCCAAAGCGCAACTCCAGCCGTCTGTGGTACCAGGAGAGACCAAGGAGAACTTGTGCTGCCCCTGGCTGACCACTGCGTGAGTGGCATCGATGTACTTCAGCTGGACAAAGCCCAAGCTCGAAAGTTTGGCAGCAGCATGGACCATTCAGCATTTTGCTACAAAACGATCAAGGAGTGCCGGCGTAGCACTTGTGGCATAGTGTATGCCTTACGCACTTTCATTTGAGAGGGTGTCGGCAACCTCCTGTCGGAGGACAACTGGCACGCCTTTCACAAACCTCGACGCCAAGGCTAAGGCCCTTACCACGCTTCAGTGTGCATAAAACTGCCAGTGCAAGGAAGCCGGCCCAAAGTAGACTCACCTCTGCAGTGCAGCTTCAACGGGCACAATGCGCTTATTGGCTGTCTAGCCACCTAGATGACTTTGCGCCCGAGTGAAGCGTGCGGCAGTGTTTCCCCCGCGTGTATGAGTGTTGTGTCCATTGTGGATAATGTGCGCATATCACTGCCCGCGAGCCGTGGTCAACCAAAGCGGGGCGGGGTGCGAGCAGGCACTTTTGCCGTAGTCATTTGGTGATCACTAGCGCCACCTTCAGTGCCGTTACGCCGATGCAGCTCCAGGCCCATGCGAGGTCTGAGACACGCTTGCTTGTTTGTGCTTCATTTGTTCCCGCTTCCGGCGTGGTCAATCGTGTTGTATAATGTTCAAATAAATCCTTTCCTTGAAATAACTCCCATTCGCCTATCCATGCCACCAGAATGCCCTAGCCTCCATGTCCAGCTCTCTCGGTACCGCATACGGTGTAATTTATCAATTGCGAGGTTGACCAGAGATAGCGCAAAAATAAAGTAGAGTGGTTTTAGCAGCAAAATATTCAACAATCAAGGCCTAAACCTAGAAAATAGCTGCAGTAATTTCATTAAAGCGGCAGATTTGAAGATCCACGGCGAGTAAAACGAATCACGAAGAAGGAATATGGCTTGAATGTTTTTGAACAAAATAGTTTGGGATTGAAAATGTAGGTGATTTCTTTCTGAAGTTTCACGTCGCAATATTTTAATTTAGAAGCATGAGTGTGTGCTTAAATTTGTTTTGAAAAGTGACATTCAGCGTATTTAAGTGCAAATGTCAAGGAAAGGATTTCTAGTAAATTTATAATGAGTGGTTTTTGAAGTGTCAAGACACGTAAGAAACAAATAGGCATCGGTAACACTTCTTTACAATGTCTCCGAATAAACCTGGCTGAAGCGACGTTTTTAAAACCTTTTGGAGTAGCAAATAATCGTGTTGCTCTCAGCAAGACATCTTTTGCATGTTTACAATTAAACTTATCAAAACTGCTAGCAGAAAACGTCTGCAAGATGTCTTCGCGTAGATGTAGGCGATTGTAGCTGTTTCAAGCTGTTTGAAGACTTCTTCAAGATGACTTGTGTTTATTGGGACCGGAATTTTCAGTCATTTTCAAGGCAGTGCCGTGCCGGTTGTGTCAGCTGAGCTGGCTGTGCTTCTCGCGTCCGCTTGCATTTTTTTGATAAAGCAACGTTGGCAGGTACCTCATACTATAGGAGAGCAGCGCTCTGTGCTTATGATACCTGTAATATTTTCTCTGTAGACCGTATACAAGAAGAAAGAACGATAATTATTAACAGGAAGCTAGACCACCCAGCCTGGCGATAATGACCCATGTTGCAGGATCCGCAACAGCTCGCTGTAAAGAAAGCCGATAATTGGGCTTCTTGAAGCTAATAATATTTTCTTTACCCTTTGCAACTACTGTAAGGACTATTCCATTTATATGCAGTCAAACAATAGCACCACAACGCCATTATTTATGTGGAGTCAAGTTTCCTCTGCCTTGAAATTGAAAACTAGTAGAGAGCGGCGACGGCCGTCTGCTTTTGTACTACCTAGACACGTCGTACACGAGGGGGCTCTGTATGCGACCAAAACTACAGCGCAGGAGCCCTATACCTGCAAGAAACACAGTTTGCTACTGGAATGCTATGAACCCATTAGTATTTCGAACATCAAGTAGAACCCACAATGGTTAAGACTCATGAAGTTTGAACTTCTGAAAGGGAAGAACAACAACAGAGGGTAGCTACTAGGAAGCAATAGTGCATCTCAGCAATTTGAAGTTTGAAAGAGCAGGTGATTTTAGCTTGCCTTATGGCTTCAAGGTGACGCCTAGCACTTTACGCTCTGACAGGTGATTGTAAACGAAGGTTTCCTTTCTTCTTCCGAACTAATGAGGCGACTCGTATTCAATTTACGCACGTTTTCTGAGCATACATGCGGGATTGTGCATTGTACGCCTCCTCCCCGTCGGCATGGTGACGATAGCATCCGCACTTCTGATGTGAAAACATGACGCTCCAACCAGCCACGACAACACACAACGCTAACTCGTGTCCAAATTGACTCCGTTCGTAAAGAATACGTTTTTAAAGCGATCAGCATAGGAGATATACATTAGTTTTACGTAATTTTACCATAATACTCATTTCTTTTTTCCAGTGAATAGGTGACTCATCAACGTTTCAAGACGTTGGGTGTGTTTTTCTAAGAGAACCTAGTCGCGGTGACGTTTCATCCGCTTTGTCCTCGGCGGAGCATAATCGAATTCGTATAAATGGAATTCTTCATGCATTGGAGTTCTAGGCAGCTAGCGTGAATGAAACGTACAGTACAAAGGATCCAAATAGTGGAATATTTTAGGTTAGAAATCACGAGCGGTTCCTGAACGTGTCTTGTAATTAATATGCCTAAATCATGGATACAGGTTGTGTACATTAAACGAATAAAACACGATAATTTTAACAACTGAATTTTTTTGAACTCCATATTGCGTCTTCTTGGTCTATTGCCTCAGTTGGGGTCCCCAGATGCATGGTTCTTGTGGATGCGTTTTCGTTCCTTATTCCGTGTACCGGTGTGTTGCAATTTCTCCCTATATTTTTAGGTTTGGAGCACTTTAGAAGCCGGTCTTTTTGTAGCTCGTTCAAGGCCCCAGTGTCTAGCCACCTTACTAACATGTAACGTAACGCGCTACTTATTCAAATATGGGATTCGAAAAGATTACTGCTTCCTCTGTCAACGCCATTGTCAAACCCAACACTAAACCCATTTGGCCACACAGGCACATGTTTCGCGCGTTAGAAGTGTTGGGGCAGATCTTTGCACGTCGTGGTTGCGTTGAGGCTTGCTGTGCTAGGTCACCAATTAGTACAAAATAACATTGAAACCCATAAGCCTTGTGAATTGCCGCTTTTTACGACAAATTAGAGGATACCCTCTCTTCACTACTTTCAGTGACGGCACCAGGCCTATATTCAAAATATTCACTAGACTGCGCCACTGCTCTTTTGTGGAATCACTGTGACGGATTTGACAGTTTCCAAGTTGAGGGAACTTGGAGACTGTCAAGCTTCGTTCGCAGCAGGTTTACTGAGCCCTTTGGTGAATTCTTGCGAAATCCTTTCTTTTTTAACATTTCACCTGTCTACCATGACGTGTGGCTTCTGTGTCGAAGGGGCATCAGATGTTTTTTTAAAAAGATGACAAATCCCCTCCCATGCAGAGCACATCAACTTAGCTTGCAGCATTCTGGGAACGTTTAGGAAACCCCTTCCGCTCACATACAACGATTCCATGCTAGTGCTGTCGATTACACAATATCAAGTTAACTAAAAATTGATCTACCTTTCCCGCAAAGCCACACCATCAGCATATACCAGGAGCTTCTGCTTACACCAAACGACGATTTTGCCACTGTTAATGAGTTCTTAAAACTATTTCGGAGTATATAGTCTGTTATAACGCGAATTACTGATCTGAAACAATTAATCGTATTTCAGGGAGAACCATGAATGAACGCTAGAACAAAAATATGAACGGTAACCAGATGAAATGCACTAACGTGGCTATCTGGGCGTGTTGGTTTAACATGATTACGAGAAGACAGCGCGGTTTACACACGGACACAAGGAAGAGTACCTGACGCATTTCTACTCAATACGCCACTAGGTTGATGTTGGGGATTTAATATAATAAATCTACAATGCAATTTTGTAAATAATGCCACGAACTAGTTATTCGGTTTGATTGTTTATGCTTTGTTTTTACTGCCCGGCCGAGCCCGGCTGTGTTATCTGTGTTATTCGCACGGATTATCTCATTCTGATACGCCGAACGTTCCGCCCTAACGTTACCAGCCTCGAATAATCTTCTTCGATCTATAATGTTCTAGATGTAATCGGCGGTTCGAGAAACACTCGCGCCGAAAGATAAAAGCCCACTGTGTATTGTTTGCGTTGTTAGGGGAGCACGCGTTCGCTCCAATAAATTTGTTTTCCTTGAAGACAACTGCGCCGTCTTTGGCATCGTGGCCTCTGGTGAAGGTGGTAGGTACATGCACCCTAAACCCTCTTCAAGTCGTGCAAGGCCAACCTTGCCATCCGCCGTCAACAAGTCCTAAAGCCGTAGTTTGCACATAAATTGAAGGCGGAAGACATCGCGGCTGGTGCCATAAACAACGCATGCACGATGACCAACGCATCGAGCCCTCCTGTAGTTCTGCAGCAACCCCTGAAACCACCATAATTTCATGGATCACCTACGGAAGATCCTGAGGAATGGCTGGAGCATTTTGAGAGGGTCCGAACATTTATCCTATGGAATGACGACGAAACACTGAGGCAAGTGCTTTTCTACCTTGAAGACTGCGCACGGATTTCGTCCGAGAACCACGAACGCACGCCGACAACCTGACAGTTATTCAAGACCGAGCTCTAAAAAATGTTCACGACTCTGGTACGCAAGGAACGTGCCGAACAGCTGCTTCAGACACGCACGCAGTATCCCAGTGAAAGCGTGCTCGTGTTCGTTGAGGAGCTGAAGCGACTTTTTCTCCGTGCAGACCTAGAAATGAGGGAAGAAAAGAAACTAAAGTTTCTGATGCGAGGGTTTGAGCAAGAGCTTTTCGCATATATTGGCTGCAACCTCCTCCAAGACTTTGTCCGAATATTTGTCTGAGGCAGCCGCGTTGGAGAAGACGCTTAAAATACGAACGAGTCAGTCAACCGCCAACTCAATGTGCTGGTTTCGGAGACTATTGGTGGCGGTGCTATTAACTCCGACACACTACGTGACACCATTCGTGCAGTGGTGAGAGAGGAGCTGCAGAAATGTTTCCCGACGACGCCAAAACCTCAAGTAGCTTTGCTCAGTTACGTGATCTGTGAAGAAGTCCAACACGCTTTGGTAACTTGTATACTATCCGAAGCAACCCGCGAGCCGCTGGCTATGATCAACTCTGCGGCTGTTCGTCGACCCCGCCCTGCTTTAACCCGTCGTCATGAAGCTACGCGGTACCGCCGTCCACTGTCACCACCGTCCACCATGCCGCCGTCCGGACACCAAAACGAGGACATCCAGGAAGACCAACGTTTGGTGAACCGCCAATAATCGTCCGCTGTGCTGCCACTGGGGCGAGGCCTATCACATCTGTCATCGTTGCCCATACAAGAGACTCGGACTGCGTGGTTTCTCCGTCGACGCACCTCACCCGTTCTCAGGGCAACGACGTGGAGAGATCGACGTCTACCTATCTCAAACCAGCCGTGGCCAAGCTCGTTTCAACTATGCGCCATCGCCTTAGTCATACCAATCGCCGAGCTGCCGTAGCAATACGGATTTCTCACATGAAAGGTTCCCGGGAAACTAAAAGCGGCAACGTCCCGAAGTAAAGTTGCACAACGGCGAAAAAATGGGAACCCTCCAACGACGCAGCGACCTGCTGAAGACCAAGATTCCCGACATGCCCTGACCCCGGCGACCCAATCAAAGCCTGACGTGACTCCCAAACACGAGGAACATGCCGATGAGAATACGACGAAGATAACGACACACAGTGCCAGACCTTCAACAAGCACAAGCCGAGATACGGCGCAACGACGCACCTGAACTCGAAGAAGGCAGCGTGCGACGTTCAGCTGTCCATCGAAGGCTTTGAAGTTGTCGCCATCATTAACACGGGAGCCGACTACTCCGTCTTGAGCGGACCATTTGCGTCTAAGTGGAAGAAAGTTATGACGAGGTGGGACGGCCCGCACATACGCACAGCAGGAGAGAAAGTTATGACGAGGTGGGACGGCCCGCACATACGCACAGCAGGAGGCCACCTCGTTACGCCAAGTGGAATGTGCGCATCGCGCGTTACCATAACGGCACTACGTACCCTGCCGTGTTCGGCATTTTGCTACTCTTCTCCCACGACATAATTCTTGAAATGGAGTCTTTGACGGACAACGGTGCAATAATTCATCTACAGGCCAAGTCCATAACTTTTTCCTCCGATCACTCCATGACGCCAGAACCAAACCCCCGACACTGTGCTGCTATCCTGGACTGAGGACTTCAACTCCGGAATAGCCCACGCAACTTCTTCCAACAATAAAGATGTTATCCGTCTCCCACCAGCGCTTCATCGCAAACTCAGCACGCATTGCAGAAGCACTCACTCGCTTGACGACAAAAGCCCCTTTCAGCTGGGAAAACGCTCAAGCAAAAACAAGCTGCGAGCTGCAACAACGCCTGCGAAACCCGCCCGTTCTCGCTCATTTCGACGAAAACGCCGAAACCGAAATACACATGGACGCCAGTGATATAGATGTGGGTGCCCTCCTCATCCAAAAGCAAAGCGGTTGCGAAAAGGTAATCCCTTATGCCAGCCGTGGTCAGTGAAGGAGGAGGAAAACCACTCTGCCTCCTAGAAATAGTGCTTGGCTATCATACGAACTATTTCAAATTTCGCCCTTGTGGGTATGGGAGACCGTTCAAGATTGTGACAGACCACCATGCGCTGTGTTGGCTCTCAAATTTCAAGGACCCATTTTGGCTTCTTGGGCGGTGGAGCTTGCCCTGCAAGAGTTTGATGTTACAATCATCTATAAAGCCGGCCGGAAACCCTCCGACGCCGACTGCCTGTCGCGCGCCCCCGTAGGCCCACCACCACAAGACTCCGATGAAGACAGCGCGTTCTTCGCAGTCGTGCCTCAGAGCTACCTGGCCACCCAGCAGCGTGCCGACCGCAATCTAAGAATCATGATCGACTGCCTCCAGGGACGCTACGCCACCGTTCTCAGGGCCTTCAAACGCAACTTACCTGTATTCAGCCTGAAAAACTCCATCCTCGTGAAGAAGAATTTCATCCCCTGCACAAGAACGAATTATCGTCTTGTCATCCCGGCAGATATTCGTGACTAAATTTTGGAAGCGTGCCACGACGACCCATCTTCCGGACATTTCGGCAGAGCTGGCAAATTTGGAAAGATCCATACAAAATACTACTGGCCCCGCCTTACACACCCGACGTCACCCACTCCGTCCGGAGCTGCCGTGACTGGCAGAGACGAAAAAACCGCCGACGGAACCCGCCGATAGAACCCGCCGCACCTTGTGGGACTGTTTCCTACGCCACAATGCGTGAACAAGTGACTCGTCGTAGCGACAGTATACTTGTCGAGGTATGCTGAGACCGCCGCGCTTCCGAGGGGGACTGCACAAGAATTCGCGAAGTTTTTCATAAACCAACTTGTGCTGCGATACGGCGCCCTTGAAGTCCTAATCATGGACCGCGGAGCGGCCTTCACTGCGGAGCTGATGCAAATACTTATGCTACAGAACCACGGATCACCGGAGAACATCGGCGTACCGCCCGCAAACGAGCGGAGTAACGGAACATTTGAACAAGACGATTGCGGGTATTCTGTCCTTGTACGTCTACATTGAACATAAGACCGTGTAGGAAGTGCCCCCAGATGTCACGTTTGCGTGCAACACAGCTATCCAAGAAACTACGCAGATGATACTGTTCGAATGTGTCAACGGATGACGGCTGACTACGATGCTTGATGACATGTTTTCACACATATAAGACGATGATCTCAACGCCGACGTCCAAGGATACCTTAAGAGTGAGGAGGTGGCCCGCCAGCTCGCTCGAGTTCGTAAAATGGACTAGCAGCTGGTGGATGTCGGCCGCTACACCCTTCCACGCCAAGACGCCGAGTAACACCCAGGGGATCATGTGTGGGTTTGGACTCCCATCCAATGACGCGTACTCAGTGAAAAGCTTCTGCGATGGTATTTCGGACCACACCGGATTCTACAACGTGTTGGCCAACGTACCTGCGAAATGATCCCCGATGTTCATTCCGGCCCATCACGACGGCGCATGCGACCCGAAGTTGTCCACGTGGTTCTTCTCAAACCTTATTGAACAAGATGACGGACTTTTTAGTTGTTTTTCTTCGGACTGTCGTTTTACTTGTGCATCGGGTCGATGCACTCTTACAGGGGGAGTAGAGCTGCGAACTAGGCATTGGGTTTGTTTGTTTGTGTTTCGTTTTTATGCCCGGCTGCGCCCGGCTGTGTTCTCTGTGTCCCAAGCTAAGTGCATCTTTAATTCTTTATTTTTATTCCCCATGGGTTATCTCAGTCTGATACGGAGAGCGACTCGCTTAAAATTCACTAGCCTCGAATGATGTTCTTTGATCTACAATATTCTAGATGTAAATCGACGGTTCGTGAAACACTCACACCGAAAGATAACAGCCGGCAGAGAAGATGCCGGGGTATTCCGATCGCCGACGCTCGCTCGCGTACATCACTTTGCTGACTCGTGCCTCACCACCTCTATTCTTTGAGTTGTTAGGAGAGCACAAGTTCGCTCCAATAAACGTGTTTTCCTTGAAGGCATCTGCATCGTCTTTAGCATCGTGACAATATTGTAAAAGGGACGACTATTTTGTTAGTCTTGGACTGGTTTACTTGCGTGCTGTATTCAGTGCTCATTTTTTGCTTTCTAACCTTTGTTTGGGAGAATGCATAACTTTTTATTCATCTGCGGTAGTCCAATGAAGGAACCAATAAATCAAAATATTTGACCTTGCTCACAGAAAAAGTCCTATATATTACAGGTTATGAAAGTTATGCTCATATGTGTACCTGAGCTTCAACTTTGCTGCAGTGATGTCAGATTCTTTATTGTGCTTTGTATCCTTAAATATGTTAATTATTTTTGGGCTGTACTAAAGGAAAACAATTTTGTCCATACCTGTGTAGGTCGGTACACACAAATTTTTATGTATTCTCCTAATTTCAGTCTTATGGACAGTTTCGTACAGCGTTTCATGGAATATCCTAAAAGTCCAGTTTTATTTAAAAGGAGAACTAAAGAGAGCTAAGGAAAGGAGGGTAACAGGAGAACAGGGTACATTAAAATTGCGGTGAAAAACAATTTGTTTCGACAAGATTTCAATGCGGCCATGTTTGTGTTTTGGTTTTATGTAACTATCTTGATGCAGTTTTCAAGTACCTTAATTTTAATAACTTCATGGTGTATGCTAAGCACTGCGATATAATGCGCGCTTGTGTACGAGAAGTATGAAATTATCAGGCACGTGAATTCAAAGATACTGACGGCTTAGATTACATACTCCATGTGACTGGGGGAACTGTCTTGCTAACCTTAACGCGTATGACGTTAGTTCGTAGAGTAAGATGTGAAGCTTAGGACAAGAGTAACGAGAGATTAGCTCAAGGCGAGGTAGCAGCCGCAAATACACTTCCTCGAATGCAACAGTATTATCGCAGCGCGCTCATCTCTCCACAGTCTTCAAACATGGCGTTCTACTTTGCAGACGCATTCGGTAATATAATGTAATATTTGAACTGTACTATTCATAGGATTATGTTGCGCTTCTCTTTTAACCTAATTACAAGTAGCGGTATATTCCTAGTTTCGGAAATTGTAGAAGGCGCAAATGTTTGAATAGAAGACCACAAAAAGAGGGTCACAATGCTTTGCACTAGGTACATCTGAGGTGAGCTCCTGCTCTGGCAGTATATCTTATTAGGGCACTATCCGAGGTTTCTGATTGCGCTTGCCCGCACTTCCAATTAAAATACCGGGCCATCTACCCTAACATGAAAGCTGGAGATGAGCAAACCGTGCAGGTTATACGTGTATTCAAGCATTGTAAGTCTCTCGCCTAACACATGGCCGATAACATAAAACCTGTGATTTTTAACCGAATTCGAGATGCAATTCGAGACGTAATTTTGAAACGGAGAATATGCAATTTTCCTTGTTCCTGGTCGTCTCGGCGGGCTCATTGCCTGCACTTGAATAGTGTCACAAAATCCTGGCAGTCATTCAGACACTATGCAAACAAAATTTTTACCAGGTACACATGGGGGAGGGGTCCAATTTTTCAAGGTGCCTTATCGTCCATCATTGCGTTTCGATGCTGAGCGTTCTGCGTCTTAGACATTGGGTCCAAGGCCTTTTTTTTTTCTTCCGGGATGCAACCATTTGGGAGTATAGGTGCACAGCGTGCGGTGAAAGTCTAGCGTCTTTGATGCACGAAGTGTTCTAGCCCGAGGCGTTGGAAAACGGCGCGCGTTCTTTTATTACGCTTCACGTTCTGGGGTGAGGCGTTGGAAGACGAGTGTCCTGGTGTATTAGTACCGTGACTTCATGAAACAACGACTACAGCAGACAACGACAGGCCGAGCCCCTTAAGTGGCAGCATCGTGGAGCATCGTGGCAGCATCGTGGCAGCATCGAATGTATCCTGGTAATTTTCTCTGGAGATTTACATAAATTGGAAGGTTGAAACAGCTTTTAGACTCAACTCTGAAAATTGGTCTGCACGAGTTTTACTGATATAGCTTGCGTCACTCCGTGCTTTCAAGTTTCATTTTTGGTATATTGTGCGGCGACTTGCTACTCCAAGTGATATTGTCGGGCATTGGGTTCACCGGATTTCTATCTATTTTGTGTGCAGGTACCGGACACGAGATCCTCAAATATTTTAACTACCGAGTCACTATTTACTCTGGCATCAATCTTTATAAAACATCTTAAAATTCAAATTTGGTAACCCTGTGTTTAGCTTGCCGATTAAGCGGGGGCTTACTGCAATATACATCAACAAGCTATGGGGCTGCTGTCCAAATAACAGAGAAGTAGTTGGTTTAGTTAAATAAAAGTTCAAGAGAGTAAAATGCTGGGCTTGTTGGTTCATACTGTTGCATACTGTTCCAGCGTTGTGTTTGTGTCCCTCCTTCTCTTGTCCTGCGTGTGCTTGCCGCTGGTTTTTGCAATAGTTAAATAAAGAGCGTGTGGACCACCTTACCGCCAGCAAAATTCCACGCAAAAGCGTTCAGATCTTTTGTACTCCTTATTTTTTCATGTACGGATGTGTTTTGAATCAATATGTAAGGTATTTTCATTGAATAGGTTTTTAAGATTTTGAATCGGTTGCGCATGAGCACAGCTACGAATATTATTGTTAGGTTTCTTTTGCACAAAGCTCTAATCGTGTCAAGAACTTGAGTTTTCTTTAATTGGGGCCTCATTTTAGACCTGGCAAATTTACTATGCCTTACTTATAAAGGAAATGTATCTACTATTTTACTGCCCCCTTTTTTTTACATGTTTGGCATGATAGCGGAAGGGTTTATGTCAGAAGCTCCGGCGGTTCTGGTTCCAAAACTGATGTGTCCGTCCTCTTCGGAACTAATGACAACAAACAAGTTTGGCACTACAACGGAAATTGGACGCCACATATGAAGTGTCTTATGCCGGTAAGTTACAGCTTTGCGAAGTTTTTTTAGCAACTTCTAATATACACCTGACCTGGAAACTGAACTGTGAAGACGTATGCCCAAACTCTTCCGACGTCTCTTCGCAGTCAGAACGCGGTCTTCCGACGTCTCTTCGCGGTCAGTACGTACCTGTACTGTTTCCCGGGGTAGAGCTTTTTTTGCATCTGGGGCAGCTACCAAATCTTGGCACAATAATTTTAGAGTGTTGTTCCCCATGCAATCTAGCCCTATTGCAGGGTACCGATACTTACCGATACCGATATTTTGGTACTTCACCTCTAATCAATAGGCTGCATTGTACAGATGGTCGGGATGAAGTTATCTTCGGCAATTTTAGATGCGTACCTTCGACAGGAAGTGAAAAACCCATCAAGCTCTCTTTCTGTTCGTATTTGGGTTGCTTAATATTTGTGCAAGGTTTTGTTTTACACATAACCGGGTTTGCAATGGAAGTGTACCAAATCTTGTTTCTACAGACGTAACATAGTTGCTATTTATGAGTGATTACTACATTCTCACACTTGGTATTTCGACGCGTGGTTTTCTGAGTGTGTCGATCCGCATATTTCGACTAATTGTTATTGTTATATTGTTATATATAAGCTCTCTTGGTTTTAAGTAACATTGCTGACAAAAAGCTGCCTGAATGGCTTTTTTTAATTAACTTTGTTTTGCCTCTGGATGTATAGTCGCATGTTGGACACTTGGCACGGCATTTTGTCAAGATGGCATTGCAGATTTTGTCTTTACTGAGCAAAGCTAATGGCCAGACATTTTAGGTCGCTGGAATGTTCCCAACTGGCTCCTAACCAACAATTCTCATTACGCATACGAAAGGCAACTTCTAGACACGTCGTAATCATTTTCCGCAAAATGACCTGCGAATCTCTAGCTCCTTAATATTTGGAGAATTGGACGGGCCCATACTTTGCATGTCCTCCCAAATACCTTAGTTAAAGTTTTCCTCTAACTGGTCACTCACCGTTCTTATTATGGCATTCGTCGACCCTTCCATCCCTCAGCCCGCGAAATACGTCTCAGAATCCGCAATCTGGAGAGACATTAGAACACCCCCATCCCACTCTGAGCCGTCCTCACCAACATGTCACCATCTTTCTTACCCAGTCCAGGTTGTCCAGATCGCGGAACTACGAAAATACCTTCAGCATCTGTCGCTCAGGCACCCTGCTTCCTCTTCCCTTCAAAACCGTCCCGACCACTGGCCTGGCTTGTTACGGTACTGTGTATGGCACTATATGGATAATTGATGGAGTAAGATGGAAAATAAATAAACCTTCGGAATTTTTTTGGTTCAAGTATTATTAAATGCCGATCATGATTCATGGTGTCAAAAGCCCGGAAAAAGTAAATTCACACATCCAAAAAAACTTTTTTTTTGTTTTCAAAGCACTGCAACACAAATTCCTTGTGATTAAATTACACGGCTTCCAGTTTTTTTATGCTTAACAAAACCAAACTCTGAAGTGAATATTAATGGGCTAGTTTTACAGAAGCAATTCATCCTCAAATAAAGCAGTTTATCGAGTCCCTTACAGAAACCAGGTATAACAGATTCAATTTTCACCTAATTTGACGCGCCGTGTATGACCCCGTTTTTAAATTGGGCTGCCAGCATTAAGATTTGCGCACGGCGGGGGAATTCACGTGTTTGGACGAATAGGTTGTCTATTTTTTGGTCCATACCGGGCTAGTACATCTATCTCGTGTTTTACTGATGTAACCTGCAAATAACCAGCGCATGACAGTTGCTATTTTTAATGCCCCAAAAGACGGAAATTACCATAACATCTCGCCCTCTTCCTAATATCATGATACCTACTGTATATTTATTCTCGGCCTTAAGCTGGGTGCCTCGCCAATATGTCCTTGAAGGGGCGTCTTTGTTCGCATCCGGCAGCTAAGGTCACACATGTTCTCCGAACTATGCAATTTTTTTTCAAATAGCACCGTATCACTCGCTGTAAGATGAACTCTGGAAGAATTTTTGTGACGCCTCACATTTTTTGACAATGCGCATGGCGGCTCCATAACATTAGTTCACACCTTCTCCTGATGCTCCAGAAAATTTGTTGCACGTACACAATGGACCTTCCTTCCTCATCAACGAGATTGTCTTGGGTACATACCTCTGTATCCAAGAGGATTTGTTCGGCGAGTCAATGCCCCCTATTCCTTCCAAAGACTACGTGTAATTGCCACGACTGGTGTTTTACCACAACCCTCGGCCTCCACCCGCACGCTTTGCAAGACACCACACTATTTATTCATTCAGAGGGGCGAGCAGTCGAGCAGGTTTTTTGCGCTACGGACCAGTTCGGGGGCATTGGGGCGTCATCACAATCGTTAGTCGCGAACGTTTACGTCGAATTGTCTACTTACGTCCTGGACATCAACACTTCCCCAGGAACCGTGACCCTTGAAGGCCTTAAGCCCTAGTATACCAGTATTACAAAAATCACCTCTCTTGAACTTGCTCTGCATGCTTCAACACAGTCTACTTACCCAGATCACTGGCAACCCACCCGACGTTTTTGCTCACAACTGCGATCCTATATTTGGGGAAACTTCTAGCAACACCTCAAGCAGCGGCGATCGGTCAGCCGCAGACCCTCACAGAGCAGCGCAAGCAACATGACGTGACAAGCTGCGGGGCCACGCTACAGCAGAAAACGCTTAGTCTCTCGCAGTTCTGGCAGAATAACTGTTTTCGAACCTACGAATACGGTCGTCCTGTCCTAGACGCTCTCAACTCTCTTTCACTGTGCCTTACAGTGTAGAGATAGTCTAATATTTAAAACAAATTGTTCTGCCTTATTGCACGCTTGCACTTTGTGGAATAAAAATACGTGGAAAACAGATGGGCATTCTCATATTTGTGGCACACTGGTGGATGTTCCCGTCAAACAGAGAAGGCATAATGCGCGGTCCGCGATTTTTAGTCTGGATTGCGTTACTTTAGTAAATTTATATTAGGGCGAAATCCGTTCAGCTCTATGTTTTATTGAAAGCATGTGATGCAAACGAATGTTCGTGAATCGCACACAGTACTGAAAGAAAATGTGAGACTCAAGCGCTGTTTGTGGGCCGGTGATGTGGCCAGAAACACCACTGTGGTGCCAGATTGGGTCGGCGGAGGGATCGGAGAAAGGGTGGCGCAGCCGCCGCCGAGGTAGGCAACTGCCCCACGTGCAAAACGAGCCGCATCGCGAACGGAAGCTAACCAAATATTGGAACTTCACGTTGGTGATGATGTGGAAAGCCCGCAACGGGCGCCGAAGGATGCTGCGAAGAGGCGGTCCATTGGGGGCCCGTGTGGCACTAAGTTCAGCAGAATGTTTAACACCACATAAAAAGGGGGCTAAATAGGCTTTCTTTTTCCATCACAATATACCAAAGGTCTAAGCATCCCCCTTATTTTTATCTGGAATACGTAACTGCGCTTTTATTATGTGTACGTTAAGGCGAAATCCTAAAGTTCCCAGTTTTGCAAAATTCGCCGTTTTCGTCCGATAAAGACTGCTGCCGCCACTGTAACGAGTCCATAATTAAAATAAATGCGTCTGTGATATGGGAGATGTGAATGCGCGTCTCCACAATAAGAGTCTGTTAACGATGGGCTAACCCAACACGTTGTGAGCGATAGAACAAAAGTTTTTCTTGTTGTACCTGCCTTCGTAGGACAACATCACGTGGGCTTTGCAATTTGTACGCCGTGATTAGAGCTTTGTAAACTGTAATATAGAGCTTTGTACGCCCGTGTTAAGGATATTTGAGGAGCCACTCCAGCCGCTACATAAAATTCCCAAAATTGCCCACAGGAAAACATAAAACTGTTACAATTGTGCAAGACGCGTGAGACCTAAACGTGTTAAAAGGTGAGTATAACAGGTTCACGTGAACTGCGAGCACCCTGCGCTGAACCCTGTGTGCCAGCGAGCGGGCTGACGCAATTCGTGCAGTATAACCGAGAAGAAAGATGGAAACGTCTTGTAGGACAAACGAAGAAGGTCGAACTCATTAATCCCAAAAGACAAAGATACAAAAGTAAAGAAAAGGGCTCAAGTATGATGCAGCACATCCAGTTAACATATAGAGAATAATGTATGTGTGGCTGTCCCCGCTGGTAGTTACGAGCCAAGACACATTCAGAGCATCATCGTAATCAGTTGCAGGAAAAAGGTAATAAGTATCTCCAGCCTTTCGAATACAAATAATGTAAATACGCATAGGTTCTTTCGTGCTGCTGTTCCTGCCACGTCACGTGCGTTCACGCCTGAAGTGAGGAGGGCCGAAGCAAGTTCGTGGTTCAGACGTCCAGTTCGCGAATCTTGTTGTGGCGGGTTCTAACGGGTGCAAGCACAGTACATTTGAGAGAGGTGAAAGCCTGCCTAGCAAACGAGCCGATTCAGTCACTCATGGTGATCGTGAAGTGGCAATTGTGATATTATTATGACGTGCAACAGCCGGGTGTCCAACGAAGGCACAGTGGCCACCAGCTCTTCCGATTTTCCAGCTGTGCATCCGAGCGCAAGATTTGCCACTGTTTTTTTTATTATTTCCATTTTTCTTTACGAAGAAATAATTCCCAATATACAAGCGGGAGCTCCGAACGTTACGCCTGGGGAGGTGCGAAGCATGGAGTGTAAAAAACTATTCAAAGGTTGTAAGTTTCTAGCTTGTCACACGGCTCGCTAAGGATAAAACCTGGCGTTTGAAACCAATTTCGAAACGGGATCGGAGACGAACATTCGAAACGGAGTACATAAAATGTTTGTCGTCGTCTGGGCAGGCTTGTCGCTTGTGTTCGGCTAGTTTCACTAAATCCTGCGCAGCCTTCAAAGATAATCTACAAACATATCATTTACCAAGAACACGTGGTATTATGGGGGTACCCTTGCTCACAGGCGCCTTATCGTCTATATTGTGATTTAGGTGCTGAGCGTTCGGTGTTTTAGGCATTTAGCGCCTTGGTGGTTTTGCCCACGTAGTGGAACCATTGGGGGCAGTGGTGTACAGCTTTGCTGTAAACGTCTGGTGTTTTTAATGCAGTGTATCGGTGTTTCAGTGCCGTCACTACAAAGGTGAGAGAACACGCCGGCAGCCCGAGTTTCTAATGTGCTTCGCCCTAAGAATTCTACACTGTTCGCAACCTACACGGCTGCGTTTAGTAGGATCGCGCCCTAAAATATGGGGTAAAAATCTCGGACAACCTCCACTAACGCCAAACCTTGGGAGGGGCCAAGAATGCAGTTTTCAAGTGTTTTCTTGGCGACCTGGCGTTTTTACCCACAGGGATTGAACCGTTTGGGGGTAGAGGGTAACAGTTTTTGTTGTAAAAGTATCGTATCTTCGAAGCACGAAGTATTTTAGCGTGAGACGTTGAGAAAGAGTGTCCTAGTGTGTTCTTTTACATACGCGTTTTTTCTCACGGAACGTTCTTGCGGAGACGTTTAGAAAACGAGTGTCTGGGTGTATTCTTCCAGTACGTGCAACGGTCTTGCGTGAGGCATCGAAAAACGAATGCCCCGGAGTTTTAGTGTGGTGGCTTCCCGAAAGGACGGCGACTACAGGAGACGCCAATAGCCCGAGCCCCTAGGAGGCTTCACCCATAAAAAACAAACTATGAATAGATTTAAACACTCTTCGTGCAGGTGCACTCTAAAATTGGCGAATAATAAATCGAGTAATAGCGTCTAAAGGCGCAGAATACGGCAGCTATAAAACGAAAACTCGAGAATGTTTCAGGTAGGTGACTTCGTACATACTTTCAATGATCCAAAGTGCTTTAAAAAGACGGGATTAAAATGCGAATTGTCGTGATGTTCCGCGTGTCTACCGGCTGCAACAATTTTATATCCCTGCAACTATAAAAATGCCAAATACAATTATATTATATTTTATCACAGGTTTAAACAAGGAAGTACCAATTCAACAAAGCCAGGTAAACGTACGTGACTTACAAGTACACATGACTGATGTGTACACTGAGAAGTACAGGTCCTGGAACCATCAATATTATATTCTTCGAAATTGTACATTTTGTTCGTTGCCTTGTCGGCCACCCTCCCCTCCTTGAACTATAAATAAGGAATTATTGTTTTTTCTTGCGTAAATTAAATGCAAGCATTACCAAGTAAGAAAGTATAGCGCCTTATAAGTAAGAAAGTATAGCGCCTTATTCATCGTTCCCACACATTACAGCTGAGAGCAGCAGAAAATGTACGACTACCGAGCAAATCCCTTTCGACAATACCCATGTAGATACTGCACAATGTTGTTTGTTATGGGTTGCGCAACGTGCCCTTCGACAATTATGCACTATTCGACAAGTGCACTACTGGTTCTCTTGTCAGAGCCCGCGATCACCGCTCCGACTTGCTGAGAAAGGCTGCCAGGCCGCCTTACTTTCACAGGATGGTATTAGGCCTAAGAATCAGTTTGTTTCGATGTAGTGACATCGCCGTTCACCTTGAATTCATCTGCATGGATGGTCTGAGTGGCGGCCAATGCTTCCTGCATACACGGAAACACTTGGAGATCGAGCGAAAGCCTCCCGTTTTTTGTCGCAGTATGTTCCTGTTCTATTTCTAACACTGCCCCCCGGCCCTGCCTAAACGAAGCAGGCAAGTGGCTTCGGTTGTATCCTCGTTACCGCGGCGCAAGCCCACGACACAGTAGGCCTTTGGTATCGTCAGTGGCAGGCACTAAGACGCACAAGCAATAATGGCGGGAACAGTATCGTTACATGTGCTTTCCGCACTTAGCACGCCATACTGACCGCTTGCCAGCGCTTTGGCGGGCGCAAGGCTGCCAGACCAGTTTCCTAAAACAGACGCTGGCACTCGCACACGGATGAAAAAGGCTGCATACAAAGCTTACCAATTGTGTTATAGAACAGGTTCATGACAAATACAAATTGAGTGACTCTGGTGTAGGCAGGTGTGGATTAACAGTCCGACGACCCGTTTCAGAAAAAAAGGAGGCTCCTTCCTATCCCCCTCCTGTCTTACCAATGTATCATTCTTTAGACTTCACGCATTATAGAATCTCCTACAATAAACACGCGGTATTTACTCGAAGAACCTCCGGTGTGTTTATGAACATCGCTTGAGCTTCTAATTTCCACGCAGAGCACGTGGAAATATTCTAATCGGAATTAGTACTTAACCAAAAGACGGAAAGAGAATTAGCATTTTTCGGCCTAGTTCGTTCATGCTGAAAGAAGGGTAAACTGCGCGAGAACTGACTACGCAAAAAAAAAAATACCTGCAAAAATAAGAAGTACAGTTGAAGTGTATGTATTTCATTCATTTTTCTTAATCTTTAGCGTGGTCTACCTTGATTGTCCTAATAAACAACATATTTCGTCGATGATCATGCAGCGCATTCGTGAAAATGACTTCCTTTATCTGTTACAATAATGGGGTAGCCCACGCATTCGATTGCCTGGGTGGGAGCATTGCAGAAGTTGATGGATGGGTCTTGGTGGGAGCATTGCAGAATTTGATGGATGGGCTACCAATAGTCACTCTATTTTTTCATTTCACCCAGGAAGAGATATTTAGGCTAGTTCAAGGCAGCGTTTCCATACAAACACTACTAGAATGTATATTGTTTATGCCAACTGAACGCAACACATAAATTAAGTGGTGTATTATTTTCATGTTTCATCTGGCCGGGGGAATAAATCTCCTTGAAATTGTGGCGTCTATTGAAAGCGAGATTTGCATCGTACTTTCTCAAAAATGTTATAATAACACTCTCAGATGAACTGCCTTGAATATTTTCATTTGTGCACAAATGGTTTGGTTTTAAAGGGGTATACAATTAGAATTTTGGAGGGAATATCCACATTTATGAGAGTGGGAAGCGCATTAATACTACACGCGCCATTCATATTTGTAAAATTTTTACAAAAATGTTCAACTTCAACACACCGCAAATATAGGATTTGAGATTTACAGGATTCCATCTCGGAATAGGGCGTGCATATGTACTACTGCGTTTTGTTTTTTTAATAGGGGAGCTCTTGTACAGGCCGTTAGTTCGATGTTACAAGCAAAAATATCAAGAAAATTTTGAGTGCTCGTGAGTGCGTGACTCGTGCAGACCAGCCAGTGGTCCCGGCACGCACAGCAGATTTAGAAAACAAAGGTGGAAATACCACGAGGACCAGAAAATACCGAGCGCTCGTAAGCACTTACATCGCGGCGACCGCCGAGCCCCGGATCCAGCAGTGTATTTGTAAAAATATCCAGTGGCGTCGTCAATCACAACGTGACATGTAATGCTTGTCATGAGGAACACAAGAATGTATATGTAAATAACGATGACTACTACTAGCAAAGTGCAAAGCAACCGCGGAAAATGTCAATAAACACTTTCAAACTTGTGCAAAGAAATCTCTGCACATTTGCAAAAATTAGATTTGTTGACTTAGACCAAGCATCACCAGTTGACCTGGTGGAAGCGTACAGAGGTGAGGATGACTTTGCATCCACCACTTTTCGAGAGTAAGACGACCATTTCAATGTATATTGCGACTTGTACTAGCAAAGCAACTGCAAAAAAAACTATGATACGCAAACATAAATATGCCCCCGGCAATTGTCACCAACAAAAGCTTCGCCGTTTCTCTTTCACCTGAGTGCAAGCTGCACTGAATGTTTTACTCATCTGTTTAAAAAGACAGAAAGGTATGCAGATTTCTAGAAGTGTTTCCCTGCATCTTGCAAGGGCTGGTTTTGGATGAGGACTTATACATTGCCCCTTTAATTAATCCCAGTCCGTCAGCTGTGTGTGCATCAGATGGATCAGCTCCGTTGTTCTACCTGATAGTACATGCGTTTCGGCGCATGCGAAGTTTTTACCTCATCCTGAAGAACTTTGAGCTCACATTGGGATTAGGCACATTACACAACAAACAGCGTTTTCGAAGCTTTCATTCATAAAATAGGTGTTCTCTGCTTCATCAGGGGAAATCAGCAAGAGTACACTTAACTATTTTGAACTTAACCACGAAGTCTGGCTGTTTTTTTTAGATCTCGGGATTTCTCTAAACCTTCGGGGCTTACTTAATTTGAACTTAATGAACCACGGATAATCCGCCCCTGTGTATAAGTTAGAGAAAAGGCTTACCTTCACCTTCGGAAGAACATTCTCTTCGACATGTATCTTTTAAACGTGTTTAGCGCGTTTTCAGCAGGACGTAGCATTTAACGTAGCACTGAATAATATAGTGCTAAGTTGTCCCAAGTGCCAAGGGCTTTTAGTTTAAAAACCTTGCATACACAGTACCCCTTGGAAAGAAAGGCGTGCGTCACATAGAACTCAAGGCAAACGAGCTGGTTTATCGAAAATTGACATGTCAAAAACCATACTTGACAGCCAACCAGAAGGCCATCTTATTGTAAAACGTAGTCGAGACTGATATTTATCAAGTTCTCTTTTTTATTTTTCAGGCCACTGGCTAGGGTATTGGTCGAGAACTCTTAAGACCAGATACATCATTTTCTTTTCTGAGTATTGGTGTTATAGTGGCATCCTTCCGCGCCAAGAAAATTTCCCGACACTAGGTGAAGAATATATTTCAAAGAGGTCTACGTTTACGTCTTGTATCATTGTATAATTTTTGCTCTTCCCGGGGTTTGTGCCGTTCATGAGACCACGGTACCTTGCAGCCCTTCAGGGGGTTCATGAATTGTAAAAAATCTCAATAGCTTTTTATGAGAAATACCTTCTTGTACGGCTGACTCATCAAGCTTGTATTTCTGTAGTTTTTAGAGCTGAGCATGCCTTCACAATGTTTTTTCAGTACGTTTGCTTGATATCTAAAACTGGCCTAGTATTGCTTGTGACGAGTAGTGAATTCTGTTTTATAGTGAAAGGTTTACTACATAATGCCTTGAACTGTAATTCATCGCACCGCAATTACTTTACAAGCCGAACTACAACAGGGGTAGGTGTGACATCGTGCCACGTTATTCGATCCGGAGAGGCGACGCGCCTACACGCGCACGAAACCTCGCCGCAGTGACATACTGTGAACAGATTTACGCTCTGTCTCTCTGCGTATGGCGCGCTGGCTGGGAGGTCCGTCTGCATGTCCCAGCCAACCCAGACATGCTATCTGTATTCTCTAAGTATCTTATCTGTATTTTCTTTTTTGTCGTTCTGTTTTGCACCGCCTGAAAGACTGCTTGCCAGCAGGACGTGGTTGTTTTTTGTTCAGAAAAAAAGCTGGAGCAGTGTGTGCTCCAGTATCGACAGAAGTGTACAGGAAGGAGGAGAGGGTACTTGCGGAGAAACGTGAGTTATAAAACACTTCATGCGTTTCACCGGATGCGAACATGGAGTTGTATACTTCACTTTGTCGTGCGGTGAAAGTGTACTGTCCAGGCAGGACGGGGATTAAATGTTTGTTTAAGACAGCATGCTAACTCTATATAAAGATGTGCGGACTTCACTCCTTTCCCTCAATGGCCGGCAATGAACTGATCCACTGATCCGCCGAGCTTAATCGTACAGCCCTGTGATGAGACACGAGAGCCAGCGCACGCGGGAAATGTCCGAGTCACTTAACATCAAATACATTTGGGGCAGATTCGCAATAAAGGGGTAAAGATTGTGCAAACAGTGGAGCTGGCAGCCCCACCTAGCCTGTTCTTGGTGCGGCTCAGTTTATGCCTAATTATGCTTCCAGACTTGCCCATGCTTTTATGCGTAGTTGTGCTTCGATGCTCGGTCAGGTTTTCTGCGTGGTGTTGTCGTTAGCCTCCGAATTAGCAATGAACAATCGGTCAATAAATTGTGTACAATGTACTCTAGCTCGCAGCTTCGGATTTTCTGCCGCTCGTAGACGTTTAGAAAACGCTTCATCGGCGCGGTATTCGAGATTCAACCAAAGTCAACGCATCCGTTCCCGAGTAGCCGCCTGGCAGCTTTCGCGGCGCGCTTTTTCTAACACTCTTCTTCTGTCAGCCTATCTCCCCCTTCGTCTCTGAAAGTTCGTAACGGGTAGGCCCGGATCGTTTTGCTTGCCGGATTTCACATCTTTCACTGATGGTACTGGAGTGAGACGCACGAGAACTGGCTGCAGGCGGCTCCGTGAACTCGGCGTCTGTAGCGCGTGCTGTTGTATGCTTCCCACTTGATGCGCGAACACACGTGAACTGGCAATAAGAACACGAGAAAGATCGCTCCAAGAAGAGCGACTCGCAAAGTGTTCCGGAAGGTCGACCAGTGATGGCGCGCGATACCGTGATAATCGGCGATGCTTCCTTGCGCACGTTCACCGACTCAACCACCACTGAAAACAGCATTCGCTTTTAAAATTCAAATGCTTTTTGTGTAATGACAATGATGGTTGAAACTGGAGTGCGAAAATAAAATGCTGAAATGGCAAAGTCAAAGCCGCTGCGATCAAGTCAAAGCGTCAGGGATCAAAGTGCCGAACGCCTGAGAGTCATAGTTAAGGCGTAACAGATGAAAGTCAAGTCAAAATCTCAACTCCCAGAATGGCAGACGTAAACCTCACAAGAAAGCTGACCGCTGCACCTCCCACAATTATCGTCTGATCATCGTCGTCGTTAGATAAAGGGAATTAGAACTTTGTTGGAAGATACATTGCGCTAAAGGTATAGTGTGCAGTGAACCACGCAAACATTCGCTTTAAAATCAACCCTTGTTTGACCCTGTCGGAGTGGGGCAATCGGATACACGTTGTGGGTTTAACGCCAAGGTCCCAGGTTCGATTGCCACCACGGGGAGTGTTATTTCCGCCTTAATTATCAGCATTACCGTGTGCCCTCTCAGTTGGCTTTTCTGGACCGCGTTTCGTTTGCTGTTTCGTCACTGTTTTGGTTTTGTTATACACAATACGTACCAAGCATGGCTTTAGTAAGCGGAGACACGTACGTCCTCTAACAGATGCCCAGGTTGCCTTCCTGTAGAAGTAGTGTGGGCGTGTGTTTGGGTGGTGTAGATTTCCAGAGTCGTTTCATTGTTTTAGCGCGATAGCGTTATTACACTGATTTTTAGATTTTGCCGTGCCGGCTAGCCGTCCGATATCCGCCGCGCCCATCAGGCGTCTAAAGAAGTATGTCATCTACGCAAGCAGGAAACCACAACTGAGGCAGCCAGATACTAGGGCTTGCCGGAATGGGGAGTAGAGAGCAGCGTCTATTCTACTGTGGAAATAAAGACAAAAATACTACGGACGAGACAAAAAGATACGCGATTTGAGTTTGCACGGCACCTGCCCCTTGATTTTTGTTCTACGTGCCCTCTATACTCGCGTTCTGGGCAGACATGGTCTCCAGCCATTATAAAATTTACGCAACCCTTTCCTCCAACTCTCCCCAAAGCGCTTCTCAGGCGACCAAAAATTATACCGTCCCCAACATTCTGTACCCTAGTTCAAACGGGGCGAAATATTAACGCCAGGCTCTTGACAACGGAGGAAATCATAGGTCATAGCCAGAAATCAACTAAAATGTGTCCCAATAGGAAATAAAAGCGGGGATATGGTGTTTACTTCCACAAATTTAAAATACCTTTTTGAATGTTTCGTGGTCCTGTGACCGCTGGAACCTTTTTTTGGGAAGCGATAAATGGCGCAACGCGGTTAATTACATAAAATCCCTAAAAATAGGCAGCACATGTCTGATCCCAGAGAATACTTGAAATGGACCCAAAGGGAACAGGCAGAACCGATCTCACGATAGCAACAATACAGAAAATTGTTTACCATTTTGCCCACATTGTCTGACGTCTTTACAGAGGAAGAGCGGCATGGAAGAAGTGATAAAACTTACAAAGGCACGGATGATTAGCCAGATATTGCGCAGCCTGTCACAAAAACCTTTCGCGCATGGAAAAAGGACAAAAAAACACAAATATCAGCGCAGTATATACGGCAGGCCTCATCCTCCCAAAAGGACGTAGAATGGGTCTAGTTCGTAATGTTTCATATTCAATCGCGCTACCTATATAAAGACAAATCGGAAGCTAACAACTTGAATTAGCCGCCTCGTCCCAGTCCCTATAGCACTCTATTTGTCTTTGTATACGTAGCACAATTAAATATGAGACCCAACCTACCAACATTTATGATAAGAGCAAGGGTCTTTTTATTATTGGTTACAATACCTTTGAAGACACAATACAGGCAACTTTCCCAGCGCGAAATGAGCGCCTGGAGAAAACGAAATGCGGAGCAGTCGCCCTATCAAATATAGGCAAACCTCCACAGAAAGAATGGCTGGATGCCACGACGCATGTAACCGATCTAGTTGACCTACATAAAAGCTACCCCTGCCGAGAAACATACATCCAAATCTAAGCAAGGAGACGTGACAACCAGTTATCCCATTTGTTCGTTGAATGTGTATAAAAGCATGAAAACATCATATGCGCGGACGGCCGGACGACCGAAAGAAGGAAGCAACAATTGTCACAGTGGACTAGAGTGGCAGTTGATGTGATTTCGTTACCCTCCCACACACAGCAACGATAATAGCTGAAACAGGAGCCATCCTCTTGTCTATCTGGCCAGCGGAACTGTGGAATGGATGCTTCAACATGATTACACACGCTCAAAAGACAATTAGTCTCTTGCTGCAACGATTCCTGCTATGAGTTGGTACGAGGGAGTTGGGTAATGAGCGCTTGTCCTTGTCCCGCTGGTCCTGTGTTTTCTTTACTGCGCCTAACGAAATTATAATTGCTGTTGCTGCAGGTACTGTACAAAAACACTTAAGAAGGGTTCTCCAATGCGCAATGACGAAAGGTAAGGTCCCATTATCACTGGAACACACGGGTCTGGAACGAAAGGAGGCAGCTTACCATGACTAACGCGAACTCGCACACCAGGCTTCTTGTTGACCATGACTACCACACTCCCTTCCTCGAGAAATGTGGAAGACGTATCGTCCTCCTACGCAGAGGAATACCTACCCTCCCTGTGCCACAATGGTTCTCAATACCGAGGAATCGCAAATTCTGTGCAGGATACGCCCCAACACACATAACCACAAATCGTGATGGGATAAAAATTTTGGTAGAAAATGACCGATATTACCTTAAAGCTGCGCTATGTACCGGGAAACACCCAATGTCTTTTGCGAAATCTAAACTTATCTAAGAAAGTGCTTAGGGATGAACACCTCAAACATTGCGTAGTTCTCTCATGTGGACACATGGCAGGATGCCGTGCTCAACTTGTAACCCTTAAGTTAGCGTGAGCTGATTTTGGCAACCAGGACTTAGCCTTCAACCCTTCGGGTCTATCATCTCTTTACCCTCTTGTCTCAAACGTACACTAACTCTTACGCAACAAAGGTCTCTCTCTCTCTCTCTCGGTATCTTAGTGTGTGTGTGCATGCTATAAAAACAAAACGTTCAGTCAGGGCACGACGCTAGGGGAGCCATGCTTTTCAACACTAACATGTTCGTCTTCTTGCTCAAACTGCCCAGCACCCGCAGCCACAAATTTCACACCAACATCTTAAGTCACGCAATTGTAGATGCCACTGAGTTTCTTCGGCCCCGCTGGGAAACTTTTGTGCCTAGTCTAGTTCTAGTCACTGAACGTCAGTGCCCGGAACGCATAAATTGTAAACGCTCAAACTCTGTTTCAAAACGCTCTCTCGGCGCCGAAGTGACGCAATCGCGTCATACATCTTCATACCTAAACGTAGATGTCATCTGAAACTTTTTAATCCCAACTTTTGCTTAAATAACCTCGTTTTCATAAAAACAACTCAGTAGCCGGACAGTCTTCATGTCCTTCAACCTCTTATTGTCCCTTTTTTTTGGTTTTCTGTGACAATCATGAGTACAGACAAGACACTTGATACGGACCGCTATGGAGGACCACAATGCGTGCTTTTGTAACGACACATGAGTGTGTTGATATAGGACACCTTCCGTGCCCTCACCGGTAGAACACAAACTGCGGGGAACTCGGGCAACTCTGCTTCTCCACCCCGGAGGTCTGCATGACGGCCTTGCACGAAATACAGCGAGCACGTTTCTCCCATAACAAGCATTCCATTTGTCCCATGAAACTTATCATTCAGAAAACGTGAACTCTTCCGAAGCAGTGAAGCTCAGCTTCCCTACTAAGACGCCGCAGACCCCTCGTAGGACGTGAACGTCGGAAGCTCTGCGGAAAAGGACTCTGGAGTATAGGAGAGAATAAATTAACGAGTATATGTGCGAACCTGAAAAATAATGAAACCTGCGTTCACCATCTCATGCAAAAAAAAAAAAGCCGCCCGCCCGCATCTTCCCACGCGGTTAACTCGGGTAAATGCGTCGCATAGGGTGGGGTATTACGTGACATTACCGTAATTGGGTAGTTTGTGGTTACCGTTTGGATGTGGGGAGGGTTTGGGATGCTTAACTTGTTGACGGTACTGTTGCTTCCATCGCTTATACTTCATCTGGAGCCAAATGAAAGGCAAGCAAAGACGCACTTGACTGCAGTTTGAACGCGCGCTGCGCCGCATATATACACTGCGCGCGCTTTCGAGGGAGAGGACTAATAGGAGAAGGGCGTCATCTTTCACGCTACCGCGCTGTACAGAAAGACGCATACAAGGCCAGAAAAGATAGATACGATTGATCGAGCCTTTAAAAGCATTTTGAATTTAAAAAATTCCGCGAGAGCTTTTTTTGTACTCGTGCGAGGTTGGCGTGATCAGGTTTATGCGGCAGAAGTATACATGGGTATCTGGACTAACTATGCTGAACAGACACATTTGATAGGCTGCAGCAACAGTAAAATGGAGGAACTGAACTCTAACGCCCTCCGATCAATGATGGTGCTTGAAATAAGTAAATAAAATGAATAGGCTGTACAAAGATTGCGAAGCGCAGGAAGACACGCTTTACCTTGTGCCAACAGCCCTCCATATGCGCTGAAGCTGGTCGCAGCGAGTAGTAAAATTTGCTTCATCGGAGAATATTACTGCATGCCAATAGCGCGCGCCACACGAGGTGTGTTGTTGCGCATACAACAATTTTTTTTGCTTGTTCAGATTTGAGATTATCGGTTTTCTGGCTGGGACACGGCTATGCAGATTACCATCATGTCGCCGCATGCGGATCACTTCGCCTTACTGGGCTGCTGCATGGCTCGCCGACCTTCCAGAAGAGTCAGACGGCCCAGCTTTTAGCACGGGGCCACTGACGGGTCGTCGCAATTTGTTCGCTCAATTGAAACTAAGTTCTGACAGAAGATAATTTTTCTTTTGCCGTCAGGGTGTTTTATCGACCACCTGCCTCCGACATTGCTTCATTATAACTCCTACATGAAACTATTTCTCAGATTTCTGCGGAAATCTTTCTTCTTGCTGGAAACTTCACCCTACCAGATCTGCTTAGGGACGATGGGGCTGCACGGGCAAAACTGGTAGCCGTGCTAACAGCGAGATGAAGAACATCGCTAATGGTTTTGAGTTCTACCAGTATGTCCATCAGCCAACCCGACATGCAACATTCTAGACTTGATATTTTGTAATGTTCCCGCTGTTGTAACTTCAGTCGATAACGTTCCGGGTATAAGGGACCACACCGCTGTAGTCACGAGTATCAAGTTTGAAAAGAACAAGGCAAAAAAGAAACCTACACGGAAGGTATTTCTTTTTGGTAAAGGCGATTATTCTGCGATGTCACAGGCGCTTGCAAATCATCTGCCTGTTTTCGAATGCCTTGCCGAATATTGTTCCACGCAAGCATTGTGCTGTGCTTTTAAAGTAAAGTAGTGAAACTTATAGATATACATACCAAGTATCCATTCTCGTGGGATGAAAAGCCTCAATGAAGGCTTGGGTTACCTTAAGGTTATTGAAAATATTTAAAAAGAGACAGTGGGTGTACCGTAGCTCAAAAAAAGAAGCCAAAATACTTCCATAGGTTAAGCGCCCTAACATGTGAATACAAAGTTATGGCAAAAAACGCGAAGGCGGGCTACTTAAATAGGCTAAACGAAGAAAACAAAGCAAATCCAAAAATGTTTTGGCGGTGCTTAAAACGTTGCGGGTCAGATGTTACCGGTATTAGCGAAATCCAATATAATATTCAAGTTTTCTCTGAAGATTTAAGCAAGGTGAACTGCCTCAATGAATATTTTCGTTCTGTATTTTCGCCAAAGACTGATGAACACTGTGATATCCCGTGTGTATAGCCCGTACCTTTAATACAGCCTATTGAGCTTCGCGTAGACGGCATTCAAGCCTTTTTAAGTAATCTCGATGAAACAAAAGCAAATGGTTATAACGACATTCCTCCACGTAGTACGCATCCACAAAGGTGGACTAACAAAGGAAACTCTCAACTATGAACTGATCTCATTAACATCCATTGCCTGCAAATTATTTGAGCACATCTTGTACACGAAAATAAAGGAAAATATAACACAGCCCAAATTGTTAATAGTAAATCGGCATGAATTTCGTAAAGGACTATCCTGTACCACGCAGCGCGTTGAATTTTACCATGATTTATGTTCTAGTATTGACGAAAGTGAGCAGATTGACTGTATTTCTCCTGATTTTCGGGAAGCTTTTGATTCGGTTCCGCAGGCTATCCTTTCGCAAAAACCTAAGTGCTTTAATTTAGACCTAAATGTGACAATCTGAATCGATAATTATTTAAAGCATCGTCGCCAGTGTGTTGTTTTGAATGGGAAAGCATCCAACTATGTTGACGTGACATCAGGAGTGCCACAGGGCTCTGTTTTAGGTCTTTTGTTGTTTTTAATTTATATCAATGACATTTGTGTTGGTATCTCATCGTCGATCCGGATTTTTGCCTATGATTCTATAGGGTACCGAAAAATTAAGAGTAAGCCGTATCCGTCCTAACTTTAAAACGACTTGGCGCGATTTCATGACTGGTGTAGAACGTGGAAAATGTCTTTGAGTTTTAATAAGTGCGTTAACCATTGTTTTTCAAAGCAGAAAAAGGAGATCGAATATAGATATTGTATAAATTGTGCTCCAGTTTCCAGGAAGGCTACTTACAAATAACAATAAAAACTGGCACTGACCAAGAATGTTTAAAATCCAAAGAAAGACGTTTCGGCTCCCGTACGGGTGCCTTGTTCACAATGAAAAGTGGGTGCCAGTTGGTTGGTGCCAGTTTTTATTGTCAATATGTTTTGCTGGCCAGACGGAGTTCCGTCCAACCCTAGATTTCAACTTACAAATACCTGGGTGTTTTTTTTTCTTCGGTCTGGTCATTGAATGTGCATGTGTATTACGTTGTCGCGAAAGGTGCGAGAGTGTTAAACTTTATTCAGCGTAACTTAATATGTTCGCTTCAGCGACTTAAAGAATATGCTTCTTTGACGTTTGTACGACCAGTCTTAGAACACTCCTGCGCTGTCTGGGATCTTTCAGGTATCTCTCGGGGATAAGATAGAAAAAATACAAAACAGAGCGGCAAGGTTCGTTCTTGGATGGTATCAATGGCGGGAAAGTTGTACCGCTATAAAACAAGAATTGAATTGGGAACTACATAAATCACGTAGAAGAAAATTGCGATTAAAACTTATATATATTTATTATGTAATATTAAAACTGGAATAAAAAAAAGATACGTATTTACAGACGCCACGTTAATTGTCAAATCGGACATCATTCCTTTAAACTGAGGGAATACCGTCCCAGGACTGGATTTTTTGAAAATTTATTTTTTGCAAAACGGTACATGAGTGGAATGGACTGTCGAATGCACAAGTGCCTGCTGTGAATGAAAACGTTTTTTTTTCGAACCTCTAAATCCCCTGCTATAATATCTTGGGGCGCTGCAGGTACTCGTTGAATAAAGAAAAAAGAGCCCCTCGAGTGGTGGCGTGACGCTTACAAGGGTTGGCATCCAGGTGCTGGTGTGAATGGGATGCAACCATTAAGGTGAACAGATACTAGCAACGAGCACCGACTTATAGAAAATCTCCTGACATTCATTTTTTCCTTCATTCATTCACTCATTTATTTATTTAGTTATGTACCTATTTATTTATTTATTTATTTATTTATTTATTTCGAAATGATTTGCATGTTCCTGAACGCATTGAGTAAAGGGTGGTGGTTCGCAAACAAAAAGTAGAAAGTAAAATTGGACCAACTACAGTCAAAAACGAAGCAAGAAGAATAGGCTATAGTGAGGAGGTTTGTAAGGCACAGAAAGTAAAAGAAATAAGTTCAGAGATAAGCAGCATGTATGAATAAATCAAGGCCTAAAAAAGCACTTAAAAGAAAAGTGTACTAAGGAAAAAAATCCAAAGGAAACGTCAGTTCGAAGCCAGAAAGGGGTCGTAACCGTAACCACAGCATGTTTTTTTGTTGAGATATGGAAATGATAACGCCTCAAAGATCATTACACATTGAGATAACTTGAGGTAAAGATGACTTAATAAATGCACGTGTGTTACCAATATTGCGTGAAAAGCCAGCATGAATATTTATTCATCTTCATGTGCGCGTTGTTTCTTTAAGGGGTCGTGCGGATGACTGAGTACAATGAATGTATTTATGACATAAAAAAGTAGAGTGATGGGACGTCTGACGGGGCGAGTGAGATATGAAATTTTAAATATGTTACACTGAAACTGAGGTGGTAATTACCGTTTATTAAGCGGGCAGCTACATTTTGTATGGATTCTACCATAATAGTGGAATAATCTTGAGAGGGTGACCATACGGTGGGTGCCAATTACCACGAATATCTCCCTTCAGTTATTCGGCATAATTTCCTCCCACATTCCCTGTAATACTTCGTGTATGGGGATAATATATTGAAAATTAGAAAACAAAATTCAAAACAAAATTCAAAATTCAAAATTCAAACAAAACCAATCAACAGGACTGCTGCCAACGTAATGACATCTCTGACTAATTAAGCCACTGCATGTGCTCGAGATTCAAAGATGCAAGGAAGAATAAGTTTCACCAATACATTTCACGGAGTACAAAACGTAAACATTGGAGGTTCAAACAACCTTTTCAGGCTCCAGCACATGACTTGAATGAAACAAATCTCCAAGATGAGCGCGTATGCAAACGTATGAGAGAAAATAGGTCTGCGGGTCGTCACCGTACGTGGACATAAAAACGCATGGAGTAAAACTCCGAAGAAAGGTGAAGTCTAGAAGAAAGGCAAGACCTAAGATGAGGAAAGGACGAATTCAAACACCTTCTGGACACGAACGGTACATTGACCAAAGATCATCTTTTCAGGGGTTGGATATACAGCTTTGGCTCATAGTACATTCAATATAAGGTCTTTGTATGTTGCACTTATTGTTGTCGGCCGGGAGAACGTAGGAAGGTTACATCAAAAAGTGATCAAGTGGCGACCGGGCTCAGCAGGGACATAAGTGGTTGTAGAAGGCGACTAAGCGAGTCAACAAGATGACTACAGGCCATAGTCATTTTTTAACAATATAAATATTTTAACGTTTGATCCCCCAGCACACTTTTTCCTGGCCGTCTTTGACGTTTTTGGAGATTATGTTCGTTGAAACATCGCGTCCTTATTTTCCCACTTGCTCTTATCTAATTTAGCAATCGAAAACACCCGCAGAATGCTGACCTGTATATCTGGACGTGCCCCTTTGTCACGTGCCATGCGCCTTAAGCACACCTCACAAAAACGTTTACTTATTCTGCTGAAAGCCCGAGAGAAACTGCCTTGACACATATTTCGCCTGACCTAACTCTGCTCAAGTCCACGAAGACTTCCTTATCTCTTTGAGAGCATGACATTAACAGGACGTAAGCATGGATGATATTCGGAATGCATCCTCATATACACCAATCATCTGCAATGTGTCAGTCCCTTCTGCACATTCGCAGCTGCCTAGTCTTACCTAAGAATATTGTTAACACACATACGGGTTTTCCCAATATAGCACCTATTGCATGTCAAAGGGATCCTGTTGACCACCCCCGCGAGCTATATCTATCCGTGATGTGGGTTGAATGTCTCGTGGAGCAATTTTTTTTCTTTCATGAAGCGCCGACCTTTAGCACCATCTTTCGATTATTCTGTGGAGCAAAAATGCCACCTGCCCAACGCACTTACAACCACTCGAACTCAAGCTATGAGACACCTGGTGTACATATGGTGAAATCATGACACGGAAGTTTTCCGTTTGTTAATCGAACCCTGACAGCTGTCCACACTTGACAAACCTTTCAAAATAGGTACCGCAAAATAACCAAATGAGTTATGGCTAAGCAGGTGTTTCTTTGCTCGTACTTCCTGCAGCATGCTGACGAGCATTTTGTTCGGAAAAGCCGTAGGGAGCATCGCCTCATAAAAGTCTTTGCTATGCCTTGTTAGGAACGCTTGCATTAGGGTGGCTCATTTCAGAGGATATTAACCAGTATAGTACAAAACCTCCACAATAAACCGGCATTTAAGCCTGAAGATGTACAGCGGGAATAAAATAAATGTGAGCAACGACGCACACATCATCCTACGCATGCCGCATGCATCTTGCCACACTGTCAGTAAACTTCGCGAATTCGTTGTTCTTTCATAACGTTTGAGAGTGTGGCCTACTGTTAAAGGAAATGCTTGATAAAGAAGCGACACCGGTCATTTATTCTGTGGCGCCTTTTATGGTCGGTCGCAACTAAGGGTCCTCTTAACTACTACATGCGCGGTCCAAGCCCGCAACAGGCTGATTGCAGCTAGCATGATTCCCTTCAATGACCCCCGCACGGGGCACCTTGAGCAATCTTGGTGACGGTACTGGCGATACCGCGGACCCCGAGCCCCCAAACATAAGCTGGATCCAACCGTGGCGGTGTGTTCATAGGTGGAGGGTTAGAAACCACGACCGGTGGCCGTCGGAGCCCAGGTCAAGCTCCGGCGGATGGGCTCCCTGTCTGTTCACCAGGCAGGGAGCTCCGGGACCTCTTTGACTACCAGGGTATGGTCAAAGAAAAAATTACCCACGTCTCCCTGCTTTCCAATGTATCATATGGCATTTTCCAAACCCCCCTCCCCCCCCCAAACGTGATCGGCCCCCGAAAAGGGGCCGCACCGAATCTTCATTCCCACCCTGGCCAACAATTGCATCCCGAAAGCCAGATAACTATCCGCGCTTCTTAATTGTTGAATCTCTTGACAAGTCAAATCATATCTCCTCCCAGTCAGTGTTCCTTATCACCAAATTCCTTGAAGGCATCCTGGGCAAGTCTTTCAAATTTCCATGAGTGAAACTTAAGCGCAAAATTTTTCACAGGGACTCGTCCCTTTGAAAAATTTTGCGCTTAAGTTTCACTCATGGAAATTGCGAACCAACTAGCTCGTCTCTCCATTTTGCTTAAGTCTTTCAAAGCCAAGAAACTGAGAACCGGTGAAGTCCTGGTCGAGGTGAACACTCACCAGCAAGCCACAAGCCTCCTTACCCAGAATCGCATGGCAGATCTGGACATCAGAGTCACACCCCACCGTAGCCTCAATAGCTCTCAGGGTGTGATTTCTGAGCCAGATCTGATAAATGAGACAGAAGCCGATCTGCTCGAAGGTCTGAAAGGCGAGGGCGTGACGGCAGTGAGGCGCATCACCTTGCGGTGAGATAATAAGCAAATCATGACAAAGCATATAATCTTAACATTTGACCGTTCCTCACTCCCCGAATCCATCAAAGCAGGTTTCATTCATTGTTCTGTCTGGCCGTACATCCCGAACCCGCGGCGCTGTTGCAAGTGCCAACGGTTCGGGCATGGCACCACCTCCGGTCGTGGAAAAACAACGTGTGCGAAATGTTCATCACAAGATCATGAGACAGATAACTGCCAGGCTGAACAATTATTGTGCAGCAACTGTCATGGACCTCATGCTGCGTACTCCCGCACGTGTGAAATGTTCCAGAAAGAAAAAAAGATAACATCAAGGTAACAGAAAACATCACTTTCCCAGAGGCGCGGAAGAGGTTCGCCTCTTTCCCTCTGGGGAGGTACGCCGACGCAGCTTGCCGGGCGGCGGAGCGGCGTCTGGTTTCTGCGGGGACCCAGTACCGCGAGTCGGACTTGGTCCCGCCCCCGCCCCCCCCCCCCCTGGGTTGCCTCAGGCTGCCCAACCCGCCTCCGTACCACTCGCTGAGCCAGCAGCGGCTGTGGGGGCAACCACGTCTGGTGGAAGCGATGCTGCATCCTCCATTTCCAATCCAGCGTCCCAAAACGCAGGCGAGGGCGCAGAGGAGATGGACCTGGGGAAGCCAGCGGCAGCTTCCACCTTCACCGCACCGCCTGCGCCATCCGAGGCGTTCCTGAATCCCTCGGTGGTTGCGGGCAAGGAAAAGCGCACCCCAAAGGGTTCGCGGTCCAAGGAGCCTGATCCCTCAGGTGCTCGGAGGATATCCGAGGATGACCGCAAGGAACGCGTCCCGACACCAAAGCCTCCCGACAAGCCAAAAAAGACGAGAGTCACAGCCCCGAAAGACGACACATAAACAACACAGTCCAGTAGCTCCGAACACTTCATAATGGGAAGAGAGAACATAGTACAATAGAACTGCAGAGGCCTTCTGAATAATCTTGACGACGTGTATGAGATTCTGCATAGCAATCAGCCAACTGTAATGTGTGTTCAGGAAACACATTTGAATTTTAAACACACAAATTTCTTGAATAGTTACCTGGTATACAGGAAAGACAGGGATGGATGCACACACTCTTCTGGCGGTGTGGCCATAATCGTCCGGAAATCATTAGCATGCCACCCTGTCACTTTAAAGACTATCCTTGAGGCTGTAGCAATACGCTTAATAATATTTAATAGGTTGATAACGGTATGCTCCATATACATTCCTCCTGATGTTACACTTTTGAGTTCTGACTTAGAGGCGCTGGTTGACCAGCTGCCGGAACCATACATTCTAACAGGCGACCTTAATGCTCACAATTCTCTTTGGGGCTCTTCTCGTTCGGATGCCCGAGGTTGCCTGATAGAGAGGTTTCTTACATCCTCTGGAGCATGCCTTTTCAACAATAAACAGCCTACATACCATAACATAGGTCACAACACATACTCACATCTTGACCTGGCTATTGGCTCTGCAATTCCCTTTCCATGTCTTGAGTGGGGTGTGGGCACGGACCCATATGGTAGTGACCATTTTCCCACTTCATTAACATATATAGGTACAGGCCCGAGCAGTCCATCTTCCTATAAAAGGTTTAATGAAGCAAGAGCTAACTGGAATACATTTACAGAGACATCCAAACTACATTACATGTCCATAACACACCTACACGTTGAAGAAGCTACCCAACTGCTCACGGCGCACATCCTCGACGCCGCCGAAAGGTCCATTCCCCACGCCTCTGTTGCCCCGCGCAACCAGCGGAGGCTGTGTTGGAATGAGGACTGTAGGCGGGCGCGAGAGGCCCAGAACAAGGCGTGGGGTATCCTTCGCCGGTACCCCACGTCGAGTAACCTCCTCTTGTTCAAACGGGCCAAGGCGTTCGGAAAACGTGTGCGCCGTGAGGCAAAACGAGAGAGTTGGCGCGCCTTCCTCACTTCCATCAACTCATACACCGACACACACAGTCTGGACACGTATACGCAAGCTCAAAGGACAACAGACACATAGCCTACCCCTGGTTAGCACAACAGGGGACACACTGGAAGACAAGGCTAACACACTTGCACAACACTTCGAACACGTGTCTAACACGTGTCTAGTTCAGCACACTACACAAACACTTTCATAAAACAAAACATCTGCAGAAAAAAAGCCCTTTCACGACAAAGACAAATCAAAAACTTCTTACAACTCTGAATTCACTCTCTATGAGTTGAGGGCTGCCCTGAGCACGTGCAAACCTTCAGCTCCAGGCGCAGATAAGATTACATACACCATGGTACAGCACCTACACCCAGACACTCTTGAAACACTCTTACACCTATATAATAAAATATGGCTTTCGGGGCACATCCCACGCTCTTGGAGGGAGGCCATAGTAGTGGCTGTCCTAAAGGAAGGGAAGAACCCTTCCTCTCCTGCCAGTTATCGCCCCATTGCCCTGACAAGCTGCCTGTGTAAGTTCTTCGAGAAGATGATAAACAGGAGACTTGTGTACTTCTTAGAGTACAATGGTCTTCTCGAGAACTGCCAGGCGGGCTTCAGGGCGGGGCGATCTACCAACGATCAACTCGTTGCGTTAAAGTCTTATATCAAAGATGCTTTCCTAACAAGCAGTACTGTATGACAGTCTTCTTTGATCTTGAAAAGGCGTCGATACTGATTGGCGGTACGGCATCCTTAGAGACTTGAAGTCCTTTGGCATGTCGGGTAACATGATGAACACGCTTGCCAGTTACCTGTCTGAGAGGATGTTTCGCGTGCGAGTTTGAACTGCACTCTTTAGGGTTCATGTGCAGGAAAACGGCGTGCCACAAGGTTGAGTTTTAAGTTGCACCCTTTTTATTGTAAAAATGAATTCTCTTGGGAAGGCATTGCCACCGTCGATTTCATGTTCAATTTATGTAGACGACGTACAATTATCTTTTAAATCTTGTAACTTGTCGGTCTGCGAGCGGCAAGTCCAGCTTGGTGTGAACAAGCTTGCTGGCTGGGCAGATAGCAACGGTTTTAAATTTAATCCGGGAAAGTGCACTTCTGTTTTGTTTTCCAAGAGGCGTGGTATCCGGCCGGATCCTGACATTCAACTGAATGGGTTCTTGATTCCTGTCAAAAAGGAACACAAGTTTTTAGGCATAATCTTTGACGAAAAGCTTACATTCATCCCACACATAAAACAGCTAAAACATAAATGCCTAAAAACAATGAATATCCTGAAGGTTCTGTCGCAAATCTCTTTTGGTGCTGACAAAAAACTTCTTTTACGTGTTTTTAACAGCTTGATAGGTTCACGATTGGACTATGGTAGTGTTGTTTATGTGTGAGCAATTAAAACATCCCTCAGAATGCTGGACCCTGTGCTTCATCTAGGGCTCCGCTTGGCGTGTGGCGCCTTCCGAACTAGTCCAGTTGAAATCCTGTATGTCGAGTGCACCAAATGGAACCTGCAACGTCAGCGAGCATACACAGACCTCCTTTCTGCTTTTAAAATTTCATCCATGCCTCACCATCCTTTTAAATCAGTTTTTTATGATAGATCCATGAGTGAACTCCTTTTAAATCGACCATCGTTATCTGCGCCTTTCTCTTACAGAGTTAGAGAGGAAGCGTCAGAGCTTGCTGTCTCCTTTTTAGACACCATTCAAAGTTGTGTGACAGATTCCATATCACCATGGCATCTCCGCCCTGTGTGATGCAACACATCTTTTACACATGTAGATAAAAGCCGAGCTCCCAAATGTGCAATTCAGCAGCACTTCCTGTATTTGCAGGAGAAGTATCAGTCTTCGGAGTTTTATACGGACGCCTCTAAAACTGCCACCTCTGTGTGCTGCGCGGCGCATGGGCCCGGCCTTAATGTCACTAGAACTCTTAACAGTAATACCAGTATCTTTACGGCACAGGCTTACGGTGTACTTCTTGTCGTTAATCATACACTTCAAAGTCACATCCCACAATCCATTATATATACAGACTCCCTCAGTATCGTGCATGCTTTGTCGTCAACAAAGTCTTCAAAAAATCACGTTGTAAATCTGATCGTCAAGGGCATTATGTCGGTGTATGTACGCAAATTTGAACTGGTTCTTTGCTGGGTCCCTGGCCACTGTGGTATAGCTGGGAACGAAGCAGTGGACCGAATGGCTGCTGCTGCTACACTCTTGAATGCAGTAGACATAACCACATTACCCTACACCGACGTGAAGCCACACATCAAACAACAACTTCGCAAAACATGGCAAACACATTGGAGTGGACAAACAGACAACACGTTACACGTAATGAAACCACACTTGGGACCGTACACCTCCGATGCACGCAACAGATACATAGAAGTCGCCTTGGCTAGATTACGGATAGGGCATACTCACACAACGCACTCGCACCTGCTCACTGGATCTCCAAGACCTCTGTGCAGCAGGTGCGGAGAGGCCCTGTCCGTGATCCACGTGCTTATACAATGTAAGGCACTTGACACAACACGACGCAAATACTTCCCACAACTACACACGCGACATATTCCACCACACCCATCATACTTCTTAGGAGACGAAGCAATGTTTCCAATCAAACGCGTTTTCGAGTTTCTTACCGATGTAAAATTCTTACATCTCATTTCATATCATGCATGTTGACAACCTGGCCCTTTACACCAGTCATCTTCATTACGTTGTGTTTTACTTTGTTTATTTTTACTGAAATGTTCTACTTTTACTTCCATGCCACTTTCATGTAAACACTGTTGTTGGGCGCTCTTTGCCCTTAGTTGGCCTTGCGCCATTAAACTCCAAACATCATCATCAACCCTTCAATGATGATTATGCTCCGTGTTGCAGCGTCCCGGAATCTGGGCTGGTGAAGGAGGCGAGAAAGCAGACGTGGAATTGGTTTGCAGTTTCAAGGCAACACAGTTCATTTTGAAACGAAGCGAAGGCGGAGAGTGTCACCCCTACGAGGGAAAGAAGGGGAACCCCTGCGGCCTTCAAAAGAGAGTGGAAAAAGCCCCCCCCCTTCCCCAGTGAGCAAACGGCAACGGCGCCAGGACAAATTCCAGGAGTCGGCCGGACAACAAGTTAAGCTTTCCGCCGAAAGGCGACCTTTGAATAGAACGGGGGCATGACCCCCCCCCCCCCTACAAAAGGCGTTCTGTAGACGAGCCGGCGGCAGACCGGAGAGAAAGGAAAAGCCCCGTCTCGCAGGAGTTGCTTTCGCTGGGGTGCTGAGCAGCTTCCTCTACAGTGACAATGCAGTATGAAAAGGCGCCTAAAAAACGATCTGTATCGTTTCTTCATAAAGCATCTCCAATAATTTCGGGCCACACTTTAAAACGCTCTCGAAGAAGTCCGCATCTATGCAGTTTGCCAACTTTGCATCCCGATTTCGCAGCTTGTGTCAGAGGCTGTGGGCTGCGTTGTTCGCATTTCTTTTTATCCCCCCGGTAGTGAGCCCAACATTGCGTTATTTTGACGCGGAGCGAACATTTTATAACGATGCTGCTGCGTTTACTGTGTGTATTTCCAGCATATATTCAAGCACCCCTCCGTTTAACGATGACAATGCTTGAACGCGAAGGATTCTTGTGACGGATGAGCGTCCTCCTTACAATGTGCAGTGCCGAATTTTAGAGTGAATAATTGTAGAGGTTAACGCACTGACACAACGCATGCGATAAGGCGCGTTATAGTGGGAGACTCTGCAAAAATTTTGACCACCTGGGGATCTTCACGTGTGCCTAAATCTCGTACACACGGGCATTTTTGCTTTTCGTCTCCATCTTAAAAGTGCCCTCCTCAGCCGGGAATCGAGCCCGCCATCTTGCGCTCAGCAGCGCAACTGTGCCAATTTTTTTCTGTTTATCGTTGACATCCATGCACCCCTCCCCAAACTCAAACCGCTTCGACTGTTTTGAAATGAAGCACACAGATAGAGGCCGGCTTTATATTCCAAGGCCCCAGGGGAGATCCCCACAACTGGAAGCGTTTTTCTTCCACCGGATATTTCTTGAGTTCATTTGGTTGTGCGTTACCAACTCCACCAGTTAAAACCCCAAAAATGCGCTTTAAAAGGTCTTCAAAGAGTGCAACTACATGCGGAATCTTTTTCCATCACCATGGTGTAATAAAATCCGAGGCCTTCTTTGATGGGGTGGCTTCAAATGGGGCCATTAAAATAGCTGCTGCCTGATGCTTGTTCTCTTAAGCAAGAAGGCGACCGATTCAGCCTTTCAATATGCCTGTTCTGTGTTGTAGCCAGTGGTTATGTCTTGACGTTTTAGTAGAAAGGAGACACTGAGAAGACCTTTTCAGGTTTAAATAATCAGATTTTTTGAGAATCGCTAAACACATGGTAGGAAACTCAAAGCGCCCGCCCAAATTTTGGGGTTACAAGAGTAGCAGCGTCACCTCTCGCCCTCACAATCCACTGATGATGCTCTTTCGGCAACGAGCTGCTCACTGCGGCTTTCCTTCTTTCTATGGGAGTGAAACCTCTTATGTTTGAAGGGCCCTCTCCTGTACAAATCCTTGGGAGTGACCACGTTTCGTGAGAGAGGGAGGATATATCCCGCATTTAGCGCAGTTTTAGCTTAAGGTCAGATGATTACGAAAAGGCCTCTGCACTTAGTTTGGCAGATATATGTGTTCATTTATTTTTTGCACTATTATTTTGCCTTCAGACTCCCAGTACAGCGCGGGGAAGGATTGTTTTCCAGGTGTAGGATGCGGAAACGTGCTCCACATTTTTCGGGAGAGAGTGTGGCAATCTTCTCAGCAGGGATTACGGTACGGCAGGGATTACAGGGATCAATCGGGCATTGAAGAATCTTTCCGAAGCAACTACATATTAATTTGCTCGAGCCAACGCTTCTCTTCAAATGTTCCGCAAGTGGGATGACTCTAATTTAACGTTAATGTGCGTTTGTTCAGGTCCTGTTTGTAGGAGGTTTACGTAATGAAGGTGGTTGTCAAGGTAGTATGCTACGACAATTGTTTCCTTCGTACTTTCGTGCATAACGGCGTGAGTGTATGGAGTGCTTTCAATGTTTTGGAACTGTCCGGAAAGAATTCAACCCTGTCTTGCCGCTTGTCGTTGTGTAGGTTTTGACTGAAGCTTTTCGGTAGCAGGCTGTTTTTGTGGCGGTTCGGTAGCTGATTTGAGGACATGTCCATCATGGCGCCCAGTCGTTTCTTCAATGGTTGGGTGCCTACATTCTATACAATACCCGTTGTGATTCATATTACAGAGAAACAGTATATTGCTGAGCCCCCCCCCCCCTAGGTTTCATTTCGGATAAGAGCCCCTCCGGTGCTCCTCGTCACCACCGGCGACCCGTATTTCACTACTGTTATTCCCCTCCCTACGACCTATGCGTTTTTCACTAATTTCCCCTTCGGCAGATAATGGCGCTCGCACCGTTATCAGCAAGTTCAATTTCAGCTCGAATTGAGACGGATGCATGTCGTTCGTTCGGCAGAATAATAGTGGTGATTCAAGGAGCATTGGCTCTTACAGTAGCGCGAATGGACGCAAAAACAACATAAAGCCGGTACCCCAGCATATTCAGCGCAACTTCCTTGATTTCAAACACGATTTTGTCGATCACCATTCCGACGCCTCTTTCGAAGTGTGCTATGCACTGGTTAGATAATGACCTAGTCGAAATCGGGAATGCTAAAGATTCGGATGGAGCGGAGGCGGCTCTGCTCAAGCGATTCCGGCGTAGGAGTTCCGCTGTGGAATAGTTCATCATGTGAGGAACCTGAGAGCCATTGAAAGGCCAGGAGTCGTTCGCTTTCTGGAGGAACAGAGATCATTCTATGAACAAGGCCTGGAAAGCCGAACAAAAAATCAAAGTTACCGCAAAGAATCACTAACTGACAAGCAATCGGACGTTCAGGCAAAGCGCCAAAGGTTGAACCGTCAGGGCGATGCACAATGACCGAACACCGATGACGCCGCGAAAATCCGCAGTGACCACGCCGCCAGGCAGGGCAACGCATTGAAGGGTGCCGATTCAAAATTGAAACAAAATTTTCTCGATTGCGATTTCCGTGTAAGTTGCGAAGTGTGCGATAGACTCTGGCTCAACAACGACGTGCGTAAAATCGGAAATGTTAAAGATTCGGACCGAAAGGAGGCTCCTTTTCGTCTGCTGGCCGCAAACATCCCGCGGAAGGCTTTCAATGTTAAGTTCATGGTGTGCGGAAAATGCAAGGGGTCCCTACTAAATAGTGTCATGTCCTAGTACGCGACCACCTTCGGCTGCGAATATTTGCTGCTCCCGTCTTATCATCCTCACCTCAACGCGTACAAGAAGCACCTGACTTTTCCCCGTTTTCCGTTTATGTGCAAAAGGCGTCTCTCTAGCGGCCGCGGTCAGTACAGAACCCGTGGTCAGACAGTGAACGTTCCCATCGATGTGCAAGGAACCCTGTAGTCCTTCCCTCTCCACATCTCAGACGACAGTGCGGTGGAGGTTCACAGCAAGCGCTGACTCATACACAGGTCGGTTAACAAGTTCGAAATGGTCAACTCCGGAGTGCATGGATTTGGAGTGGAAAGAGTTGGGAGAGGATGCGCACAAGCAGATATAGGTTTTATGCCCTTACTGATGACATGTCGACTGTTCTCGCGGGAGGTTCAAACGAGCACTAGCACGTAAAACAGACCAATCTTACCTGTACGACATCCTCAGGTGTCCAGCAGAGTGGGCACGTGTATTACACACACGTCAAATGCTAAGACGCGAGAGGGAAGCAGAGAGTTCCATATTTATCCTCAAGAATAAAGCTGTCATTTCCAGTTGCATTCCGCTAACCGGCTTGGAAGTATGCTTAATAGCACAATAAAAAAACCTGTTTTGTTTCATGCACCGCGTGGGCTGCGTTTATCTTATCTTTGCACGTCATTCTTTTTTCGCAGAGTGAAAGGGCACTAATTTTTTAGATGCGGAGTACCTTAGCTCCGCACAATGTCCGTCCGCTAACTATATGAGAGTAGCTGGTCTACGTTGTTCCAAGGGGGCTTTAAAATGTGCTTTAAAGGCCCATTTGCAACTTTTGTAGTGACCGAAAAAATTCAAAGTTCAGGGGTGTCTTCTTCTGCTATCTTCATGATTATGCTTATTTGGTTTTCGTAAGTTAGGGTAGTCTGTAGGATACCCGGCTTCTGATCGTTGCCTGCGTGAGTCTTATTGTCTCTCACGTCATCCCTGCTCTTCACCTGGTTAGAATTGTTTTAAACGACAGCTAATTAGTATCATTTTTCGCGCCTACAACATCGACGTTGCTGCCTTTCAGTGGAGCTATGCCGAGGGTTCTTACGTGAGTATTCTTTGCGATGACCTGTTGAGGTTCGTTCAAGTTAGTTTTCATTCACCCGCGCGGTGCCGCCCTATGTTTGCCAAACATAACGGGCAGCGGCGAATGAAGTGCGACCATTGCCAAAAGTAATTTTAAAGCGGATGGATTTATGTGCTAGAAACTGAAATTTGTTTTATAAACGCGCAATTTTTAGTTTCTTTCATCTCATCATACAAGCGAGCCTTCATTTTAAAGACTACCGCGAATCTTTTGCCCCTTTTTTAGTTGCATAACGCAATCATAGGCAGGCATCATTTACAATGGTGAGTTGCTTTGATGTGATGGTGTCAGATGCATTCTAGGCGGACGATCTCGTCACACGAACATGCTACCTTCGCCAAGGCGCAGAACACCCTTCACTGCACAGGGGCGGCGCCTGCTAAAATCACGTATCTTTATTCATTTAGGTCATATTATCGCTGTCTCCGTTTCGAATCTCCAGATGCCACATTAAAGAACATGCTTCATTTGTGGTGAGTTCCAAAAAGGGCATGGTTTGGGCCGGTTGGTGCTGCATAATGGAAAATAAACTAACTCGTCCTGTTGTCTTCTTTCTTGGTCTGTGTTTAATTTGCCCTTACAGTTCCCGTTATTCATTAGCGGAACTGATGGTGTTGTAACAAAAAACTAATTCATTTCCCCATACAAAGCCGGCTTGTAGACCGAAAAGCTCTAATAGGATCTCTAATAAGACGAAGATATCTATACAGCTCTAACAAGAAACCGGGCTTCGATTGTGTCAAAACGGGTACCTTATAATCGCAAAAAAGGAAGGGTTCCAGATACGGCACTGCACGTGATAAAGATGAAAAAGGAGTACAATAGTATACTTTTATCTCAAAAACCACTCACCTACATACATTCATATCGTTCGTAGATGCGTTCACTTTTTGTTGGAAAATTCTCTGCGTGAGTTTGTTATTGCTTCCCAAATATTGTCTTTAATGTTCCACGATCGATTGGACGCACTTTCCTTGGATTGGACTAAGCGTTGCGCGTCTATTAGCTTCATTCAGGAAGGAATGGAGAATCTGCTACATTACCTCGCCTCCCGCCGCCATAGTCGTAACTTGTCGATAGCAGCGATAACGTATTACCGTGGAGGCTGATAAGTGTGCATCATTACAGACATCCAGCAGCTAGAAAAGTAACAAAAATTACACTATCATGCTAAAATTGCTCCACTGCAGCAACGTCTTCTGCCTTGGCGGCTAAAGAAAGCAACAATTTTAGGGGGTATATTCCACCCCAAAGGGCAAAGTTTGGTTGCTGCGTGCACGTGTCCAGAGTAAAGCTGTAGACTGGGCTAGTTGGTAATTCATAGTCAACAAATGTAGCACAGCAGAAACACATAGGGACGAAAGAATACACACGGACGACCGCTCACTTCCAACTGATTCTTTATTCACAAGACGGCCAATATACACGCTTAGCCTAAGCAGAAACAAAAAAAGACGTAGGAAACAAAAACGAAACAACAAAAAATACTGACAAAGAAATATCGAGAACACCCAACACTCGCCAAACATCTTCAAAATCACAGTGGCCTCTCGCGTATGGCATCACATTGCAGAAAATGTAATTCACGGTCAGATAACGCCACCGATGGTTTGCTAACACCGTCGTTTTTTTCCCGCGCAATCTGAGCTGCCTCACTGATTAAGCCCGCTTGCTTGTCCTTGATTATCTCAAAAACTATTGTGCTAGAGAACTGCACAATGCAATCCCTGCACGGGCTGACATGCTGTGCCAAAAAACCTTCCTTGCCATTGCGCACCTTATTGGCATGCTCGAGTAGACGCTCATTGAGACATCTGCCAGTCTTTCCCACGTAGCTCGTAGCTCGATTGTGAAGATGTTAGGCGCGTTTTGGGTGTACTCGATCTTTCTTTGTCAGTATTTTTTGTTGTTTCGTTTTTGTTTCCTACGTCTTTTTTTGTTTCTGCTTAGGCTAAGCATATATATTGGCCGTGTTGTGAATAAAGAATCAGTTGGAAGTGAGCGCTCGTCCGTGTGTATTCTTTCGTCCCTTGTGTTTCTGCTGCGCTACATTTGCCCATGTGTCCAGAGATTGCATCAAATGAATGCGGTCGGCATTCTACTTGATTTTTCTTCTTCCGACGGCAGGCATTTTGAAAAATTGCGGATTTTTTTTAGCACAAGGGCGTTTTTTTCTTTTCCTTTCATGGTTTTGTGTGCATATAAGCGTGTTTTAGGTTTTTGTCTAGACCGAGTTTAATTTCGAAAGTGTATTTGGTCGTTTGTTTAGCTTCGTCCTGTAGGACATTCGCTATCATGAAGAATTCAATAACTACATAATTTTGTCAGCATAAAGCTGCAAAATTGCTGTAAGCACTGTTCAGATCTGAGAATAAGGTCTAAAAGATTGGTATTGCCTGATATGACCGGATTGCGGGGGGTGGAACAAAAGATGCAAGGGAAGCGATGACTCTCTCTTCTTAACAGTTGGGGTGGCAGGGCTTCACCAATTCAAGGGTACTTGAAAGCGGCTTCTGAGCTTCAGATGACTTCTGGAATGTTTGGTGTATTTGCAGAAAGCAAAATCCTTACAGATGAAACTACATTCAGTAGAAAACCCGGTGGCGCTGGCCACTAATTAAATGAAAATGTTTGTTTTCGCAATGCCCCCAAATATGCAGAAATAGTGATTTCGACGTTCCCAGTCTCTAGCTGATTAATAGTTGAAATTGTTTCGTATAAAGCATTTAAGGAAGCAAATCTTCCTTCTAGAATATTCAATGCTGGTGGTGTCAATCAAAGAATTGGTGGCTTATTACCTTTTGCTTTCGTATCAGGTTCATGTTATCATGGTACTAGCGCGCTATACTGTACACCATTAGTAATACGACTTAACGATGACCACCTGACACTTCTTATGAAACCGTCGCTCCCTAAGCAGCTTGCACCAATCCCGTAATTATTCACGCTATAACAAGTCCTCAGTAGGGATACTAGCAGTGCGGCTTTACATTATGAAATACGGTATTACCTTACGAAAAGCCTTCACTGAGTGTGTATCCAATCGATCATCAAACTTTCACATCCCCAAATTGCAAACGCAGAATGAACCGATGGGGCAATTTCTCGCGCACTATATAAACACATCTACGAAAGATCTGAATGTACCCTGAAAGTGGTTTATGAAATGCAGGTATACCATATTACTCCGTCTTCATAACCGATGTTGTCTCACCTAGCGGTGTCTGGGGGAATGACAAAATGCCACAGCTCTTATTAAGAAAGCTTTCTCCCTTATATAAAAAACGCTTACAGTGCTCGGGCTCGAACCTGTGTACATCGCGCTATGAAGCCCACTTCTGTTCCGTTGAACCGTTGCGACAACGTCGAAGAAGTCTGAATTTGGAATTTTCACTTTAGATGTGGTAGCGCAAGACAACGTTTTTCATCTGAAGCCTCTTTCTCGTATGACAAGAAACTGATTTTTTTGGTGTGCTGCCCAGTATCTTGGATGTTGAATCAGTATTTGCTAGGGTGTGAATTAGTTTCGTGTTTCTGGATTGAATACGTTTACATATGTTTACTATTCATTCTAGCATGACTGTACCGTCCCTGTAGAAGTGCGCAAATGCGATAAAATATCATGAAATATTTAAACAATAAAAATCTTGATGATGAAGATACCCGCCATGGTGGCAGAGTGGCTAAGGCGTTGAGCTGCTGAGGACGAGCTGGCGAGCTCGATTCCCGTCCGTGGTGGCTGCTTTTCTGATGATGGCGAAAAGCACAAACGCCCGTGTGTAAGAGATTTCGGCGCACGTTAAAGATCCCCAGGTTGTCAAAATTAATCCGGAGCCCTCCACTACGGCACGCCTCATCGCCTGCATTGCGCCATCGCGTTAAATCCTACAATAAATCACTGAATCAATCAATCACTCAACCAATCAATCAATCAATCAATCAATCATCTTGATGACGATTACTAATATGGCAGCATTGTGTTCGCTTTCCCAAAATAAAAATATATCAAACTCCAAAGAGGTGTTTTCCATTTGGGCAGTCCAGGTGCTCCGGTTGTTGGCCGGCTTTCTTCCCTTAACAAAGCGTGCCTATGACTGGCGCTTGCACCCAATGATGGGCGCCTGATTAAATAGCAGGCATACTGCAGATAGATCTATCCCGTGACTAAATGGGGTTGGCATAAGTGTGAAAGGGAAATCCCACCACGTCTGGGGCAATCCCCGAATAACCACCGCCATGACGTTGTGAAGGAAGGCTGTATTGCCTCTGGTCGAAAGGTAATGCACCAACTGCTTTTTTCCGCTACCGTGCACACTCTTCTTTCCGTCAGTAGGTGCTTCGCATTTCTTATTGCGTACAACATCTCTTTGTCACCGTCCTCGCAACGGGGTCACCTTACTGAAGCCGGTGCCTGTTTTACGTTCGCCGCATGTGTTTTGAGAAATGTCGATGCTGCTGCCGCACGCTTCCGCACTCTACCTTACAGGCAGAGAGGAGCCCTTAGGGTTATGGTATAGGGTGCAGGCCGAGGGATCGGGAGTTTTTGTGAACGGAATAAGGGCGCACGCAGGGGTTAGGCGTCTGCTCGGAGGGGGTCTATGACAGCTTCAATCGCTCAATGGAAACGCGGACGCCCTTCCCATTGATTTGCATGGTGAAGGTGTTGTTGTGACGACTAATGAATTCGTATGATGCGGAGAACGGGAGTTGGAAAAACACCCCCACATTGTCGTCGTAGAAAAAGGCACTTGTGCATGTTGTCAAGGCCTCAAACACGAACGAAGTGAGCTTGATGGGATGGGCTTCTGGCGACGCAGTAGAGCCCCAATGGTGTGTTGGAGCCTTGCGGAAAAGTGTGTACGGTCCGAACTGCTGATGTCAAAAATAGAGGCGGAGAGAAGTTCCCCAGCAAGGCGAAGCAGTTCGGCACAACACACTTCTTATCAGCCGGCTCAAGCTTACTACCGAGCAAGTCACACATATGCTCCGAAGAATAACGGCAAAGTCTACGGGCATAAAAGTTGCGGACACACTTCAGTCCCGCAAGCTTACACTCTTCCATATGCCATAATAAATGAGATGGAAACAGCTAAATTGGACGCATTATTCAAAAACGCACATAAGCAGGCTCTAGGGATTCCAGTACGCACCCCGTAAGAAAAATATAAAAACTGGATATTCCCAACCCAGTGATGGAAATATCGAGGATCGTCTATCAAACCAGCGACAAAGATTGGGGTCGCATTAAACTGAGAGAAGCCTCCTAAACAGACTAGGAATGACGTCCCCGGGAGATACAGTATCGGGATGTGGCGATAGAACTGCGAGAGTTGATCGCAGTACCGTCCATTCCGCGCCACATGCATCGAGTATACCATGCAGACCGAAGAAAGGCCAGAGCTCATGCAATCTGAAGGGTCAACGACAACAGAGACCACACGCTCTATACTGACGTGGCTGATTGTGCCTGAAGGATATTGATGACTTCTTCTTTGACAACCACAACGTCGCATATTACCAGAATCACCCCACACTGCGTTACGACTGACCAAGCAGAATAGGCTTCCACTGCCCTGGCCATCTCTCAGACGACCGCAGATACAGTTATAACTGGTTCGCGACAGGCATGCGGAAATTACCTCCATGAAACAATATCGAAGTGTGCCCTAAACATTTTTCTTCAACGTCGGCTTCCCCTATTAATAAAAAGACTCTGGATTTCAGCCCCCCGATTCACCAGGGCAATAAACAACCCATAATACTGCCCGAAAGCCATCGCACCGGGCACCACAAGATCAGTCAGCATTTGGGGCTAGAGCGCGGGATTTTCCACCCGGCCCACGAATCCTTAACAAAAGAACAAGACTTTACTTGGTCTGCTTCAATCAAATACGTTCCCCCACTTGGCGAAATAGCGCCTAATGTCTCCGACCCAGTACTCAACTCTGCCAGTTTTGCAGCCAACCTGCCAAATTCTGCCATATGGTGTGGTGTTGTCAGAAAAACCCCAAGTTAGACAGTATTCCTCGTTCGTCTTATGAGCAGTGGGAAAGCGTGCTGTCCAGTTCCAGTCCGGAACGTAAACTTCGGTTCACCGAAACGTCCGCCGCAGCTGGCACCACGAATGGGGTCCTGCAATGATGACACCACTCAATATTTTTTCCTAATAAAGTGTATTTTTTCTCCCTCTCTGAATGTCCCTAGTAAACTGTAAGGTACAGACAATTGGTTGGGCTCTAGAAGCTTATTCCGGTGTAGAGAGAAGGCATAGGGTATAAGTTGGTTGTCTATATAGATTGTGCAGTGTGGTTCATTGAGGGTCTTGCCTAAATACTCACCCACCTTGAATATGGCGAAAAGCAATCTGTAATCTGGCTCGGTTGTCTGCGCAGGCACTGAAACTCAAACTGCGGAGCTTCCAAAGAACGAGCGCGTCTCTACGCTGGAGAGTCTCATGTAGAAGAACGCCAATGGGCACACAGTTTTGTCCAGAAGCTGCATGAGGAAGACGCCAATGGCACTGGAAAAGTTGGTGAAGGTGCCGGCGGTGCTGTTCTTTGTAGCGAGAAAATACCACGATGTCGTCTCATTAGACAAATTAGAAATTTAAACAATGGAGGACGGCGTCAATTAAGTGTTGAAAGGATTGCCGCGCGTTCAGGATACAAAATGCAACAGAGAACTTGTACAATCCGAAGTGTCTGATGTTTGCGGCTTTTTAAACGTTACTCGGTTTGGCCGGGATCGGCGTGTATGTCTTTAAAACGGCAACAAGTAAGAAGGTGGTGCAGCCGTTCAAGTGATTCGTGAAAGCATAGTATAACACTCACAGGGTACCTGTCGAGGATGGTGCGACAATTGAGGGCGCCACACGGTCACCACAATTGGCCTTCTTTAGCAATACATGAAGCGCTCATACGTAGTTGCGGGCGATACCTTCGCGGACCAGCCACTAAATGTCAAACAGAGCCTCAAAGAGAGCATGGCTGGAGAGTTCGCAGGCTGTCCGGTGATAAGCGATGAGCGCGAAAGGAAAACATGGGTCCTTCAGTGGTACAAATGTAGTGTACGGTTGTTTGGCATACCTCTGAAGGGCTCCCGCTGATTGGTGTAAGTTTGGGAAGTTCTGCGAGATCGGCTTGGTACGGTGATTGATGTTCAATGGCTACCTCCTTGATGCTGACGGGCGAGGTAAGACCTGTTGCGGCGCGGATAAGTTGATAATGTCGACCGTTCAGTAGGAGACTGTTGTACTCACGAAGTCGGACCCCATGATTGGCTGTGGTACGACCGCAATAAGAAAAGTCTATTAACATTCGCGCCATAGTTTTTTGGCGAGAATATTAGGACAGGATGAATCTTATGACCTCATTATTGACCTATCAATTTCGCCGCACTGAGCCAGAGAGATGTGTAAAGATTTTGCCTGCGAATGCTCGGGGATACCAGCAGATGTCCGAATCCCAGTCAATAAGAAACCTCTGCTTCGTCCTTTGGTCGGTGATAAACATGTGGTGGGCCCTACAGGCTCCCATTGGTGTTTCTCTGACGTTTGGCTGAGCACACTTCGTCAGGAACTTGGGTCCTTGACCCTCTCAGCGAGCCATGGCTTCAGTTGTTTTTTCCTCAGGAGCGTCGGCCAGGCTGCTGATCAGAGGAATAGCAACCATGGTGTCGCCAGGAAGCGGCAGCTGCTTCTATGCGCAAAGATGCACTGGTGTAGAGAAACGGCCGTATGTAACATCGTAATTTTAATATTACGCCACGATTCTTCAGCGTCGGAGAAAAACCTGGATTTCTAAAGGTGACACCGAGCTGCATTAATTTTCCTATTTGAGCTAAATGGCAGCATGCACTGTATTGAAGAGGGGGACTATTTCATTCACACTTATGCCAGGATTGTGCGCGTCGTTTTTTGGTGCATCGAAGTTGGTATTTTTATAAAATTGCTTAGTAAAAGTTGCGTTGATGCCAATCATAGTGGGTGATAATCAAAAAACAAACAGGCTGAACCATAGCCTCTTTGTTATTTGCGGGCAGTAATGCCGACAAAAAGTTCCGTGCTATGGCGTATGGTCCACTGCTAACTGCGTGCTTTACAACGGGAAGAAATTTTTCCATCTTCCTCAAATCGCGATTTCGGAAAACTTCCCTAATGGCTGTCTGGTTTTTTTTTTGTAATTGCCGTGTTCACTGGCCAGAATAACGACGCGAAAAACGGCTTTAAAGCAAAAGTGCTGCAAAATGAGAACTGGTAAAAAGTAGGAAACATTCAAAAGTATCCTTCATAGTTGCTAAATACTGAAGATACAGCAACACTATGAGGGTGGAGGTTTGTAGATCAGTGCATTATCATTACGAGATACGTGGTAATGAGTTAGCAGTCAACTATCACTTGAAAGTCTAAGTGTAACACAGGTATAAATCTCTTATGATGGCTGATCAGTTGGGTCTTACAAGCAAATTGTTTTATGGGAAAGAGGCTTTTCCGGCAGCTTGAGTATTTTCAGCAGAGATCTCTGGACATCATCACCGCAGTTTGCAAGCAGTGAACTTAGTAACTTTGCATACTTCATGGCTGGGGCGTGGGTTCGTGCTGTTGGCTCACCACATCAAGGGGTCGTTTTCCAGGATTGGAGGACAGTCTCAAACAAACGCCTGCTAGTTTGCCTTCAGTGCAGGGTATGCAGGAATTCAAGAGTTTCAAAAAAACTTCCTACTAAATATCACGGTCACATAACAAGCACACGTGGCTGGCTCAGCCTTGCTTATCGAGGATACAGAAACAGACATATGTTCACACTAAACCGACGCTTGCTGTAATTTACGTCGTGGGCAATGTTTGCTCGAAAGGTATTTTGCTACTTCCTACCTCGTACCACTGGCAACAGTAAACATAAAAGTGGCGGATAGCATGCTGAGTTGGCAATAGACGAAAGGCGAAGCACCAGCAAATGCGTCGACCAAATAGAGACTACCCAGCCAAATGGCCAATATGCGGAAAATCACAGGCTGGTTTTCATAGAGCACTGCGATGCGATGCGATGAGGTTTTACGGGAGGGGGCAAGAGGGAGAGAAAAGGGCTTGAAACTGTCTGGCGTGGGGTGCCGACACCTTATCAGGCCCAAGGGGGAAGGGAAGGGGTATTAAAGGAGGGGGATAGCAGGAAATACTAATAGAGAAGAGTTAATCAAAGGCAGTTGAGAATGCGAATTTTATAATTCGGGTAGGGCGGCAGCTGCAGTGCGACTGCACGCAGAAAGGAGCGCCGAGCGTAAAAGGTGTGCCGTGGAGGCGAAAGGGAGGGAGCAGCGGCGTCTAGAGGTGTGGGTCAATGACAGAGGGAATGCGGAAGGAAGAAGCGTCTATTCGAGCACCTCCCCCTCGCCGGCCGCTACGTGAGAGACGGGCGCGTAAAGGGGCTTCAATGGTTCCCAGCGTCACGGGCGGATAAGAAAAGAATAAAGAAAAATAAAAAAGGTAGGGCCCCAGCAGCTCGGGGACTCCGCAGAGTGGGAGGGGGGGGGGGAAAGGGTTGGTGAATCAGAGGCGCGCGGCCAGGCCCGTCTCGTCGAGGTAGGTCAGGAGGTGTTGGAATGCGTCGGCGAGGAGGATGCGGTGGCAGCGAGGGAACAGCATATCCTCCTTTGTACTGCACGCAACCCCCAGGCGCGCGTAGGCCTGCTGCAGCCAGCCGCGCTCCGAGTTGTATGCAGCGCACGCAGTGAGACAGTGGGCGGTCGACTCGTAGAGCCCGCAATGGGGGCACGCGGGGCTGTCGCGCTTTCTGTAGAGCTGCAGCCGCGCGTTCGTGTTTAGAATAAGCACTGCGTGTTTATTCTAAATTCAATACTTTACGACCTTTGTGCAACTTTGTGCTGCTCAAAACTAATTTTCTGTGGTCAACACGCGGGTTTCTGTTATTAAATCGGGGATGCAGCTGAAGGTAAATTTCTTCGGATTGTTGTTATAAATTCTCGTTAACGGGTTCTGTTATTTCTAAGTTCACAAATGTGATTGTATGCAAAAAAAGAAATTCTACATTTTTTTGTGGTGCTGCGTAACTGTGTGCTGGGCAGTAGGGACACGTGAAAAATTTATACTTGCCAGGCTTTACTGAAAGGCTACCCATACGATAGCGACTGTTTAGTTGGCTGTCATCCCCGCACGGGGCACCTTGAGTAATCTTGGTGACATTGAGTGGCGACACCGCGTACCCCGAGCCCCCCATACTTAAGCTGTCACCTACCGTGGCTAGAAGTTGAAAGGCGAAGGGCTAGAGCTGTGAACGGTGGCCGTCGGAGCCTTGGTCAAGCTCCGGCCGATGGGCTCCCTGCTTGTCTACCAGGCAGGGAGCTCCGGGACCTCTTTGACTACCAGGGTAAGGTCAAAGAAGAAAGTACCCCCGTCTCTCTGCTTTCCAATGTATCCTATGGCATTTTCCGAACCCCACTCCCCCCCCCCCCCCAGACGTGATCGGCCCCCGAAAAGGGGCCGCACCGAAGTATCTTTTCCTCCGTTGCAATAAATCTCGCTCCCAAAGCCCGATAATTTCTCGCGCTTTCTGATCATGGAGTCTCTTGACAAGACAAAACCAATCACTTCCCAGTCCGTGTTTCTAATCTCCAAGTATCTTGAAAGCATTGTCAGAAAGTCGTACAAGGCTAAGAAACTGAAAACGGGTGAACTTTTGATTGAGGTAGACAACAAACAGCAGTCCGCAAACCTCCTTTCACAAACGCGCATGGTCAATGTTGACATCAAGATCATGCCTCATCGCAGCCTTAATAGCTGCCAAGGCGTGATCTCTGATCCAGATCTTATAAGTGAAACTGGAGCCAATCTGCTCGAGGGCCTCCATGATCAGGGCGTGACGGCAGTGAGGCGAATAACCATACGCCGAAACGATCAAATCATACCTACCAAACACATCATCTTGACGTTTGACCACTCAACACTTCCTGAGTCGGTCTACGCAGGCATCGTTAGATGTCCGGTCCGACCCTACGTGCCGAATCCACGCCGCTGCTATAAGTGTCAGCGGTTTGGCCACGGCACAAACACTTGTCGTGGGAAACTGACGTGCGCCAAATGTGCAGCACAAGATCATCCAACCGATAACTGTGAGTCTGAGCACTTCACATGTCTGAACTGCCAGGGACCGCACGCTGCTTATTCCAGAAGCTGTAAGAAGTTGAAACAGGAGAAACAGATCATTGCCTTGAAAGTAAACGAGAACATCACCTTCCCCGAGGCGGGAAAGAGGTTCGCCTCCTTCCCTCTGGGCAGGTACGCCGACGCAGCCCACCGGGGGGCGGAACGGCGTTTGGTTTCGGCGGGTACCCAGTACCGCGAGTCGGCCTTTGTCCCGTCCCCGCCCCCCCCCCTGGGTTGCCTCTTGCAACCCAACCCGCCTCCGCACCGCTCGCTGAGCCAGAAGCGGCTGTGGTGGCATCCACGTCTGGTGGTTGATGCTGCTGCACCCACCGTTTACCCCTCCCCACCGGCCCGAAGCACACGCGAGGGCCCGGACGAGATGGAGACGGAGGCAGTAGCAGCGATCCCCTCCGCCGCCTCACTGCCTGTGCCATCTGTGGTTCTCCCCGCGCCTTCGGCACTGGCAAAGCAGGCAAAGAACACCCGAAAGGGTACCACGTCAAGGGGGCCCAGTCCGCTGGGCACCCCTTTGCCTTCTGATGACGACATGGACGTCGAGCCCTTCCGGCTTTCATCGCAGCGGAAGGAACGGGCTGCGACGTCCAGGTCAGTAAAGAAGGCCAGAAAACCCCTTCCAAGAGTCCAAGCCCCGAAAGACCCTACATAAAAAGTCACATTCCAGTAGCTCTGAACATATCATAATGGGAAGAGAAAACATAATACAATGGAACTGCAGAGGCCTTCTGAATATTCTTGACGATGTATACGAAATACTGCATGCTTATTGGCCAAGTGTAATGTGTGTTCAGTAAACACATTTGAATTCTAAACACAGAAATTTTTTGAACAGTTACTTGATATACAGAAAGGACAGGGATGGTTGCACGCACTCTTCTGGCGGTGTGGCCCTAATTGCCCGGAAATCCTTAGCCTGCCACCCTGTCACTCTGAACACTGTCCTTGAGGCTGTAGCAATTCGAACAATAATATTTAATAGGTTGATTACGGTATGCTCCATATACATTCCTCCTGATGTTTCACTTTCGAGCTCTGACTTTGAGGCGCTGGTTGACCAGCTGGCCGAACCGTACATCCTTATAGGCGACCTTAATGCTCACAGCTCTCTTTGGGGCTCTTCTCGCACGGATGCCCGAGGTCGCCTGATAGAGAAATTCCTTACATATTCAGGAGCATGCCTTTTCAACAATAAACAGCCTACATACCATGACATAGGACACAACACATACTCATATCTTGACTTGGCGATTGGCTCAGCAGTTCTCTTTCCTCTTCTCGAGTGGGGTGTGGGAACTGACCCATACGGTAGTGACCACTTCCCCACCTCACTAACGTATATAAGTAAAGGCCCATGCAGTCCATCTTCCCAAAACAGGTTCAATGAAGCAAGAGCTAACTGGAATACATTTACAGATACATCCAAACTACACCACACATCCATAGGACACATACAGGTTGAAGAAGCTACTCAACTGCTCACGGCGCACATCCTCGACGCTGCTGAAAGGTCCATTCCCCACGCCTCTGGTGCCCCGCGCAACCAGCGGAGGTCGTGGTGGAATGAGGACTGTAAGCGGGCGCGAGAGGCCCAGAACAAGGTGTGGGGTGTCTTTCGTCGGTACCCCACGTCGGGTAACCTCATTTTGTTCAAACGGGCCAAGGCATTAGGAAAACGTGTGCGCCGTGAGGCAAAACGAGAGAGTTGGCGTTCCTTCATAACTTCCATAAACTCATACACAGACACACGGAAAGTATGGACGAGAATACGCAAACTCAAAGGACAACAAACACACAGCCTACCTCTGGTCAGCACTACAGGGGACACACTCGAAGACCAGGCTGACACACTCGCACAACACTTCCAACACGTTTCTAGTTCAGCACACAACACAAACACTTTCATGAAACACAAACAAATTGCCGAAATGAAGCCTATACGAGATAACAATAGGTCAACATCTTCTTATAACTCAGAGTTTTCACTGCATGAGCTGAGGGCTGCTTTGAGCACGTGGCTGCTACGAGCACGTGAGCACGCGGTCGTATGTCTTTTCAAAGCCAAGATGTCCAGCCGACGCATGATCATGAAGTGCTTTAAGCACACCAAGACGAAGCTCACGAGGAATTACTAGCACCCATTTGTAGCCTGTAGCATGGCGATTGTGGCAAAGTGGCAAAGTACTCCATCAATCAGCCGGAAGTTGTTAAGTTGGCGTCGCAGCCGGCTATTCGGTGGTCGGGCAGATCCATTCAGGCGGTCGATAAGAGTCCGACAATACGTATCTGCCCGCTGAATCGATGGCAGGTCAGTTAACGCATCCACCGAAGTATGGTTGATAGGCGCCAGAGGTAAACGTGGTTGTCGTGGCTCGGTGAAGGTAGCAGACGACGAAGTAGATAGTGGGCATCGCGACAGGGCGTCAGCATCTAAATGCTTTTTACCGGACTTGAAGACGACCGTAAAGTCGAACTGCTGTAAACGTAAGACCCAACGGCCCAGGCGCCCAGGTAAATTTTTCATAGTTGAGAGCCAACAGAGGGCGTGATGATCTGTGACGATGGTGAAATGACGGGCGTATAAGTATGGTAGAAACTTCTGAATGGACCAGACAACAGCAAGGCATTGTTGTTCAGTAAAAGTGTAGTTTTGCTTAGCGGGTGTCAGTGAGCGACTAGCATATGCTACCACCCTTTCTCTGCATTGAGTGTCACGCTGAAGAAGAACGGAGCCAATTCCGCACCCGCTCACATCAGTATGCAGGATGGTAGGCGCTGTATCGTCAAAATGACACAGGACGGGATCATCTGTAAGGGCGTCCTGAAGGGCTTGAAAAGCTTTCTGGCAATCGTCTGACCAGATGAAGGGCACGTTGGCACGTAACAGCTGGTTCAAAGGGGAAGCGAGGGTCACAAAGTTGCGAATAAAACGGCGAAAGTGTGACGCGAGGCAAAGGAAGCTCCGCAGATGTTTCAGTTGCAGGGTCCGAGGAAAGTTTACAACCGCGGCTGTCTTGTCTGGGTCCGGACGTATTCCCTCTTTGGAAACGACATGCTCAAAACTTTAATGCTCTTGCTTGCAAAACGGCACTTCTTCGTATTCAGTTGCAGTCCGGCGTTAGACAGGCAGGTCAAGACTGCGTCAAGCCGCTCCAGATGCTGCAAAAATGCGGTCGAAAATATCACAACATCGTCCAAATAACACAGACACGTCTGCCATTTGAGGCCACGAAGGACCGTGTCCATGAGTCGTTCGAAGGTAGCCGGAGCGTTGCACAGGCCAAACGGCAGGACGTTAAATTCATAGAAGCCGTCTGGGGTGGCAAATGCCGTCTTCTCCCTGTCGGCTTCGTGCATGGGTATCTGCCAGTACCCGGAGCGAAGGTCGAGGCTTGAAAAGTATTCGGCCCCTTGCAAGCAGTCTAAGGCATCATCGATGCGGGGCATAGGATAGACGTCCTTTCGAGTGATTTTATTGAGCGCCCGGTAATCTACGCAGAACCGTACCGATCCATCCTTTTTCTCAACCAAAACAACGGGAGAAGACCATGAGCTCGTGGATGGCCAAATAACTTTCCGTTTGAACATATCGGCAACATTATCTTGAATTATCTTACGCTCAGACGAGGAGACGCGGTATGGTCTGCGTCGAATCATGGCTGACCCGTCCGTTTCAATTCGGTGCTCTGTTGCAGTAGTCTGTGTGAGACCAGGTGAATGAACGTCAAATGAATCGCGGTGCTTGGCCAAAACATCGAGCAGTAGCTTGGCCTGAGTAGATGTAGGGTCGGGACTGAGCGTGGCAGTAAGAGCTGACATATCCGCTGGCACAGCCACCAGTGTGTAATTGAAGGGGACGTGCCACTGGATACCACTGAAGCAGGACTACTATCAGCCCCCGAAGCTATGGTAGCTCCTTCAGACAACAGAATGGGTTCATTTGTGGTGTTGAAAGCAGCCAGGACTGCAGACCCACTCACAAACCGAAGGAGGCATGGTGCGATGGCAATTCCTTGTGGCAGAAATCGAGTGGACGGTACCGCCAAAACATCACCGCCGGCAAATGCGTCCGAAGAAACGGATAGAATGCCTTCACAACCTTCTTCCAAAACGTGATCGGAATTCAACTTCAGGGTGGGGTTTGGCACGTCTGGAAAACTGAGATATTGTGTGTCAGCAATACGGATGGCCGGACGACGACAGGAGATAACGGCAGCGGCAGAGGCAAGAAAGTCCCATCCGAGAATGAGGTCATGGGCACCCGGGGAAATAACTACACACTGGATAGAATGACGAATGCCTCCTATCGAGACACTCACGGTACAATAAGCAGTGGGCTGGATGTCATTGTCAATCGCACCACGTAAACAAGGATCGGAATAAGGAGTCTTGACTTTTCTGAGACGCGAACACAGATAAGCACAAATCACGGAAATCGTAGCCCCAGTGCCAACTGATGCTTCCACTTTAATACCTTCGACAACAACAGATACCATATTAGCGGGTAGTTCAGGAGGAATTGTGGTCGGTCCAAGTGATGCAGTTTTGCGGTTGTCGGTTGGGGGCATTGGTAACAGGTCGAAGTGGCGACCAGGCCCGACGGAATGGTGAAGGGGAACAACGTCGAACGGAACGAGAATCGCGGGGATAGTCCATGGCGTCAGGAGAGGGAGACGAGCGGGCTGGAGGGGGCGAGTACCCACGCTGACGGGGGGCGTAGCTGAAGCGGTTGTCTCGTTCGAAGGGGGCATTGCCTCGTCGCTCATCTAGCTAGCGTCTCCGGCAAAGCCGGGAAATGTATCCTCTGATGCCGCAGTAGGAGCACACAGGCCGGTCGCCTGGAGCACACATCGGTCGCCACGTTGACGAGTAAGGTGCTGGCATCGATGGCACAGAGAGGGTGGTCAAGTGGGCGGACGCAGTCGGGTGCACGATGTGCTCCACGGGAATGGTTGGTCGGGACGCAGCTTCTGAGTACGTGGGAATGTGTAGTGGAGCAATCTGACATGGTTGGGGAATGTTGGTCATACACGCCAGCTCTTCCTTGATCACGTCCCGCAGTCCATGTGTGCAGACAGGAGCATTCTGGGGGCAGCGAACGTCACGCTGCTGCAGCTCCTCGCGTATGATAGCGCGTATTAAAGCACGGAGCTCCATATTCCCAGAGGAGCTGGTAGGCCAGGAATCTTGCTGGAGGCGAATAGCTTGCAGATTGTCAAGGCGCTGGAATATCGCTCGCACTTCTGCAATGGTGGTGGGATTTTGTATCGCCAGGGCATTAAAAGCGAAAGAGGAGATTCCTTTCATGATGTGTCGTACCTTATCCGCCTCTGGCATGTCTTTGTCAACTCGACGACACAGTACGACGACGTCTTCTATGTACGAAGCGTCGGTTTCCTCCGGGTGCTGTATGCGGGCGTCCAGTTTCTTTTTGGCTCCAGCCGCGCTAGCAGAGACCCGTCGAAAATCTGACTCACGTGCTGAGTGAAGTCACTCCAATCAGAGAATCCTCCCGCATTATTGTGGTACCAGGTATAGGACACCTTCTTCAAGGAGAAACCAACGTTCTGTAGCTTGATCATGTCGTCCCAGTGGTTGAACGAGCTTACCCTGTCGTACTGATCGAGCCATTCGTCCACGTCTTCACTACGGAGGCCATAGAAAACCGGAGGATTGCGCTGGTGAGTGGTGATAGTAATGGCGGGCTGGACAGGAGCTGCTGTGCTGGTAGCACCACGGCTGCTCTCGTGCTGCAAGGTGCTGGTTGCTAGCGCCAAACGCCGACCCGATCGTAGCTCCAGCGGTGCGACCAAGAGAGGTAGACGTCGGGACCAAGCGCACACTCCAGCACTTGAAAGAGTGAGGGACGAGGTCTCGGAGCCGACGTTTATTGTCCTCCTCGGAGCGAATGTACCGGGAAGTGCGCGACCGACGATGATGCTATGATTATTTACAAATGGTAATGGCGATGGGGCGTCAGTTCAAGAGATTGGGAAGCGTATCCCTCAGTGCTCATACTGGCCATGATAGTGGCGGTATCGCTTGGACTGCGTATCCCATTAATGTAACGCCTCGAATGCTCACAATATATTTGTAATACTGTCTCAAAAATTTGTTGCGGAACTCATTCGGTCGAATCATTCACAAAAATTACGTTTTTCGTAAGCCATGAAGAATGTGAGACTGGAAGGGGTAACCCACCTTCAGTGTCGTTAGGGCCTCCTTTTTATAACAGAAAGGAAACATCACGGTGCAAAAACATTACAACTTCCTTTTCTCTTCATTCACCACTTCACGAGGTGTATTTTCTTCTGATCCAGCTCTTAGTGGCACAAATATTAAAAAGCATTTGCCAAAAACAGACGCTGGAAGGGCATCCTTGTAAGGAGGGTGTAACAAAGTTGTATATGCTATCAATCTCGCCTGTAGTTGACCGGTATAGCTTCACAAGACAGAGGATATGCATCGCCGACCCACTAACACAACTTGTTTACACATTCAACATTACATTTGCTACTTTTTTGGGCAGTCAGCTTAAACTGATGATATAAAATTTTTCCACTCAATCTATTGGTGTAACAATTGTACGGGAACGATTCGTCCGCAATCCTTCATGCGTGTTCTTATGTACAGTCATAAACAATTGAAATACAAACCGCGGAGTGCACCGCCGAATGTCCCGTTGCCGTCACCTAGCAGCGCTCGTAGAAAACTCACGGTCACGTGCAGTTTAGATGACGGGAGCGGTTCTGCGTGTCCAAATACGATATGTTGCCCTCTGCTCGCTCGCAGGCTTGCCTTATCGCCATGCCGCAAGGGCGCTGAAAACCATTTTTAGTGATGCGGCGCGAGATGGTATCTGCGGCCACTGTGTTTTCGGTTCACAGTAGCGCCTTCTCCCCGCGTGTGCCGTCGTCACATTGCCGGCGTATACCTTTGCATGTGGAAACTTGAAACAATAACTGTGGATACCTTGGTCACGCCCACACCATCCTCAGTAATACCCGCTCCGCAGATTTCTACAACTGAGGTGCCTCCCAAAAAATACAAGAAAAAATCGGGCGGCCAAAATTGTTGTGCAAGGGTACCTGGCCTATATTATTGTTGGACCTGCATAGCATCTTATTTTTTGTGAATATTAGGATTGTGCGAGTAATTTACCCAGCCCACACAATGCTTGCAGTTAATGCATAGGATTGGAGACGAATTCCTGTGGCATATTTATTGTTTACTACAAGCAGCGAACCCGCATAGTGACTCAGCCATCACTCCATTCAACAAGGCCGTATTCTTGGCGGCGAGGTCATTCATGAACTCCCGAGCGACTCCACCACGAACGCAAAACAATGCAGTACCATGAGAAACATCATAAGCCCAACAGTGTGCCTTACGAGCTCAACAGTATGCCTTCCGAAACAAGCACTAGCTGCAGCTGCAGGCAACTACGCGCCGCATTGCTGTCAAAGCGACCAGCACCTTCAACTGCAGCGGCGGTAGTACCTGCATGCAGGACGTGCTTGCAGCGCTCTTGTGGCATGACGACAAGGCAAGAATATTAGCGAGCAGAGGACAACATATCGCAGTAGGACACGCAGCCTCGCTCCTGTCATCTCGACTGCGCATGTCCAAGCATTTTCCACAGCTGCTGCCAGGTGGTGGCACCGGTATCTTCGGCCGTGCGCTCCGCGGTTAGTATTTCACTTGTCGATGACTGTACTTGATTTTATCATCAGTGGTTGTGTCTATCTTGCCGGAGTTATGTGCACATAACCTCGCCCTGTGAGAGCTTGCCCCTACCGGCGTATCTTCCTGCCCGCCGCCGCGCGTGCCGTATTTACGAGCTATTACGTGGCGCCAATACATCCGCCATAGGAAGCTCCAGTGGCCTGGCTTCGAGGCACCAGAAGGGGTGCGGGCCGTCGACCGTTTTCCCAGCCACCGTGGCAGTGTCTGTGGGTGGTGCGGGACCTGAGCGGATCGCAAGAAAGTATGTCAGCATGAAGAGCGGTGCCACCCCAGCGCAGTGTGAATGTTGTTCACTAATCAAGAAAATTAACTAACAGCTTTCTTTTGCTTCTGCTACGAATTGTACGGAAGTTATTATTCGACAGTGCTCCAAAAAGAAACCGATCTGAGCTAAAGTGAACACAAGCGACTTATACAAACTAAAAACAATCGTAAGGGTAGTTTTAGGTAAATGACAAATATTTCTGTCAGTGTTCCAGTTCAAAACACCGCAGTTGATCTCAACAAAAACGAATAATTTTCGCGCATAACTATGCTTCCACACACGCGAAGTTATGACTATTTCATTTAGCCACACAAGTAATCCAAAATCTGTTTGCAGGGTTTTATAACTGGACTTTGAATGTTTTGCGCTTATGCACATCTTTAGGCCACTAGAGGTACGTTTCTTTCATGTGACCCAGAAATTTGTGTACTGTGCGCTTAACAAAATTTATACTTGTGTTCTTTAAGGTACCGGGTTATGCCCGAAATAAATGTGTGTTGGATGGGTGCCCAATAATCTACTTTTCTACATTGCAGTGCAGCGTACGTCATCCACTACCATGCTTACGCTGGTCAAAACCACCAGACTACTACTGCATCTGTGTGCCCTATGTCGGGAGAAGGTTCAGCAGAGCAGTCGGCGCATGTGTAATGGCCGGCCAGCCACTCGGCAATAAGGAATATTCGTTCGACTGCTCTACGTAAAGGTTAAAAACAGCAGTGTTCTAAGAAGAAACTTTGGAATGTACGGTTCAATATACGAATAAAATCGTGGTTCTGATTCAACATTCTATGAATGATTGATTTTAAAGGGCGTATTGAATACTTACGACAGAAACGTTTTGGGTACCTACGAAGCCACTACTCACATATATGGTCTTAGTTTTTACTAAAGGATAAATAGGCCTATAATTGATACAATATCAATACATGCTGCCGTTTAAATTGTAATTTACGGCAAATGTAGAAGCAATTCAAAGGGCGAGGCAATCAAAATTCGAGTTACAATTTTCGACCAGCAGGAACATCCCGTCATTTACATTATTCGTATGTATATTTCCGCAAAAAACAAAACGTGGTTTCAGGTTTCGTCCTACGGTATTGAACCGTATTCGCAAAGCCGTTTAACTTTTGCCAGTATATTCTGTCCTACAAGTAGTGCACTCTAGAAGGTATACGACATTAGCGGAATCACAGGTAAAGTTGCCTTGTATATTTACGTAATACTAGTCTCAAGCCGTGCCATGGCATGCTGTGTAGTGGTCATGTTTGGGCATACTTTACATCGAGGTTCATTACAGGGCATGTTACCAGTAGTTTCCGGTCGGCTGATACGAGAGTCAGTAAGAAAGTCGCCTAAATTCGTATTACGCTGGTAGATAACTCGTGGTGGACGGAAATTTGCTTTTAAGTGTTCACTTTGAGTTACGACATTGTGATATTTTCTTAGTACTGTTGCCACTCTTGGAGCGGAGGTTAAGTAGGTTAAAAATTAAGATGCTTTCTGGAATAACGTTCGGGGCTCTTTCCTAAAATATTTCTTTTCGGTCTAATTCGTTGGCTCGCACAAAAGCATCGTCGATAACTGTTTCTGGATTTTTTTATTCATGAGGGTGGTCTTACGTTATTGACAGTTTGAGGCAAAGTAGGCTTGGTTTGTGCAAATTCCAAAACGGTGGGCTTGACTGTATAGTATTGCTGTCTTGCAGCGTCTGACATGGCTACATTGAAAGTGTAAATGCTGCCGCGTGATGTCGGTTTTCTATACAGTTATTTTGAAACCTACCTTGGGAAGTAGTAATGATAACGCCCACACAGTTTACACTGTGTTTCGAGTAGGTATGAGCAAAAGAAATTTTAGGATATGCTATGGTAAATTGCTTAGTGAAGGTGAGGAGCTTCGTGTCACCGTGCGGCCAGATAATGAATATGTCGTGAACGTAGATTTTATAGCACAGTGGCTTTAAATTTTAATGTCAAAAAAGATTGATTCAAGGTGAGCCATTAAAATATAGGCGAAGTGGGGTCTAATTGGAGTTCCCTTTGACGTCCCGCTTACTTGCACGTAATGGACCCCGTCAAACTCACAATTGTTAGTTCAAGAATAAGTCTCAGAAAAGTTTGGAAACTAGAAGAATCTTAGGTTTGTCCCACAACAACTGCTGATACAGAAGTAATACAGCGGGGGTACCATTCATGCGAGATGTTAGCGTACAGTGGAGCAACATCGAGGTTGAGTAGGTGTCACTTATCAAGAATTTCAAATTTTGAGATCTCTGAGAGAAAATCCCTGGTATCCTTAATAAAGGAGGGAAAGGGGGGTGGAATGGCGCAAACGAAATTATCCACATAGCCTGAGAGGTTTTTGGTACAGTGCCAATGCCAGAAACAATGGGGCGCCTTGGCTGGTTCGCCTTGCGAATTTTAGGCACATGGTAAAATTTACTGGCCGCTGGGCTGAAAGGGATCAGGGAACGAGCTGTCATTTCATTGATTGTTTTATTTTTAACATGCTCAGCAAGTGTATCTTTGACGATTTGCTTGTAGTCTTCAGTAGGTTCATTGGGTGGTGCTTTGTAGAACGTCGATACCGATAGTTCCTTATCGTCCTCATTAATATAGTCGGTTTTTTCAAGGATTACAATGGTACCTACTCAGTGTGGACTCATTTTTAGGTGGTTCCTTGCGATGCAACGAAGGCGGTGACGAGGTCTCACCTTTTCCAACAAGACTGCCTGGTGGCGATGACGAGGCGTTTCTTAAACATCATTGTAAACAAACGTGAGTCGCCGGGAAATAATTGTTGCTTCCACTTTCGTGATGATGGTAGCCACTTCGGCAACATCCACCAGCCGTCTTCCCAATATGTTTCACGAAGTATGGTACCAAGGGCAGAAGTAATCCATACAAGCCACCCTGGCAGCACGCTGCTTTTACGATAAACTTCCCAGAAATAGACGAGGAGGATTTCCGCTTCAGCGAATTCGGTTACCTTTTTCCGCGCAAAACTAGTACACCTGCAATAGTCCTCACTAACTGTTATACTGGTGTCCTTCAGTTTAGAGGGCCCAGAAGCGATGCTTTCTTCTGCGTTAAATGGCACAAACCAAACTCTAGGGCGGCATTCAGAAGTGGCTGCCGATGCAGTCAGCACATTCAATATAGGCAGGGCAAAGTGCAGAACCAAGGACGGGCTGCAGTTGTTCATTGAGTCTATCTTTTGTCTGTTTCAAAGTTTGTTTGAATATAAATTTCGTAGAAAATCGGAATATTTCTTCGTGCTCTGACCTATAGGCCGTCCATACGCGACAAAAGCTATATTGTATTGTTAAGAAATGACATTTATGTTATCCCTATTTGCTTGAATCTGTTGCTCCAAGCTGCCCAGAGTATACGCTTTCGCCTCAACAGATAAAAGCCGCGTGCAATATCGAATAATTTGTTTTCTAACTCCTACTGATTAGCCTTTGACTTTTGAACTGTTTGAAAGAGGTCATTTTGTTTCGCGGTTGCTTCTTCGCACATTGCCAGTATCTCGTCAAGTGTGGGTATCACTTCATGGTGCCGGTTGCTGTCATCGCGAACTAAAGTAGCCGCGCTTTCTTGGGGGATTTAATGCAGTGTTACGGAATGGACATCCCCATTCCATTCCAATTCCATTCCTACGAATTAAAACTTGGCGTGATTTCATTCCTTTCAATTCCTCGGAATTACAAAATTCTACCCATTCCCATTCCTGGAATGGCCGGGCAGTTAAATTCCATTCTTTGAATTCCTCAACGTATAAACTGCCTCAAGTGCTCTATCGAGCAATCGAGGAACGCAACATCAATCTAACCACTATCATACGCGTAGAAAACTGCAAAAGTGTGCAAAATGGGCCACTTGTCACCGATTTGGGAGGTGGTAGCAGCACGTTACGTATCTCGTACAGAACAACTACCCTTCTAATGTAAACAATTACCATCCCTTCCTAACGAAACTAGAGAGAAGTTCGAAAGCTAAAAGTTCATCCAAATTTCGCTGAAAGCGCCTTCAACCAATCGGAAAACATTCAAACACCCAAATCGCAAGCGAATAATGAACCTAGGCGACGAGTTCTAGCGCAAAAGTAACCCATCTACGAACGACCTAGACTTACACGGTTACGTGGTTTATGAGATAAAGATATACTATTGCACTGTGTCTTAAGGATCGAAGGGTGTGAAGTTGTATACATACCTCGGCAAAGTTGGCGCGGCTCACTCAAACTCACTCACAATTTTTTTTTCGAATCACCACTCACTCAAACTCAGACTCAATGCTGAGGAGCACATCTGAGCTCACTCAAACTCAAACTCACATTGACCGCAAAACTCGGCACTCACTCGGACTCAAAACTCAAAATATACTCAGAACTCAAAATGTAATCAAAACTCAAAAGGTATTCAAACTCAATATGGACTCAAAACTCAAGATGTACTCAAAACTCAAAATGTACTCAAACTCAAAATGGACTCAAAACTCAAAATGTACGCAAAATCAAAATGGACTCAAAACTCAAAATATACTAAAAACACACAATACTATAACTCAAAGTGAACTCAAACTCAAAATGTACTCAAAACTCAAAATATACAAAACTCAACATGTACTCAAAACTCAAAATGTACTCAAACTCGAAATGGACTCAAAACTAAAAATGAACTCAAAACTCAAAATGGGCTGAGAACTCAAAATGAATTCAGAACTCAAATGGTCCCACAACTCTCTCATCCTAGGAATTTACTCGGGGTCGAGGGACTCAGATTTCATTAGCAGACAGTGTTTTCAAATTCACGCGTGGTAAAAATATTACGGGTGCCAATTCGTGAGCTCAAACTCTTGCATTCGCCACGACATGACACCGTAGCTCCTGTGAGGTCGGAAACAATTTTCGTTTGCACATTTAATACAGCTATACCTGCTGCCCATGAAGAGTAGCGCTGGTTGGAAGCAATTGTACGTATATATTGGATACCAAACTCTTGATGTAGGCTCCGTGTTCGTGTTCATGACAGAGCCGGTCCAGGCTCGATGGTGTGCTGGGTACCCAGGTCGAAACAAGCAAGATTGGGTGAGGGGACGTGCGCTCACTGCTCGGTTCATTTATGTCGAAGCTGTTTAGGGTTACGGTTCCGTGCATTCTTGCTCTGCATCCTGAAAAAACGCCTTATGTCAAAGCGAACTGTCCCCGCAAATCTCTGAAGCGCGAGGCGTTCATGGATATACCTTTGCTGTTTTATTGCGTAGCATTTTTAACCGAGTGCACCCCTCCCCCTATCCCCGCCATGATCTTGTAATGCCCTGCATATACACAAAATTGCAGATATCACAGAACTTCAACCTGTAATCATTATAAAAGCGTAAATGTAGCGAAATAATAAAATAAATGTTAAAAATCTTAAAAAGAAATAAGAAAACTATCGAAAATGGTGAACCGTGTAGCACGGGAGTCATAGATCGTCTCAGATTGGGTGAAAATGCAGAGAGGTGTGGCGCTAAAGAGTGTGGGGTATCAAATTGAGGGTCTCGAGGAGGGAAATCACGTGGGACAAACAAAAAAGTGCCTCGTTGTTTCCTGGGGCACTTGTATTAGTTTTTCTTAGCATTGGTTAGGTGGGATGAGCTCTCGTAGCTCGGAGAACCACCACGCTGTCGTTGTAAGCAATGACCGAAACTGTATCCAGCTGTTAACTTCCAGCTTGCACACGTGTGTGAGTGTGTGTGTGTGTGTGTGTGTGTGTTTGAGCGAAACTGTGAGTGAGAGATTGAGAGAGTGAGAGAGAGAGAGTGAGCGAGTGAGAGTGAGAGTGAGAAGTGAGAGTGAGAGTAAGAGAGTGAGAGAGTGTGAGAGAGTGTGTGAGAGTGAGAGAGAGTGTGTAAGAGTGAGAGATAGTGTGAGAGAGAGTGTGTGAGAGTTAGAGAGTGTGTGAGAGAGAGTGTGTGTGAGAGTGAGAGAGTGTGAGAGTGAGAGAGAGAGTGAAAGTGAGAGAGAGTGAGAGTGAGAGAGAGTGAGAGTGTAAGAGAGAGAGAGTGAGAGTGTAAGAGAGAGTGAGAGTGAGAGACTGAGAGTGAGACTGAGAGAGAGTATGCGAGTGACACTGTGAGAGTGAGAGTGTAAGTGTGAGAGTGTGAGAGAGTGAGAGAGTGTGAGAGTGAGATTGAGAGAGTGAGAGAGCGAGAGATTGAAACAGTGAGGGAGTGAGAGTTAGAGTGTGAGAGTGAGAGTGTGAGTGTGAGTGAGTGTGAGTGAGTGTGAGTGTGAGTGAGAGTGAGATTATGAGAGTGTGAGTGTGAGTGTGAGTGGGAGTGAGAGTGAGAGTGAGAGTGCGAGTGCGGGTGAGAGTGAGAGTGAGAGTGAGAGTGAGAGTGAGAGTGAGAGTGTGAATGTGAGTGTGAGAGTGTGTGCGTGTGAGTGTGAGTGTGAGTGTGAGTGAGAGTGTGAGTGTGAGTGTTGAGTGTGAGTGGAGTGAGAGTGAGAGTGAGAGTGTGAGTGTGAGTTTGAGGTGAGAGTGTGAGTGTGAGTGTGTGTGAGAATGAGAGTGTGAGTGTGAGTGTGAGTTTGAGTGAGTGAGTGTGAGTGAGTGAGTGTGAGGGAGTGAGTGAGTGTGTGAGTGAGTGTGTGCCTTTTGCTAGATACCTTTTGCTATATCATAATTATAACGACAAAGGATTTTTATATTTGTCCCACGTGATCCCCCTCAACAAGACCTTTTATTTGATACCCCACACACCCTAGCAGCGTCATATGGAATTCATACCAGTCAAACAAACCATGACTCTCATGACTGTAACCAGGACGCATTGTTTAAAGGGGCACTGACACAAAAATTTGCATCTTGTTTTTTTGTTGCGATAAGTCGCTAGTGACCTACTTATCACCTGTAGAAACCTCATTTGCTTCAGCGTGCGACGGTTGTTTAATTAGAGGCATTTTCAATGAGGCTAGTCGCAGTTTCGGTTTGAGCGGGCGCCGCGAACCGATGGATTTTATGTGAACAAAGCTGACCACGTGACCATCGGAGGGATATCACAGAGCACAGCTGCCGTAGCACTGCCGAATCCGCATCGCCGGCAGTTGCTGCGAATGCCCCCACGTACTGATCTCGTGAGCCGCTTAATTAAAAAGCGACCACGGGCGTGACGCAGGCGCTGCGAGTGCAATTGCTACCGCGGATAAACAACGACGGGCGACGCTCGAGACAGTGGGTGGCAAGACGCGCGCTGGGAGCAGCCGGCCGGTCTGCCTACAGGTCCGCCTACAGATGTGTTCGGCTTAGCACTTCGGCGGATATTCGATTGCCGCTCTCATAAGCGGTGCAAATGGCAATTTTTAATGCAACCCGTCATCGCATCATTAACTCCTTTCTCATAGGCTGCCACTTGGGTACAATTTCGTGCAGCGGTAACAAGCTATCACTCGAGCTACCTGTGCCGGCCTGGGCCACTTCGCGGCCGTGGCCGCCGCCTGCACAGCGACCGTGCGGCTCGCTCAGTGGGCTTTTCGTGTCTCCGGCGCGTTTTCACGTCCAATGTAAATAACAAGTAATATAAACAGAGTTCCTGGCATCGCTGTAGAAGTTTGGTCGCGGCCAGCTGCCCGATGAGCTGACGAAATCACAGCGCCTCCGCCGCCAATGATCGGGTCGTTCATTGTCGAGAGCAGAAGCCCCGCCCTCCGGCCCTCCGATTGGAGCGGCGAGCCGGGCGAGCCGGCGAAAAACGCCGGCAGTGCGGAAGCGGCAAAGACAAACTAGTGAGGTGTTTGGATGTTGTTTATTTACAAAATACCCGCGGGATGTCGATTGCGCGTGGTCCTCTGCTGGATCCTCGGTTGCGTTTCACACACTTTAAAATTGACTTTAAATATGTTCTAGGCTGTATTCGCCGCTGATATTTTCCAGATGATGTATATGTGTTCACACCAATCTACCTCCTAAGTTACCTCGCCTTCAAAATTTTGTCAGTGCCCCTCTAAGTGTCCGACGTGATTCCCCTAACTGGAACCTGCAATTTGACGTCCCACATGCTTCAGCGGCCTCACCTTGAATTTAACCCAATATATGACTCATAATGACTATCTCATGATTCGAACTACGAAGCCTTTTTTTATTTGTACCACGTGATTCTTATCAAGACCGTACATTTGATACGCTACACGCCCTAGCGGGGTCACTTCGAATTTTACCCCAATATAAGATGATGATGATGATGGTTGGATGTTTATGGCGCAAGGCCAACTGGGGCAAAGAGCGCCAAAACAATAGTCATATATGACGGGTGAAACCTTTACACTACGAAAAGTCAGCAAAGAGTAAAATCACAAAAATACAATGAGCATGGCTGGTGTATAGGGCCAGGAAGTGATCACGCGTGGTATGAAATGAGGTCTAAAAATTGAACTTCTTCTAAATATTTAAAAACGCACTTGATAGAAAACATGGGATCGTCAGAGAGAAAAAACGCTGGGTGTAGTGGGACGTGTAGTCTGTATAGCTGTGGGAAGTGTTTGCGTCGTGTTGTGTGAAGTGCGTTGCATTGAATGAGTATGTGAACTACAGATAGGGCTTCTCCACACCTGCCACACTGGGGTCTTGAAGACCGCGTGAGGAGATGCGAGTGTGTGACGTGTGTGTGCCCTATCCGTAGCCTAGAAAGGGCAACTTCTGTGTATCTGTTGCGTGTGTCAGTGGTGTATGGTCCCAAGCGTGGTTCTATAACGTGCAACTTGTTATCTGTTTGTTCACTCCAGTGTGTTTGCCATCTGCTGCAAAGTTGGTGTCTGATGTGTGGCTTCTTGTCTGTGTATGGCACTGTTGCTATGTCCATTGTATTCAACAGTGTCGCTGCAGTGGCCATTCGATCTGCGGTTTCGTTCCCGGCAATTCCAGAGTGCCCTGGAACCCAACAGAAAGTAATTTGAAGGTTTGATGCATATGCAGACATGATAGCCTTAAAAACATGATTCATGACAAAGTTTTAAAATGCTTTCCTGACGCAAGTGCTTGTACAACGCTAAGAGAGTCCGTGTACACGATGGATTTTAGGATTTGATGTTGGACTATGTGATTTATTACCAATAAAATACCGTATGCTTCGGCTGTGAATATACTGCTACAAAGGTTCATTGTTTTACTGACGTTAAAGTTTGGCCCATGCGCAGCACAAGCCACAGCAGTTGCAGTCTTGGACGCATCACTGTAAAACTCTTCACAGCGGTACTTATGCTGCACAAACAAGAAATGCTGCAGAATCGCAATCCTTGGTGACCTGTTCTTGCTAAACTGCATAAAAGACACGTCACATGACACAGGGCGGAGATGCCATGGTGGAATTGAATCAATGATGGGCGTCCTGTGAATGCCTGAAAACGAGACTTCTAGCTCAGAGGCTTCTTCTCGCACTCTTAGAGAAAACGGCATGGAGATTGATGGACGATTTAAAAAGAGTTGCTGTGAGGATGCATCATTAATGATCGGAGTAACAGGATGATTTGTCATAGACATAATTTTTGAGGCATATAAAACGTCCATGTACACCCTCTGGTGATCTAGGGACCATTTATTGCATTCTGCATAGAAACGTTGGACAGGGCTAGTGCGAAAAGCACCGCATGCGAGGCGTAGCCCTAAATGCAGCACCGGGTCCAGCATTTTTAGCGCCGTTTTTGTTGCGCACCCATATACAACACTGCCGTAGTCCAAGCGGGATCCCACTAGGGCACCATAAACCCGCAGAAGTAGTTGCCTGTCTGCAGCACACGACTGGTGGGAGAGAACTTTGAGAATATTCATAGTTTTTAGGCATTTTTGCTTAAGATGTTTCAAGTGTGGGACAAATGTTAGCTTGTTATCGAATATTATGCCTAAAAACTTGTGCTCCTTTTTAAGAGGAATTGAAACGCCATTCAGAGTAATATCTGGGTCCGGACGGATCCCGCGCTTTTTGGAGAACACAACACAAGAACTTTTTCCTGGATTGAGTTTAAAACCATTCTTGTCTGCCCAGCTGGCAAGTGTTTTAACACCAAGCTGGACTAGACGTTCGCAGATTGACATATTACAAGATTTAAAAGATATCTGTACGTCGTCTACAAACATAAAGTAAGAAATGGGAGGTGGCAATGCCTTCCCAAGAGAGTTCATTTTAATTATAAAAGGAGTACAGCTTAGAACTCCACCTTGCGGCACGCCGTTTTCTTTCACATGAATCCTTGACAGTGCGTTACCAACTCTCACGCGAAACGTTCTTTGGGACAGAGAACTAGCCAGAGTGTTGAGCATATGGCCCGAAACACCGGAAGACTTCAGGTCACTGAGGATTCCGTAGCCCCAAGCGGTGTCGTAGGCCTTCTCGAGGTCGAAAAACACAGTTACGCAATACTGTTTATGCACGAAGGCATCCTTAATATACGATTCAAGGGCTACGAGTTGATCATTCGTGGATCGCCCTGCCCTGAAGCCTGCCTGGGAGCTCTCGAGAAGACCGTTGTACTCAAGGAAGTACACGAGCCTGCGATTTATCATCTTCTCGAAGAGCTTGCACAGGCAGCTCGTCACGGCAATAGGACGGTAACTTGAGGGGGACGACGGGTCCTTTCCCTCCTTCAGGAAAGCTACAACTATAGCCTCCTTCCAAGAGTTTGGGATGTGCCCCGAAAGCCAAATCTTGTTAAATATGTGTAAGAGTGTTAGAAGAGTGTCTGCGTGCAGGTGTTGTATCATTGTGTATGTGATGTTGTCTGGGCCTGGAGCTGAGGGTTTACACGTGCTCAAGGCAGCCCTCAGCTCATGCAGTGAAAACTCTGAGTTATAAGGAGATGTTGACCTATTGTTATCTAGTATAGGCTTCTTTTCGGCCGTTTGTGTTTTATGAAAGTGTTTGTGTAGTGTGCTGAACTAGAAACATGTTGGAAGTGTTGTGCGAGTGTGTCAGCCTGGTCTTCGAGTGTGTCCCCTGTTATGCTGATCAGAGGCAGGCTGTGTGCTTGTTGTCCTTAGAGTTTGCGTATTCTCGTCCATACTTTCCGTGTGTCTGTGTATAAGTTTATTAATGTTATGAAGGAACCCCAACTCTCTCGTTTTGCCTCATGGCGCACGCGTTTTCCTAACGCCTTGGCCCGTTTGAACAGAGGAGGTTTCCCGACGTGGGGTACCGACGAACGATACCCTACGCCTTGTTCTGTGCCTCTCGCGCCCGCCTACAGTCCTCATTCCACCACGGCCTCCGCTGGTGGCGCGGGGCACCAGAGGCGTGGGGAATGGACTTTTCGGCGGCGTCGAGGATGTGCGCCGTGAGGAGTTTGGTAGCTTCTTTGACGTGTAGGTGTCGTATGGATGTGTGGTGTAGTTTGGATGTCTGTAAATGTAGTCCACTTAGCTCGTGCTTCATTGAACCTATTATGGGAAGATGGACTGCATGGGCTTTTACCTATGTATGTGAGTGAGGTGGGGAAGTGGTCACTACCGTATGGGTCAGTGCCCACACCCCACTCGAGGAGAGGAAAGAGAACTGCTGAGCCAATCGCCAAGTCAAGACATGAGTATGTGTTGTGTCTTATGTTATGGTATGTAGGCTGTTTATTGTTGAGAGCCATGCTCCTGAAGATGTAAGGAATTTCTCTATCAGGCGACCTCGGGCATCCATGCGAGAAGAGCCCCAAAGAGAGTTGTGCGCATTACGGTCACCTGTCAGAATGTATGGTTCGGGTAGCTGGCCAACCAGCGCCTCGAAGTCAGAGCTTAAAAGTGAAACATCAGGAGGAATGTATATGGAGCATACCATTATTAACCTACTACATATTATTGTTCCAATTTCCACAGCCTCAAGGACAGTGTTCAGAGTGACAGGGTGGCAGGCTAAAGATTTCCGGGCCATTATGGCCACACAGCCAGAAGAGTGTGTGCAGCCATCCCTGTCCTTTCTGAAGACCATGTAACTATTCAAGAAATTTCTGTGCTTGGAATTCAGATGTGTTTCTTGAACACACATTTCACTTGGCTGATTAGCATGCAGTATTTCGTATACATCGTCAAGATTTTTAAGAAGGCCTCTACAGTTTCATTGAATTATGTTTTCTCTTCCCATTATTTAGTGTGAGAGTACTGGAGTGTGTGTGTTTATGTGTCGTCTTTCAGGGCTGTGACTCTCGCCTTTTTGGGCTTGTCGGGAGGCTTTGGCGTCGGGACGCGTTCCTTGCGGTGCACCGCAGGCAAGAACGGACGTTCATCTCATCGTCGGATGTCCTGGGTGTGCCCGTCGAACCGGGCCCCCCAGACTTGGCCCCCCTTCGGCGGCCCTTAGTTTGACCCGCCACCGCCGCAGGTGTCAGGGGCACCAGAAGTGGCACGGGCGGTGCGGTGGCGGTGGAAGCCGGTGCGGGGCCCGTGGTGTCCATGGCACTCTCCAACGCACCGGAGGACGGGGAGGCAGGGGTGGGAGCGGCACCGGTCCCGACAGAAGAGGTTGTTACCACAACCGCTGCTGCCTCAGCAAGCGGCGTGGTGGCGGGTTGGGCTGCCAGAGGCAACCCAGAAGGTGGGCGGGGAAGGGACCAGGTCAGACTCGCTGAACTGGGTCCGTGTGGAAACCAGACGCGCTCTGCCCCCCGGCGAGCTGCGTCAGCGTACCTCCCCAGAGGGAAAGAGGCGAACCTCTACCCGCGCCTCTGGGAAGGTGATGTTTCTGTTACCTTGAGGTTGATTATTTTCTTTCCTATTTGGAACTTTTCGCATTTCCTGGAGTAGGCCGCATGTGGGCCCCTGCAGTGTGCACAAGTGAGGATGTCAGAAATACAGTTGTCGGTTGGGTGGTCCTGCGCGGCGCATTTCGCACACGTTGTTCTGCCGCGGCAAGAGGCTGTACTGTGCCTGAACCGCGGGCACTTGAAGCAACGGCGCGGGTTCGGAATGCAAGGACGAATGGAGCATCGAATGAAGGCTGCGTTGATATGTTCAGGAAGTGAGGACCGGTTAAAGGTCAGGATAATATGTTTCGTGGGGATTATGTTAACGTCCCTGCGCATCGTGATGCGGCGAACAGCTGTGACGCTTTGATCCTTTAAACCTTCAAGCAGGTCGGCATCCGTTTCCGTAAGAAGATCTGCCTCAGAAATCACACCCTGGGAGCTGTTGAGGCTCTGGTGGGGTGTGACCCTGATGTCCAGATCATGGATGCGGGTTTGTTCAAAAAGAGTGCGGGCTTGTTGTTCAGCATGGAGTTCTATAAGGGTTTCTCCCGTCCTATGCTTTTTAGCTTGAGGCTTTCCACCTATTGTGTTTTGCACGAAATTCGAAACCAGGAATACAGACAGGAAAGCGACAGGTCTTGCTGAGTCAGCTGACTCTATCACAAGGAAAAGAGCATAGTTATTCGCAATTGTTGACAAGACAGTTGTTGGGAGATGTGGGAATGATACTTGGGTGCGGCCCCTTCTCTGGGACCGATCACGTTTGGGGGTGGGGTTGCAAATGCCATATAGCATAGTATAAAGGCAGGGAGACGGGGGTACTTTCTTCTTTGACTTTACCCTGGTAGTCAAAGAGGTCCCGGAGCTCCCTGCCTGGTGAGCAGACAGGGAGCCCCTCCGCCGGAGCTTGACCTCGGCTCCAACGGCCACCGTTTGTGGTTTCTAACCCTGCACCTATAAACACATTGCCACGGTTGGATCCAGCTTATGTTTGGGGGCTCGGGGTCCGCGGTATCGCCAGTACCATCACCTAGATTGCTCAAGGTGCCCCGTGCGGGGTACCCCAATATAAGACTCGCCATGACAATCTTATGGTTATAACCAGGAAGCATTTTTTATTTTTCCCACTTGATTCCGCTCGTCGAAACCATTGATTTGATACCCGTCACATCCTAACGGAATCAATTTGAATGTTAAACCCATCAATGACTAACCATGACTATCTCAAGATATAGCCCAACCACATTTTTGTCCAACGTGATTTCCCTTATCGGAACCTTCAATTTGATGCCCCGGACCCCCAGTGGCATCATTGTGAATTTCAACCTAATTTATCACCCATTTTGACTACGTCATGATAATAATCAGGAAGAGCACGTGATTACCCTCATCGAGACCTTTAATTTGATATGCCATACGCCCTAGCGTCATGAACTTGAATTTTAACCGAATATATGACTTACCATAAATACGTCATGACAAATCCATAACGCATTTTATTCCCGAATGATGCCCCACATCGAGACCTTGAATTTGATTCCCCACATACCCTCGCAGCGTCATTTTTCCTTTTAACCCAATCTATGACTCATTATGACTGCCTGGTGACTACAATCAGGAAGGATTTTTTTATTTACCCCGCATGATTCTGTTAATCCGGACCTTTCATTTGATACCTTACACGCCTTAGCCTCATCAGTTTACCTTTTCACGCAATCTAATGTGGTCATTATTCTGTCTTAAGGGGCGCTGCCCAGTCAATTCAGCTAATTCATTTGAAACAGCTGAAAGGACAGCCCCCGCCCCCATTTCCCCTCGGCTCTCACCTCTTCCTTTATGACCCGTAGTATATCAAGCCGTTAACAGTAGCAGGTGAACAACCAGCACGCCAGCGCCGCCGTGTGCTTTCCCACCACCCTTTCCCACGCTCTGAGTGGATCCGTCAGGAGGAAAGGTTAAGACAACCCTTTTTTATGACCTCACCAGTCAATTATCAGTCACGCGCCCAGCCGCGAAAATTAGGTATACAGCAAGTGCTTATTACGGCCATAAAAATTCAACAAGAAACTATAAAAAATCACACACCCCCTCCCTCGCAACCGATCATGCAGATCGCGATTGGTGCCGTACCAGCAGGTAACTTGAATAGTGAGCCCACAGTGACGCATGACACTTAACAGCCAACCATAGCTGCCTGCTATGCTACTCATATGTACTCAAACTCAAAATGGACTCAAAACTCATATGTACTCAGAACTCAAAATGTACTCAAAAATCAATATGTACTCAAACTCAAAATGTACTGAGAACTCAAAATGTACTCAGAGCTCAAAATGGACTCAAACTAAAAATGTATTCAGAACTCAAAATGGACCCAAACTCAAAATGGACTCAAACTCAAAATGTACTCAGACTCAAAATGGTATCAAACTCAAAGTTAACTCAGAACTCAAAATGGACTCAAACTCAAAATGTACTCAGAACTCAAAATGGACTCAAACTCAAAATGTACTCAAAATAAAGTCTTCCCGGTTTCACGCACGCGCTGTGCGTCCAGAGATGTTATCAGAGCTTTTCGATACAGCAACCGGTATGTATGGAAAAGTTTAGTTTTTTTTACCGAACCCCATCGGTCCCACTAAGAAAGCTTTCGCGCTAAAGAGCAAAATAAGTAGCTGAATCCAGCTACTCATTTTGGTGTTTGCATGTTCGCGTGTTTTAAGTGTTTGTTCTTGCGCGACGCGAGGTGAAGCAGCTATCGCGTTATTGTCAATTTCGTTGCACAGTCTGTCGCGTGCTACCTTGTTATCTGGTTTGTGTACCTTCATACTACCATGATTAGTATGCTGTGGATAACTCACAGGCGTGTCGCGCGGAGCTTTCTCACATGTACATGCATTTTAAATGCTTACTTGAATGATTTCAATTGAATTTACAGCGTTGCGCACTGATGCTACTGTACAAACGTGAGAGACGGGAAGGCAGCATCACGGAACACAGTTAACAGTTTTTCATTCACAGTAGGAAAGTCGCGCCCGCCTCTACGTTGACCTCCATTTCACTTGTTTATTGCCCTGCCACTACCTCAGTGCAATCCGTTCAATACACAGCAATATTTATGCCCCCCTCATTTAAAGTGACAGACCCATATCGGGACGAGAGCCCTGACAAAATTTCGAAGTATGATCAGGCAGTTTGTTTCCGTGAACTGGCAACCAATGTGCACGAGGACCTGATCAAAATTTTCAAATGAGGCCTCCCTACCTCAATAGTGCTGATGCTCAAACTATCACGCCGATGACGAAGGCTTCAGTTATCATGTATGTTTGCAACCCGGGCGCAAAGGCCACGTGCAGAGAAACACAGCAACCAAACGGCGAGCCCGTTTTGAACAACTGTAGAAGGACGCACTTCCACATCGAAGCAAAGCACGGTGTCGCACTGCTCAGAGCTGTCAAATCACTCACTAACAATGGCGCTGTTGGAGCCGGAAATGAAGGAACAAACGCGCTTTGGCAGCCGCGTCTTCTGCATTATTGTATTTATAATCTAATGCAATCGTATATCCCAGCTGCCCACTACCGTACCAGAGGGTGGAGGTAGAAAGCTCAGTAACACATCCGAAGCTCGCTTCTGATGCATATGTCGGGTACCGGGCACACAGGGACCTCACCCACCATTTTTTTTTGCTGCCTCACTTTTGATTTGCTAGAGTGTCGGGGCCGCACTGCCACAGACCGACAAAGGGTACACAGGTTAGCGCAGTATTCCCGGTATATGCCTACCAGGTAGGCTTACAAGCTACAACGCTCTTCATTTGGCGCCGGGCACGGAGGGTGGGAGGAAAGCGCCAAGGAGACTCGTTGTTTCATGCTTCACGCACGAACGCTTTAGATCGCTAGCTCCGAGGTTTCGCAGCATCAGCTTGCTGTGAAAAAGTGGGCCCATGTCCCCCCGATGGGGACTCGAGTAAATGCGTCGCATAGGGGGTGGGTGTATTGCGTTACCGTTTAGTGTTTGGGGAGTTGGTGGTAGTGAATGCGTTGTATCAGCAGCTTCTTGACGTGGTTTGAATGAGTCAAGGATATAAGGCGCGTTCGTAGTTTCCATTCTGTGTCGGCTTTGTGGCGTAGTGGCTAGGGCACCATGTACATTGCGTTCCGCCCACAGGGTCGAGGGATCGAAACCAGGCGCCGGATAGTATTTTTTTTTACATAGTGTAGGGGGAGGGGTGCGGACTACGACTACGGACGTCAACGCGGGTGACATCGTGAGTTACTGAAATGCTCTGCGTTTAAAACGCAGCAGCTTCGGATGCGCGGTTCATATTCCCCACCCCCTGCTTCTGGATGATACTCCCCACCTGCTGGCCTGGGCACACGGCGCCAACAAGTGACACGATGGTCTACCATCGGCCCCACGGACGGTTGTACAGGAAAAGGTGTGCCTCAAAAACGTCTGCAAAAGCACCGAGAGCCGACTTAACGTAGTCACCGGCCCGGCGGCCAGACGCGCTTGAGCTGCTCGAAGTTCAGTTTCACCAGCGGGGCCGTAGTCTGCGTAGGTTTGGTTACTTCAGATGCGGGGTATGCGTTCTCGTTTTCTTCGCCGGTGCTCCATTTCAGATATGCCGATGCAGTTATTGTTACAGACTAATTGAGTAGCCAGAAGGTACCGGCGATGGTACGGCGTCGTCTAAAAATCACCATTCCATTCCTATAACATTCCGGGAAAAATGCTCTAAATTCCATTCCCATTCCATTCCACCAACCGTTGTCCTCATTCCATTCCCGTTCCATTCCAACACCTCAGAAAGTTTTATGATTCCGGGGTGATTCTAATTCCAGAGTGGTAACTCCGTAACCCTGTAAGCGGCCCCAGGCTCCTGCAGCCCCGTTGATGACGTGAGCCCGTCGGCTTCAGACGAGACGTGCTCTCCGTCCTCATTGTTAGCTTAGGCGACTAAGAGGAAAGGAGGGAAACGCAGCATTCTGGGCAGAGCCAGGCGGTGCGGGGCAGCGGGTTTCGTTTCTGCGGCTGTCCTAGTTAGGAGCGGCGAGGAATGAGCTGGCCGTGGCGGCCCCCTCAGCCGGGCCAAATCGCCGCACAGAGAATTCACCTGTTGGCGCAGTGATTTCACTGCGATGGCGTGGGCCTTGGCCTTCGTTGCACTCTCCCGGCCAAGCCGCTCATTGTCATTTCCTAGTTGGCGCCTTGGTCGGACAAGAAATAAATGCCCTCTAAGGCGTGCGTCCACGAGAAGGGCATGGCGGCAGACCAGCTCGGTGCCCGCCAGGGTCAGCGGGCTGGATGGCGGCCGCTGCGTTGGGAGGGATGGACGAAGCCCTCGGCACAGGCGAAGATGCCGCTGCCGAGGAAGTGCCGTGGTTTTCGTTAGGGTTAGGCGGTGACGATAGTCTTGCACGAATTCCAAATGAAGCACCGCGTGCCTGACTTGATTAGTTTCAGGTCGTCTTCGAGCAACGTCATGCATTTCGCATTAGTGCGTTCGTTGCTTTCCCCACAGCGAAAGAACTGTTTTGCGGAGAAAACGCACGAGCAGAACGCGCACACATCTTTACTGGGCACCATCTAGAAACGTCTATTCTATGGTATCGGTACTGTTAGCCGTTCGCAATTGTCAGCGATAACTTCGAACAGCCGGCTCCTCGAAAAGGGGATTTTGGGCCCCTGTTTAATACACCTGGCACTCCTTGAGCGTGGGAAGCCAGCGGAGTAGTGTAATTACATGGAGAAGAGCTCTTCTGGATGCAAAAAGAAATATTTCTTTTTTTTCAGTTATAAAAACGGCCTAGACACATCAGCACATATCTGGCAGTTTAACATATTAAAATCCCCTCCTGCAATCACGTATAGTTGAAGCAAACTCGCTGGCTCGTAAGATGACGTCACAGACCACGAAACAGATGTCTACAGCAATCTTGGAACTCGGGACATCCTCCGGGACAGCAGCCACAGGTTCAAATCAGCCCAGAAACAGCCATGGACGCCGCTGGATCGCTGGCGCCACTGGAGGAATCCCATGAACCGATGACGATCTGTTCAACAGTACCAGAGGTAGCAGATAGGGCCTCCCGGCGAGAGGTACGCAACGCCGGAGTGGAACCGAGAGCACCACCCAAACGTCCGGTTCAAGACCCACAGCACACACGCCAAGGTAGCACAGTGGAGAGTAGACAGCAGGCACGGCCCGGAGTGAGAGCCGTGGAGCCAAGAAGGTAGCCCCAAAACCAGGGAGTCAGGAGCTCAGGATGCCACCGGGTCATGCACCACACACATGTGGATGTGGCAGTGGGGAAAGTCCTCCAAACGGGTCCGCGGTGAATGCGGGCTCAGCAGGAGCGAATGCCAAAATGGATTCTGGACGCGAAAGAAGCAAAAATTAACGCCCGGAAAGAAACACAATTCTAGCAGGGGGAAAAAAAAAATAAAGAAGCGCATCACGTGGTACTGATCAATCATCAAATTCAGGGCCAAGAATAGGTAATCCGAAACAAAAAAAATGCCTAAAAAGGATACTCTAGATACATCCCATAGAAAGTTAACATGACGGGTGGGCAGACGCCATTGAGAAACAAGAGGCGTTGCGGCCAAAAGCAGATCAGTCCACGTGGTACTGTTTAAGGTCTGCTATATTAACCGGGCCTGCATGTTCACCTGTACTGCTGTGGCGTAAACGATACGTTATGGAAGACAGCTTCTCGCTTACGGTAAAAGGGCCCTCCCATTTCGGGGCTAGCGACGCGGCAAACTTGCGTGAGGCATCGCTCAGTGGATAACTGCGCCGGAGAACCATGTCGCCAACCGCAAACTGAACATCTCGACGACACCGGTTGTACTGCTCCGCCTGCTGGAGACGAGCAACGTCAAGCTGCTCCCGGGCAGTCTGTATCGCGTCACGCAGGCGCTGGCGGACGGCCACAGCATGGGGCTACAGACCAGAACCCGCCTCCGTTTCTGGAAGTGTCCTGTCAAGAGGAAATGGCATTTCCCGACCGTAGTTCAAATAAGCCGGCGTAAACCCGGTTGGGCGATTCCCCGTGCTGCGTGTAGCGAATGCAATCTCAGGCAGCTTAGCATCGCAATCCATGTGTTGCTCCGTATGAGCAATTAGCATAGCCTTGAGATTGCGATTCACACGCTCAGTTATGTTTGCCTGAGGGTGGTAGGTGGTCGTACGATTGTTATTCACGCCTACAGCTCGGCAGTTGTCCTCAAACAATTTGCTCGTAAAATACGTAGCATTATCCGTTATGAGCTGTGCGGGGAACCCAAAGCGCGAAAACACTTCCATTAGGCACCTCCATACATTCGGTGTATTGACGGTACGTAGCGGAAACAGCTCTACCCACTTCGTGAAATGGTCCGTCACCACAAACAAATAACAATTCCCACGCGGGCTGCGGGGGTAAGGGCCCATGATATCGCAAGCAACGATTTCCCAGGGGCTCTTACTCTCAACAGACTGCATCAATCCGGGCGGGCAACCGACTCGGGGTTTCGCTGTCCGACACACGTGACAGCTCCTGGCGTACCGCAGCACATCCTGCCTTATTCCCGGCAACGTGACAGTCCGACATAACTTCTCATAAGTTTTGCTGCCAGAGCTGTGTCCAGCCAGAGCTGAATCATGAAAGTAACGGATGAAAGCCTTCCGAAGCTTACGTGGTACAAAAGCGCGGAATGGGGAATTAGCTTCGTCATCGTCCTGCGGGATATACCGTAGCAGGAGACCGTCTTCCGCCAACACATATGTATCAAACTCACCGCTGTTGCTGGTGGGAGCTGCGCCCTGTGCTGCTCAATGATCTGTGCTGCGCCCTGTGCTGCTCAACGCCCTGTGCTGCTCAATGATCTTACGGCAGAGTCCATCGGCACGTTGCGCCGCGAGAAGATCTGCCCTGCTCACCAGCGTTCCCCAGCGTGCGTCAGCATCCACTGCAGCCACCAGCGCCGGCGCTTCCGCGTCCGAAGATGGCGGCAGGGGCGCGCGCGATAGCGCGTCAGCGACTTGGTTCTGCGAACCCTTCCTGTGCTGGATAGTAAAATCGTAGCGCTGAAGCGCAAGCACCCACCGCGCAAGACGACCAGCAGGGTTCTGCAAACGCTGCAGCCACGTTAATGCCATGTGGTCTGTCTGAATGGTGAAAGAGGCACCGTCAAGATACATGTCAAGTTTCTTTAGTGCTAACACAATTGATAGACACTCACGTTCTGTGACCGTGTAATCGCGCTCAGCCGGAGTGAGCGTATGGCTAGCAAATGCGACCGGACGGAGAACGCCCTCAAACTCCTGCATCAGCACTGCGCCCAGTCCATAGTCGCTAGCATCGGTCTGCAAGACAAATTGTTTGTTAAGGTCTGGTATCCTTAACGCCGCTGTTGCCGCGATCGCGCGAGACAGTGCTTCAAAAGCTTGCTGTTCAGCCTCTTCCCATTGCCATTTCACGCCTTTCCGTAGTAGCTGGTTTAGCGGACGTGATAGCTCCGCGCAATAAGGGATGAAGCTGCGGTAAAAGGCTATCATGCCCAAGAAGCGCTGCAAGCTCTTAAAGTCACGCGGGCACGGATACTCTGTAATTGCTTTCAGTTTGGCATCGTTAGGACGAAGCTCTCCCTTGTCCACGACAAAGCCGAGCAAGTCAACTTTGCTTGTCGCGAGTTGGACCTTTTTAGGATTGATGGGGAGACCGGCGCGTTTCATTCGGTCAAGCACATCTCTCAGATGCACGAGATGCTCCTCAAAGGTGCGCGAAAAGACGACGACGTCATCCATATAGGCCATCGCGTACTTATAACACACATCGTGAAGGCCGATGTCCATTAATCTTTGAAACGAGCTCGGGGAGTTCTTCAGCCCAAACGGCATGCGCACAAACTCGAAAAGACCGCTGTAGCATGTGAAAGCTGTTTTAGGAGTATCATCAGGGTGCATTTCAATTTGCAAAAAGCCGCGTGAGAAATCTAGAGTGGTAAACACGCGGGCACCACCAAGCGAGGAAATGATGGATTCTACGGCAGGAACAGGATATGCGTCTCTTACAGTTACGTCGTTGAGACGACGGTAGTCCACGCAGAGACGCACACTGCCGTCTTTTTTTGGCGCCAACATGACTGGAGATGCATGGGCGCTCTGCGACGGCCGCACAACCCCCGTGTTCAGCATCTCGTCAAGGGCGACATCCAGTTTCGCCTTCTTCTGGATGCTGAGCGGCCGTGGATTGCAGCTCCAAGGAGGGGTGCCTCCCGTGTCAATGCGATGTTGAAGGACGGTTGTCCACCCAGGGGCCTCCGTGAACATTTCGGCAAACGGCTCCAGCACATAGGCGAGCTGCTCCCTCTCATAGTCACTGCAAGGACACTCCTCAAGCAACTGCCTGATTCGCTCAGGCAACACCGATTTCGTTGCGACTGCGGCTGACCTTGGCACGGTACAGATATGCGTTGACGCCACAAAAGGTATCAATTCTGCGTCATGGCTCAATCTGTAACCACCACCCGCCAAGTCAAGCAGGAGGCCGTCGCGAATAATGAAATCCCTGCCCAAAATCATGAGCACCGCCAAACCCGGGCAGTACGTAAAGCGCTGCCGACACCTTCTGCTTGCGTAAGAAATGCGCAAGCGCACAGCACCACGTGCTTCAACAACAGCACCATTGGCCACTTGCAAACGGGTGCTGCATTTGCAAAACTTCACACCACGTGCTCGGCAAAGTTGAAACACTGTATCGCCAATTAGCGACAAACTGCCGCCAGTGTCAATCAAGGCGTCAATGTCCGCTCCACCCACGTAAACAGAAACATGCGGTGCTATGGGCTGTGCCGGCGCTTCAACACGACAAGCAGAGGGTAAAAAACACAAGTTTTCGCCGTTCGTCATATCCGGAGCCCATAGCGATGCTTTGGTGGCCATTAGCATCGCGGGCCGTACTCGTTTCCCTGATGGCTGTTGATATTTTGGCGACGAGCCACCACCTCAGGACACTCACGACAGAAGTGTCCAGGACGACCACATCGGTAACAGCCGCCAGCTTGATTTCCATTTGGCACGTAGCCCCGCGACCCTCCCGTCTCGACTACCGGACGAGAAGGACCTCTGGAGTTCAGGGGATTTCGTTGCCGATCCCCAAGGGAGAGACTCGGGTCGGGGAGCGGGGAGCCTGCCAGTAAACAGGGCCTGTTTTCCCAACGCAGGAACCCTGGCTCTAACTGCTGCGGGGAGTTCCCGCCGTGGGCTGCACCATCTAGTGGTCTTCCGCGCTCCAACTGCCTGTCGCCAAGGGCAGAAGGACCTCGTGCGGGGGGGGAATTCAAGCCCGCCGCTGCCGTACGCGGCTGTGGACTTCGCTGTGGCGAAGTCTCATAGGTGTCTCTCCATGCGCAAGCTGGCTCAAGTGCCTCCCCTACTGGCAGAGGGGGTACATAACTCAGCTCTGATATCAGAGCGTCCTCTATTGCTCGAGCTGATCACGCCATCTCCTCCAAACTGGAGTAATCACGACCGTGCAGGAAAGGTCGGAAGCGCGGATGGCAACGCCGCAAGACGTGCTTTACCATTTCCGCGTCAGACGCACCCGGGATAGCTCGCTTGAAGAGCTCCTGGATAGCTCGAATGTATTCGAGCAAGCCCTCGCGCGGGTGCTGCGTACGTGCCTCCAGCTCACGGCGGATGCGGTAGTCGTAGACGCGAGGCAAAAACTCATCGCGGAAACGTGCCTCGAAATCGGCCCAGGACACGAACGGGGTCTGAAGGCGCCACCAACGACCAGCCGATGCCTCCAGGGCAACCGGCAGGACACGGGTCAACACGAACTCGTCCGAAACACCCGACGCCGTCTTGTAAACATTGAGATCGCCTAGGAAGCCCGCCACGAATTTGAAGTTGTCATATCCCGTGAACCGTGGCACTGCGAGGCTCGGGTGGAACGCCGGCACGCGCTTCGGCGCCTCGAGGCTCGTGGGGGGCGCATGCCGGGAACCAGCGGGCCCCACCTGCAAATTCTCCAAGCGATTAACAAGATTCTCGCAGAGGCGTGCGATCGGGCCCAGGGTAGCGACGACCGCCGAGGCATCCGATCCAAAGCCGGCACCGTGAGGATCGGCCGAGAGGCTCCGTCAAGCAGAAGGCATGGCTGCACCCCGGCGAGGCCTACGCTCCATGATGGAATCCCGTGCACCACGAAGCGAAAAAAAATGCACACAGCGATTACCGCCACCGCGGTATCACAAGGGAAATGCCACTGTTTGCGAGAAAAGCGACAGAAAAATCTCCAGAGAATTACCGGGGAATACCCCAGACACCAGCGACGCGAACAGCGAACGCTCTAGTACAAAGAGGAAGAAGACCACAATGTCTTTCCCGAGAACCAACGGCCGGCCCCAAGTTCAGGGCGCCAAATGTGGTAGAGTGTGGCAATCCGGCAATAGTGGCGGTGGACAATCCCACACGATGGACATGTGCCGGCGGAGTATGAAGATGTGGCGCGAGATGAGATAGGATAGAACATGGCGGACTGGGCTGGGCTACAGGTGTGCAGCCGGATCGGCTGAGCAGTGGACCTTGGCGGAGCGGGACTCCCAGTAAAGGTGTGATCGAGGGGGCTCAGTGCCTTTCTGGGGAACCGCGGCCGGGTGCAAGAACCCCGGTACCACATTTGGCGCCCCACGTTGGGCCCCAAATGTGGTACCGGGGTCTTAGCGCCCGGCCGCGGCTCCCAAGAAAGACACCGAGTCCCCAGAAACCACACCTTTAGTAAGGTCTGAACCCAACCCGTCCTGAGACGTCCGATCTTCTCGAAGCCCAGGCACGCACTGCCTCAGTCCCTCGTCTCGTTCCAGCGCGCACACGCTGCGCGTGCCCCGAACTACCTCTTTCTCCTCCTTTTCTGCGCGCCGTTTCCACACATTGTTAGGGTGCTTAGTAGGAACGTCAATGGATGAGTGTCATGGTTGGACCCTGATGGAACGGCAGGCAATTGGACTATTTAAATGGCTACTGAAGCGCCGCTAAATCCGGGAAAACTCTACTTTTACAATGATTACATTGGTCAGTTTATGTCTGTAAACTTTTTTCGTCATTTTTAGCTTGGGGACAGCGGTATTTGTCGTTAAAGTTTACCCTACGCCCCTCCCTCCCCGCCCCTACTTCTGCCTGCCACATCTCCGGAACAGGGAGAAACTGAGAAGCAGCGACCGGAAGTAGCCTCATATTTGAAAGACGGCCAGCGACGTGCGCCGCCGCTTCGCTGTTTACCAGTTTTGTGGGCGAAGTTCAGAACTAAGCACAATAAAGCGAGCTCCAAGACTATACGGATCTTGGGCGCTGACATGATACAATTTCCATTGTTGCTGGAGCAATTGTATTCAGCCCTCTAAAACGTTGTTCTGTAATTATTTAACTAAAACAAAGAACTACCTCAAATCGGTTACTCATAATTGCTTCAGTAGTTAAAAGAAGCTCAATAAAAATCTTTTAGTGTAATTAGGCTCCAATTAGGGAACAAAAAGTAAGTGTGCAGTTCAATTTCGGTTTCGCTTTTTTTAAGTGTGCTAGTAAGTGGTTAGGACCTCGCGCCTGACTTGAGCCGTGTGTTCGCGTAGTCTCCAGCTCAGATCTGTGTGCGTGCGAAACGTGTACAACTGGTATAACTCGGATGCACGCGCTGAGCAACTGCCTCCCCGGGCACTTGCGAGGGCATTATTTGTTAATTCACGTTAAGCACCTTATCTATTGCCCCTGAACTGACGCCGGAACAGCGATTCCGATCTGAACTTGACTACCGCAAGTTTACTACAGGCTACGGAGTAGCAGCCAGCGATCGTTCCCATTGGAAAAGAAATAAAAGGAGCTTTTATAATCGTTCCGTTTCTATTGCTTTATTCATGGAACTTCATACAGCTCTCCGTGCTTCGAACGTTCGCGGAAAAACGTTTGTGAAGGTAAAACGAAAAAATAGATAACGAAATGCGGTTTCTTTTCTTAATCAGTCACAATAGGTCAATGTTCTCTTCTCGCGCGCTCTAAAGCAGGCAAATTAGCACCCCCATTCAGTCCCGCAAGCTTTTCTTTTGAAGTGGTGAAAAGCAGCTAGAACTTGACGTATACAGAAAGAAAGGAAAACTGGACACGCCGCTCACCATATTTCACGTACTCCTTTGGCATGCACCCTGCCACTCCATTGGCCTGCGATCGATCACGCTCTATTGTTTCTGTGCTTCAAAGCGACCGCGACTAACCGGCAATATCAGCGTTGTCCCATGGGATAACGTTTTTTTGGTGTCACTAAAGGATTCACATTCAGCTATAGCCACAGTTCGCTTCACTCCCTTGGAAAAGCATTGAGCGTCTTGCAAAATGTCACAGAATCGCAAAGAAAGCAGCACAGCGCAAAAATGCACGAAGATCATGACGGAGATTCATTTTTCTGTGCGTCTCAGTACGGATCAGCTGATTCCTTGCCGTCCTCGCGGATGCGATCAGTCGCATTCGAGCTTGCGCGCAAATGTTCTGTCAGCGTTGCCACATGTTGCTCAAAGAGTCTCAGTACATATAAAACACACAATAAACCGGAAAACACGTTGGTTACCTACCCACAGGAGATAAACTACGAAATGCTGTTGACGCCGCCTACACAAAATCTGCCTGGCCAGCCGGCCGCCATTTTACATTTTCTCACGTCATGCTTCGCTAGCCGGACGCGGACAGGCAACAGCAGCACGTTGCCAGAATAATACCCATCGCTTTCGCCGTTTTTAGTAAGCAAAAGCTCAGCTGCCAACCTACGTTTCGCTGTATCATGTCTGCCACTGTGTGTTGTACGTTTCCTATGCATTGGCTCAGCGGCGCGCTTCCATCTAGAGTCAGTATATTCATCATCATCATCATCACCCTATCTACGCCCACTGCAGGGCGAAGGCCTCTCCCATGGACGTCCAATTATCCAAGTCCTGTGCTAACTGTGACCAATTTATCCCCGCAAACTTCTTGATCTCATTTGCCCATCTAACTTTCCGCCGCCCCCTGCAACGCTTGCCATCTCTAGGGATCCACTCTGTTACCCTTAATGACCAGCGGTTATCTTGCCTTGCATTACATGCCCTGGTCATGTCCATTTATTTTTCTTAATCTCTACTAATATGGCCTTAACCCTTGTTTGTTCCCTGACCCACTCCGCTCTCTTCTTGTCCCTTAATGTTACACCTATCATTTTCCGCTCCATTGCACGCTGAGTCGTTCTCAATTTAAATTGAACCCTCTTGGTGAGCTTCCAGGTTTCTGCCCCGTAGGTAAGTACCGGTAAGATGCAGCTGTCAGACACTTTCTTCTTCAGCGACAATGGTAGGCTGCTATTCATTATCTGAGAATGTCTGCCATATGGACCCCACCCCATTCTTATCCTTCATATTATCTCTGCCTCATGGTTGGGGTCTGGGGTCACAACTTGGCCTAAGTTGATTTATTCGCTTACCACTTCTACTGCCTCGCCACCTATATCAAACCACTGTGCTGTCCCGAGGTTATTGATCATTACTTTAGTTTTCTGCATATTAATTTTCAGGCCCACGGTTCTACTCTGTTCGTCCAGTTCGGAAAGCATGCTTTGCAATTCGTCCCCCGAGTTACTTAGCAAGGCAACGTCATCAGCAAATCTGAGGTTACTGAGGTATTCTCCATTAACTCTTACTCCCACCTGTTCCCAATCCAACGTTCTGAATACTTCTTGTAAACATGCTGTGAATAACATTGGAGAGATTGTGTCTCCTTGTCTGACACCCTTCCTTATAGGTATTTTGCGGCTCTCCTTATGGAGGATGATGGTAGCTGCGGACCCATTGTAGATATCCTCTAGTTTTCTTACATAATGCTCATCTACCCTCTCGATCCATAATGCCTGAATGACTGCTAAGGTTTCGGCCGAGTCAAATGCTTTCTCATAATCTATGAAGGCTATATATTGTTGTTCATTATACTCAGCGCACTTCTCTATCACCTGATTGATCGTGTGATTATGGTCAATTGTTGAATAACCTTTACAGAACCCTGCTTGTTCTTTAGGTTGACTGAAATTTAAGGTTGCAGAAATTCTGTTAGCGATTACCTTGGTAACTAACTTGTAGACGACTGACAGTAAGCTGATCGGCCTATAATTTTTCAAGTGCTTCATGTCACCTTTCTTATGGATTAGGATGATGTTCGCGTTCTTCCAAGATTCCGGTACACTTGCGGTCATTAGGCATTGCGTATACAGGTTTGCCAGTTTTTCAAGTAGAATTTCTCCGCCATCCTTCAAGAGGTCAGTATATTATCTCTATGATTAAGCAGGCGTGTAATCTGTAGTTTATTAATCTTTATTGTGCAGAGTTGTTTCCGCGTCAATTTTTAGCGCAATGCTACTGTGTGATTCCCTAAAGCGACCCCTAGATACCACAGATTTTCTGCCCGAGCGCAAGGCTACACCATTGCCTTCAAGGGTGGTCGCGGGGCCGGCCGTGTCGTGAAGTGCTCTGTGCTTCATACGCGAAGCGACGGGCTCAAAAAAATACGGAGGTACCCCAAGTTCCTGATCCTATATCATTAGGGAATTAGAAAATTTGTGGGACCACAGCGCTCTGGGCTTCCCGAACTTTTTGCTCGTTTTCCCGATCAGCATTTTTGGCTGCGACGACAGATTAGCTGAATAGCTAGATTTTAAGAAGAAATCAAGCAAGCTGGAAGCATGAAGCGTTTTCTGCGCGCGGAAGCGCTCCGCAGATTCACGGGTCGTGCATGCCCATACGGCGCACGAAACGGCACGCACCACACATTCCGCGGCAGCGACCAGCCTTCGCTGCCGTCCAGAATCAAGGCCGTAGTGAAAAGCAAGGTAAACGTGCAAGAGAAGATGATAATGTCGTGAAAAATTGTGCTAGGGCTTGCCATCCAAGGTGATTTCGAAAGAGTTGATCGAATTTGTATCACAAAGCGGAGCGCCGACTGGTCGCGGAGGCTCGTCGACGGCAGCAAACAAACCTGGCCGAGCAGGAGATGCGGCAGGAGGCCGATGGATGGCGTTACCTGCGCGCAAGAATGTGCACAGCACCGACCGCTAGAATGACTATCAACGTAGGAATAAGGTTCCACATGCGAGAAAGGGGATGATAGCGTTGCGAAAAAATGTGTTAAGGATAGTCATTCGCAATTGTAGAGATAGCGGCAACCAACTAGCTACCTTGGTGCTAACCCTAAAGTTCCCAAAATCAGCGGCGATCCGTGCAACCTGAGCCGGCTGGTGCTGTTGGGCAAGGCGTTCTAACGCTCGTCGGGGACCAGCGTGCTGCCCTTGGGTTCCTCTACCTTTTGGGGGGCGACCAACGTTTGGCTCCCCTATTCTAAAACCTGCGCATGTGCAGCAATTCCACGTTCCGCTGACCGGCCGAGCAGCGACCGGCACCAGCACCTCTGCGTGACGCGGCGACCGGCGGCGCCCATGCTGCCTGTGCGCATCGCAGGCCGCTGCACAGAGCTTGTTGCCGTTTGTCCAAATGTAAAAACAAAGTTCAACATGGGGATGATGGTGAGTTGAAAAATTGCGCTTGGAATCGTGACTACCGCTGGTAGTGAAAGCGGCGAACCAATATCCGTGCAACTTCCCTGCACTCGATAAACAAGTCAGCCATGAGTCGTCGGGGGAGAAATCCTCTTTAAAGGGACACTGAAGTAAATTTGTCAAGGTCCCGTTTTTGCTTGCACTGCGTAGACTGGCTCAAATTAGCACACTTTTCATCGTGTATCCGGTTGACTAATCGGTAATTATTTTACAAAGCGCGAAAGAAGAAAAACTACCATGCGCGGTTTGCGGCGGCCGCACCAACTAAGCTGTGATGTTGGGAGGAGGGGGCACCGTGATTGAACGATGCCCAAGGTTAGCAATCAAAGAAGTTTCGGTTTCGGTTTTTGTTCTGTAGAACAACATGTTTGACGTCCGATGGCATCGTTGGATGGGCATTCTCAATATCACAGTAATCGTAGTACCGCGCTTCTGCCATGTTGTCGGCTGTAAAATGCATAAGATATGCCTCCCAGGACGGCTTGGAATCGTAGCATTCATTAGCTGAGCCCTACGCAGTGCATGAACGCCCTCCGCGTCCCCGCAGACGCTCAAATGCATGCACTTTTCCCCCGTATTTGGAGCTTGCCTCACTCATGCCTGTATCGTAAAAAGCGTGTTCGCACCAGTCCAAGGGTCTGTTGATTCTGGCCTGTGCCCGCTGCCCGCAAGCAGTCGGTGCTTATGATAACAGCACGCCAACGAGAACTCGCTAGCGCGCCAGTGCCAGCCTGCGCGAGTTCTGTGGACTAGTTCGTGGAGCAATGAACGTTGCGGCCCAAAAAAAGGTGAACCCAGTATACAAAACATCGGCGAAAAAAGAAAAAAGCATGAACCCGCGGGGATTCAAACTTGTGACTGGCAAAACACTTCGGGTGACATACCTAGCGCTCCAGTCAACTAGGGTACGAGCGCGCGTTGCCGAATCCGGAAATATAAGCTATATAATGTATAACCAGTTTACACTTTTATTTAGTTTTAGTATTTCCAGCAGCTTAGATGATTATTTGTTGTATTGCGCTCATGCAGTAAGCGTCCCCCGAGTTTCCACAATAGTTCACGTCTAGCAATTGCATTTCGTAGAAGGAAAAGCGTTCGCAGATGCGTAGTCGTGCTGCTGACCGCTGTGCTTGTTCGCCCAGCGCAAAAAAGTGCTTCCCGCATCCTAGTTTTACGCTGTACGGTAAAAATATCAGTTGATTTTATTTCCTTAGTACCTATATTGATTTCGCTGAATCTTCTCCCCCTTCAAGAGGCCTTATATTTTCCTACTGGCATAGCAGTCAGCGAAGCGCCGCATGTGCGCATGTGCAGCGCTTGTGTGAAGCGACCTTGACTTGGAGCTAGATACAGTGTACAAACTAACGAAATAAAGAAAGGCACATTCTTCCATTCCCAAACGTGTTGTGGCTTAGTTTCAACTGATCGAGCGAATTGCGATGACCCGTCGGTGGCCGGCGGACTAAACGGTGGGCCGACTGACTCGGTCGCGGAAGGTCGGCGAGCCGTGCAGTAGCGCAGCAAATTTCCAGCTCCTCTCCTGCTGACGTCACACGAAAACGCCACAGAAAATGGGCGAGCGTAAAGAGAGGAGGGCAGAATTTTCGAATTGATTTTTCTACTAAATAAATTCGCGTAAACGCGCTCAGAGTGGTCGAAAGAGGGCCTAGGGACTCCGGACTACATTCTGCGCTCGTAATCCCACATTGTTTACAAATCACTTCAGTGTCCCTTTAAATCTCGCCGCGAGCGAACGTGTTGCGTTTATACGTCCCTCGGCCTCTCCTATTCTAAGAAAAATTGTGTGAGCCCTTCATTTACCAGAAGCCCTTCTGGCCCGAGCTTAACGGGAACAGAATGAGATCTTCAGGCCGAGCGGTACTTCCGAATACTTCCGAATATGACGTCATCTGAATTCAGCCAATCGCGAAAGGTAGCCCAGGCTTTTACCGCGCCCGCGGGTAGGGGTCGTTGGTTTTGACGAAAAAAGATGGTTTGGGTGTATTTGTACATACAATAAACATGTTTTTTCGAATTCAGCGTCAGGAAAACCATGCTGTAATGCCCCTAATAATTTTTTTTTTCAAAAAGCTTTTCACGAGCCCTTTAAAGCGTTTAGGGTGGTCAAGATTGTACTAGAAAAGTAAACGAGGGAGGGAAATTGAACCTGTTTTTAATGTTCGAGATTGTACCAGATAAATTAAGGATTGTTTCACGAATATTAAGGAAACTACTTTATTATTGCAGCGACCACCCTTTATTACCTTAAAAGGAGTGTATCTAAAGCATCATGTAAACATTATTTGTACCCAATGCTTTTGTCAAAATCGATCAAAATGCCCTCCACAAACATTCCCAGGTCAATTGCAGGTGTAATTTCGTTTGTGAGAGCCATCACCGCAAGGTTAGTAGATCAACCGCGCCTAAAATTGAACTGCCTAGACGCGACCAAGTTAAATTTATTAAGGTGGGATCAGGGACGATTTCCAATTAGGTTTTCGATCCCATGGACAGAATATACCCTAATCGAAATCGGGCTGCAGTTAGTCCTTAGTGAGCTATCGCCTCTTTTGATAACAGAAGTTTCCAACATTTTTCTCAATTCTTGGTGAAATATTTCAGATTTGAAACTTAGGCGTATTTCTTGGTATAAGATAGCGCTTATGGCGACTGCGCTCTCTGTTATTCAAGTGGGGTGTTCATCGCTTTCGGGGCTTGTGTTTTTAGGCTTAAGGATTGCCACCCGAACTTCTATTCCTGCAGCAGGATATAAAAACAAAGAATGCCAAGTACGTGCCTTGTTATCGATTGTGCGCGTTGTGGTTGCTAAACGAAATATTCAAAGAAAAGTGTGGAAAGTGTTTGAAATATTTTAGAAATTAGAATGCATGCTAAAACCATAACCGATATCCTTATTATATAATGCACTGAAAGTTAGGAAAATAACTTAATATACGCCATTTCTTAGCGGTGCGGTTATTGGTTTGCAAACCGTCTTTCGCCCTTTTTAAGCAATTTTGTTAGATTGTTAGAAACCTTTTTAGGGGATTTTTATTGATGGTAATATGGCTACCTTTCGTCTTGCGAAATGGACTGTCATTGTCACCACCACCACCCCCAAGGGGCCGAGTGGAGCGAACGCAACTCACATGGGCTCTGCAGTTTTTTGCATTTGCGTGGCGTGAATCTGGAATCTACCTGCAAACATCCTCTGAATAGTGTGTCCTGAAGGTAAATGCTACCCGTGGGTACATGTTTCCTGAAGGTTGAGCCGTGTGCTGGACATTTGCGAGAGGGTTTCACCACGGGCGAGCCGGAGCTCGCTACGCCTATTTGGAACATCGGCTCCGATCGAGGAAGGTGGCGGCCACCGCGGCTGCCGCTCGCCTTTGCGAGTGTCGTCGACGACTTCAGCGTTCTTTGGAACTCATCCCTCGGGAACCGGAAGGCCAATGGAAGTCGTCGAAGTAGAGGGTGAGTCAATTTCACCCGAAGAGCTTACAAGTGAGGCGGGCTGGCGGACGAGCCACCGACAACGAAGCGCTCGAGCTCTACTCCAGTTGAGCCCAAATCAAGGGACAGGCAAGGGACAGGAGGGCGCCGAACCCGAATCCTCCAGCGGGACTTCGCGTTCTCGAAAACGACAACGCAAGCCACCTCGCCCTGCGCGGCAGCAGCAGTTACTGCGTGAAGACATCAAGATCGTGCTTCGACCGAGGGAAGGCCTAGATGTTTTCAAGATCAGCCAAGCGATGCTCCGTGACGGAATACTGCGCGCCACGAAACTAACGGCGGAAGGAGCGGAGGAAGATACTCTTCGAATCAACGCGCTAAAAAACATAATCGTCGCAAGCACCCCAAGTATGGAGAGGGCTGTGAAATACAACGCAATCAAGGTTCTCCCGATCGGCGAACACCTTCACGAAGTTATGGCATACGTAGCTCCGCCTGAAGACACCTCCAAGGGCGTAATCTACAATATACCGGAGAGCGACAGTGACGACGATATTACTCGAAGCTTGGTTAATACACGAAACCCGAAGATTCTTCAGGCTAGAAGAATGGGCCGAACAAATTCGGCAGTCATCGTGTCTGAGGGAGAGGCTGTGCCATACTACGTCTACTACAGAGGCGTAGAATATCGGTGTTATCGGCATAAGAAGAAGCACGAGGTATGCGAGACGTGTGGAAGACTCGGCCACAGGACTGACGTGTGCCCCGCTCCGGAAAACAAGATCTGCTGACTTTGCAGCCAAGAACCCGCTGGAAAAGCACAAGTGTGACCCCAAGTGCGCGCTTTGCGGCAGAGACCACACCGAACTGGCGACAAAAAGTGTCGCCAAAGCTACCAAATGCCGTTTTTACTCAAGAAGCGACAGTGGCAGAGGAACAAACTCTTGGAAGAGAAAGTAAACCTGCACAACCAGCCCAGCGCAGGCGACAGCGTTTCGGGAATTCTCAGACACGGTGCCTGGAAGGAAATTACAGAAGACCATGGAAGAGACCGGTCTGGCTCTTTCCCACGTCTACCCTCCCGAGAAAACGCAAGCGGCAATGGAGGGCACGGGAACACGGAGAAGAGAAGCAGCGCAGGCGGCACACACAACGACGCGGCTCCTGATCGGCGCAGCTCGAGATCGACGTCCCGACAGCGGAGAGATGACGACCGGACCCGGCGGAGAAGCGATTCGAGATCAAGGTCGAGGTCAAGGTCGAAATCTAAGACCAGGCTCGGGAACAGCGATGCTCGGAAGGGATGTCAACAAAAAGAAGAGCCCCAATAAAATAAAGTGAGCTGGGCTGGTGTCATCTCCCACGGCTCCACACAGCACACAGACATCAATAATCAAAGCCAGTCAGATAACCAGTCGGAAATCGCTAAAATTCGACAAATGTTAGAGACAGTGATGGCAGAAAACAGGGCACTCAAGGCAGAGATACTAAGCCTTAAACAAGCCAACAAGAATCATTCATCAACTGAGTCTGTCGAGGAGGGAACAAAGATGGAAGTTGCAATGCAACCTGATAGACACATGCCGATAAATACGACAGAAGGGAACCCACGTACGGAGTCTCCCCCTCCGAAGAGGAGGGCCACAACCCTTAGCAAGCAAGCAGAAGAAACAGATATTACCCTTCAAGCAAAGACTGTTGACGAGCAACTGTTAAACAGTAGACTACGACAGTTTGAGGAAAAGTTTCAGAACATGCTTACAAAATTTGAGGGAAGCATAACAGCGAGAATTTTCGCACTAGAAAATGCCCGCTTCAGTGAAGGAGGCAGCGGACAAATCGGTCCCATCAAAACGACCAAGCCCTACGCCAGGCCACCCGTGACAGAAAGTACGAGAATAAACCTTGAAGCCGCTCAACCCATCACTTATGTCCAATAATCGTTACAACAGATACGTTATATGGCAATGGAATTGCAGGGGCTTCCGGAGGAAGACAGGAAATCTTAATCAATTTATACTTAATATCCACATAGAGGAAAGACCCGATGTATACTGCTTGCAAGAAACGGGATGCCCAGCCAAACTACCAAATTATAAATCCTTTGGTCCGGAAAATGAACACTCCTGTAGCGATAGCGGTAAGAAACCGGCGGTCGCCGCCCTCATCAAGCGCAATCTACCAGTAATACAACACGACACAGGCATAGAAGCAATCGACCATGTCCTCACCGAAATCATTTCAACCAAAAAAAGAGGGAAAGGAAGTATGTTTATACTCAACGTGTGCAGCAGCCCCATAATAACCACAAGTTTGCAAAGCTATTCCGCAAGGTGATAAACATAACCAAGAGAAATGCCCTGATCATAAGGGGGGACTTTATTGCGCACCACTCCGCCTGGGGTACAAACGGGAGACGACCAAGGGAAGGAACCTATGGCAAGATGCACAAATAGCGGGCCTCTCTCTAGCCACCGACCCAACGTACCCCACTAGACTAGGCAACAGCGTCAGCATGGACACGACACCGGACTTGACCTTCACAAAAAATATGGTTAACGACCCACAGTGGATCAACCTGCTGGAAAACTTGGGCAGTGACCACTTCATAGTGGCCACACGGCTCACAGCGGGCCCACCCCATCACAAAAGAGGAAACCTAATCAAGATTACAAATTGGGATGAATTCAGAAGAATCAGGGCAGCCGAACGGGAGATATCTGAAGAGGCAGGATGTATAACAGACATTGAGGAATTTGTAAAGCAGCTGCACACACATGCAAGAAACTCGGCGAAAACGATACCCGAAGAAGCTGAGCTCCAGCAAGCCGACACCAAACTCTTGCACATGTGGGAGGCGAAACAAAGTCTTCAGAGACGGTTAAGCAATCAGAAGCTAAACCGCAACCTACGAAGACGAATAGCGTATTTAAATAGGGAAATAGAAGAGTATGCAAATGAACTGACCCGCCAGAATTGGTACAGCACATGCAATAGAATGTACTCGGAAATGGGACTTGGGAAAACCTGGAATATACTTCGCTACCTGATAGATTCCCTGGAATGCAAGACCACACAGAGACACAACCTGAGCAAGATCATACATGATTATCCAAGATCGGACAAGGACCTCTTAGAAGAAATAAAAAACAGATACATAGGATAAAACCCGAAGGAGAACCTAAAACCGTACGAGGGAACTCCAAACCCCGAACTCGACCGCCCCATTACAACAGCGGAAGTCTGGGAAGCCATCCAAGAGCTTCGTACAAAATTTGCACCGGGACAGGATGGCATTACAAACAAAATTATAAGAAATCTCGATGACGATTCCGTAGGAGCACTAGCAGAGTATTTGAATCTAAGATGGCAAATGGGAAGCATCCCGAAGCAATGGAAAACGGCCACCATCATCATGATTCCGAAGCCGGGAAAGAAGTTAGGGCTAGAGGACCTAAGACCCATTTCTCTGACTTCGTGCTTGGGAAAGCTTATGGAGCACGTCGTACTCAGAAGACTCAATAAATACATGGAAGACAAGGATTTATACCAGCACACTATGATCGGCTTTAGGCCACAGCTATCAACTCAAGACGTCCTATTACAGCTCAAACATCAGATCGTAGACGGAAATGGCACATCATCGAGAGACACAAAAGCCATTCCAGGCCTAGACCTGACGAAGGCATTCGATAACGTGCGCCACAGTGCCATCCTGGAAAACCTCGGGATGCCAGGAATCGGGTCTAGGATGTACAATTACGTGAGGGATGTCCTCTTTGACAGAACGGCAAAAATAAAAATCGGCAGATTGAATCGAACGAACACGAACTGGGGGCGAGGGGAACACCGCAGGGGTCTGTACTCTCCCCCCTCTTGTTCAACATAGCCATGATCGGACTGCCCGCTGAATTGCAGAAAATAGAAGGCCTACATCACAGCATCTACGCAGATGACCTCACGCTCTGGGTAACCGGCGGCAGTGATGGAGCCATACAAGACACCTTACAGGAAGCAATCAATACTATAGAGACGTACATCGAACCAAGGGGTCTCGTATGTTCGCCAGAAAAATCAGAAATAGTACTATATCAGGCAAACAGGGGGAGAAGAAAAGGCTCATATAAATCTACGATCGAACTACAAGCAAAAGGTGGGCTCATACCAATAGTGCCGATGATCAAAGTCCTGGGACTGCGAATACAAGCGAATGGCCACAACACCGAAGCAATCAGGATGCTAGAAAAAAGCGTACTCCAAACGACCAGATTGATTTCCAGAGTCCCCAATAGACACCAAGGAGTTAAAGAAGCCAATTTATTCAGGCTGGTTCAGGCCTTCGTCCTCAGTAGGGTGGTCTACGTAGCACCATTCCTCTCACTCAAGACATACGAAAGAACAAAGATCAACAATATGATTAGAAAAGTATACAAACAAGACTTAGGCATACCCATAACAACGCCGACCAACAAATTCGATGCAGTAGGGCTGCTCAATTCGCTCGACGAGCTAATCGAAGCCCAAAAAATCTCCCAGTTGGAGCGCCTCACAAAAAGTCAGACTGGAAGACATGTGCTGCGATCTCTAAGCATTGGTTAATATTCGCAACATGAAAATAAAGTTGACATTTCGCCCGAAGCACGAGCACATTTGCACATTCCTCCTTTACCCAGGAATATGCACCCAGTGCATAACTAAGCACGCAGGCAAGAAAGGGCCAAAGCTATCCACAAGCGCTTTGAAAAAATCAGGGAGGCGATATACGTCGATGCTGCTGAATAGTCGGACCGCACTGCCATGGCAATAACGGCAGTTAACCAGCACGGCCATTTGATAACCTTATGTTCAGTCCGCGCAAGCCCACCTGAGACTGGGGAAGAAGCTGCCATTGCCTTGGCGCTAGCATCCACCCGAGCAAGATATATAATCAGTGACTCCAAGACGGCAATCATAAACTTCTCGAGAGGACGCATATCCGCTGAAGCGCTGAAAATTATGAATGGATATAGCGGAGAAAGGCTCAGAAGAGTACAACTAATATGGGCACCAGGTCACACAGCCCTACCTGGCAACGAGGATGCTCACAACCTAGCTCGAGGACGAACCGGCCGAGCTAGCACAAGAAGCACCACGGACTAGCCCTCGCCCAGAAACGGCAGTGAACGCATGGTCACATATAGAGAAATTGTCGATCATTACCGATTGGGGAGGCAGCGAGGCGCACAAAAACACTAGATAAAAAGCAATCAGTTGCGTGGAGATTACTGCAGACGGGGATGTACCCCAACCCCGTACTGTAAAATCACTATTACCCAGATCGGCACAGCGACAGATGTAAAAACTGCACAGAAAGGGATGACCTTAAACACATGTTATGGGCCTGACCTGCTATCACCACCACAGATAAAGCAAGAAGAATGATAAGTACACCGGAGCAGTGGGAGACGATATTGCTCAGCTCGGACGCCGAGTCGCAATCTTGGGCTGTCCGGATGGCCGAGGCCGCCGCCAAGGAGCAGGGGCTCCTGGCCGATGGCTGAAGAGGGGGAGAAGGGACATCTAGCCTACCCAACCCCTGACCCCATCCTGGGCAAACAATAAAGTTATTCCTCCTCCTCCTCCCCCCAAAAAAAGCAATGGGGGCGCGTTTGCGATTGAGATGACAAGACTCAGGATAGAGCAGAGAGTTTCTGGTCTTGATTGGTTTTAAGGTGGTTTCTTCACAACTTGATTTTTTTAAATTTTCATGGCTTTGGTTGGCTTTTCTATAGATTTAACTTGGCTTTTCTCAGAGAAATGTATTTGGTATGCACCCCTAATCGGTAATTTGTACACGGAATACTCCGAGCACACGCTGTTTCTCCAAACTAGGGGCACACCAGCTCGTCACAGCTTACGACATCAGTAAGCGGAGCAGCACCTCCGACCGAAACAACTGCGCCGCGTTGCGCACTGCCCTCACTACCCGCTTCGGCTCTTTGCCTCCTCCCCGCTTCCCCTCACACTTCTTGGCCTAACATTTTCCTCTCCTCCAGCTTCCTGCGGCAATCATAAAAACACCGCCTGTCACTACTGGAACGTATGGCTAAACAGCTCTTCTGCTGCAATAAAATTCGAAGGAAGCCTCCCAGCGAAGGTGTGGCGCAAAAAACGCAACAAATGAATCGTGAATATGCTAACAGCGCGGCTCACTTTTTGAAAAAAATTAACATACACGTGCGCACGTTCGTTAACTAACCGACGAATGCCGTTAAACGCACTAAGCAAGCAGTGCTAATCTACTGAGTCATTAATTATGAGAGAGAAGCAAACACTTGAAATGTTCGAGTGATTGCTGGTGTAAGCTGAAAGTTTAAAAGTTATAGTAAAATTTTAAAAGAGTATGTCGATATATCAAACATAAGGCAGAATAGTGCCACCGGTGACAACCGGTGACTATACAAAAAGGGTATATTATTTAAACAATACCGAACATTTAACTAGGACAATTACGATATATTTTAGGGTTACAAGGGTGCAAATCAAGTCATTCCGGTGATTTGGTGGAACTCTCTTTAATTGCGATCTCGCAGTGATTAGGCAATTGGCGGTGAGCGCGACCATGCGTGTCGCTGCGAAGCATGCCTCCGTGACGTCGGATTAGTGATTCTCGCATTTGTCGTCTGCTTCACTCAGGCTCGCTCTCACTGCTTTTTCGTTACTCTCGGCTGACGTTTGATGCTTGTCCGCACCAGATTCTGCGTGTGCGTCCACTTAAAATCGCAAACACTAGCTCAAGGCGCGATTTGAAGTACAGTTTTAGATACCGCTGTGGATGAAACATTGCCGGCGTCACCCCATTCCTTGCGAAGCCGTTCCTGTGCGGACCGCGATCAGACGGAGATAGGCGTCAGCTTCTGTATTCTGCAATCCTGGGAACAAAGGCAACAGCTAGCTACTAATAACCGACGACAGCTAAAATGCAAGACCAGAACGAATTCCAGCCCTCCGGGGCTATCGACTTTGGCAGAAGGCATTTATTCGTATGTAAAGTAAAACAGTTTTTGCAAGCTTACCGAAAGCTTGAATGTATTATATCACATCACTTTATTTATGTTGTCACTGCATCAAAGTATGCTGAGACACATTATAGGACGCAAAAACGATAGGTCGAGTTACAAATAACCTACTGAGTGTACAGGAGCGTGCTGACTTTATACCATCAGTACGGAGGCTTATTGAGCAGATCATTTCGCATCCGCGGTAAAAATACAATAACACTATGTTTGTTCAGACCTAGAGGGATATTTCGGTACTTTTCCCAGAGCTATATGTTTTTAATATTTGGATATGCGTAGAGTAAAACTGCACCCATGAGGAGGATGGGCAGGAGAAGGAGGAAAATTTTTTAACACGGAAATCTAGCTGGTTAAACGTGGTCGAGTCCAAGACAATAGAGTAAGAGTAATTTTCTTCAATTTATAGCACGCCATCCAGAGTAGGCCACGATTTGTTCGTTACGCGTGGAAGGTTATAAGGAATTTCGGGTACAAAAGCCGACTTCCAAAACTCTGGACAACTTTTTCTGCGCCGTGTCGCGCTGGCGTAGCACAATTAAACTTCCTCATTGTATTTGTAAGTGAATAAACAACGCACGCAGCGGATATGCACCTTCTTCCACGCAGACGTAAAGAAAGTCAATTTGTGAAGAATGGCATGTATGCGTATAGCCTGAAGAAAATATTCACACAAACTTTTTGAGCCTTTAAAATCTCCCCAAACTTCCTAATAAGTCGTTTGTGGAGGTTCATAAAAATAGAAGCGTTGGGCACAGAAAAAAAGCATTCATCTCATGAAAGGCAAAAGAAATACAAGACAACCGGTTTATTTACTGTCGTGTGATCGGCGTGTAGGGTACCGCTGCTTAGTGCGGAGCATTAGTCCGTTCAGTCTTCATCAGATCATCTGAAACATACTTTAGGGAAGACTACGAATTTTGAATACTTATCGAGAAGCTCTGTGCACTGCACCTCCCAAATAAGCTGGAAGGGACAAGTTAAAGACGCTCGTCTCACCGATGCTCTGAAGAAAGTTGTTATCTCCTCGTGTGTCGCGAACTTCTGCGGGACACAGCTTGAAATTATTCAGAGTTGCCAGAAGCTGTAAAAAATAAGTGCATTACTGGAAATACGCTTTTTAATGCACTAACACATCAAAGACGGTGATTCGGAGCACAGGCGCTGCTCCTCCTCACAAGCGGAGTGTAGCAGACGACAGCAGCGCGAGTCTCTAAGCTGACGTGAGAGCCAGAGGGCGCCACTCAAACATTTCACCGCCAATAGAGGCACGTCTATATGTGTCTAAAGCGTTGTTCTGTTGTGGGTAATTATCCTACGATTCGTAACTTTCCTCGCTATGAGACCGTATTCAAGATATCTGTACCTTATTACGGTGTTTGTCGCTTGGCCCTTTTTCCTAAATGTAAAACAGCATTGCCTTTTTCGTAGTCTGGCCCCCGCCCATCGTTAGATCGAAAATCTTTCTCAGCCCTGGTCTCAGGACTCCTTCTCTGATGGCTGTGATCTTGACGAATATTCCAATGCGATCGTTACAGAACTGATTTCCCTGCCGTTCCCGCGTGTTCATTTGTGCCTTTCATTCCAGATCAGTAACTACGTTTTGATCTTGAAAGCACTTGTTTTGCTACCACCATGGTCATTTTACAGTTTTCAGGATTGTGTTATGGGGACCAAATTGCACCAATTGAATTTCACTTCCGGAAATTGGAGCCCATTATTGGCTGGAAATGTGTGCGTACCAGCGCCCCATTCAACATAACTGTCGATACCGGGAAAAATGTCTTTCCATATATCTAGGCGCTATGTGTGACAAGCTTCTCCTATCCCCCATAGCGCGCGTTGAGCAGAATAAGATCACCTTGAAAATTAACGTTGCTTAATTAAGGGCAAGAGAATTCGATGTTTCAGCGCAAAGGGTAGCGCCACAGCCGTTGGTGTTCGACGTGGAGTAGTTGTCCATGACCGCGCCCCTTGCGGCGCGGTGCGGCTTGTATGGTTTAAATATTCGCAAGGTGCTACTCAGATGGAAAAATCTCGATAAATATTTACGAGGCACGCTACGTATATATAGGATATGCACGAGTGCCTTAAGTAATCAAGCACTTTTGAGAACAACTCACATGCGAATGTGAGCACCTCTCGGCGCTAACAATGTCCCTTTTAGTCTGCCTGGGCCATCTGCTATCTGTCAGATGAGAATTAAACGATGTGTTAGGCCGCTGCTTGTACCCTAAGCAACTAACTGTGTGACCACTGCTCTGCAGATTTTCTTAAAGAACTACTCGACAAACGTCCATAAAGAACTCTTTCTAACTGTAATCGGAATGGTCGTCGTCGTTGCTTTTCTGATTATTAAATTTGTTTTCAGTCATATCGGGTCGCAAGGAAGGCGTGTCTGCCATTCTAACATCGCCAGTAACATTAAAGACCCCTATCTCTGTCTTCACTCAGTGCACACCATACACAGCATGTTAAACTACTATGTTAAGCATGTTAAACTTAAACTACCATGTTAAGCTGGGAGGGGAAATCCATTACTCCGTCTAACCAGTGTTCTGCACAAAGAAAATGTTAAATGCTGGATTACTAGCATACATGTCATTTAGCGCATCTGGGAACATCATTGCCATTGAATGCTACTGCAAAGACTGGAGGGATAACCATTCCAAGCAAGCTGCAGCGCGGACATTTATCACTAATAAAGATGCTTCGTGAAGAGCGTCGAGCCATTGTTTGGCTTTTTTTGGGATTTACCCGAACAAGGCTTTTGTTATGGTTACATGCAACGAACACTCATTATATTTTGACACGTGGCTAATTTCCCCGCCCAAAGAGGATGTGTTCCTAACAGCAGAGGAATGACCTTCGGGAATAAACTCGAAAGAAGGGTAAAAAAATGAAGCTTCGTGAAGAAAGAAAACTCTTTCAGCCAATACAGATGTTTTGTTGCTGGTTCGTTGGTTTATATTTCTCGAGAAACAATTTACTTTGTAAAAAAACACCGGCGTAGAATTGCGAACAATAGGTGGCATGTCCAATTCTAGGAAAAAAGCGCGGTGGAAAATCTCTGGGTTCGTCAAACAATGATACCTGCAGGTTCTTTGTTCCTTTCAAAAGAGCCGCACTCAATTTTACATAGTCCTGTTTGGATCACATTCTACCATGTTTCAGCCCGCTACCCTCGAATAAATGAAAACTGCGTCTCTCGGGCTGCAGTGAGACCGCTGCCTTTTGACAGTGGTAGAAAAGCAAAAACTCCAGTTTAGTCCGCTCAAAACCTTGCGGGATGGAGCGCGAATGAGCATAGGTACTACACAAACTGAGAGGTTGTGTTTTTTGCACGCACGTGATTTCCCGCAGTTTGCGTTCGTTGCGTTGCGGTGGTTGTGGGCCCCACGCAGCCTAAGCTGGTCTTCCTCGGCGCGATTACGAGCAGGACACCTGCAAGTTGGCAAACGGCCGCAATGATTTTTGTGTGCGCGCGCCTATTTTTCGCCGACAATCGGGCTTTGCTGTCAGGTAGCACCCGTGGCGCAGGACAAAGTTTTATTCAACAGCACCCAGAGACGAATATGGCGCCATTGTTACCGGGAACTCTGAGGCCCCGCTACCCTTCGATGGGAACAATGGGAAGACATGGGACCGCATTCCGTGGGATCAAAACGTGGGTACGGCTGCAGTTATTGCGCTATTTGATGCATAGAAATTACACTGAAACAAAGAAGTTTTTTTTTATTAAAAACTAGTTTTATCTTTAAGAACAGTGCACGTTTAAGTAAAAAGCCGACGCGGAGACGGCAAGGTTTGCAAAATCCCTCCGCCACTTTCCTCCACCTACTGCGGGACGGGTACTTCTGTAAAAATATTTGTAAGTGTTTCGGCGCTGTTTTTGAAAAACTTCGTGTTTAAAAAAAAACACCGCTTACCTTCAAGCAATTATTTTAACTTGAATTCGCCATTTATTCCTGCAGCGTTTATATCGGCTGCTGGTCCTTTCTGTCTACGCCGTAGGACCTGGCGTTTGCAGGATAATGGTGGCCGTCGCATGCATTTCGCAGTTTCGGTCAGCTTCGAAAATAGATTGCTCTGCCGCATTATTGAACACGGAACGGCTGACTTTCTGATGAACTCGACATATAAAGCATCGCCATTTGGGTTTGTCACGCGCAAGCCTGGACAACGCTGGCCACTGGGCGCTCCGCGCGCTCACGTTCGCTCTGTTTGTAGCAGCCCGGAATGTCGGTTGCTGAAGGAGGCGGGAAAGCAGACGTAGAGCTGGTTCGCAGTTTCAAGACAAGACTGTTTATTTTCAAAGGATGCGTTCGCCGAGAGTTTCCCCAGACGAGGGTAAGAATGGGAACCCCCGCCTGCTTCTCAAAGAGAGAGGAAAAGTGGCCCCGAGCGAGCAGACGGCAGCGGCGCCTGGACTAATCCCTGGAGTGGGCCAGACAAGTTGTTCCCCGAACGGCGACCGCTGAACAGTGCGGGGGAATGACACCGTAGTAAGCAGGCCTTTCACAAAGGCGCACTGTCCACAGGCCCGCGGCAGACCGGTGAGGAAGGAATGCTTCAGGGCGGTGCCAAGCGGATTCCGCTATAGAAGCTCCCCCCTTGGATTGCGGAGCTTTTAAAGAAAGGCAGCAATTACCGGCTCAATGAAGAAAGGTCATAGTCCACTCGTTATGACTGAAAACTTACGTGTGAGGCTGCATGAACATACACCCCAATATGAGTAGGCATGGCACGGTCGACGGCGACGACTTCTCGGTTGCCCTGCACGTCGATTGTGATGGTCTTGTTATTGCGTCCAAAAACTTTGAACGGGCCATTGTACGTCGGTGTGACGGGCGGCTTCGTTGCGTCGTGTCGCACGCACACGTGTAGCTGAGTCCATATCGGGAAAAGTGAAAACCTTTCTGTTGCGGGTGATACGAGGTGCGGTTGGCCTGAGTTGCGCAAGCCATGCTCGCATCATCTCGGTGTATTCGAAGGCTGCTGAGGCAGAAAGTGTCTGGTCAGAGAAGAATTCTCCCGGTAGGCGCACTGTTGAGCCGTACCACATTGCCGCTGCGCTGAAGCCGAGGTATTCCTTCACCGTTGAGCGTAGGAAGAACAAGCGGGAACATTTCCACCCAGGCTGGCGATCGAGTTTTGCTGTAAGTGCAGCTTTAAGTTGCCTGTGCAAGTGCTCCACCATTCCGTTGCTGGCGGGGTGGTAGGCGGTTGTATGTTGCATCCTCGTGCCGGGGAGTGTCGAAAGCGCGGAAAAGAGGGTGCTCTGGAACTGCCGTCCCAAGTCAGTTGTTATTCGGGCGGGGCAGCCAAAGCAGGACACCCTTGTCTGAATAAAGGCCTGCACGACGGTCTCACCTGATATGTCCGCAACTGGAATAGCTTCGGGTCATCGCCTGTATCTATCGGTGCATGTGAACAGGTACCTGAAACTTTGGCAGGGCCGTAGCGGTCCCAAAAGGTCGAGGTGAACGTGATGAAACCACGACTCAGGAGTCCGAAATTCCTGTAGTGCAGCCCGAGTGTGACGAGTCACCTGCACTTGCTGACATGTTTCACATGTCCGAGCCCAACGTCGCACCTCCACATTGACGCCAGGCCAAAACGAAGCGTTATGTTATCAGCCGCGAAGGAGCACGGACACCTCGGTGGCTGATGGAGTAGAAAGTGTTGAATACCACTCGTCGCAAATTCATTGGGACGAAACGTCGTGGGGTTGCCTGAGAGGCATCGCATCTTATCGTGTCGTGGACGTAGGGAAGCGCAACCTTCGAAAGCACGAGTGAAGATCCCCCCCTTTCATTCTGCTCAACTCAGTGTCCTCCCGCTGAGCAGCGGACATCGCTTCACGTTCGGGACTTTTGTGACGGAAGCGTGGGCGTTGACAAGGCGTCGGCTGCTTCGTTTTCGACCCCGGGAACGTGGTGGATGTCGGTAGAAAACTCAGAGATGAATGAGAGCTGACGATTTTCCCGTTCTGAGTAGGAGCATCTGTTCTAGTTATTACGTTGGTGAGGGGCTTGTGGTCTGTCAAGATGTAAAACTCACGACCTTCCAGGAAGTAGCGGAAATGCTCAATGGAACAATAGATTGCGAGCATCTCCCTTCCAAAAGTGTTGTTCCGTACTTCTGCAGGCTTCAGGCGTTTTGAAAAGAAGCCCAGTAGCTTCCACTGTGCACCCTCCTGTTGCTGCAGCACTGCTCCGACCGATGTGGAGGAGCAGTCCACCATAAGGCGTGTAGGAGCGTCAGGCAGTGGATAAATGAGAAGGGTAGCTGCTGCCAGCTCGTCTATAGCTTTCTGGAAATCGTTCTGGTGTTCGTCAGACCAACAAAATTCTAGAGCTTTTTGGTCGACTCGGCGCAGGAGGTCGGTCAATGGCTGGAACAATTGAGCACAAGAAGGAATGATACGTGGGTGGAAGTTTAGGACCCCGAGGAACTCTCTCAGCTTGCGAAAAGATGTTGGAGGACTCAACTCCTTGACGGATTCCATCATCGATTCCAATGCCATAATGCCTTCAGCAGTGATATGGTGGTCGAAGAAGTTGAGAGCCTCCACACCAAACACGCACTTTTGAGGTTTCAACACCAGACCGTGCTCATCGAGACGCTGCAAGAGCTGGCGGAGGTGCTGTTCATGCTCCCTAGGAGTTCTGCTGGCCAACAAAATGTCATCCAGGTAGACAAAAACATTCGGAATACCACGGATGACCTAATCTATAAGCATTTGAAAGGTTTGTGCTGCATTGTTCGATCCGTAGGGCATACGGACAAACTCAAACAGGCCGAATGGAGTTATTATGGCTGTTTTTGGGATGTCCTCTGGTTCGACGGGTATTTGGTGGTATGCCGCTACGAGGTCGATCGTGCTGTATATTTTTGTACCTGCCAGCCCAGCACTAAAATCTTGAATGTGTGGCAGAATGTCTGGCGTTGTCGATGCGTTCAATGCTCTGTAGTCACAGCACGGGCGACAGCCGTCCCCATCGTCTTTAGGCACTATCTGCAGCGGCAATGAGTGATGGCTAGAAGAAGGGCGAACAATTCCCAGCTGCAGCATATGCTCGAACTCACTGCGTGCAGCATAAAGCCTGTTGCTGGACAACCGTCATGGAACGGCGGTGACTGGTGGCCCATTGGTGACGATGTGTTGAGTCGTGTTATGTTTCACCGGCTGTTCCGTGTTACGGGGCTTGCTGAGAGAAGATAATTCTACCAGGACGTGGTTGTAGGCACATACTGGCTGGAAGACGCAGATGCCATATGAGCAGATGTTTAACTCCAAACCACGTACTTTCAGGTATGTGTTCGTATCCTTGAGGCAACGTCACGTACGCTCACATCTAGGTTGAAGTGGTTCAGAACGGCTGCTGGGAGTATGGCCAAATTAACTTCCGCTACTCCGAATACCCGGTGAAACACGCGCCTGAGTCCGACATCTATTGTCAGGAAGCGGAAGCTGTACGTAGCGATGGCAGTGTTGTTCACCAGCTGCAGCGACGATATGTTCTTGCTACGTCGGCTATCCTCGGGGGTGTCCGGGACAATAGATTTCGGCTCCCGTGTCGACTAGCAGGCCCGGGTTTCTTACGCGGTCCGCTACGAAGAACAAGCGGCTGGGTGGAGGGCCGACGTCTTCAGCCGCCGTTAACGACTGGCCGGAGCGTTTCCCGGAACCGAGCAAGGTTGATTGAAGCAGCTAACACCCGTGCCAAAACGACGGTGGTATCAGCAAACTCCGTAATCTCTATCTCGTGACTGACTTCTCTGGGAAGAGCTTGCCTGTCTTGAAGGGGATCGGTTGCATCGTTGCTGGCCCTGTAGGGGAGCACCAGACAGCAAACGTTGCTGCATGGTCCCGGTAAGTTGTTGCACTTTCTCCTCAAGGCACAACATTTGATCTGGTTGTTAGTGTGTTCTTGCAGCAGTTATTTGACGCAAAGTTTGGAGTAGAGTATTCCGTGATGCGATCGGCCAGTGGCGCCAGTCAATCAAAAGACGTCTCCTCTGAACCCGCAAGAACCCCTGCGCACCGACTGGGGCAGCGGTCGCAGAAACAGTTCACGAAGAAGTGGGAGCTGGCCGTCCTCACGCGCGTGCACACCGAGTAGTTCCGCATCCAGTGCAGCAGTTGGGAAAGTCGTTGGTCGCCCAACTCTTCCCGACATAAGAACTGCTGAAGACTTCTTTCTTCAGGGGCCTTGAGGTGGTCCAGCACCGTTTTTTGAGGGTGTCGTATTCTCCTTGTGTGGGGGATGAAACCAAAATGTCGGCGATAGCGTCAGCGATTTCTGGGGGCAGGGCTGCGACGACGTTAAGGTACTTCGTCGACTTCGAGGGGATAGGCCAAAGCTGAAAACGAGACTCTACTTGGCTGAACCAAACTCTAGGATTTTTATGCCAAAAATTTGGTAGCTTCGGTTCTGTGGCGAATACTGCAGACATGGAGGCAGCAGTGTTGTCGTCGAAGCTTATGGCGGCATGTTCGTTAGAGCATGTTTCCGGTAACCAATTTTGTAGCAGCTCGGAATGTCAGCTGGTGAAGGAAGCGAGAAAGCAGACGTAGAGCTCGTTTGCATTTGCAAGACAAGACTGTTTATTTTCAAAAGATGCGTACTCTGAGAGTTTCCCCCGACGAGGGGAAGAAGGGGAACCCCCTCTTCATTCTAAAAGAGAGAGATCAAGGGCCCCAGAGCGAGCAGATGGCAACGGTGCCAGGAATAATCCCAGGAGTCAGCCGGACAAATTGTTCCTTGAAAGGCGACCGTTGAAGATGGCGGGGTATTGACCCCCAGTAGTAACCAGGCTTTCACAGAGGCGCACTGTCGACAGGCCGACGGCAGACCGGAAAGAAAGGAATGCTTGCGTGGCAGTGGCAAGCGCCTTCTGCTACATGTTTTTCTGTTTCGCTAAAGCCACCACGTGAAACTCGTGCCCAGCGCCTCGCGCCGGAGAGGCCGGATGGTCGCCGCGAGGCATGCGCTCACGTGCACTCGGGATTTTCGAGCTCCGTCGAACGAATTGGTGCCTACTAAACAGCTCGGCTGTTAAACGATCACATAGCTGTGGAGTGAAGAATGGATGCCAAAACCTACGTAAAACGTGTGCGGTGCTGCGACATTTCAACTATGCTGGTGGCAAATCTCTCGACTTTGACAGGGGTTTATAGTGAAAGGTTTAGAGACCGGCCAGCTAGCGCCGGCCTCTCGATAATCTTGGAAGACGTGGAACGTATTGCGTTGCTTTGCGATTGCCCCGTTGTACGAGTTCAGATGTGAGGGATAGAAACTGGATTAGAAATTGGAACCGGAAGTCTCGTAACGCATTTGCGGCGCAGCTTATGTGGGACAAGGAATTCCGTAAGAGCACATACAAACGTCTGTGTCCAAGGTTGGAGCCAAATATCTAACGGGCATACCGTACTCTGCGACGGGTTTTAGCACGTAGTTTCTGCAGTACTGGTTCTACGTCACGTCTCACTTGACTCGCCTTGTAGTACGGTCAGTAGAATCGCTCGGCAGTCACTACATTTGTCAATGTGGTGACGCTTGGATGATGGCGATGCTGATGACGGTGGTAGTGGGTCAGGGTATAATTTTTCAAGCGCTGCATATACTCCACCCACAATACCACGCTCACCAGAGCCAAACAGCTTCTGGCAGTGTATACGGCGCAAACTAAGTTTGTAAGCCACTCATTGTAAACGGGCCGAATATGCTGTACAAAACATCCCATTGAAAAGTAAACTTGACCTATCCTCCAGCACCACCCTCATTATTCCAGGGTGCAGTTTTAGCGGAAGGGCTGTACATAGTGGTTTACACCTTTTGCCAGCATAATGTCATCATAAATGTTTACAAGCCCAACAGAGCAGATAAATGTTTACAAGCCCAACAGAAGACAAGCCCAACAGAACAGAATACAACTTGGTATATTCGAAAATTTTGGGGGGCCCTGAATACTATCCACTTTGTGTTGCCAGACATTTTGGTGGAATTCACAAAATCACAGTTAACATGGAAATCCTTTTTATAGCATAACTTGAAATTTACTCCGTATATGATCTGATTGTAGGGTTTAACGCGCCGACGCAACCCAGGCGATGAGGCGCGCCGTAATGGAGGGCTCCGGATTAATTTCGACCATCTGGGGATCTTTAACGTGCGCCGAAATCTCGTACACACGGGCGTTTTTGCTTTTCGCCTCCATCAGAAAAGCAGCCGCTGCGGCCGGGAATCGAACCCGCGACCTTGTGCTCAGCATTTACTGCGTATATGGCAAATAATTATGGTAGCCTGTATGCGTTCTAGCCATTACCACTAAAAGCGAAAAATTGATATATTCAAGGACTATAAGGTGAAGCCAGAAGAGGGAAAAGGACAGAAGAGGGTATGCCCTCTTTACTTATTTCCTTGGCACCAGCACGGGTAAAATGAAGTTTTCCCTTTAACTCTCTATATGCAGCTTGTTCATAGGAAAACAACTTAATTTAGTTTGCTTTTTCATTCATCGTTTGCGCACTTGTCGGGGTAGCGGAGACATTTCACACGAATTTAACTGTTGATATATAGGCCTTGGTGCATAATGTGAGTTGGCATCGAAGCAGTTTTCTTTTTTCTAACTCTCAGAAAACATAAAACGGTGCAAGAAGACAACACTATAATTGTTTACCCAAGTCTCTGGTTGATTCGTTTTCAGAAAATGAACATATGGTGCCATTCACGATGAACTAAACATCAGTTTTCAATTCAGCCTCATTAAAGTTTCAGATTTTCCGGAGCATGCTTAGTCCTTACACTCGGTGTCGAAACCTAGGCACCACATACGGTGAGCAACAGTTTAGACTTTTTAATCAGACAGGAGTAAAAAAAATTATGCCTACCTCCCCTCGCCGCAACCCTGGTGTGATGCGACGCTGAGGGGGGTTCAAGCGCAAGCGGAGAGCAACCTTCGACAGAAAAGCCGCCGGAGAGCGGCACACCGGTTATATATGCAGCGCGCCTGAAGGAGAGGAGACCGCGGAGAGAGAGAGTACTGCACATGAGCAGCACCGCGCGCAGCGCCGCCCACCGGTGGAGTGAGAGCACGCTTGGCCGCACATGGTCTCACCTGTGCACGTGCCGGCGCCAGGGCGTCTGCCGCGGCTATGACGCAACACAATCCAACACAATCCACTTAATTTCATTCCAATCCAAATCCAATCAAAGTCAAGCCATGCCAAGCCAAGCCAAGCCAAGCCAAGCCAAGCCAATCGAATCCAACCCAATGCCCCTCGCGAGAGAGTGTTCGCTATCGGAGAGGAGAGCGGGAGAGTGGCTGCGGACAACGGACGCACGCAGGAAGGACAGGGCCGCCGACAAGAGATGCTCTGAGCGACGCATTTAATAGGACTACATAAAGTCAACACGTCATGACAGCATTACAGACTTTATTTTGTGCAGATAAATTTACCCCTGTGGTCTTAAAACTTCCTTTGAAATTATACACAGGTTCAAGAAACCGTGCTTTTGATACGTTCATGACGACATTTTGTCGGCTCGGGTTTCTTTGCCACTGGTGTTCTGTGCATGGTGACCACATAATTACGGTTTTTACTATTATACATGGGGTAAAATTACACAACAGATTATCTGGAATGTTGCCAAGCAATACAGATTGCTGTTAAAAGAGACACTTGCAATTAGAAATGCCGTGCCTAAGAGCACTGATTTCGTGTTAATGTCCAAGTTACGTGGCAAAGAAATGTCATAGTGATCGCCATCTGTGCAGAGTTCATTCGTTAAACAGCTCCCGGTCTTACAAATTCAACCGACTTCTGTCACACCGTATTTCAACAGAATCTGCAGACAGAAAACATTGTTTTTATGGCACTTCAGGCATTTTTATTCACAGAGCAGGATGACTAGCAACAACAACTTAGCATACTTAGGTGCCCAGACGGAAGGGAAAATGCCTAGGCGAGGCTCGGCAATCCTCGGGGAATTAGGAAGAGGGTGTTGAACCGGAACCGGAACGAAACTGAAAACGGAAACCGAACCAGTATTGTTACCCGGAATCGTAACTGACCCAAACTCGCAATTTTTCCGCTATTGTAGAACTGAAGCCGAACCGCACCAAAACAAAGAAATCGCTTCGAGCCGTTTCCGGGAACGGTTAAAGGGAACAAAAATACATTGGGTCGGTTGGACAAACCTCGATGTTTTGAGGGTCCTTGGCGTTTACAAATTTTCCGAAGCTCCGATTTTCATCCGATCAGAAAATTTATTTCCACCAAAAAAATCCAGAACGTCCACCGGGGGCAACACCCTAAATGCTATAAAATATATTTCTTTATGCTCGTATTCCGCTGTTAAGGGTTTTCTAGCGTAAGCCTTACAGCTCGCAATGAAGTTAGTAAATAGTTGTCTAATGCATATTTTGCGTTCATCCAGAGATTTTCAAAGCAAGGATTTGTATGAGGTAGGATTGAACGAAACCAGAAAACTTAAAAAAATGAGCGATCAACTGGTCTGGCAGGAAGGAAATCTGACAACATAATTCAATACTTTTTATCTCTTTGCGATATCGTTCCGCAGCATTGGAGTACCAGCGATCACTACCTCTGCTCGTGCATTCACTGAGATAATATCGTTACTAGAACCACATCCCAGTCACCTCTCGCGGAAGTTTCATTAGTATGTTGCTATCACCGCTGTTTCACTATAGTCCGTGAGTCATAATTGCCTTATATACCTCCCGCCCTATATACCTCCAGCAGGTGGAGGCTGGGGAGAATCAAATCCCTCTGAATTCTACCTGCCACTCTTCACCTGTGAATGTTGACGCCTACTGCGAACAGTTATCGTCGTGCGAAACACAAAACGACCCTGTGTTCGACACCTCCGCGCAGGTTAAATATCCCCTGGTGGTCAAAATTAACCGGAAGTCCCAATTACGGCGTGCCTAATAACCTCTGTAGTTTATGCACGCAAAACAACCATTATCACCCGTTTTTGACTTGTAGCACGGTCAATGCCCGCATGCTAATGATACAACGACGTTGAAACTACTGGTACATAAAAAGCGTGGCAGGCCAACCAATTTTCTTTTTAGTGCAAGTGCGTAAGTTGCCTCATTCAGCAAACAAATGCGTGCGCGCACGCGTGTGTGTGTACGTGCGGTGCGTGCGTGCGTGTGCGTGTGTGCATGTGTATGTGCGAGTTCGTGCGTGCGTGTGTGTGTGTGCGTGCGCGTGTCTGTGTGTGCGTGCGCGCGCATGTGTGTGTGTGTGTGTGTGTGTGTGTGTGTGCGTGCGCGTGCTACGGAGCTAAGTCGTCGGAGTTGGATTAACCCAGGATTCATTACCCTTCGTCGCTACCCCGGAATGGAATATTAATTGAATGCCGAAAAGGCATAGAGGAATACAATGAGAATAGAATTAGCCGCCCTTTGTCTGGAATGGCATGGGATTGGGATGGGCTGGGTTTTTCATATAGACGTGTTGAACTTAAGCTGCGACCTTTAGCCAAGATGGCTCTGGAACCAAAATCACTGCAACCGAAACAGCCAACCGCTGTCGTTAGTTTTTTAGCCGCTGCTGTGAACTCGCAGGTGAAAATGGTGACTTTCAGTGAATCCGCCAAAAGGGAAGCTCTAGACATGTAAAATGTGCATATTACCCAAGCTGCGCTAAATGACTGCTCTGCGAGGCTACCGTCGTATTCCGCACCTTCGCAATTGTCAAATCGTGGAGCAGCAAGCGAAGCCACATTTCGCCGCCATGTAGATTCCAACCACTGATCCCGTGAACTTATCATACTGGGTAGCATAGGTGAACGTTTTTTTAAATGCAGTGGCCAGCCTCCGATAAAACAAAATGTAATATGCCGAAATAGAATGCGACGTTTCAACAAACTGTGAGCGATTATGACATGGACTTAGAAGACTCACATAGCTTAAAAGAGTTGACACAACTTTGCCGGGACGGTATTTGTGACCCCTTTGTTTTCCAGCATTGCAGTTGTGGATTTGGATTTTAATTTACCATTTAAAAATTTTGCTTCACACACAGAACGTGCGCGATCAGGTGAAGCGGACTGCTGCCAGGCGGTGTAGTGGGAATGGTGGCACGCATGGGAGACTTTTAGGGCTGAGCCCTGCTCAAGCATTACGTGGCTAAGGGGCCAAAAACTCCCTCTCCCTTATCTGCGGGACGCCACAAACGTGGGCGCAAAATTTCAATTAGCTGCGAACGCGGATATGCAATATCTCTGAAAGCGGTTATTTGTTAGCGTACGGGTATGCATTGCCCAGACGTCTCTTCGGGGTGCGAACGCGAGTATGCGCCGGCCTGACGCCGCCACTGCTGGTACGCAAGATGTGGCTGAACAAAACGGGCTGAAGATGTGTTATAAATCTTTATTTGGCAAGGGGGAGGGGGGGGTGTTATCTAACCAAAGATGTGAAAATGCTTAAACGTCATCATTCCAGCGGCTGGAATGGAACGAGTGGGCGTGGTTACACCATTACCCGAGGTATAGTCATAACGTGGGTAATTTGAGGTCGAACGTCTTTAACCGGTACTCGCCACTTGACGTACAATGAGTTTCACCTTGCTTGGTACGTCCTAAGGTTGAACGAAGGTTGCCGGTCGTCAAGCCTGAACGAAGATGTAACTAACACCCGTGACTGGCGAATGCTGTTGGTCATAAAAACAATTCGAAGAAAAAAACACAAGAGAACGAATGGTATTTATTAGAAGGTCAAAATATGGTCTGTCACTAAGGTCGCATGCTTAACAACATCATACACTTAGCAGCACTAAACTGCACCAGCGCAGAAATTAGCGGCACTCAATTTACCCCTCGGTGACATAACTCAAAGAGCAACGACACTCGCGCATTCTTACATCATGAGAGACATCTTTGTTGCCACGACAGCTTTTTTATATATATCTTTTTTCTGCAAGAGGTGTCAGCTAGCTTCTGCCATTCCTCGACTTCGGCGACGTACATGCATAATGCCTTCACAAGAACCGGGGTCCTGACTGAGGAGAGTTTTCATAGGTGAAGCGGTGATATAGGAAAAGCTGAAGTAAACTAGGAGGAGGAAGAAGAATAACCCACACAACGACAGGCCGAGACACGTCCTTTTCTACCCATAAGAGCCACTTTGCGGTGGCAGCAACACGCTGACCTGTTACTGTAGCAACATTTTTGCAGTTGTCAATGTGTGTGATGACGTCAACATTGTTTAGGGTGAAGCACCTTAGGACCTCACTCTGTCTGGGTCTTGCCTTCCGTGTTCAAATTGTTGCGTATGCGCGAGGAGCGTTGGATTGGATTTGATGGGATTGAAATGGGTTGGATTGGGTTGGATTTAAATTGGATTGCAATGAAATGGATTTAATTGGACTAAATTGAATTGTATCGGATTGGATTACGTTGGAATTGTATATCCTGTACACACGCGTTGCCCCTCATTTACATGGCGAGTGGACAGTGCCACTGCTGATTTACGGTGGAGACGATCCCCAGTACTTCGCCCACTCATCATGATTCAATTAGTGGAGACGCGTGAATTTTTTTGAGTTCGTAACGCGTTACAGTCACGAAAAAGTAGTATCTACGTTGAGTAATTACCGGAATGGGATTGAGCCCTCCGGCCAGTCCAGAGTTGGAGTTCAAAAAAGTTTTTTCCTCCCGCGGAGTTGGAAGGAATGGAATGACCCAAAGTTTAATTCCTCGGTATGGCATTGGGCTCCCCATTCCGCAACACTGGGGTGTGTGGATGTGTCTGCGGGTGTATGAATGAGTGCCGTGCATGTGTGTGCGTGCGTGTGGGTATATATTTGTGTTCCTGCGTGCGTGTTAAGGTGTGTGTGTTTCTTCATGTGCACGTGTGTGTGTGTGTGCGGGCGTGCGTATATTCGCGCGTGAAGGGAGGCATTTCATGGTACCAAAAACGATGGCGGACGGGCAGGCTCTGTGCTTGCAAGGAAGGTTGCCTTTTGCAAAAGAGGCTTCCCAAGGATACATTATTGCAATACGAAGAGCGGGACATCACTGTTCGGCAAAGGGAGTGCAGCCCAAGGTGGAACCGTGGTTGCTATGTTGAGCTATTGTTTTCTCAAGAAAGCAACTTCAGTGCATAAAACTGTATGTTGATAAGCTAAAAATAAAATTAAATTTAATTGTAGAAAGGGGACACTGAAGTGAATTTCCAAGCTCTCGTTTTTGCTTGCACTGTAGATACTGGCTCAAACGAACTTACTTTTCATCTTTTATCTGGGCGATAAGGCGGTATGTATTTTATAAAGCATGAAAGAAGCAAATCAACCATGGGCGGTTTACGCAGGCCACACCAGCTACCCACAGTGACTTCAGGTAAAGGTGCTACTTGATTGGACGATGTCGAAGATTAGCATTCAATTAGGTTCACTTTCGGTTCTGTGAAACAACATGCTGGGATGCCAAAGGGTTCGTTGGATGGGCATTCGCGATATGTCAGTAATCGCCATATCGCGCGTTTGCCATGTTGTCGACATCAAAATGCGTCAGATAAGCCTACCAGGACGGCGTGGAAACCTAGCAATCACTAGCCGAGGACTACGCAGTGGATGAAGGCCCTCCGCGTCCCCGCAGGCGTTCATATGCCATGCACTTTTCCCACATTTTCGGAGGTTGCCTCACTCATACCTGTATCGTAAAAAGCGTGTTCGCGCCAGGCCAAGCGTCTGCTGATTCTGGCCTGTGGTCATGGCAACAGCACACCGACGAGAACTCGCTAGCGCGTCAGTGTCAGTCTACGGGCGTTCTATGAAATCGCGCGTGGAGCAATGAACGCTACTGCGCAGAAATGCTGGATTCAGTATAGAGAACATCGGCCGAAAACGAAGAAATCAACGTAAAAAAAGGATGTACTCTCCGTAATCCGAACTTGCGAAAGGCGAAATTGCTCCAGACCACTCGGCCAGGAGCAAGCGCTGCTCGTGATAGAAATATAAAGTATATCATTTAAAACCAGGATACATTTATTTTTTGCATTTCAACCAGCTTAGACAACTATTTGTTCTATAGCACTGGTGCAGTAAGCCTCCCCTAAATTTCCTCAATATCTCATGTCTAGCATTTTTCTCAGACGGAAAAGCGTTCGCAGATGTGGGGTCGTGCGGCTGACCGCATTGCTTGTTCACGAAGCGCTAGCAAGTAGTTCCTGCACCCTTGTTCTACGCTTTGAAGTTTGGTTGATTTTAATATTTCAGTACCTTTATTAACTTTGCTGACTCTTCTGCCGCCTTTAATTCCCGTAACTTTTCCTGCTCTCGTACCATTCAGCCAAGCGTCGCATGTGCGCTTGTTCAGCGCTTCTATGGAGTGACTTGCACTTTGAGCTTGATAGAGTGGGCAAACTAAGAATCTAAAACAAATCACATTCTTTCATCCACGAACGTGTCGTGGGTTAGTTTTAACTAAGCGAACGAATTGCGACGACCCATGGGCGGCCGGCGGAATGAACGCTGGGGCGACTTAACTCTGGGGCTAAACGCTGGGTGCGTTCCAATTTACCCTTTAGACGGCTTCGTTGCCACCTTCGCACATACTCTGCCATGTTAAGCAGCGTTACAATTTGGACGAAGCAGTCAACGAAAAGTGCTTCGAAAATACGGCATCAAAGTCAGCCACAATGCAGGCTACGTTCCTGTCTAAATTGATAAGTGACTACCCTCATGAAAATGGACTTTCAGTTTTAATAGACCCCCTATTGTGTTTCTATTGAGTCAATAAAAAGTCAATTAAAACTCATCGTTTATAGACTGTGCTCGTTAAAAAGTCAACAAACTTTGTATTGCAAAACCTCAACCAACATTTTATTGCCTTCAAGACATTGAGTTTTAATACACTTCATATTGCGTTTTTATAGAGTGAACCAAATCTCCCATCTTAAAAATGCGGCCAATATAAAATCAATGAACTTCTTATTGCAAAAATTCAACATGAATTTTATTGCATTCATTATATTGAGTTTTAACAAACTTTGTATTGCCTTTCTATAAAGTCGTTTGAACTCTGAATGTGTGGACTGTGGTCATTATACAGGCAATAAACTTTTTATAACGAACACGCAGCAAGAATCTTATTACCTTCATTATGTTGAGTTTCAAAAGACTCTGTTTTGCGTTTCTATAACCACGGAGGTCTGGTAGCTTATCGGTGCATATATGGGGGGTGCTATAGCGCCGCCTGCCCCGCCTCATCAATCGAGATCCCGCGATGGACGTCCCGTCACTTCGTCTTGGGAGCACTTGGGAGCGGTGGCGCCTGGGATGGCGGACATCACCGACGGAGAGTTCGAGCCCCGGCAAAGCTCCTCTGCTAAAACTTGCCAGAAAACCTGACTCGCAGGCAACAGGATATTACGACTACACTCAATAAGAATTTTATAGAAAGGTAATAGAGATAAATTTAATAAAAACTCATCAGACATTTTGTCCTAGCTCATTGTCCTAGACACAGGTTGTGATGACTGGGCACAATAAGAATTTTAGAGAAATCTAATTGAGATAAATTTAATAGAAACCCGACAGGAACTGTAATCAAAGCTGATTCAAACGCAACAGGTCGATACGACCATGCTCAATAATAATTTTAAGAAAGCTAATCCTGGCAAATTTAATAAAAACTCATCAAAAAGTCTATTCAAACTTTATTTACACGCAACACGATGTTACGACTATACTCAATAGGAGTTTTATAAAAAATTATTTGCCACGAATTTAATAAAAATCCTTCAGAAACTGTATTCAAACCTGATTTCCACGCAACAGGCTGTTGCTACTGTACTCAGTAAGAATTGCATAGAAAACCTATTGAATATATTTTATAAAAACCCCATAAGAAACTCATAAGAAACTACATTCGGAACCGATAAGGCCTACTGACTTGGCTCTATAGACTTTTAATTGAAACGCGGTGGCCAATTTGTAATGGAAACTCAATAGAAATATTCTATAGAATGTTGACAAAATGTTTATAGGATTCTTTTGAGCAATGTCTATAACAGGTTTATTAAATCTCGGTAAACATTTTCATGAGGGTATCGCGCCTCCTTTTTGCGCATTAAGATTGTAACAAAAGCACTTGTTCTTTTACTGAAATATTTCGTATAATTTACCACTGGTGCAGATTTTTTGCCTCATTTGTAAATCACTTTGATTATTGACATCCCCCGGTCGCGAGAGCGAGCCAGCAGACGACGGAGGCAAGCCGGCGGGAGAAAGAAGAAGACGACGATGAGGGGAGAGTACGAGAGGGCAGTGTGCCGGCGGAGGCTATCTACGAGACAGCGCTAGAGGAACGGGCGCAAGGACTCCTCCCGAGAGGCGGTTGGAGGGCTAGCCAGGAGCGTGCTTGCGCCGTGCTCCGAGAATCGCCCCAGGAACACGCCTACGGACCTCCCCACTGGGGAGGTCCGGAGGCGTGTGGTCCGGAGGCGTTTCTGGGCCAAGATTCGGGGCAACGCCTACAGCGGCCAAGCGCGAGCACGGGCATCAGCGGTCTGACCTGCCACCACTGCGTCTCAACAGGGGACGTTCCACCGACGTTCCACACGTTCCATCGACGTCATGCCGCTCAGCGTCGAGTAGACTGGAACATAAGCGTGCATCTCGTTTTCCCTTCCGCTCGAACTTTGGTCCGTACTTAAGTGTTAGCCATTTCTCCGCGTTGCGCGTGTGCTGCATTTTATTGCCGTTAGATCCCTAGTTTTTTTCCCCGAGTGTTTGTGTTTCCTCAAAAGAATTTAAGTTTTTTTTAGTTATGCTGAGCCCATGGCATCACTTGTAGTTGATTCTCCTCCGAGGGCCACACGCCCGCCTGCTTAAAACGCCGCCTCACAATCACGTAATGTTTGTAATAATAACGGTAATATCATTTACAAAATCTGCTGCTTGCATTCCTCAACAGGTCTGCTATGAGATTGTCGCCTGCGTTGGTGTTGCTTTCGGGACCACTGCGTCATTCCGATTCTTCTTCCTTTAGGCGTCTGATTAGACTACTGCATAAGCTGGCTACCAAGGTGTCCGCGAATCGAAACGCAGCCTCTGTCGGAAGGTCGGCGATCCGTTCAGCCGGGCAGTAAAGTGAAGCCAGTTTTTTCTGACGTCTTACAAAACGACACCGAAAATGAGCGATGATGCAGAGAGGAGTACCGCATTTTAGAATTGATTTTTCTCTGAATAAAGTCGCGTAAACATAGTGCCTGCTGTCAAACATGGCATACAGACTTCAGAATAGACTTTGCGCTCGTAATCCACAACGTTTAGGAATCACTTTAGTGTCCCTTTAATTAACTAAGATAATATATAATAAATATAAATTTGCTGCCGTTAATTGTAACGCTTTCACACTCACACATGTGCGCTGCCCAAAATGTCCCTGGAAACGTTTTATTTGCATGAGTTAGATTCGTAATCGTTGGGGTCCCATAATTTTTTGTTCAGTGGATTTTAGTCAAGTTGGCGAGGACAACCATTACAAAAAAATGGCATAGAAACGAACAAACGAAAACGCAGAAACAAAAATACGTGAAAAAAGCACTGGTGTGTTTTTTTTCTTTCAACGCATTTGAGCCTGTTTGAGCCGGTTAGAACCGGTTGTAAAAGGAACGAAATTGCTCTCCGTCCGCGAACCCGGAACCGAACACGAAAGACTTGAACCCAAACCAGAATCGAACCTTGAAAGTTTCGTATCGACACCCTTATTACGAGAAGGTGGCTTTTAAAGACGATAGTAAACCCAAACATTTTGGTATGTCTGTATTCCTGTTTGTCTGTCTGTGTGTGACTCGATTCACCCACCCGCCCAAAGCGAAACAACATCTCTCCGATACTCTCATGCACTCACATTCAAATCTAAACATCTAAGTCCGGTGTTATTGTTCATACTTGTCAACATTGTTGAACAAGAACAAAAAATTACTCAAACATAAGGCAGATCACCAAAACAGAGGAGATATTTGCTGTGTTTCTTTATTAAAAACTTTATGGATGCTTGATTTTTGCGAGAGAAAGTGATATTCTACATCTACTGCAGAAAACCGTCGCCCGCTGCTTCCCGCGCTCCGGGCGGCATTTCAGAAATCACACGGTAACAGCAACGAAAGGTGCCACTAGATAGTTTTCACGTTGTGCTTTGAGTAAGCCAACGTGGTTCTGTAAACGTTGAAGTAAGAGGCCCCGATTCACACGCGTCTCCGCCGAACTGCAGCGCTGCATCAAGGAACTCTGCCTGTAGCAGTAGAATACGGTATATAAATTGACTTGAGCAAATGGTTTGTGTGTGTACCTTGGGAGGAGCGCGACAAAAGAGGAACTGCAAGAGAGGGACGCAGGAAAGGAAAGGGGGCATTTACTTGACAAATATCGACAAAGATTGTCTTTTGTCGACAGTTGCACCGAAAGGACAAGACACGCGGCCAATGTTTCCGCCCTCTCATTGGGGGCACTGGCAACGGCGTTGCAGCAATGACAGCAACGGCAAAACGGGGGGCGCTATTTTACGGTATGATTCACCCGATCCTTCATGGAGTACAAGCACCGACAGGAGCAGACGAGAGTTGACCTGCCAAATGCGGAGGACATCGCAATTGTGAGCAAAAATAACAAGAAAGGCGCCGGCCAGAAATATGTGTCCGGCTTCAGTAGAGGTGACGTTAGGAGCTCCTCTAAGGTTTGCCTTCCCGCATGCTTAGAAGCCATCACGCAATAAACCAATACTGTCTATTGTTCTGTCACTCGCCTTATGAGCTATTCCAATTTTCTTTGCTCAAACAAGCAAGAACGCACCCCACGAATAAACAAACAGCCTCTCATTGTCCAAGACTACAGAGTTATATTTGCACGGGAAATCGCCGTAGAAAAAAATGACTTCAAGTGAAGACGATTGGTTGGCAAACGATGCCAAGCGCTTATCCAGCCGTTTTAACAAGCATGTTTTGAAATTTGCACGGCAATGTAAACTCAATTTTAGCGTCGGTATATCTTTTACCCACTTTTTAAGTAAACGCTACGGAAACAGAGTTCGTCAAAGAAACGTCGTTCAACAGCGGTTGATGTTATTTGAAGAAGATATCGTCCGCTCCGTTATTTTATATTCTGTAGAATCTCGTTTCGCAAGAGGGCGACTGTTGTGCGCTCTTACAGACGGACAAAATCAACCTCTACGTTTGGTTTAAAAGTCCTGATGTAGAGCAATCGCAACCACTCGTACAAAATTTTCACGCTGCCTATCGTCATTTTCACTGCAAAGGGATCAGCGAGACAGGTTTGTGACCAATTGGTGGTGTGTTTGAGCGGCTCTCCTTAAATATGACGCCAGCTTTTAGGGACACTCCCAGTCGTCGTCTGCTGCTGGCGCCGGCGGCATGCAGCTGGTTCTGGTAACTCGGAGTGGGTTGCCGCCGCTCATTGTAAGTATTACTCCTACCTGAACACTCCGTTTTATTTCTAAGCGTTCAACTTTACGATAAAATTGGTATCACTGTTATCGAAACAAAGTAGTCTTTTCAATGAACCAAACTTGTATTTGTTTTCGTGACCCCTTTAAGAACAAAAAATCGTTTTCTACGACCTCATCGGGCACAAGGAAAGCCAAGCTAACATCGCTGAGCCGCGCTTGCGCAAATCGCAGAGGGGAAAAAACCCGGCGGGAGCGCTATGGCTGCCGCTAGTGACACGGACCCCGGTGCAGCATGATAACGGCGCAGAATGGCGCCGTATGCAAGTATGTTAAACGTACCGACGCGCAATAGTCGTTGAACAGGCCTTAACCGCCAGATGACCGTGATCCTTAACCGTTTATATCGACGCCACATTAAAGTTAACGATCCTTCTTTTTGGGAATACCAATAGTCAATCGTTTAATTCAGCCACTCGCACTAGGTTCGTGAACCCACGGTTTACAGAACACCTTATATGAAATAAAGCTTGACGGCTTTTGTGACCCTACTGGCGGCGGATTGTTCTGGGATCCCCGGTAATGTGGCGAGTAAATTTGATACCATAGCGATAAATTACAATCGCGAAGCATGGTGGCTATCTGGCTTGACGTGGACTGGTAATGCTGACGAAAGTACTTAGGTTTTAGACTACATCCTTTGTGGAAGCGTTCATGCTCACCAAGAAATATTAGAGAATGTAGCAACGGCCGGTCAACACAACCAAATTAGGAAACGTGCGGAAACTACACAGCCACCCGTTCGACAAAAAAATGAACTTCCGGGAGGGCCGTGTTTCAGCTATGTGACGATTTCTTTTAAGAAATGCTGTAGGTGTCACGAAAATAAAATATTGTTCATCAGGGCACTTTCACTGTTTGCTGGCGGGAACATAAGCACAATTGTTCAGTGACATCGGGAAACAAGTGAAGTTAATTTGCCAGACTTTTGCGCAGAAAGTAGTGTGCGTTTTCTTGTTTTCAGGCTATTTCAATTTGTTTGGAATGGCCCTTTCGACGTTAGACGGGAAAAGAACCTCACCATTTTCTTTATTGCTATTTCATAGATATCCTTGGGGCTGAGTGTGGTGTGAAGCAATTCGTACCGTAACGTTGAGGTTTCTGCTTCTCTCTCCATCACTTCATGCTTTTTTTAATCGAGTAGGCATTGCAGGCGTAACATTATTGTGAAACAAGAATACTTACTCAACTTATTACTGAAAAAAAAGAATTGAGTGTGTTACAGTCATATTTTGAGGGAGAAACCAGTACGTTACCAACATAGCAAAAATTGTAAGCCGAAGCAGAAAGCGTTGTTCGCAACGCGAGTTGCTCTAAGCGCTTGATGTACAAGCAGGCGTGTAGACGTTGAAAAATGCGGTCTCTTTCTACTTTACGTGTTCCTAAACCAGCGCCTCAGGAGGTTCTTTTGTCGGCGAGAATGATCATCCGAAAGTTACTACGACAGGGTTGGGGGCGCCTCAGAAGCAGAAGAGGCTACGCCCACTGTTCCTTCCGGCATCGAATAGAAGTATCAGTTCGAGAGCTCCCGTTGCCAGAGGGCAGACGTCGCAAGCCACTTTAGTGGGAAACGCTCCATAGTGTACAGTGTCTAGTAAAGTCAACCTGCTCTTCTACTAGCTGCACAGGCAGCATGTACGCCTTATTGTTCGTTATGAAACAGAATATTATGACACAGTCATCGATGTCACCCCAAAGTTGTATCAACATGCTTCGTTTGTACGCCCTCTGCATAACGTCTTTCCCGAAACATTGGGAGGCATTCAGGAAGGCGAGACTGATTAAACTGGTTAACATAAACTTCCAAATGTCATGTGTTATCCTACAACTTCGAAGCCTGATAAAGGAAATTCATCTAACATGCCTATTACCGCCATGTAGACAAGGAATAATGAGCAATTTATTTCCTCCTAATCAGGTGAAGACGCGCCTAGGCATGGGGAAAGATTACATGTATGCACCTAAAGACACGGAAGGCAATGTCATTACAAACACGCGAAGCGCAGTGTCTCTACTGTTGATTTGCAAGCTCTCTATCTATCCAATGTTTCTATTTTTGGAATGTATTTAATATTATTAACAGCATGCTGACAAGAAGTCTTCCTAACATTGGATTCGGAACCGGTGGACGTACAGCTTTGCTGATGCCGTTGCCTGGCTAAAGTAACTGGAGGAACGAATTGCACAGCATGCTTACCGCCCTGGACAAGTGGAGTAGAACTGTGGGCCTATATATTATTATGAAGAAAAAAAAAGTAATGCTCTATAGCCGCGGGAGAAGATAGTGGTTTCAAATAGGTTGTGAGGCAGTGGAAGTGGTACATGAACATATCTACTTAGGCCAAGTTGTGGCCCCTGAACCCAAAAATGAGGCAGATATAATTAGAAGTATAAAAATGGAGTGGAGTGCGTTCGGCAGGCATTCTCAGGCCTGAACGAAAAAGTGTACGATAGCTGTATCTTACCGGTACCCACCTACGCGGCAGAAATTTATTGGCTCACTAAATGCGTTCAACCTAAATTGAGTACTACTAAGCGAGAAAAGGAACGGAAGATGATAGGTGTAACAATAAGGGACAAGAAGAGAGCGGAATGGGTCGGAGAACAGACGCGTGTTACGGACATATTAGTAAAAATTAGGAAGAAGAAATGGATGTGGAAAGGGCATGTAATGCGAAGGCAAGATAACTGCTGGTCATTACCAGTAACACAGTGGATCCCTACAGTAGACAAGCATTGCAGGGAGAGGAAGAAAGTTGGTTGCGCAGATGAGATCAGTAAGGTTGCGGAGCGCAAAATCTCCGATTGTTGACGGTTGTTTTCTCCGTAGATGCGCGTATTTCAGCTGTTATATTTGGTATATTGCAGTTTTTTTCGGCAGGCTATACAGAAATACGGTTTTCCAGAGGTTGAAATTTTTAGTGTGGTTGTCCTTGAAGGCGCCTTTCTAAAGACGATAAAAACCGTTTATTGTAAAGATCCAACTGATGTTTTTAGGGCGTTGTGACCAGAAGCGCCATCGTGTCGAAAACTTGGAGACAACATGGAGCCCCCCCGAGGCTCCTCAACGTAATTTGCTAGACAGCAGCGCGGGAAGCAGTAGAGTTCGCGGCACATCTAAAAGACACGTACACGAAAGAAGGTATTCAAGGAATTGAACAAAAAACCAAAGGCGAGCTGCGAACAAGTTGCAGATGGAGCCCCACGATGGCATGGCGGGCAGCACCGTGCAACACATTTCGCACGCGGTATCCGAGGTTAGCTAAAGAACCAGGGCCACAAATGAGGCGTACATGTCAGGACCGTTTTGACGATTAACAAGTTCCACTCGGCCGCTATGGCAAGAGGACACCGCATGGAAGAAGAAGCTAAACGGCACCTCCTCCAGATTCTGCGTGCCGAAGAGCACCACGCCAAGCTGAAAATTCATGGGCTCTAAATTTACTCCGGCTACACATTCTTTCGTGCATCACCAGACGGGGGCTTGACGTCTGATTGTAACGGTATTTCCGGGCGCAGGGTGGTCATTGAGGTAATGTGCCTTACTAAGGTTCAAAATTCTTTCTCCGGAAATTGATTGATTGATTGAAGGGTTTAACGCGCCGACGCAACGCAGGCGATGAGAAGTGCCATGGTGGAGGGCTCCGGATTATATTTTTCCACCTGAAGATCTTTACCATGCGGCGAAATCTAGTACACACGGACGTTTTTGCATTTCGCCTCCATGATGCCGCGGCCGGTAATCGAACCCGAGACGTCATGCTAAGCAGCGCAACGCCTTAGCCACTGAGCCACCGCGGCGGGTATTTGGCCAGAAATTGTGTGCACCCGCTGCCCCATTACTACACACAGATAAAAGTGTCCATGTGTGTGATGGGGGTCGCCACGTGTATATTCTTTGTTTTTGCAGCGGAGGACACCTGGAGAAAGACGGAAGTGTTCTTCGACCAACAATATTTGAGTTAATGAATTCAGCCAGTTCGCTCCATCTTGCAGAGTATATTTTTGGTGGCATCGAAGCCATGTAGGTAGGGGGCGATAATTGAAGTGCGAAGAATGCAGCCCTTCCTACAATGGCTGATAAGTAAAATTGACTGTGTTGAAAGGCACTCATTCGCTACTCGAATTCTTGTCTTTACTTTTGTAAAGGAAACTCCGGCTGTTCAATCTGTCGCAGAATGTATTGTTACCCATTGTAACATGTTGCAAACGCATCCCTCCAAGAAGTAGAGTAAGTTGTATAAAAATACAGAAAAGTATTTCTCTCCAGCTTGATGACACTGCCTAGCTTCACGTAGTATTTACTACCCCTCTGTATTGCTGCTACGACGTTCAATGAATAAACGGTTTTAAAACAGAGTTCCGGATATTGTTAGCTGCTATCGATCCATATGTGCAGTGGTACCTTTATGGTACAAATTCAGCCCTCACAAGTTGCTTTGGCAATACCGCAACGATTGTTGCCAGAAACAATTATGTCGCACATTTGCGGACTGGCGCTTAGGATTCTGTACCACCAATGACCGTTGCAGACAGTTGAGTACATATTCTGGCACAAAATACGGAATTCTCTTCCTGGTATTATTATGAAATCAGGGGCCCTATTCTCGACTGCACAAATTCCCGGGAAATCTGGAAATTTGCCGGAAGTCTTTTCTGAGTGGCTTTCAATTTTGGTCACGTGCTTCCGCTTCAGAAAGCGGTTGTGTATGCTGTCACCACATTGACGTTTTATGACGTTTGCGGGCACCCGTTCTAAAGTTTGCCTTATTTCTCTTCACTGAAAGCGCATAATCCTGGACCGGAATTAAAAAAAAAACAGACTTAAAGCTCTTGATATGGCAACGTAGGCCTGTCTTTGCTATTCAACAACAATAATGTCTGTAACACAAGCCCTCTCTGTCATATTATTCTGTTAAATGAATGAATGAATGAATATATTTTCTGTGGAACGTGTTGACTCAATGAAGAGTGCAGACACTCTGTAGGGGTAGATGTGCAGACTAAGTGCCCTCAGAAAAGCCATAGGCACCGAACACCCATCTCCACATTCGGCATACATGTGCGAGAATGGGTTGGTCCCGGCCAGCCCGCACGTTTCGGGCTGGTGCGAGCTCCTCTCTTTGCAGCTCGGATGGAGCAGATTATTCTCCCCTTTTGGGCTTAAAAAGAAGTACGAGATTGTACAGCAACTATGCCCACAGTGCATGTGAATTTAGAAGGATTTATTCGGTTGAACTCGGGTATGAAAAGGCAAATAAAAGCCCTATGGGCGTGATGCCTGCAAGAGAAGCTCTTGTACAGCCTCCCTGTAGGCATAATTTCCTCAAGATCTGCATATTTTATTTAAGAAAAACGTAATTTATATTTGTCAAGTCTACAAAAGAGAAGCCTTTGTTTGCAAACATAGCACACGTTGCGCTATCTTACCGTGCAGGATATACCATCCATGCGAGTACACTTGCGACTGCGGGACTTCTAACTTGACCCCACGGGTGCTACATATGTCTTTCATCTGAATGTGGCGCTCCATACATGTTAAAATGTTGAATTCCCATTTTTTGCCTATAGCGCAAGCACTCACGTTAAAGGCGTGCTCCAGCACTTACAATAGACTACTCGGAATGTATTTGGGGGTATAGTCTATTATCCCAACAATTTCCTCCCGCAAGAGTTATGAAAATCCATTCACTATAACCGAAACTGCGCGCGATGAGAAATCCCGCATAATCGTTCCCTCTCAACTCGACCGCAGATAACGCGAGAAGAGGTGTGCGCTCTCTTCCGGATAACGGGGGCTCGGGGCGTTCTTTTCCGTGGCCTTCGATATATCAAAGGTCACGGAGTGTTCTCCTGTTCTCGGCAACGTGAATGGGTCTATTTCGGGTCTGTGACCACAAAAAAGCAGGCATGGGTGCCTTCTCGCCAGCGCGCGCTCGGGCTGGTAGGGTGTTTTTGAAGCAATAAACATTTGTTGTCGAATGATCTGGTGGAAAGAGAAGTATTGAGCTCGTTCCTCCAACTCCGCACGCACTCAAAACACAAAAGAAACGGCAAAACTGTGCCTACAGGTTCAGGCATAGAAGGGGTTCGAACACAGGGCCGACGACGGCGGATCGTCACAGGAAATGTCAGAAATTAGCCGCCAAGTTGAACAGTGACAGCCGATGGGAAAGCCATATCCTCAATGACGTCGTTTAGGCCATGCCAGGGGTGCATAATGAGGACAACTGAAGAGGGCGCGGTTGGTTTTTCAGAGTCTTTCATAGCGATTCTCGCGCTCACCGCTCAGGTGCAGGTGTAATATTTGGCTCAGGTTCTTTTGGTAGTGTTAGCTAAGCGTCGCGCAGGTTTACTCACACTGCTCAAAGAGCGGTGCAGGGTCATTTTATTACGTAGAACCTATGATCTAATAAGAGGTCTCAGTTCTGCAAATGCCAGTTGCGAGTCCATAGATTCCTTTACAACTTTATAAAGATATAACCTGACTTTAGGCTCTACGTGTTTTTTGGTTTTTTGTGTATCCTCGTTTGGATCCACAGGCGCAATGCAAGACCGATAATATCCCCCTTCCAGCCTCACGGATGAGGGAAAACAGATCTGTGTTAAGTTCGCGATCCTCATTATTTAATGAAATCCGCCGGTGGCTCATGTATCCGTGTTCCCTCCGCTTGCAGCCGCCATGCTGCGTTCCTTTCACGCAGCCGCAGGGACGCGAAGTAGGGCGCCGCCGAGTGCATGCTTTGTGTTCCTTCCTGTTGTGTGGCACAAAAGGGGGTGCTTAGTTTGAGTACCTCTGTTGTGTCGGTATGCGATCAGATCGACCCCGGGCGGAGTCAGCGAACGGCGGATGGGTGCACAGCAGTGAAAACAGTTCCGGCGCTTGGTTCCCTCTCGGAGAACGCGCACACCGGTCGGCTTGCAAGCGTCGGGAGGAGATTCGGTCGTTCGTTAAAGATGACAGCGGAGGGGAAGCGAAGGGATGCCGCTTCTTAGCGTGGAAAAGGCAGCGGCTTGGCCTATGAGAATTTTACGTAGCCGGCGTACGTGCTGTTCGTTTATTGGTAATTCGCCTCGGGAATGATCGCCTGGGTTTGAAGGAGCCAATCCTGCCAGTCAGGCGGCGGGCAGCGGCGTCCCTTAGTCTGGAGAAGGGATTAGCTTACTACTCCTTCATTGTAACAGCGCGAGCGGGGGCAAACGCGGGGAGGAAAGGCTAGGACACAGTAGAATGTTAGGCGCGCGAAGACCCCTCTAAGCGTTAGGCTTGGCTTTGTGCAGGTGCCGCCCGCTTAACTTAATGGTTCGACTACTTCACTCGGTAAGTGACGTTAAGTGGCACATGTCTTGTATTTGCTTGTTGGTTGCAATAACGTGTGCGGGAAACGTACTATGAGTGCATGAAAGAGAGTGTTGGGTCATGTGACCGCAGGTGGGGACATATTTAGGGTCGGTTGGTTTTTGTGGTCAATCCGTGGTTCATGTCAATTACGTTGAAAAAATTTTTCGATCTTTCTGGAACGCCCCTTTTGGAGGCGTGGTTTTTGGGATCAAAACTAGACTGCCGGGTTTTGTCCGGCGTCGATCGAAAGCATCTAGTTCAGTATAGATCTTCGCTGAAAAGGATGCTGCGGGCTGAGTGACAAGGTAACCGTCATTATCTCCTGGTGTAAATACCTGGAATAACATAATTAGTGTAAATAAACCTGATAAGCATCAAGAAAGGCAGTCCTCATTCTTGACCTTCTTGAAGCATCGGACGTCGGTAATCGGAGCGAGCCGAGATCGTCATCTCGGTTCGAGCATCAAAAGAACCACAGTATTGCGTCTTCATCATTCACCAAGAAGATGGAGAGGCGGCATAAAACTCTACATACCCTAATATATATATATATATATATATATATATATAAATATATATATATATATATATATATATATATATATATATATATATATATATATATATATATATATATATATATATATATATATATATATATATATATATATATATATATATATATATATATATATATGTATATTGATATATATATATATATATATATATATATATATTGCTTTCGCTTGCTTTCAGTGGGCCTATGGGTCGCCCTAGTCTACTTCCCCCTGCTATCCGCTGTCAATGTTGTGGACCAACTGGAACGCCTTGTAACCTCCGGCTAAATTTGACGCAACCCCAATGCACTAAGCGCAGCCTAGCAAGACGTATTTGGGAATAATTTTGGATAGGGCCGTACTGACATTTTGCTTAAGGTGGTTTTGTGGCGAGCAGGCAAATGTTTTATTTGTATAGCATTAACTAGTAGCCAAGGTATGTGAAACATTCGAATGTCATGAGTGTTTATTAAGGACCGACTGAGTAGACTCTGGTACTACCTTGGTGACCAATTATACCTGTAACCTTTGACCCACGTTACCTTCATTTAAATGTACAAACTCGGTAAGTTAGAAGAACCCAATCATTCAATCAATGCATACCTCAGAAAAATAAGTTAAATCGGAGTAATGACATCAAACTTACAGATAATGTAATGATAAATTGAAAGAGCAAACGGTACAGCATCCCTTCAGCCAGGGGTAAAGCCTTTTGCTCTAACTGTACTTTGGTCGAAAGTGCTGATTTCCGTTTTTGGAGTCATTGACAGATAATTGCAAACGTGTATGGTATAGTGTATACAAATTCTTATGGAAATTTCACTTTTTAAGAAGAAATCTGTAGTTGAAAAAATTGTTTCACAAAAGTTCAAATTTGAGCGGCTTGTAAATATGTCTAATAAAGTAAAAGTAGGCAATGTGTTTTATTTGCTGTCCGTTTTTACGAACACTGCATTGTTCTCTTTAATTGTAAATATCTCTTCTGATGGTGTTCTATATGGGCGCGTAATTTGTTAATTTTTGTCTTGTTTCAGCCTGCCAAAGACCTATGTTCTAGATACATACAAATAAAATAACATATCCTGCTACGAGTGGCAAAATCTAACAACGTTTTCTCGAATTACTTCACGCGTCATTGTAAGGGGACATATTGGGTGGTTTTTCTGCTCATGTGGGCATATTTTCACACCCAATCCTAAACGTCTCAGTTTCCCGATAGAGCTCGTCTACGTCGTCGCCAAGTTGTATTTTTACTAGTAGGTAAAAATGGTTAAGGGAAACGGCTGTAACAGTCTTTTTACTAAAACTCTTCCAAATGAAATTCTACAGACTAAACCGTTGAGAGTAGTACAACATTACGGCGAATATCATTTACCTGGCAGAATTATTGGACAAGGAGTACTAAACTTTACAAATGTCAAACCTGCTGTCTTTGTAGAACAATCTACGGGAGGGTTGTGATTACGAAAAACGGCTAAAAGTCTCGTATTGCCGAACCTACTCCGGAATAGTTGATATGAAAATTGCCCTTAACACGATTTTGTCGATACGCCGAGACGGTTTTCTTGGAATGGCAGTTACTTTAGTGCAAAGTGACGTTGTTAACGTGAGAGAATTCCTATCTGCTACTAATATATAACAGTCTACGGAAGTGTGTGGTTATACAAAAACCTTAACTCCTCTTTTCTCAAAACTATTTTAAAACAAATAAATTAGAACTAGCCGCTACGGCGACCATAACATCAAACAAAGCGTCGGCACTTCTATGTAGGAGGCGATGCGCGGTTCCATCTACTTTTCTTGTTACGAGGTGAACAATGACGTCGTAAACAATGCGAAATTTTGTTCGCTCTAAACAAATTGGCATCCAAGAAAGGACGACGGACTGACGGCTTGTCCGGAAAAATAAAACTTTATTTTCCCCAAGCTTTTATTCAACCAACCAGCAAGTATGCTCAGTTATAAAACAAACAGCCGTGTGTTCCTTGTTGCGCACTTGGGTCTCTGACCAGCTTTGTTCATAAATACGTTTTACAGTCGAGTAAAGCGGAATCTTTTGTTGATTAGTTTCTTTTTCTTCCTCAGATAAATAACGGAAAAGTTTAAAAATCATAAAGAATCTCGAAGCTATAGTAAAGAAATTTTTGCAACGTATTTGCTTGATTCACTGCCGAAGTCGTCGAAGACATTTGTGCCATGTCAGAGCTTCCCCGTATATCCTTTCGCTTTATCTATCCTCCATCCCATCACGTCCTTTTTTTTTGTCATTGCTTTCTGCAACGACAGCTGCAGGGTTTTTTTTGCGCCGCTAGCGAGGCACCTGTTGCGAATTTTTTATTGTGTTGGTCTTGAGCCACACAGAGATAGGCAAGTAAGTGTTCGCAAAATTTGGAAGGGGGTAAAAAAAAGGATCACTGAAGGTTTTTTGAAAGAAAATTAAGGAAATTTAAAAAAAAAGATTATGCTGCACAGATCTCTACAATGTGCAAATACTTCTTACGGCGAAGGACTTGGATGGCTGATCAAGCGCGAAAAGTCGCCCTAGTTGATGGCGTCTATACGAATGGAACCAAACCACAGCACTGTAGACTAAATAAGTAAATAAAATAAACAGAGAAAACATATTTGCGTTTAAACAAATTTTTAACCCAGGTCAGCGGAACCAAACGCAAGTTTTGCAACTACACCGCTAACCAACTACTCAGCTAGCTTGGAAAAATTTATTGATTGGGCATCATGTATTAAGATCGGAATACCAGAGCTCATGAGATATCCGGATGCGTTCCACATCACAAGTGAACGTAACGTCCCTGCAAACACGATGCAGTAGTGAAGAAGTGTTCGATAATCGGTAGCTTTCTCATTCAAACCACTTAAGGAACACCAGTGCCTGATGAATTCCTCAGTTAACACTGAAAATAATATAATTGTTACACGCAGCCTCACAAAATTCTTAGCAAAGCTTTCGCTTTCAAATCCGGCGCAGAGGTTTTCGTCAAGGGATTGATTTCACAAAGCGCTTCCAACACTGCGAGATTGGTGTCATCACAACAAATTTCCAGGGAGAAGATCTGTTTGTTTTTACTTTATTATCCTTGCTGAGAAAAAGTCAAAGCACCTCTTTTCTTAAACTTTTTGGATTTTTAATCACTCACACATCTACTCCGAGCCAGTCTTTTGTGTTCTTTATTTTTGGATTAGTGCATTTTCCTTTTAAATAAAAAAAACATATTGGACCATCAGGACACGGGTTATGTAAGGTATGTGCTCTAAACTTGCTTCAAACATGTCCGATGTTTTTATTTTCGTGTCTACACAGACGCTACTAAACTATTTCCCCGGAAACTTGCTGTTGCGAATGGTTTTGTCAGTATATAAACCTAGTTCAACCATTCCATCAACTTTTCGCCGGGGCTTTCAATCAAGATACGACGAGACAGACCGAAAATTTAGCGCTACGTTGTACCAAAAAAAAATTATCATCTTTACTACAAGTACTTCCGTCTGCGCATTTAAAAAAATGAAATGGTGGGTATTCAACATGTCAGCTTTCAGAGTACAATGGCTCCATATTCATTTTTCAAGACAATTCAAAAACATTTCTAGCAAGTATAATCTCTTTTATGCATTGTTTCCTTGCCTGACGGAGAGGATACTAGAAGTCGAAATTTGCAGGCTGCAAGGATTCGTCTGCTCTGGAACCACATATATTCGTAATCATATCTGAAGCCTTTAACAACTTCGCATGATTCTTTTTTCAGCGGACGATACGAGTACTGCCAAGGGCCACAAAAAACAGTGTAATACTAGCAACTTCCGCTCAAAGATATAAAATTCGACAGAACATTATGTAAAACGGCTCATTCTTATTTCGCAGTACATATTCAACATTCATACGCTGTAAATTCTACACCGCTTCCTTTCATTCCCACTAAATTTTGTAGTCGCCAATTCATAGCTGCTCTAGAATGGGTTCTTTCAGGCGTAGTACACCAACACTGGATGTGTAAATAGAAGTGTTTCTGGAAACCAAAACGCTACGTTCATAATGCATACAACAAACAACAAATACGATCGGCAGAGTAATAAAAACTGAACAAAAAGCCCATATTGATCACATAACATTGAAAATGTCATATAATATTTAGGAGGAAATTTATCACGGCAACAAGCTTTAAGGTAAGTGTTTCTAAATGCTGCGGACACGTCAAAGAATAGAAGGCGTTGGCTAAGGTCAAGAGCCCATGGAAAATGTATACACCCACAACATCTTCCAGCACTTTATTCTGGGATCAGGCGCAATGTATCTGAGTTTGTCAACTCGCGGGAAGACTTATTCAGATAAATCAAGCCCCCTACCCAACGGCCACAAGTGGCAGCAAACTCCTCATTCGCCGAGAATACAACCCCCCAGAAGAAAAACAACTGTGTCATGGATATACCCACACCTGTGAGGCGAAACATCTATGTGACAGCCATTGCACAAAACACGTGCCGTAGTTTCATCAAGCCACGTGTGCAGCGAGAGCGCAGACGCCGATATATCTCATGGATACACCCGCAACACGTCTCCACAAAGGCTACGGGTGCCGCTCGCATGAATAGGAATAGATCTGTCGTCAGCACATGCATCGAACGTGTCACCTTTACTGGAATCAACACCACTTCAGAAGATTGGGCAGCCATCACTCTTGACAGCGCCCACTCTACAGCCGATACACACATTACTCAATCTCAAGCAGGACGCCGAAAATAAAAACGCGGGAGAATACCTTGCCCTGCCGCAAGGCGAGCAATTTTTACATATTGAAGTTAATCAGGGCGCGTTCAAATGAAGTAGGTTTGCTGCCTTTATAGTCAGTCATCGACGACTCTATCCCAACATGCTATTTCATAACGGATAATACGGTGTGGTATTTGTCATGGGAAGAAATGGTCATGACAAAAAGGACCACCACGAGAAGAAAAAACCGTGAATAGGACACGGCGGCGAATAGGGAGACGCAAGTATGCGCCGCCAAGGTTGTTCCCCCGACAACCACCTAGAGCACTGGAGACCATGGCAGGAGCTTGCGCCAGCCGCGTACCATTTGGACCCAGCCAGCGGCAGCGGCCGACTGCAGAGAAGCGATCCCGAAAAAAGAAACACCGGGATTAGGAGGATGGAGCGTGACGGGGATATTCGGCGGTCGGGCTACCGGACCCGCGGCGTGCCCGAAGAGGTCCTCCTAAACCGCGGCCTCCAGAACTTCTCCGTAAAGAAGTCGTCTCGCCGTGCGTCGAAGAAAGACAGCGACGCCCCAAGACTTCCTGCGTTGGCCGCTCGGCAACGGTAGCTGGGAGCGCGCTCGGCCACCGCGGCCACGACATCAGCTGGACTTTACAACACCGCAACACCGCGGCTCTGCTACTCCAACGTGTGTGACAACCCCGTTCCGACAGCGAACCCGCACTATGACGTTTTCCATTCCCCGCCTTTGACTCTTTCGCGGTTGTTAGAAAACGTTATGGTTTTTTACACCGCATTCCCGCTCTCTACACTGTTCCCTGTTCTCAAGCTCTTTATTGTTCCCAATTGTTCTTTAGTTTGTCTCTGCTGTTGTGTGTATACTTATTTTAGTTTCGGGTAGTATAAAACTAGTTTCGTTTCCAAAGTTTCTTCTTCTAGTTACTATTGTCCCCCGAATCTGGCAATCCTTCCTATGAAGCTGGTAGGAGAAGAATGGTTGACTTCACTTGACACTGTAGAAATTGCTGCGATTATCATTGAAGTAGTTTGTCAATTCTACCGCCTTCCAACTGTAGCCCTGGAACTGATGGCCCCTCATCAATACCAGAATCTAGACGGCATGCGCCTTACTTGTGTTCAGGTACCCGACACCCTGTCGGAGTAAATGTCGCAGGACCGTTCCTGCCGGCCAATATTTTGAGCCGCTTGGTTATGTCCACCCAAAGTTGAAATAAACTTTTGCTTTAGGAATACACGCCTGCCTTTGAATAAAGTGTTCCCAGTAACGCGCGGAGCCAACCACCCTACCTGTACTGCGTTACCATCTTTGCTATGTTGGTAACGTGCTAGTTAGCCTCACAAAACATTATTATGTAACACACCTAATCCTTTTTTTCAGCTATATCGGAGTAACAATTCTGGTTACTCAATCTGTTTTATGCCTGGAGTGCCTCCAGGAATAAAAAAGAAAGAAGTGATAGGACGTGTCGCAGAAAAATCAGCCTTATCGCAATAATGCTCTCAAGCACCTCTCATTTACAAGTGTTGTGACTTCCTCTCTGTCATCCCTTGTAGAAGACGACGCCAATCATCATAATTCATTACGCTTGTCACGAGCTGCCGCATGCTTATTCGGCTGCTTCGGTTCGCACCACTTCTTCTAGTAGATTTCATAAAAGCCTCATCCCCTTCAGACGTGTCGCTTGACTTTTTGAACATCGCGCCACAGCTTGAGGACCCAGAGGTCCAACACATGGTGCCGAGAACCCGGGAATTCTAGCCGACGTCAAGGACTTCGACTCACCGAGCCGCAGAAGCAGAGGAAACGACGCGGCGCCCGCAATATTGGCGAGGATTCCCAGTTGCGTGCGACCCAATGGAACCGCAACTTCGACGACACCTCAGGCTATCGGTGCATCTGGATGGCCTTCTAGCGGAAGCGGAGGACACATAAGGAACTCGACCGGAGACACCATCTGCAGTAAGTGTACTGCTCCAACGAATCGGCGGATTTTATGCACAGATTGAGAAAGTAGACGCTGCGATTCTTGAGGAGACATCAGAAGACTTTCTAGAGATTGAGACGTTAGTCGCCAGACAGTAAAGCGACAAGGTTGTCACCTTGACAGCTAGTCTACGTTTGAAGATGCAGGAATGCCGGTATTTGACGCCACGCCCGGCCACCGTTTATCCAATACCAACGGGCACGCGCACGATACGCTCATAGGAGCCGACATTAATGAAGAAACGATGGAGAAAAAGGAAGCAGAGATCATCCAAGAAGCTTTTTGGAACTTTCGCAAAGCGACCAGCAACGACCCCGTTGTAGTTGCTACGCTAGACCAAGGAATGACTTTTCCGGAAAAAACCTTCTGCTCGCCTTTCGGAATCCTAATAGTGCTGGGGCCTCGTTGTAAGATGCGTTTGAATACCTTTTCGTCCAAGACCCAGAACCTCCGGCATTCCCAAGAGGATTCAAAGAAATCTGGAAATTTTCGCGAGCGAACGTGTATAAAACAAACTCAGCCCAAAAGCCACGAACGCCAAACGAAGAGAGCACAACCCAGCGGGCATCATAACGAGCCCGGAGTTAAAAGTCAAGAGAAAATTTTGGGCCTGCAGACGCCGAACACAAGAACAGCAGTTGAAACACCATCTTCACGAACAAAAACCCAAATTGCGCGCGGTAACACCCACATTTACTGAGTATTCGACACCTGCAAACAAACGTTCCTGTTTACGCCGACCTTTCTTCGTCCAGAAACCCTTGTCGCTCAGACCTCTACCAGGTGGGCCTCGACTGCAAAACGCTGGGGACCCCTTTTAAGGTGCAACAAGTTCGACAGCATAAATACCGATGGCGGAGAAAGCGCTTTGTGGATGTTGGAGGGTCGATGTTTAAAATTTCACCTGAAACCAGGAAAAAAGCAGACTTATCGAAGAAAGACAGTATGATACTCGACAAAACTGAGTCTCCAAGGCAACTGTGTACTCTTGGAAAGCAATTATTTCATCAGCGGACAAAATGGCACCGTCAGGTCCAGCACCGTACGTTAGCCCAGCTTAAACTGCTCTCCACCGATATACTCCATCCTGTGGAAGCCAACTACCGCCATCTGTCGGTGGAGGAGAATGTTGTGATTTGCTCTTTGTCATCCCTTGTAGCAGAAGACGCAAATAATCATCAGTTATTACGATTGTCGCGAGCTGCCGCATGCTCATGTGGCTACGTCGGCTCCCGCCACGTCTTCTAGCTGATTCCATTAAAGCCTCACCCTCTTCACACATGTTGCTCCGCTGTTTGAGCATCGCGCCCGTGCTGGAGGACGGAGGGGCACAACAACAAGCACACATAATTAATGGCGATAAAGAAGACGCAGAGTCTCTTAAGACTATGATCTCAAGGGACATTTTAAGTAAATGATAATGCCGTGAAATCTAGAAAACGGACAGATATTTGCGGGAAACTTGTTGGCGAATACACGAATTTTATTTTCCGATGTGACTCCCAAAATGTGCAAGTGTTATCACCAGCGACATGAAAGAGGTCTGAAGCACGGCAATTTGTTTCCGCTACGTGTACAAGATTGTTCTGAGAAGTGTTTAAAACAGCTAAAATAGGTGCCCTTGCTGCTGTTTATTTTTTATCTAATGAGCGGCAATTAATGTTCCTCGCGTTTCACATTTTAGTTGAGTTGACCGGCCCTTGGTTCAGTCTCTATTATTCTACATTTCTGGTACTAGCATGACTGCTTAAAGCTAGCCAGCAAGCCAGTGTCCTTCAGGAGTGTTATTTGTGACTACGGTAACTGCTTTATTCAAACAATTATCGAGGACCCCTCAACAATCTGTCGCAAGTGAATTGACAGCAGTCGTCAAGCTTTATTTACCCCAATCCGTTCTCAAAATCTTGTACATCCGTAATACTATGGCCTCACGGGCTTAGCCCGAGTGTTTCAAGTGCACCGTTACTAATGTTTTCCAGAAAGAGAAAGGTCGTTGGCATTAATGTGGCGTGACTTCAAAGGTTACAGCCCACTGGCAGTCGGAGGCTAATGAGTGTTCAACCAATATGGCGCTTCGGTGCGTCTATAACATTTGCATGCTGCGCTGTTCTCTTAACTAAATTGTTAGACGGTTAAATGGGATGTCTTCAGCGACTGCACGTGATGCCTTCATCACCCCTGTTGTAATGCATGCTCTCTCCAGTAGGGCAGTAGGCACAAATTTGCTTCCTTCCATTGCGTTGCTTCTCCAGTCGTGCAAACTTCCACAGAAGCAGATTCTAGCCATCTCTCAAGGCGTCTGCCTTTTACCTACTGCGATCCTCCTCCTCTTGTATCTGCGGGAATAAATTTGTCCGGCGCAGTACCCATAGCGGTCAGGCGTCACCGTGCAGGCTTCGTTACCTTACTCCCTATTTAGAGTAGTGATGATTATGGTGGTACTAATTCACTTATGTTGGGACCTGTCTATCTACGCAAAAAACCCCGCATAGTTCCATACGCAAAAAGTCTGAATAGGAATGTGATTTTAGTGAACCTGCAGCTAGAAAAATAACGGCGCACTCACAAAACCAACGCAAAATTAGGAAGTTTGACAATGATAACTAATCCTCCTTTTCCAGGTATCTGTGTAAGCTTCGTTGGAAAATTTCTGTGCCAAATCAAGCAAATTCTTTTGCTATCGCAATGGTTTTGTGCTGGACTTCAGGAAGTAGTTTTTATACCTGACTTTTTCTGCATGAACCTCTTCTCACATCAACGATGATCATTGTAGATTTGTGAATAGCTACTGAAAAGATTTATACGCCACTAGGCGGGCCCATTTCCTTTTTAATCTATCATTTCAGCCGTACCTGTCCTTTCCCGTTATCCTGTCTTTCTCCGGTATTAATATTTTCTAACCTCATAACTGCAGTGCTACCCAATGAAAATGGGTATCCCTTTCGTCTTCGCACTACCTTTAGAGTAACTGTCCGTTCCAACCAGCGTTGCGTTGTGCTACAATTCTAACTGTGCGTTTAAATACCCTGTAGTGCTACAAAGACAGAGACGAGAAAATACAAGCTTTTTTGTTTTTAGGTTCAAATGACGTGACTGCCGCTCCGCCGCATTGATATTTGCATATCGGAGGTGTTTTACTTTTGCAGCGTGAACGCCGACTATGGTAGAAATGAATAATTAGTTGTAAAAGTAAAAGATGAAAATTTTTTGCCTTGGAAAGAAAATTCTTATTCGCTTTCAAAATTCTCTGCTTTCAATTGTGCTTCCATTGGAGCACGGATAGTTAAATTATCTGTTTTCTGTGAATGCTTAGTATTGCATATTTTCGGAGCATACCATCGTTTTTCGCTCACTGTTAACTGAGTATTCAAGCAGGTTGCTTTGAAATGAAAGAGAGAGGCAGTCATAGAGGCAACGACGAGCCTGGAATGGAACACGTTTTGGTGTGACAAAGAGGGTTGACGTCGAACACCGCGCGATTCTGGAATAATTTCGATATATCTCCTCTCGGTGTAGGACAAGAAAGCAGACGGATGCATTCGTACTGCTCGTACAAGGCCTCTTTGAATTAAATGGCACGGCCTGTGCTTAGCCGCTCGACGATATTGCGTTCATTATAAACGTTTCAGGGGGGTAGTTTTGCATGCGAAAGTTTTGTACACCGCCATATGAGTGGGTAAACGCCGTCAATTCATTCACAAAAAAGCGAAACAATCCTCTACTATTCACGAAAACCATGAAGCACAGCTTACCGTGGATCAAAATTTATTAAATAAAAAAAGGTGGACCATAATATCTCGCTAACACCTGCAGATTGAAAAATGTTTGGAGACAGGAGCCTGGTGCTCATTTCGTTCTCTTTTTTCTAGACTCTGTGTTTCTACGACACCGGGATTGAAAGAATATTTGGCTTCCATAGAAGAAATACCCATGATAGAATTGTTAGTTGTTGATGGACGTGGGGCAGGGAAAATTACGGAGTCTGCAGTTCAATGTACTCTGCTGTGTCTCGGTTCTTAGAAGTTACTAGCGGTTGTAATAAGCTATTCGGGATGCCGTTGTAATCATAACAGCTTATGGCGTAACTCATGCTTAGGCGCGGTGTGTCAGTATATATGCCGGCGAAATTTATTATTTTCAGATGGGGAAAGAGGAAGATTGGCCTGAGAGGTAAGTGGAGACTCTTTCAAGGAACAGTTTCCGTAGCCCCGATATTCGCTCCTTGAACCACTCTCGCTAAGTCTCGCTGAAGAAGTTGCCCTTGCGCGTCTCACAAAGCCATAGTGTTTTGGTTCGCGGGAGTTACATGGGCCCTATAATTAGGCACTTCAGGATTTGTGAAAGACGTGTGCTACAGTCCCGCTCTTTTTCATTGTTCGTCCGTGTTGTTTGGGAACAGGTAAGTAAGACTATACTTGCGCCCTGTATAGTATCTAACGCGTTACAAAGGTGTACAGCTGGCTGGTACTCAGGAGGACCATTTCGGTAATCCGCTAGCTCTGTAAAATAGGGGTTTAGCAGACCGATGTGTGTATTAATAAAATACAGGAGCGACCTTTGTAGATTGCGAGATTGATACGTACAACAAAGACATTATGTGATTTTTTTATTGTCTCTCCACAGAATTTATAACGAAGATGTGTAGGCAGGGGGGGGGGGGGCAGAGTTCATCTTGGGCTTGATTTTCTTTAGTGCCAAAGGAGAAGAACATTCAAGGCAAATGCCGTAGTTGCATCATTTTTGGCAAAAAATCGTTATTGTTTGTGTTGTTGTTGTCTTGTAAAGAATATCTGCTCCTCTGTAAAGAAAAAAAATAAAAATCTGCACATCATAAACAAAAAAATTACGAAAACTTGTGCTCACGCGCTGGACTTGAATGACGTACCTGCTGTAGGTGAGGATTGCCAGCCAAATGCTAATGTTTATGTATCAGAGTTTATTTGCATATTTGCAGCACCAGTATTGTGTTATATGCATCGAAGAGGTCGTCTCTTTTCGCGGTGAGTGGTGGATGCAAAATCATCGTTTGCATTGATAACTTCCACTAGTGCTTCGTCGTTCGACTCGAAGAAGCGGCGTCGTGATCTCCAAGCCGTCTCGGGAAGGTCTTACACACATGTAGCCATGTCTCGAATTGTCCATTATTACCTTGTCGAGAATGCGGCGGCCGCCGCGAACTCTCGCAAGCAGAGTGTTTTTCAACTTCAGCTATATTGCTTGAGTTCTTCTAACATCAGCGGTAGCACTTAACTACAGTGCTGTGTGTGTGTGTTTTTTTGCAGTGCCACTGCGCGAGCCAGGAACTCGGCTGAGGCATGCTATTACAAGCGCTCGCCATTTTCGCGATGCTTGGTGTTTTTACCATTTTTTCTAATGCCACTGCATGGGCCGGGGACGCTCGGCAGTTGCCGCGAGACACGCGCGTATGAGCGCTGAACATTGTATTTGTATTTTTTGTGCAATGGCGAACTGACGACTTGAAAAACAGTGACGCTGTAAAAACACCCATTGACTTGTCGTTTATAGACACGGCAAACACTCCCAAATTATAAAAATAACAACCTCTATTACTAGAGAAAGGAATATACAATTATGTGCCCTGCTGGCAGTTACATTTCGGCTGGATACTTGGCTGCTTACCAAACTCTAAAGAAAAGCAACGTCGGCTCCAGGGACCATCAAAGTAGAACAATAGGAATAACAGGAAGGTAGAGGATAGTATGACATCTTGGATCAGAGAACAAAATAGTGTAGCAAGTAACACAGTGTAAATAAACAGTCAATGAACTCCGGATGTCGATACAGTTGTGCTAAATAACAACTAATGGACCACCACAGGTAACAGAGTATGAACTGATAGAACTGCCTAAAAGAAGGGGAAGGCCAATTTCTTGATTGTGGAAAGATATCAGTAATTTCGGAGAGGTAGAATGGATATGAGCTGTGTGAAACAGGAGCGGTTTGAGATCGGCAGGAGAAGCGTTCGTACTGCGATCGACCTAGTAGACTGTTGATGGTGAAGATGGGCCTATTTGTTGATCTTTTTTAGTCACTTGTATATTAGCTTAGTCCTTCTCAGCGAGAACAAATAAACTATGCGAAAGCTCACCATTGGTTCAGCTGTAATGTCTTCACATACGCCTTTTGTACTGCTTGAGAGCGTTTAAAAAGATCCCACAAACGGAATAAAGACACATTGCTTTCGGAGCAGCTGTGATAAATACAAAACCAAACAATATTGAATACTGTAAATTACTTTTGTTTCCACACAAGAAAAATCAAGTAATACAACACTTAAATGTCAACATTAAAAAAACTTGTAAAAATAAAACTTTTGTGCCAGCTCAGCTGTCGGTTACAAGCTTTTAAAGAAAAATAAAACTGCTATATATGCATAATAATATTATATGCCTAAAATTTTTGCAAACAGTGTGAAATACTTTAGTGTTAATGGACGTTTGCGGAATATATGTTGCAACCCGTCAGTTTTTCTGCAAATGTTGGAAAATAATGTGCTTTCACAAATACTTTGCGTTAAGGATTACGGGTGATATGTATATATATTATAAACATCACGTACCAGGTGTGCTGCGTCCCTTTCGTTCGACGCACCTGCACGGGTTTGTCATTAGGGATTTGCTGAAAAGGCAGAAAGCAAAAAGATCCCCCGTCTCCTTTTCACTTTCGACCAAGGAAAGGCGTTTGATATCAATAGCCCCCTGCACATCTTCCAAACTCTGGCCAACGCGCGCTTGCAATAAGTTTTGAAACGTCGTTCGTGCTTAATATAATGGGCCCGCACTCCCAATCCACGACCGCATCTCGGATAGCTTTTCAGTTGGTCGTGGGGTTAAGGAGGGCTGTAGTCTCAAACATTTCCTGTATGCAGTGGCTATCGAGCCGCTCGCGTACTGTACGCGCATAGGCAATTTAGCTTTACCGCACGGTGAGTTTCAATTTTCGCCTAAGCCGATGATCTAAAGATTGTCGTCCCAGCAGAAAGCTTTATCTGCTCCTTGCTTGACTTGATAGCTTAGTAGGGCTAGGTCACTGGTGCGTGGCTTATCACCGGTAAGTATTCGGTCATGTACTATCGGCGTCAAATGAAACGCGGACACGAAAATGTGAACCAGAACGTGCAAAATTTGAAAGTACTCTTAGTAGAGTAAATATTTTCGTGTTCGCGTTTCAATCTACGCCGATAGTACCTTCGGGACGCACCGCCGCAATCAAAACACGCGCTCCTGATGGCCTCGGAGAGAAAAATCCTTGGTTCGCGTTTTGGCAACTTGTACCGCTAGGACTAAACTCTGAAGGAAAGATCATAATTTCAAATCGCTCCGCTGTCCAGTGACTGCTCGCGCCACGATCGCACTAACTTACCTGTTTACGCTGCTCAGTTACGTTTCTTCTGCCATGACCGTGTCTGCGTGAATCATGCTGGAGGCGGAGTGCATCGTGTTTCGTTTCCTCTGGGGCGGCAAGCCAGATAAGTTCAACAGGCTGGTCGCACGAATGGCCAGGAGTAAGGGATGCCATGGCCCCACTCATGTGGGAGTGATTGCGTCACCACCGCACCTCAAGGGGCCGTGGGCGATGCTGGCCTGTGAGATTAATAAGGCCAGCTATCTCACGCCATATTTTATCAGCACTCTTTTATGCATGTTAGCGCGAAGTTCTGTCAGTAATAACGTCACCCGATGGGGCCCGCTATCACTGCTTTACACAAGCGCAGCTAATTCCCTGTTCAATATACAGCAAATAGTTTCTGATATCGCTTTGGGTGGTGCTCCGCTGAATGTGTTGTCAAAATTGCTGACCCCCCGCCTCCCATCCCATCTGCAACAGTACCCAGTTGTGAACCATAATCCTAGGTGGAAACTAATTGTGGGAAAATTTCTATAGCCCCGTAGAGCATCTTTCAAGTTTATTTTAGGGCGCTGATCGCTGGATGCGTTTTGATGATGCGTTTTAATAATGATCGTTGGATGCGTTTTGTTGCTCTGAGCCCGGCTCTAATGTGACAAACCCCACATCTCACAATGGTAGAAGTGTGGGGCATACAAGGCGTAGTTTTGTGTTTAAGGTTACGGAAATTTAGTGCACAAAAATTAACAATCCCTTAAAATCTGCACTCAAGTCTAATGTGGGTGTGGGCGACGTATGCAGTGTAAAAGTGTATTCTTGGCACCTTGACGTTTTTGCCAACGGAGATGAAACCATTGTGTCGTAGAGGTATAGAGCATTGCAGTAAGTCTCGTGTCTTTGAAGCACTAAGCTTTCTATCATGAGATACTACACAACAAGTGTCCCGGTGTGTTCGTTTATTACCGCTTTGTTCTAGTGGGACGCGTTAGAGAGGTAGCAAATAAACTTTCTTTATTGAAAAAAAAAATAAAAAGGAGCCTTTGGGGTGGTTTGCTTAGTCCGGGAGCCTTGAGATTCGGTCTCATCCACAGCCTTCTCGACCAGCTCACACTGATCCTCGAGGTCATTTGGGCTCGGCTCATGTCGACGCTCCGGGAAATGAGACCGCCCACCTTCTGGGTCTACAGCTATCCCACCCAGGCGCTGTTGCCATAAGTGATCCTGAGCACATGGACATGATGGTCACGTACCAATAAATCACACAACACTGCCGACTACGGCAACAGCATGACCCCTCCACGCCCAAAGAACTCCCGAAACAGCAGGGGCGACTCCTCCGTGCCCTTAAAACAAACTTTCCCCCACCCCAAAGGAAGCCACATTTTGTGTCCGACCTGCTTCCCTCCACAGTGCTGCTTCTTCGAGGCCCTTGGGACACACTATCACATTCTAAGAGGCTGCGACAAAACCCCCGCTTCCTCACCCCAAACCATATCTCACCCATGCGCATTTTGAGAACGTCTTGGCCAGCTCCACCGTCGACGAGTTAGAAAACAGGGGTCCCAGGGTTTTGTTATCGTGACTATATTATACTACGACGACGTGGGACGCCGATGATATTAGACGCCGATAAGCTCAGCTCTAAGAGACTTCCCCCATTAGAAAAGTGCGTGATATATGTAGCACGCACGAAGGCTGGTCTGGCAATCAGCATTTATTGACAGAGACGGGCGCTTATATACACGGCTCGGTACGGGGCGTATAACAAGATACGGGCAAGCGTGCATGACTGGGCACGGTTACAACTGCCCTTTTTTAGTTCTCTTTATTGAGGGGTTAGAAGTCTCTGTCTGGGTATCTTTTCGGTGGACGTCGTTCTCGCTGGCTTCTTCGCAACGGTTCGGGCTACGATTGTTGCGGAGACGCAGACGCAGGAACAGACGCGTCGGTAGGCGCGCCGACTGGTGCGGACGGCTGGTGCGCTGGCCTGAGGTGTTCACGGGTGCGTTGAAGCTGACGACCGTCCTCAGTTTCCACGACGTAGGAGCGTGGAGTAGAAGCCGTCTGGACGACTTCAGCGGGATACCACGTTTTTGCTGGAATGTTGTACACTGCGACACTGGATCCACGTGGCCAACTCTGGCAGGTGCTTGGAGCTTCGGTTGTAGAAGGTCCGTTGTTTCTGGCGGATCTGTTGCAGTCGATGCTTCACGTCTCGAGGTGGTATGACCCGTGGCTGGAGGTGGATGGCAGGAACGGGCAGCAGGCTCCTGGTAAACCTTCCCATGAGTCGTTGCACTGGATACTGCAATCATGGGTCACGGGGAGAGTTCCTCCATTCGAGCAATGCCGCGCAAAAGTGTACCGATTCAAATGGATGCTTCTTTAGCAGTTTCTTGGCCTCTTGTACGGCTCTTTCCGCCATACCATTTGAGCGCGGGTGATATGGACTGGAGCAAGCGTGGTTGGTGCCAACCTTACCGATGAAGTCTCGAAACAGCTGGCTGGTGAACGGTGGTCCATTATCGGTGCAGAGTTGGAGCGGAAACCCATGAGTCGCAAAGATTTCTGCGAAAGCGGAAATCGCATGTTTAGCAGATGTCGACGTCACTGCTCTGATTTCAAAGAAGAAAGAATAGAAATCAACGACAACCAAGTACTCGTTTCCGTTGTGGTAAAAAAAGTCGGCGCCAACGACCTGCCACGGTAAACTTAGAATTTCGTGGCTCATTAAAGGCATTCGAGCATTTCTGGGCCTGTGCTTCTGGCATACCGGGCAACGCCGCGCTGCTTCTTCAATGTCATTGTTTACGTTTGGCCAATACAGTGCAGTTCGCGCGCGTGCCTTCATCTTTTTCGATCCACCGTGTGCAGCGTGCAAAACAAATAATCTCGCCACGCATCTTTGGAGGGATGATAAGGCAGTTACTGCGTAGAACCAATCCTTCTTGTGTGTGAAGTTCCTCTCGGAAGGCCCAGTAGCTGCGCAGTTCCGGGATGACGTCATTTTTGTTGTCTGGCCAAGTTGTGCTTGCGTAGTGGTGAAGATGGAGCATTGTTGGGTCCTTGGCCGTCTCTTCTTGTACCTACATCAGGCGCCTGTCTGAAATGGGCAGGTTAGCGATGACTTTGACGTGAAAGTGTTTATCCTGCTCCTTTAGAACGGATGCATTTGGAAAGCGCGATAACGCGTCAGCAATGAAAAGATCTTTCCCCGGCGTGTACTTGAATACTATCGGGTACTATGGCAGGTTGAGTCGCATGCGCTGCAGTCGGAGGGGGCACTGATACAACGGTTTGCAAAAAATTGCTTCCAGTGGTTTGCGATCCGATTCCACTACAACTTGTGGATGCCCAAATAGGTAGTCGTGGAATTTTTCGCGACCGTGAACAATGGCCAGCCTTTCTTTTTCGATCTGAGCCTACCTCTGTTGCGTTTCCGTTAGAGAACGAGACGAATACGCTAGGGGGTGGCCATCCTGAATTATTACTGCGCCAACTCCGCTTTGACTTGCGTCGACTGACAATGTGATAGCTTGGCCCTTTGTGAAGTACGCGAGCACTGGAGCTTTTAAAAGCGCCTCTCGGAGAGCCATGAAGTCTGTTGGTGGCGGTCCTCCCAAACCCATGCGACATCCTTTTTCAAAAGCTCTCGTAATGGAGCGGTCACCGTCGACATGTTCGGAATGAACCGGGAGACGAAGTTGACCATACCTAGGAAGGTCTGCAGCTCTTTCTTGTCGCTTGGCGATTTAACTTGTAGGATGTCGTGCAGCCTGTCCGGGTCCAAGCTCAGCCCATCACGTGTCAGAACGTGCCCTAGGTATCTGACAGTGTCCTGCAAAAAACGGCACTTCTTTCGATTTAGCTTCAAATTGTGCAGTCGGCATCGCTGCAGAACGTTTTCCAGGTTCCTGTCATGTTCCTCTTTGGTACGGCCCCACACAAGAATGTCGTCCATTACGACGGCAACACCTTCGAGGCCTTCCATGACCTTGTGCATTGCACGCTGGAAAACTTCCGGAGCAGACGAAATCCCGAAAGGCATGCGTAGAAACCGGTAACGGCTGTAAGGAGTGGTCATGGTGCAAATTCGAGAGCTCTCATCATCGAGCTTTATTTGCCAGAACCCTGACGCAGCGTCTTGTGTTGAAAAATACCGAGGACCGGCAAGGGACGGCGCGATATCTTCCAAAGTCGGCATGGAGTAGTGCTCCCTCAGTAGAGCTTTGTTTAGTTCTGTAGGATCCATGCAAATTCGCCTCTTGCCGTTCTTTTCGACCACCACCATGTGGCTAGACCACTCCGTTGGCTCGGTTACTTTTTTTATCACCTGCGCTTCTTTCATGCGGTCGAATTCCGCTTTAGATTTTTCCTGTAGCGCTATTGGGATCCTTCTTGCCGGCCTAACCACACCTTGGGTTTCTGGCTTAAGCTTCATGCGATAGGTAACTCCTGTGAGCAGCCCAGGCCGTTGAAGGCGTCTTCGTAAGGTTTTGCAACTTAGTAGAGCTGTGGTTGCTCCACCGCCGCGAGTCTGCGCAGTAACCCAAGCTGTTCTGAGACAGAACCACTGAGTGTTACAGGAACGTCGTCTTCAGCGACGAAAAAGTTAGCCTTTAGGCTAGACTCAGTTCCGGCGACAACCAGGCGTATGCGTCGTGTTGCCTTTTTCTGGTGGCCAAAAAACGTATTCAGCACGACGTCGCAACTCTCGTCTCTTTTGTCGGTTATTTCATGCAGTTTCTTTTTTGATATCACCGAACAATTGGCACCGGTGTCAAGTTTGCACAAGACGGGCGTCCCTTCTATTTTCACTGTCGCTGACCAGCGATCGCCTTTCTCGGCGTTAAGTGATAACGCGTCAATCCAGAAAGTTTCTTCCTGGGCTTCAACTGCTGCAAGCCTGTCTGTACTTACGCGCGCCTCATCACACTTCGTTCTGCACGCGACAGCGAAATGATTTCTTTGGCCACACTTGTTGCATGTGCGTCCTTTCGCCGCGCAACTACGATTAGCCTCGTGCTTTCTGGCGCACCTGCCGCAACGCCTCAGTTCTTTCTCGGAGACTGCATTGATATTCGACTTGCCATGCGTACCTGCTTGAATTGCCTCGCATTGCACTTTGCCCTGTTCTCGGGTGCGGCATAATTCCACTGTTTTGGCAAAATTCCCGTTCTCCGAAATAAGCCTTTCCTGAAGCTTTTTATCGTTCACGCCAAGGATAATTCTGCTCTATAGCATGCGTTCTTCCATTTCGCCAAATTCGCAACTCTTGGCCAATAGCCTCAGTTTTGTTAGCCAGTCATTAAAGCTTTCTCCGTCCCGCTGGTCGCGTATTCCAAAACGATACTCGTGGTACGCTAGGTTAAGTGACGGCTTGTAGAATGCTTCAAACTTCTTCTTTAAGACTGCTATGTCTGACTTCTCTTCGCCTTCCTCAAACACAAACGTGCTGTAGGTTTTACGAGCATCCTCTCCAATAACCTTGAGAAAGGTGGCGGCCTGTACCTCTTTAGGCTGCTGGTTCAGGCAGGTAGCCGCGGCGAACAGCTCGAACTCCTGCTTCCACGTTGTCCAGTTCTGCCACACGTCCGCGGAGGTATCCAGGGCTTTTGGGGATGGAAGGAGCGTGGTGACCGGGGCTGCTTGCTGGCGTGGTGGGTCGGCCATGGCAAAGGTCTGCGAAGCGAAGCTGAAAGCCGCCCGGCGTGGCTTGCTATCTCGTAGATCCGCTGCTGTCGGCCGCCGCTGCCGCTCTTGCTATCGGCCGTCGTCGCTCTTATCGGCCACCGCTGCCACCATGTAGCACGCACAAAGGCTGGTCTGGCAATCAGCATTTATTGACCGAGACGGGCGCTTATATACACGGCTCGGTAGGGGGCGTATAACAAGATACAGGCAAGCGTGCATGACTGCGCACGGTTACAATATAGTGAGTATGAAGTCGGGAGGGAAGGAAGGAAGGAAGCAAACTGTATTTCCCTAAGCACCCTTAGTCCAGGGAGCCGTCTTGTGATGCTGTGGCTATGGCTTCCTCCTCTCTGGACGTCAGCAGGAGGTATGTCGGAGCGCCGGGATTTTCACCGTAGAAGCCCGATGTTCAACCGCGTGCAATCTTTCAGCACGTTTCCGAACGCAAAGCAAAATTGTGTCACTTTGTTCAAAATTAAGATTAAAAATTAAAATTCAAAACAAACTAAAAACGAAGAAATTAGAGACGTAAAGTTTGGAAAGTGTGTCGTGCTGCGTCAGACGTCGACTTGATGACACGTAGGAAGAATAGCTGCAATTCAGTCTCTCCGAACCCTGATTCAGGCTGGCGACCGACGTGCACCAGTCTGTCTGCCGACGTATGTCGCGTAATAAGGCGAAGAAACCACACGAAAATAACACTCATACACTGTACAAAAGAACAAGTTGGTATTAGAGATTCTTGGTTAAAGGCAAAAAAAATGAATGAAAAAAAACAAGCAAGTACGAGTTTCTTTTTTGTGAGTAAGCAAGTTGTTAATAGGTTTTGCTAGGTTTTCACGTTTAGAAAGAGAAAGCAGATGAATACTGAGAAACGAGCAGAACACAGCAGCCGTTGTTTTATACTATAGGGAAGGAAAGTGGGGAAGCTGAGCTGTCTCAAAGGCGTGAACTAAATTACGCCCAAGAATTTTGTCTTTCATCAGCCTGGTTTTTTTCTTTTTTTCTAGGACCTCAAATTTACCCTCGAGATGAAGGACTTCGAGAATCCAGTACGGTGCGTGTACATACAACTATGTGCGGCCTTTGTTACCGACCGAACTGCCACCCTTACCATTGGACGACTTCGATTCGACAGATTTCGCACACCTCCCTTATGAACCCCACAAGGATCAGTTATTTCACCCCTCCCCTTCAACATCGCTCTCCTGAAGCTCCCACTTCTCCTTCAAACCATTCCTGGTCTCCACCATGCCATATACACGGATTATTTAACTATTTAGAATACCACCAGATCTCCTGGCACACAACAAGATACCCTACAACAAGCCATCGACACCATTCTAGCTTATCTCCGACCTCAAGGCCTCAGTGTGCCCCCAGCAAGTCAGCACTCCTCTTCCTCCGCTGCGGAACTCAAGGGCGATCTCCAGTTCTCAAACCCGATCCTGCCACCAACAATCGGTTCCACACCAATTCCTAAAGTAAACACCCTTCGTATACTCGGAGTCCAATTCCATCAAGATGGCTTTGTCGCAGCAGTTCTTCCCCATCTTCAAGCCAATGCCCGACAACTCACGCATCTCATCGAACACATCCCAATACAACGTCAAGGCCTCAAAAAAGACGATACAATGACAAATTAAACCACTTTTAATTAGTCCCATCACATATACCACCCCATACATCTCCCTCATACCTAAAGAACGGGAGAAAGTCGGCATTATAATTAAAAAAGCTTTCAAAATTGGACTTGGCCTCTCCTCTCAAACCACTACCTGTCATTTGTACCAACTCGGAATCCACAACACTCTCGAAGAACTCCTGGAATCTCAACGCAACAGCCAACTCACCACACTCATCCTTACCACTACCGGCCCACACGTCCTCCAGGTCCTCGGATACCGGATCCAACCTACTTCGCAAGCCCTTCAGCACATCTCATCTTCAATCCAGTCCCACACAACTGTATGCAAAACTACCAACAATATGCGCCCAGAATTCCACCAAGGTGGAAGACTCTCCCGGGTTAAGCAACTGCGATCACAATTCCACTTTCACCCCGATACTCGCTACATCTACGCAGCCCTCTACCCCTCACGCCAAGCTCATGCTCTGGCGGTTGTAAACAGAGAATGCACACTTCTCACCTCTCTCACAATTCTCTCGACATAAACCCCCACTGCCGAAGAAATTGCCAGAGCCATCGCCGCTGCAACTGCCTCCGAATACATTACAATAATAGATTCCCTCCAATCCTGCCGCAACATTCAGCGTGGACGCATCTCACTTCCCGCATTACGTATACTCGCATCGAGCAAACACCTCCCCGAGCTGTACATGGTCTTGACCCCTGGCCACTCGCCCCTCACCAAAAATGAAGCGGATCACACCGCTGCCCGTGCCCTTCCACACTGGGAATTTCCCTCGGGAACAGCCCAGGGTCCAGCCTCCTCCCTCTCCCGCTATTCCATCACACTACCACGACATCCTACACTAATCTGGCGTCGATTACAAACACTTATTTCAACGCACCCATCCTCCACGCTATCTCCCTTACCAAATACACCCTCACCTGTCACTTCTGCCCCTCTCAATAACACCTACCACATGGTGTGCGCCTTTAAAACAACCCATTGGTTACCCTCAATCCCAAACCTTTCTCAGAGCAGTGGGAGGGCCTGCTGACTGGCTCTCGTCCCGGTGACCAGGTCTTTCAGGTCACCCGTGCCAGGGCTGCAGTCAAGGCCCAAGGGTAGCTGGACTGAGGCGAACCCACCCAACCGAGTAACGGCCCAACCACCACCGTTTGTACTAATAAATGTTTATTCTCCCTCTCTCTCTCTCTCGAGGACGTAAATGACCCTAAAACTGAGAATAGCAACACAGTGTGAACGTAGAAAAACCAACGGTAGATTGAGGGAGTGGGGAGTTCCCGGGAAGACGTGAGGGCGGAAAAAGGGGAAGGCATTTGAGGACAGAGAAATGGGAATACTGATAAGAATGATTGAGTTGGTAAAGGTGAACCTGCCACACAACTAGCACGCTAACCTAATGAGTAACCAGTGGTTGGTGGGAGGTCATAAAAGGATTTTTTTTACGAATGGCCGAATGAAACACTTTCACTGTTATGATGAAAAATCGCCAGCCGCAATTCCAGCATACGAAAGCTTGTGATGACGTAATGAATCCCGCCCTTATGTATCTTTTCTGTACCGCCTTTAGTTCGTTCATAGCTATCACTACGCTTCTTCCTTGTGCGTTCGCAACGGACTTAACCCTCTGTAAACTGGTATAGAAAAGGATAAAGGGCACAAGCCCCATGAAAGTACGCGCACCGGCGTCTTAAAGCTGACTTCAAATCGGCGTTGGACTGTTGCCAGAAGTATGGGCCAAGCTCTGGCGAGTACACTTAAAAAATCAAAACTCCAGCCAGAGAAAAAAAAAATGGGCGGCCCCAAACACTACACAATTATTTCAGGACTGCATTGTAAAAGTCTCAGGCAAGAGGTTCGATGCACAAGCTTGTATATTCTTTCAGGAAGGCTCCCTTGCGTTCCGCCTCTGCTTGAGTGCGGCAAGAATCCTACTTACCCGTTGTAAGTTTTATGGTTTTCAGAATTTATGTGTGCATGTTTGTCACTGTAGTAGCTGAAATGTCGCGGCCATGCACGGCTAGCAAAAACAAATGCGGTGGATTTATCAGCTCCCCCAGAGTCTTCCAGCACACACCAACGCATTCTGGTGTGAGGCATGCAAATGGATGCGGTTTGGTCACCAATTACGTCGAAAGATTTTTTAGGCGACTCGGTTCACAAATGACGTCCACCCGTCACGCGACACACAGAAACGGGACTACACCATGTACTTCAGAATACGATGGAAATGGATAGGTATCCTAACAATATAACGCCCTTGCATCCATATTCTGTCTTCCCTGCGTCTTCGTAACAACTCAGAATATCTGTTCTATCCATGAACTTGTCAAGTACCCGAATATATTGTAAATGTCCTCACGCTACCTTCCCTTCGAAATGCGCCTTTTTGCCGTTTCGTTAACTCATACGCTCTGTAGTAGTACCGTTGAAGCAGCGGCACGCAAAGAGCATTGTACCCGCGAAGACACGCCACAGCAATTTTGGTGACACTATTCCGTGAACTTGATGGTTTACGGAACCATGTCATGGCGGAGGGGAGACGCTCTTATTGGCATGAAATAACGGTTAAGAGACCGAGAGCCCGTCGATAGTTATTGAGCATGTGGATGAAAATTTTCCTAGATCCGTTAACGCAGAGGGCGGTATCCATCAACGAGCGGCCGCCAGAAAAGCACAGAATCAGTGGATGCACACAGTGCGTGGAGACATCTTCCCTCGGGAGAAGCTCGAGGTAACTGTTTTTGTAATTTTTTTACGGTGCCAGGCATACGACAAATCGAAGCGAGACCCCCCTATTTTTTCTCCCGACGTGCCGGTTCGGTGTCACTTCGACAGTAAGAACTCCGTTACCACTGCCACTGCTTGTAGGTGCTACAAAATTAATTCTCCTGCTAGAACTGTCCCTTCAAAGTGGAATAGGAGTGATCATCACCACCATCAGCCTCTCTAGACCTACTGCAGGACAATGGCCTCTCCCATAAATCTCAAATTACCCCGGTCCTGTGCTGACTAGAATTGAGAGGAAATACTAGCACTGAATTACAAAAAATGGAGCTCCAGAAAGCATTTCCGCAGCATGAACCAGAAAAAATGTACCCTGAGACAGTTAGTGCGCTAAGCATGGTTTTCACGGTGAGCGAGATTGATAAGAAACAGAGAAACGAAGGGTTGATGACTTCTGAAGCCGAAGTAATGCGTCGGCACCGCACTTGTCCTCGAGTTCGTAATGCAGAGAGATGGAAATCTTATGCATATAGAAACATCCACCAATAAACTTTCAGTCCTTGTAATTACAGAAATGCTATTTAAAAGTAAAACAATTTCAAACAATTTCAAGGTATGTTTCCGCGGATTCGGGGCCCATGTTCACGCAGAAGTTGGTGAGCGGACTGTGTCTTCTTTGACTTTTGAGCAATAACTTGGGCTTGAAGGATGCCTTCGAGTCGAAATATAAGAAATAATTGTATAACACATCTCGTAAACAGTAACTACGGGGCCGGTATTGTCCGGAACCCAAGGAGTGAATGAATGAGTGGCGTATAACCAAATCAGCGACAAAAGTAGAACTGCCTGAATAGTCTGATTCGCTCCACGCTTGACCCCGCTAACTTTTACAAATATCTTGGCGTCCACATTTCCTGTGACCTTTCTTGGCGTACACATACAGAGTGCATTACTAACAAGGACAACAGCATGCTCGGCTTTGTTCCGCGCAGCTTTCCCTAAGCCCCAGTCTCGCTAAAACTTCTACTATATCAAACCTTCGTTTGATTAAATATGGAATAGGCTTCTTGCGTGTTGGATCCGCACTCTAACAGCCTCATCACTGATGTCGAATCAATTCATAACCGTGCGGCTTGTTTTTTACCATAGACATATTCCAGTACAGCAAGTGCCACTCATATGAAACTAACATTGAACTTTCATGATCTTGCTAAAAGGCGAGCCATGTCCTGTTTGTGTGTCCACAAAATATTTTTACAATGAATATCTAAAATATGCAGTTTTTTTGTAACCATCGTATGGCTCGCAGCAGACTGATCATAAGTTCAAGGTGGCAGTAACCATGTGAAAAACAAGTCTGCACTTTTACTCTTTCGTCCCGAAAACCAGCTCCTAATGAAACCACATTCCCGCCTCCATCATCACTATCACCTATCGAGCTCATTTGAAGTCCGTGGTGTGATACTTCTTGTAATTTTTGTTACTATCATTTTATGCTGTATTACTTCTTATTCCTGTAAAAATGCAACTCCTCTCTGTAACGCATTGCAGCCCCGAGATTAAATAAATGAAATGAAATGATAAAACAAAACGGAAGTGGTGATGAGGGTGAACGAAAGTGGAAACGCAACCTGAGGAGAAAGGAGCAGACTAGGTTTACGTGTTGATTTTATGAAGCGAGTCGGGAAACTAGAATACAGCCCAGCTGAGAAGCGCCACTCGCAAATTGCAGAGGCATTTTTTGTGTGGGTGCTCAGTGCAGAACGTTAAAAACTCCAAAGCTTGGTGTAATTCTTGAGTACAATCTGAGAAATTTACATCTGCATTAGCCTATATACGGTATAGTGGAACAACGACGCAAGAGGACCTGGGCCATGGCTGCACTTAGCCGGGACGATAACTTTACTGACATGGTAAATGCAGAATGATGATCATGACTGGCACATACCCAGCGGGAGATTCAACATCCTCCCGCACGCGTATTGTTCGTGTCTGCCGCTGAAAAAACGCACTACAGCACGCCATACTTGCTCGCCAGTCGACAGCTTCTCCAGCTGGAACCACTATCGCGTATCGGCCAGATTCTAACAGGGCTAGTACGTGTTTCTTCGGATAATATACGCGCAGAGAGTGTCACAGCTAATCCGAAAGTTGGAGCTCCAAGTCGGCTCTGGTCACTACGCGCTGATGCCTCGCTTTGACGCTTCTTGAACTCTTGAACTTCACTTTGTGGAGTCCGTACTGCAATGCTGCTTCAACAAGCGAATATGCCTCTTTGGAGCTTCACAACGCCGAAACTCTGCACTGCGGCACGGCGAATACCCCTGGCTGTAATGTAACCATCCTCCCAGGCCTGCGAGATAGTTCATGGAGAGTAAACAACAAGTCCACAATCCTACATTTCGGTTCATAAGCTCCTTTCTTGTACAGCTGCCGGCAAACGCTATCTCTTTACGTCTCCAGAAGTGCTTGTGCTGGCAGGACACTTTCATGACAGCCGAGCGCCGACACTGTGGCGCGCACAATAACCGAACTCTGGGATCTGCTTTCCGACAAACGTCATGTGCTTCAGTCAGGCTGCGATTTTCCTGAAGATGACGAAGGGCAACCTGGAATGTCTTGGTGCTGAACGTTGTTCTTATATCGGTTCTGTGCTTCGCGTTTTCTTCTCTAACTCCGTTCTCTACGAGCGCATTTTATTTGTAGGTGTTAGCTCAGAATGCGCTTACCCTGCTTTTCGACGAGGCCTGGCGTTTTCCTCAGAATGATGGGAAATTGTGTGCAAATGCTGTTCAGCCCTTCTGGCTACAGGTACACTGAATGAGACATATTTGCGTTTGGGTACAGCCTCCACGACTACGTCCGCGATTGGTGCTCTAAGCCTTTCAAGAGGGTCCCGTTACGCTTCATCCTTCATAGAGTCGGAAACAAACATGTAATCCACTTCAAACTCACACGATGGCGGCTCTGTCCTTTCATTCAAGTCCTTAAATGTATGTTTTTGTAGCATGCTTGAGTTCCTGCCACTGAATCTTCCTTGCCTGCAACAGGCGGTTTATCGTGTTCACCATGCTTATCGTTCGTTCGTACGCTCAAAGGTAAGTCGCCATTTGAGAAAGGTGAAGGTTCGGCTGTTACGATGGCTTCTTCCTTTACGAACACTTCAGGGGCGCTAGACGAAGAAATGTTCAGGGTATTGGATTCTATCGTATCATCGCGTTATCGTAGAGGCAAGAAGCGCCCTTGGGCGTCGCACGCCGCGTGGACTTAACAGGTTCTTTCAGTGTCGTCCTGGAGCAGTTCTTCTGCAGGCTAGCTCTTGGCCTTCTGTTGTTACAAGGAGTAGTTTCCGACGTCTCGATCTACGGGCAACGGTAGAAAGGGTTCTGACTAGGTTTTCTGCCCGTGATGGGCATGAACGTCAAATCATCTGGCTGTTGCATGTCGGAGAAGTCGGGGCTGATCAGCGGAAACAGCAAAATCGCAGGGTTCTAGGAACCTCAAGCCGGAGGGAGCGTCGGTGGTCTCATTCATTGCGTGTGGTCATTGTCCGGGGTTTCGGAACAAAAATGTAGCCCAAGAACGACGCAAGGAAGACATGCGCCAAGTCTTCCCTTAGCAGGGACGATAACTTTACTGTCACGGTAAATCCACAATGATGATCATGACTTTGGCATAGCCAGTGGAAGATTTAACAGACGGGGAAGCCACTGTTTCCCCCTTGACATTCTTAAGAAACTGCGTAGTCAGATCCAGTGTTTGTGTAGTCATCACTCTCAACCAGATGGCAGGGGTAAGAGGTTGTACGGATCACTCATCTTCTTCTCTTGTTCGCTTTTTTACTGGTCTAATTTGAGCTAGATTGCATGGAGAATAGGAAGTGTTGCATGTGGGAAATAATACAATTGCAAGATGTATCTTCATGTGAGAGAATTTAGTCCTTCCACAACCTTCTTTTGTGTATATGAAAGCTGCTGTTTAAAGCATTTCACGAAGCATTTCGGGTAATGCAGCATTTCACGAAGTTTAACCTGTCGCTTTCTATTAGCAGCACCTACGCATGCCGACATCAGTATGCCGTTAGACAAAAACAAACATTGCGAAATTTGCTTCCTTCGAAGACCACTTAAATTAAGAGCGATAAATAACGCCACTAGATATATGCCTTCAGGTGCGTGGACTTCAGAGCATTAAAATATCCTCATGTTCTATTCTCTTCCTCTGGGCACTCTCTCTTCCTCATTCTCTTCTTCTGGGTATAGAAATGTTCATATTTAAAAATCAGCAGTCAGCTAAAACGTTTTATCAGTTTTCATGCTTTCGCTGTGTACGGGGTGGACTAAACGCTATAAATAAAAAGCCCTGTCAAATCCGTATGGGGACAGGGCACTAAATACAGGCCCCCTCGTAATTAACTGCGCCATCAAATTCAAACATATTTTACCACTTAAGTCTGAGAAAGGTATCTTGAATAAATAAATATTGTAGTCTTAGTATAAAGATCGTGTTGTGGTTGCTATTTTGTAGTTTGTGAACCAACACATACATAATGTTTTGGTGCTTTAATTGCAATTGACTTCATTGATTGAATTGTCTTGACTCTTTCTTTCTCTTTTCTTCTTTCCTTGCTTTTCTACCCTATAAAAGTGTTTCAAAAACACTCTAAGTGAATTTTGACGGGACTGCCCAGCCCCAGCCCGTTTGACTTACGCGGACTGTACGTTCAATGAAAATAGGTTCGAATCAATGCTATCACTATTATTACATAGTATAATTCAGGTAATACATCATTTAGACCCTCGGGAACCTTCGCATGACATCCGCGTGGAAACTTCTTAGCTATAATTGTCAAATTTTTAATGTGATTTGGTTTGTGATTTGATTGTGCGGATACACATGAAGGACGTGCACGCATAGTATGCGATTTCTACTAACGGACATTGATGAGGAAAAGGGCCGCGTTTAAGGTATGGCCATTGTAATCCCGTGTGTAGGCGACTGGGATTGAAATGGCTTATCGACCTATTATATTTTTGGGAATATATACATGAAGCGGCACTAAAGCAACGAATGAAGTGCCGACAATCTAGTCTGTCGAAGGCTTGGTACCTCACGGAACCGAACCGTTAACGTTCGATAACGGGCAGCATTTAGGGGAATGGATTTCATTCATGTCCGGTTCCGGTTCACCAATACGCAAACCCAACCGGTTCAATGAGTTAAATCAGCGAAGGGCGGAAATTACGTTTGTAGCTTAGAGCACCCATAAAGGAAAGCTTATTAAAAGTTAACAAACAATACTCTTTTGTAAATAACAATTGCGCAATTTTAAAGGCAACTGCAAGCGACAACGCCTGACAGTCAACGAAACACATGAAGAAGCGTAGAATAATAGATACTTTCTGGTTCCTTTATATTGTTGCCCTAATCAACACGTAAAACCACCGGGAAGAAATGTGATTGTTGAATGTATTTTATTTTTTTATCGTTTTTTTGAAATAGTGGGTCTCGCTCTAAAATTAACCATCCCACTGGCCACTAAACCTTCACAAGAAAGCCTGCGCGCTTGCTTGGGCGTGTTCTAATACCGGCAATGTACAGCCAAGAGTAGAAGTTTACGGACCAATAAAGCAGTAATTTTCATTTATTTCTTTATCGCAAGGCAGCCCGTAGTACTATGTGTGGAAGCTTTCTTTAGTTCAGTACTCAAGCGACATCTCGCATGCCTTCGACAGTTTTTTGGCTGCTACAGCAAGGGAAAGAACCTAAAATGGCCATTTTCCTGGTCCGTACACCTTTGATCGTGGCTGTACGTTTTATGAGTTGTAAATTTCTAACCTAACGTACAGCTATGTTACCAGTGAGTTTCGTTGTTTTGTAATCTATGCTAATTTATTTTGTGCTCGCTTTCGGAAAAGTGTCAGCCAATATTTTGGTTAAATTATTCGTTAGTTAACGCTCAGTAACCGTACTATTTGTCCGGTCATCTGGGCGAGGTTTCAGATTGCAATCACTCATACGTGTTTCACTAAGAACATGTCTCTGTTCCGTCTTTCCCGCACTGCTACATTTCGGAACCTTTTTAGAGGTTATGTGATTACAAAATCATATTTTCATGGTGAAGCACGTGTTGGACTCGGTTTGCAAGGGTGACAAAGACGATAATCTTGATTACAGGGATTGTAATGTGCGTTGGGATGTTAAGTCCACAACTGAAATAGAGGATGCTGCAATGACCATTCCACTACCCTGGGCTGGTAGACGGGACCGGAGTTGGACAGCTCCTTCTTCCACTGCTGTACTGATAATCGCGATATTCTTGGAATCTTAAGGTTTCTTGGACACACAACTACAAGGGTGACACAACACGACAGATATGCATATTTCGCACATCAAAATCTACTACGCGCGATATAAAAAGTGAATTTTGGTCACGTTAAAAAAGAACTAAATATATATTACCTGGATGCAGTGCTCCTAGTTTTTTTAGGCAGACATTTTAATATTTTCTGACAGCAGTACTCCACCTTTGGAAGGAGTAGCAGTAGAAGTAGAATAAACGGAAGAAATAGCAGCTAGCCTGAACCTGCAAAAACAAAGCAGCTGCGGAGGAGACGAAATAGTACAAACACAACATTAGGAAAAGCTCTGTAAGTGGTCACACCTGGACCGGCATGTCTTTCTTTTTGTGTCCTCTACTTTATTTGTATTTTTGCTTGGTATAGTGCGCTGTGCCTGCAAGGTCACGGAATGCAGTTTCTTTCTATATCTTCAAGTGCCTCTTATACGCTGTTTTCTCAGGAATTTCTCTGATGCACATTTGAATTGGTTGGCACAAACGCTAACCGGTCGACTCTACCTGTCGTATAAACGCGACTCTACCACTAAACTCAGCTATCGCTGCCTTTGCATTGATAAAATGTTTCATTCAAGAACTTTGGACAAAGCAATGGATGTGTAAACCAAAATCTTCGACCTGGATTTTCCTTTATTCAATGAATAAAGGCACAAGAAAAGAGCTCAAATATATCGTGCGCGAAGTCTGCAGGGGATTGTGTAAAACCACCCGATGGGGCTTTTCATTGTACTTTTTCTCTGGAAGGTTACTACTTGTTAAAAAGTCTTGTCGTCTTTGGTACCCAAAACAGCCTTTCCGTTATGGCAGGCACGGAGTATTTTGCAGTGCGGAAGAGTGATATAGAACATTTTCGGATCGGGTCATAAAACATCGAGAAATAGACGATAAAGTTTCTCGTCTTCATCCCAAAGACGGCCTCAAAGTAATAAAACATTGGAATTACACGGCTTACGTTTGAAGAAATAACAAAAGCCAGCTGACGCTCACGCACTGCCATGGCGTATCGAAAAAAGCAACAAACTCATTGTTCCTACTTGCATTCTAGGCGAACAGGGTTATAAATACTTGTTCACCGTTTAATGTTTAGTAGTACGTTGGGATCACGCGGACATCCAAAAAGTGTGTGATATGTTGCGGTGTATACGTGTATTATGCTAGTGATGTTGTCTGTTGCGTGAATTGTGCGTTGGTAATACCTTTAATGAAGTGTGTGTAGCTGTTGTGTGCTGTTTCTTCCCAATATGTGTACCCGCGAAAGGGTGGCCTCTGTAATGTTGGCTATAATTAACGTTAGCCATAAAGGAAACCAAGGAACCGCCTTGATGTACGCACCCACTGATATTGATGCTTAGTAGCTGTACCTCCCCAATCCTATTGCTTGCGTCATCTATCGGTGATTTTAAAATGTTAGCGAATGCGTTAGTTCAAGCACGCTAGATGGTGAGCACTGTCATCTCCTCGGTCGAGTGTTTGCGACGGATCTGTTTTTCGTGCCGCCTGCATTGCATTTGCGCGGAGATCTACGGTTACAGACGACCCGCAATTTGACGCATCGGTTGTAGCAAGGTAAGCGGACTAAAAAAAACTGGTTCTTTTCAAACGGTCGCATTGGATGTTATGATCACGTGTGTGATGAATGCGGGGTTCGAAGCCTTCCGGAAATAAAGGCGGCATTTTAAAAGCAATCGTTATGACTTCTGCTCTGTTTACAGCGGCAGTTCACACTGAACGCGTAGGTGTAGCGCAGCGAGACGAAGGCAAAAAGTGGTGCTTATACGATTGGCGACATGGCTTGCTAACCGCAGTTCTGGTATTCGGTAGGTGATTTCTGTGTTATTTTACAGCGTTTTAAATGCACACAACCACAGCAACCTACCTTCTTCTACTTCCTAGATCCTCAGACCGATCAGCTCGCTTGGCCTTTCTCGCATAACAAGCCTTGCTCGGGTAACGCTGCCAGAGGGGGAATGCGCCTCCATTAGCTCACCACAGGGGGCGATCTTTCTTCACTCTTAGGGTGAGGAGCGCGCTCCTCCATCTGAAATGGGGAATCTTTCTACCTCTTGGGGAGCAATATATTATAGAATCCTGTTTCACCCTGAAGAGAAAGCTACCACACCCTTTTTTCTTACACTGATATATGTGACCATCTGTGGATTGTGGGCTAATGCTGATGTCTGGAGTAAAGAGTGAAAAACGTCCCAAAAAATTTGGATAGGGTGCCAGTCGTCCTGAACCACCAAGCCGTAATTTCACCACCGTATTACGACTGGCACCAATGGTTTTGCAGCTTCTGAAAGTTATATACAAACCGAAAATGATGTCAGAAGGCAGGTTGGGCTAGTTGATCCAGATTCAGATTCATCGTTATAAACAGCGTAAGAATCACAGGGAAAAAAAGAAGAGAAGGACGACGCACAGGGATGAACTCGGAACTGAAAGTTTGTTATAAAGAAAACACGTGTTTATGCACAAAAACCATACTATCGCGTGAAAAGATAACACGGAAAAAGCATGTGAGCGAAAACAAATTGACATCTTTAAAGAGCGTGGCACGTGACGAAGTTAGGCATCCAAGAACTTACACAATCTGCCAACGGATGAGAAATTGAAATTCCTTTTCAAGTAATGACACAGAGGGAGCACTAACGCACTTGCCCTCGTTCCTGCTAATATGAAAAGCATGTATATCTTTTATACATGCTAGCTTTTATGTTTGGCTACTACGTTTTTGTCCTTGAAAACAGGGAAGAAACCTACGCATTTCTTTCAGTTTTGTGCGATGTATGAATAGTCATTAGCCATCAAAGAACGCCTATGCTTCAATAATCGAATGTTAAGGCATTGGCCCATTTGGCTGATATAAACTTGACTGCAGGCAAAAGGAATCACACACACCACACAAACACTACAAGACACACAACTTGACAAATGTTTTACTCCACAGCTCCCATGTGTAGCTATACCTGCCAACCTCAATTCTACCGCCCTACATATGTTTCCTAATTTGTCGGGTGCCGAGAAAAGCACGCGTACACCATGACGGTCTGCTACATTTTTGGAGCCATGGGACAACACGTGCACATATGACATATATGTGGACGTACACATATGGCACACATGACAAACGTGCACATATGGGAACATGTGCACATACCCTACTTGACAAGAAATTTCGATTTCTTATCCGCTAGCAGATTGTGTAACTTTTTGGATGCCGAACTTCGTCACGCCCCACACTGTTTAAAGACATCCATTTTTTTTTCGCTCACATGCCTTGTGCGTGTTCTCTGTTCACGCGATAGTATGGGTTTTGTTTCAAATACGTGTTTTTTTTCTAAGAAACTTTCAGTTGTGAGCTCAGCGCTCTGCGTCGTCCCTTCTTCTTTTTGTCGCGGTGTTTTTTGCGCTGTTTTTTAGCATGAATCGGAAACGAAGGTCATAAAAATAATTTCCTAATTAGGCATATACATTTAGTTTGATCAATTAACACCAGAACTCTAGGCACGAAAAATTCGAGGTTTTATGGCCTTTAATAGTCACTGAAAAGTGTCATTGAGAAATATGTACGCTCCAAAAACTATTTAGGCGATGTATCAGCAAATTCGCATTTACTTCAGCTGTGCAATTTGGGACAAATTCTGGACTTGCGATAAAAATTGCACTCAAACCTAGGGTAGTGTAAACTAATTTTCTTTTATTGGAGAAAATAGGCCTCACAAGTGCCGCTATTTGAACATATTTACGTAGGTAAGGGTAATTTAGCACTAAAATAAAGGCTTTATAGCCACCCCGAACCAGCAACATCTCTATGTTTTACGTCTTGAAGTTGAATCTCCTTTTTTGCGGGTTCGATTCCAGGCCGTGGCGGCCGCTTTTCTGATGGAGGCGAAAAGCAAAAACACCCGTCAGTTTGAAATTTTGGCGCACGCTAAAGATCCCCAGGTGGTCAAAATTAATCCGTAGTTCTCCACTACGGTGCACCTAATCACGCGCGTTGCGTAGGCGGGTTAAACCCTACAATCAATCAAATCAATGTATCTCCTTTCAATCGAAATTTGTATGCGAAAATAGAACGCTTTTTTAGTTACCGGAGTGTGTGTGCGCTTCGCTACGTTTCAACCATGAATTTTACCTCCAAGACACATTTATGCTTTGAAATCCTTATGTTAGCACCTGCAACTTTGGAGATGGCTGTGACGAACCTGTGGTGGACCATCAAAATGACCTGAGCATTCATAGCCAGAGACGCGAATAAGTTCTTAGATGGTGGATGCTTCTTGCTTAGGATGTTCACCGTAGTCCCTCACGTTTATCTCACATTTCTTCAAATCCTTAGTGTTACTACAGTCCACAAAAGCCAGGTGTGCGAAGCGCGAGCTGGCGACAAAAGTAACGAAATAGAGAAAAATACGCTGTGGCTAGCTGAACAGCTGTCGCCTTGCTGAAAAAATGACGGCAGACAGCGCGTACGAACAAAGGGTTTCCAACCTTGACATCACCATACGAGAATGCAAACGTCGACCAAACTGAACTGAGCAGCTATTATACTTTTAAACCGAAGTTGCTGTACGCGTGTTGACGCGTACTGTTTTATAGGTCGAAAGAAAAGTTTACCCAAACCTCTTCTTTGCCTGAGAAACGCAGCATGAGTGAAGAGGAAAGAAATGGGGTTGATCCTTCTTTCATAGCAATTGGTAAAACATGACAGTGAAATGTTCCTTCGTAGGAGCAGTTGAATGCTTACTGTGCATCGATATGGAATTGCACAAGCTAATTATTTTGTTGGTATGGCACCGATAGACATACCAACATTAGACACTGGGTTACACGCGCCGTAACATTGCGTAAATCTGGTTTAAACCCCAGGTGCTCGCAAACCATGTTAACAAAACGAAAGAGGTGTAAAGCGAATCGGTCCGCTACAGAGGAAGGAGCACGATTTGCAGGTCGGCATCAGTATTGTGGGTGTGCTTGGCAAGCGACGACCTTCTGGTGGGTCGCTTGGGCAAAGGTGCGACCGCATTGGTCAACTCCATGGAGTGTACGCCTGACGTTTGCTTTGCGACGAGCTCAGCTTGTGGAACTGGGTGGCGACATTTCACAAGATGGGTGGCCTTCAATATAGGGGGAAGATGGCTAAACACAAGATTTTCCGCTGCTACACGCTGCCCTATCGAGGCGCCAAGTATCGGCGCTCATTGGCGACATGGCGCACTACTTCGCTTCATCTTTCTTAAAGGGCAGCATCATGTGAGTGGAAGAGGAAGGGACAGAAGTCGCGATCGTGCAGCTACCCGGGCATGAGTTCATGGCTCCGTCGGTAGTGCATTTCACGCCTCCCGTTGCGGCCAGAATGATCGTGCGCTCGAAACTTAGCGCCGCCGTGCCAATTCAACGTTTTCTGTTGATGTCATTTCTGTGACGGATATGCTATTCGTGAAGTTTGTGTACACCGCCATAAAACACTTTCCGGTTAAAAACCACGGGCCAAAGCCGCGACAGCCCTCTCGTACTTGCGAAGAGGAGAGACTGCAGCGAACCTACAGCGATAGTTCGGTAAAATATCGCCAGAGAAGGCTGAAATTTTACAGTGACTGGGTAGTGCGTCAAGAACTTCGGAGCCCGTGAGCTGCATCGTGATTTACCAACCAACTTGTGCGCATATGCTGCTGAAAGGGTGCCACTCTTTTATTTTCTGTCAGCTGTTCAAGGACAACAAGAGAAATATTCTTGCTGATCATTTTGCCGTTTACAAGAGAAACTCAAGTGATTTGTTCAAGAGGTGCATTCAATTCACCATCGCTTGTGTCTGCTAATGAGAGCGGGGGGTTGCGAGTACGGGTTGACTCAGGAGACGACGTTACGTGCACTCGCTGCTACGATAGCATTGTATCAAAATTGGCGTGTGCATGAACGATGTCTTCAAAACAAATATTTCATTTTTTGTTTTGAACCGTTCATTTAATGGCACTTGTGTCTATATCCGTGACCGCAGCCAAATGCGGTGTGGGCGTCTTACGCGCCACATAGCTTTCGTTCATAGCCGCAGTTTCAATCTCCGGTGATGCGAAGTTTTCGAGGGCAATTAATACGAAGGGCAAGATGAGCACCACCACATAATTTCAGTGGGAATAATGGATCTGTCAACACAACAGCGACAATTGGGTTGAAACAGTGTAGATGCTGGCAGCGGTGTTTTCTTTTTCTGTGAGGTGTTAACACAATGCGCAGATAAGAGATGGCGGTATTCAGTGTGGCCAAGCGAAGAAATCGCTTTCTACACTTTTCAGTGATTACTATCGATTCGGTTTCTGTTCATTATTTGTGGAAGGTTCTTCACTGCTATTGTTACCTACTTATTAGAGCAGTCATGGTCGCTAAGACGGTAGTCCCGGGAAGCTGAATCAAAGTTCCAGGCGAGTCCAGAACAACTGCGATATTGGTCTGCTTTTGCCGAGGCTTGGGTTGCGACGTTGGTGTTCCGGCAGCATCACGCCTAGCGTACTCGGCACAGAGGTTCCAGGCTCCGCCTTGTTCGTTTTTCTTGTTCGCTGAACCACCTCCTTTCAATCTGATCTCCTTGCTTGAATACGCCGGTCCTGTCTCCACGGCGCCTCCTGACTGCGCTCAAGCCTGTGCCTGGTAGGGAAGAAAAGGTTGGTGCGAGACAAGGGTCTTGCAGGGCACATCACTCCTGTTGGTAAAGTGAAGCTTTCAGGGCTTCACTGATGGCGTTCAATGTGATGATGATGATGGTTGGGTTTTTATTGCGCGAGGCCGACTAAGCGAAAGAGCGCCAGAGGAAAGTTTATTTAATGAAGTGAAGTGGTTACAGAAAAAATGTCAACCGAACATAGTAAAATCAGTTACAGATAATGGTGATGGCTGGTGTATAGGGCAAGATTTGATTATGCGTGATAGGAAATGAGGTTTAAAATTTTATAGTCTGACAAATACTCAAACACACGCTTAACAGAAACAATGGCTTCGTCACCTAGAAACTGCGATGGATGTAGTGGGATATGTTGTCTGTAGAGTTCTCTGAAGTTTTGTGTCGTGTTGTGTGAAGTGCCTTGCATGTCAGTAGTATGTGCACTACGGATAGGGCCTCTTCGCACCTGCTGCACTGGGGTATAGAAGATCCCGTCAGCACATACGAGTGCCTTGCATGGGTGTGCCCTATCCGTAATCTGGCCAAGGCGACTTCAGAGTATCTATTGCGTGTGTCGGTGGTGTATGGTCCCAATTGAGGTTTTATTACGTGTAACGTGTTGTCTGTTTGTTCACTCCAGTGCGTTTGCATTGTTTTGCGAAGTTGTTGTCTGATGTGTGGCTTCACGTGGGTGTAGGGTAATGTGGTTATGTCTACTGTATTCGAGAGTGTAGCAGCAGCAGCCATTCGGTCCGCTGCTTCGTTCCCGGCAATACCACAGTGGCCAGGGACCCAGCAAAGAACCAGTTCAAATTTGCGTACATACACAGACATAATACCCTTGACAATCAGATTGACAACGTGGTTTTTCGAAGGCACTGTTGACGACAGTGCCCGCACAACACTGAGGGAATCTGTATAGATAATGGATTGTGGGATGTGGTTTTGAAGTATATGATTGACCACACGAAGTACACCGTAAGCCTCTGCCGTAAAGATACTAGTACGACTATTCAGTGTTCGAGTGACACTGAGGCCAAGCCCATGCGCCGCGCAGGACACAGAGGTGGCAGATCTAGAAGCGTCCGTATAAAATTCAGAGCACTCATACTTCTGCTGCAAATACAAGAAATGCTGCAGAATTGCACATGTGGGAGCTCGCTTTTTATCTAGATGTGTAAAAGATGTGTCGCATGATACAGGGCGGAGATGCCATGGTGCTATAAAATCCGTTAGAGAACTTTGGATTGTATCTAAAAAGGAGACAGCAAGCTCTGACGCCTCCTCTCTAACTCTGTAAGAGAAAGGCGCAGAGAACGATGGTCGATTTAAAAGGAGTTCAGTCATGGACGTATCATGAAAAACTGATTTAAAAGGATGGTGAGGCATGGATGAAATTTTAAACGCATAAAGGAGATCTGTGTAAGCTCGCTGACGTTGTAGGTTCCATTTGTTGCACTCCACATAGAGGCTTTCGACCGGGCTGGTGCGGAAGGCGCCACACGCCAGGCGGAGCCCGAGATGGAGCACTGGGTCCAGCATTTTGATGGATGTTTTACTTGCTGACCCATAAACAACGCCACCATAGTCCAATCGTGAACCTATCAAGCTGGTAAAAACACGTAAGAGAAGTTCTTTGTCAGCACCAAAAGAGATGTGCGACAGAACCTTCAGGATATTCATTGTTTTTAAGCATTTATGTTTCAGTTGTTTTATGTATGGGATGAATGTGAGCATTTCGTCAAAGATAATACCCAAGAACTTGTGTTCCTTTTTTACAGAAATAGAGACTCCGTGGAGTTGAATGTCTGGATCCGGCCGGATACCACGCCTCTTGGAAAACAAAATACAAGTGCACTTCCCGGGATTAAATTTAAAACCATTGCCATCTGCCCAGCCAGCTAGCTTGTTAACACCAAGCTGGACCTGGCGCTCACAGACAGACAAGTTACAGGATTTGAAGGAGAGTTGAATGTCGTCTACATAGACTGAACAGGAAATCGACGGTGGCAGCGCCTTCCTAAGGGAATTCATTTTCACAATAAAAAGGGTGCAACTTAAAACTCCATCTTGTGGTACTCCATTTTGCTGCACATGAACCCTAGAGAGTGCAGTTTCAACTCACACACGAAAGGTTCTTTGAGACAAGTAGCTCGCAAGTGTGTTTATCATGTTACCTGACATGCCGAAGGACTTGAGGTCGCTTAGGATGCCATACCGCCACGCGGTATCGTACGCTTTTTCCAGATCAAAGAATACCGTCATACAATATTGTTTGTGGAGGAAAGCATCCTTTATATAGGACTCGAGCGCGACGAGTTGGTCGTTCGTGGACCGCCCCGCCCTGAAGCCTGCCTGGCAGCCCTCGAGAAGACCATTGTACTCAAGAAAGTACTCGAGTCTCCTGTTTATCATCTTCTCGAGGAGCTTGCACAGGCAGCTTGTGAGGGCGATGGGCCGATAGCTAGCAGGAGAGGAAGAGTCCTTTCCTTCCTCCAGGAAAGCCACTACTATGGCCTCCCTCCAAAAGCGAGGAATGTGCCCCGAAAGCCATATGTTGTTGTATAGATGTAGGAGTGTTTCAAGAGTGTCTGGGTGTAGGTGTTGTATCATGGTGTATGTGATTTTGTCTGCACCTAGAGCTGAAGGCTTACATGTGCTCAGAGCAACCTTCTGCTCATGAATAGAAAACGGAGAATTGTAAGAAGTGTGTGACTTGTTGTTATCACGCAGGGACTTCTTTTCTACAGGTGTTTTGTGTTTCATGAAAGTGTTTGTGTATTGTGCTGAACTGGACACGTGTTCGAAGTGTTGTGCAAGTGTGTTAGCCTGGTCTTCCAGTGTGTCACCTGTTGTACTAACCAGGGGTAGGCTGTGTGTCTGTTGTCCTTTTAGTTTTCGTATTCGTGTCCAGACTTTGTGTGCGTCAGTGTATGAGTTGATGGAAGTGAGGAAGGTGCGCCAACTCTCCCTCTCACGTCACAACGCACTCGCTTCCCAAAAGCCTTTGCCCTTTTAAAAGAAATGAGGTTACCTGACGTGGGGTACCGGCGAAGGACACCCCACGCCTTGTTTTGGGCCTCTCGCGCCCGCCTGCAGTCCTCGTTCCACCAGGGCCTCCTTGAGGTGCGGGAGCCACTGGAGGCCTGGGGAATGGACTTTTTGGCAGCGTCGAAGATGTGCGCCGTGACGAGTTAGGCTGCTTCCTCCACGTGTAGGTGTTTTATGGATGTGTGGTGTAGTTTAGATGTTTCTGTGAATGTGCTCCAGTTTGCTTTTGATTCATTAAACCTGTTATGGGAAGATGGACTGCATGGGCCTTTACCTATGTACGTTAGGGAAGTGGAGAAGTGGTCACTACCATATAGGTCTGTGCCCACACCCCACTCAAGACACGGAAAGAGAACTGCGGAACCAATAGACAAGTCAAGATGCGAGTATGTATTGTGTCCTAAGTTATGGTATGTAGGCTGTTTTTTGTTGAAAAGGCATGCTCCGGAGGATGCAAGAAACTTCTCTATCAGGCGACCTCGGGCATCCGTGCGAGAAGAGCCCCAAAGAGAGTTGTGAGCATTAAGGTCGCCTGTTAATATGTATGGTTCAGGCAGCTGGTCAACAAACGCCTCGAAGTCAGAGCTCGAAAGTGCAAGATCAGGAGGAATATATATTGAGCATACCGTTATCAACCTATTAAATAATATTGTTCGAATTGCTACAGCCTCAAGGACAGTGTTCAGAGTGACAGGGTGGCAGGCTAAGGATTTCCAGGCAATTATGGCCACACCGCCAGAAGAGTGTATGCAGCCATCCCTGTTCTTTCTGAAGACCATGTAACTATTCAAGAAATTTGTGTGCTTGAAATTCAAATGTGTTTCCTGAACACACATTACACTTGGCTGATTAGCATGCAGTATTTCGTATACATCGTCAAGATTTTTAAGAAGGCCTCTACAGTCCCATTGAATTATGTTTTCTCTTCCCATTATTTAGTGTGAGAGCTACTGGAGTGTGTGTGTTTGTTTATGTGTCGTCTTTCGGGGCTGTGACTCTCGCCTTTTTTGGCTTGTCGGGAGGCTTTGGCGTCGGGACGCGTTCCTTGCGCTGCGTTGCAGGCAGGAACGGCCCGACATCCATCTCTTCGTCGGTTGTCCGAGGGGTGCCCGACGGACCGGGCCCCCCAGACTTGGCCCCCCCTCGGTAGCCCTTCGTTTGAGCCGCCAGCGCTGAGGGCGTCCGGGGCGCCAGAGGTGGCACGGAAGGTGCGGTGGCGGTGGGAACCGGTGCGGGGCCCGTGGTGTCCATCACCTCGGTACCCTCCAACGCACTGGAGGACGGGGAGACCGAGGCGGGAGCGGCACCGGTCCCGACGGAAGAGGTTGCCACCACAACCGCTGCTGTCTCAGCAAGCGGCGTGGTGGTAGGTTGGGCTGCCAGAGGCAACCCAGGGGGGGCGGAGGAGGTACCAGGTCAGACTCGCTGAACTGGGTCTCTATGGAAACGAGACGCCGATCCGCCCCCCGGCGAGCTGCGTCGGCATACCTCCCCAGGGGGAAAGAGGCGAACCTCTTTCGCGCCTCTGGGAAGGTAAGGTTCTCAGTTACCTTGATGTTGATTATCTTTTTCTCCAGTTGAAACTTTTTACACTTGCGGAAGTACGCTGCATGCGGCCCGCCGCAGTTCACACAAGACAGGGTATCGGATGGACAATTGTGACTTGGATGATCATACGCCGCGCATTTCGCACACGTCGTTCGGCCCCGACAAGAGTTTGTACCATGCCCGAACCGCTGGCACTTAAAACAGCGCCGCGGGTTCGGGATGTACGGACGGATGGAGCAACGAATAAAACCTGCATTTATGTGTTGTGGGAGTACTGCGCGGTCAAAAGTTAAGATAATGTGTTTGGTGGGAATCTCCTTGTCGTCTCTGCGGATAGTGATGCGTCTCACGGCAGTGACGCCCTGATCCTTCAAGCCGGCAAGGAGATCCGCATCCGTTTCGTTCAAGAGATCTGTCTCCGATATCACACCCTGCGAGCTGTTGAGGCTCCGATGCGGTGTGACCCTGATGTCTAGATCAGCCAGTCTAGTCTGAGCTAAAAGCTTCGTGGACTGCTGCTTGTCATTTATTTCGATTAGGAGTTCACCAGACCTCTGTTTTTTGCACTTATATGATTTTCCTACTATGGCTTCAAGATACTTGGCAATCAAGAAGACTGACTGAGATGCTAGTGGGTGGGTTGGATTGAGCGATTCTATCACAAGAAATCGAGAAAAATTATCCGGTTCAGGAAATGTTAAAGATGGCAATGGGGGAAAAGATACTTCGGTGCGGCCCCTTTTCAGGGACCGATCACGTTTGGGGGGGGGGTTGAAAATGCAATATAGCATAGTATAAAAGCAGGGAGACTGGGGTACTTTCTTCTTTGACCTTACCCTGGTAGTCGAAGAGGTCCCGGAGCTCCCTGCCTGGTAGACAGGCAGGGAGCCCATCGGCCGGAGCTTGACCAAGGCTCCGACGGCCACCGTTAGAGGTTTCTACCCTTCACCTTAAAAACACATCACCACGGTAGGACACAGCTTATGTTGGGGGCTCGGGGTCCGCGGTATCCCCAGTACCGTCCCCAAGATTGCTCAAGGTGCCCCGTGCGGGGGGCGTTCAATGTGGCTAAATACTTCCATCCAGGAAATTTAAATTAACATAGTGGGTTTCACAAAACGGCGAAGATGATGAGCCAAAGCCCATCAAGCATCTAAAAAAACTATTCTCGTCGTCAGAATGCAACGTGCATCCGTTGCATTTTGCAACCAGCAGAATTGGTTGAAGAAATACAAGATTTCTGGATCTTTTGGTGTCATTTCAATGCTTGGAGGGGCAATTCCCCAGCCAGCGTTGAACGCCTGCCACGTTCCCTTTCAGTATAAAAAATATGCTCCAGTAGAATGAACAAAGCCTTTTTCTAAACAATAAAAAAGATACTAATGCAGAGAAATAATGCTCCTAAGCATCATGCATGCAAAAACAAGCAATTACCCTTTTTTGCAGAAAGTATCTCTGTAAACAAGAGAGTCCACTACATGTGTAGCATTATCGCACTGCCTTTCTGAAAATCGAAAGGGTGACAGAACTTAATAAGTGTAGCGTCCTGGGCACGTTGGTAGTCCATTGTTGAATAAAATGATTGCGCTAAAAAGGAACACGGACGGAGTGAGGACAGACTCAGACAGACACGCCGTGTGTGTCTGTCCTCACTCCGTCCGTGTCCCTTTTTAGCGCAATCATTTTATTCAACAATGGTGATAGAACCATAGCAATATCAACCCGTTTCATGAGCTAACGCACCGTACACATGAACTTGATGCGGCAACTTGTGCAGACTGATCTGTTCACTAAATAATACTGTGAATACATAAACTGAACTGAATCTTCTGAGTCTAGGTAGAGCCCATCACAACAACCTTTTCCTTTAAACCAAGTGGTGTACCTTTCTACAGGAGGTGTATTTTAGCGCAATTGTGCCTGCAGGTGCAAGTGCGCTCCTGAGTAAGGCTGGAAGCACGGCAAAAGGGCACGACAGAAGTTGCCTAACTGCTTATGACCTGTTGACTCAGCCTGAGTGCTTATACGTGTTTTCCAACAACTGGGCAGTGTCCAAATGAATTACACTCACCCCAATGGCTTTCACACTAAACCCATGGACATACACGTGGCTGCACTGAATTGACAGCAACAACGATCTACTCAACTGTCTCACCCCTCCAATTTCAGTATGCAGGGTTATTGAACGGTCCAAACTATTATAAAGCACTGCCGTCACACCTACACTAGAAATTTTACAATATTTTTTTGGCCATTATAAATGAAGATGCTTGGGCCTCCAGGTAACCCAGATATAAGTGTTTGTAAGCGCACCTGGGGTGATTTGGGTAACAACATTACAATGACTAGAGGCAGCTGCAGCTCCAAACATTGGAATTTCAACGGTGCACATCGAACAATCATCATACTATTCTGGTGCTCTCAACAAGTATAGACTGCTGTGACCATTTCACCGTTGTTTAAGGCTAGAGGGGAGCCGATCGACAAAAGCACTGATGCAATTATTTCCACTTCACTTACTAATAATAAATGAATCGCCTGTAAGGAATTTTGACGCTATTTATTTAGCCAGAGGACCCATGTCAGAATACTTATGGAAACAAGGCAGTCCTTCGCCATCAACTAAAAAATGCAGGCACAGCACAATGCTGATTAGTCTTACTTTCTCCGATGCATGTAACTAAATCACCTTTTTTTTGTTGCAAAAAAACACTTCTGCGGCACATCTTACGGGAAATACATAGTCTGGCAAGGAAAGTTTAAGCGTACACTCACTTCAACGGTGTCCCAAAAGAATGCTAAGGAACCATTTTCTCGAAGTCCTGTGTATCCGACCGGGGTACCAATATAAGTTTCACACCTTTCCCTTGAGACGACGCCCCTCTGCCTCTTCGACGTACTTCTCAAGGCGCCAATTCAAGAATAAATATTTCATACAAAAAGTACTAAAAGCGCTTAAGTGAACCAGAATCCACCGCTGAGAGCGCAGTGAACTTTTCAGTTTACTTTCACTGACGTATAACACACTACCAGAGATATCGCTGCTCACAGATACCCTACCGTCGTCGCTAGCAAAGTTAACAACCAACGTCGACATGGAAGGACGGTTTCCGCTAAACGTTACACCAAAAAAAGAAACGGTTTTGTAACACAGCACGCAATCACGCAAATTTTCTGCAAAAGGGTTGCGGTACGGCTTCACAGCATTCACTGGCCTCCAGATTTGAAAACTTCAAGAACTAATCATTGAGTTGCATCTCAATTACTTGTATATAAAAGAAATTACACCATCTTCCCGAAGGTGAACCCTGAGTAGTATGCGAAGCAGGCATGGGCTCGATTGAAGTGCCAGTTAGTTTCTGTTTGTCGTTTAGGTCGTGTTGAGGTACGTAACCACCGTTATATTTACCGTTTGTTTTCCATGTGAACTACCAGACTTTTCATTTGCCGGAACTACCAAATGGGAAATTGCGTTGACCCTATGGCTGTTTTGCATACTACTCAGGGTTCCATTGCGGGATGATAGCGTAATTCATTAGAGGGGGTGGGGGGTGTTAGAGTTGAGAGGGTATAAAGAGAGAGACAGAGACGTTGTACGGGGTATGAATTTATCTATGTTTATTTATTATCATCATGATTTCTGTGAGGTTGAGGTAAGAAGCTACCGTTGTCAGGGTTAGGTCGGGTCGTCGGGATGAGGGCATGTCGTGAATCACTGTCGTTGGACCTCTTCGCGGATGACGTCAGTCAGGGAAGCCACTTGAGGTTGCGGCGTCGTCGGAAAAAGCTTCCGAAGCTCCTCCCTGACCACTGCTCGGATGGTCTCACGCAGTGTGTCGGAGTTTGTAGCCCGGGCACCGATCTACCGGCGTACACAGCCCAAACCCAGACGCCGAGGAAGACTGACGTTTGGCGAACGCCAGATCATCGTCCGCTGTGCTACCATTGCAGTGTGTTCGCTCCAATAAACGTGTTTCTCATTCAACACAACTGCATAGTCCTTGTCTTCGTGACAATATTTACCGTTTGGTTTCCATGGTAACTACCACACTTTTTACTTACTGGAAGTAGGGAATGGGAAATTGCGTTGACCCCTTGGCTTCTGTCTCATCACTTAATGGCGCGTTTGTTTGAAGGTGGAGTAACGAGCTGCAATGGTTGATAGTGGTTTTAATTAGGAATTACTGGTGAGACGGGATTGCCGCCTACGTGATAAGCATCCGTGTAATTGTGCAGCCGGTATTCAACAAAAGATATATGGCGGCTTGTGGTCAGTTCGTTAGCAGCACCGTGCGAGTAACCACTTGTCGGGCGTGTTGTTAATGGTCTCGGGCCAGTGAAACTAACATTTTTCCTCTATGGTAGCTGATTAGTAGGTGCACAACCATCTTGCGACGAAAGAGTATTGTTGTTATATGCTCACCTCACGACGTAGTTGATCCGGGCTCAACCCACATCTACCGCACTTAGCGCTTAACTTGTGCATAATTCGCTTCATTTAGGAAACCGTGATATTTTTTCTTCGAGTTCGGTGGTTCTGTTATAACCTTGGGGCAATCAATTCCTATATTCATGCCCTTTTGCACCGCGTTAAGCCCTGTACCTAACATACCACGAAGAAACGTGCGGCTGTTATTCTGTGCACATTGGTAGGAGAGAAAATTGTGCTCGTCTAAGGCATTTTACAGCGCAGCTGTTGTTACTGGCCGGAACATGTGCAGTGTGCGGCGTCATCAGATATCTAAGTCAATATTACTTCCACCGTTTATCCCGGGTGTGTATTCGCGTTTTACGAGGAGTTCTCGGTGTCCAGGCTTGCAGTTGAGGCTAGCAAAAAATACCAACAAAACAGTTCACGTGCGTGCGCGCCTGAAGGGGGAGCACAAAACAGCCCGCGCTACAGACGTCCAGTTCGCGAATCCGGTTGCAGCCAGTTGTAGCAGCTGCTGACGGGTTCCACTTTGGAAGTAATGTGAAAGCCTGTGATCCGGGCCTGCCAGTCATGCATGAGAAAGCCGACAATAAAGATGGATATGGCGATGACCTCTACTACCACATTGAACACGTAAATAATCAATTTCAAACCTAATGCAATGCATGGTGGTGTATCCTTCATGGGTCATGTAGAACGAAATCCCCCTGCTTCGCTGTAGATCAAGCTTTGCGCTATTCAGTGCAAGCTTCGCCAATTGTTTTGGTGTCGTAATAACATTATTCCAAGTTCGAAGAAATTTATTCGCAAATTCACTTATGGAATCATCAATTACGCAAAGCGCGTTAAACATTTCATGAATATTTTACAGCAACGCTGTTGGAACAAAAACAGCGGTGGCATCATATACTTCACCACCAAGTTTATCAAGTAGGTTGGCTGGAAATGACGTGAATCCTAGCGGTAAAAAACAGCTTCAACTAAAAAGAAAGTGCTGGTGGGGAGATCACAATTTAATGTTATATTCATCTAGAAAAGCGAAGTAAAGTAAAATCATTCCTTTACAAGCGCTCCTTTTGAAATTAGTGATGTGTATGTGTTTTGTAAGACACCCTGCTGCTCCAACAAATTTGCTATGGAAATGTAGACTGGCTTCATGTCGAAGCCGATTGTGTGGAATGATTGAAATTTCCCTAGCTCACTCGCAAAATAGTGCCCATGGGTAATAAATGTAGTTAAAAATATGATGAAGAAGCGACATGCTGAATATTTTCCGCCGGAGTTTTAAATACAACGTGAAGAGTGCGCGTGCACAGCTTCCATGCGCGTAAGAGAGAATTGAGTTTATAAGGGTCGTACGGATACGATGTTGTATAATAAAATGTTTCAATGAATTTAACATAATTTTCTTGCTTCTATTTAGGTGTGATAACCCAGTTCTCATTCATTTATCCACATAAACAAACACATGTGTGCGTATTTGAGTGTGATGTAGCCGCATGGGTTTATCGAGACTTTCGATATATAGGTTGCAGCGAAATCCATCTGGGGGTTTTTGGGGGGTGCGTTGTACTCTGAGTAGCCGAGGTAGAAACAGTGTTCGAGTCAAGCACACAACTGACGAGGTGTTTGCCAGAAACACAAAGCACGTTCCATACATCAAATGGTCTGTTTAGACACTTGGCGCAATCCACCGGTCGTATTCTTTTCTTCTTCACCTGCCACCTAGTCTTCCACAGCAGCCGCTGCCTGGAGGTGCTACGATAGACTGCTGGACAGTCTGGACTTAGAGATCTCGATTATCAGTCTGCACTGCCTCCTCGAAGGCAGGTCACATCCTTCTTGTTTTTGATTCGCGACGTTTCCTGACCACAAACCCTTGGACAGCTAGACTAAAAACGTTTCAGGTTGAACAATTGTCATGTTTAAATTTATTCATGTTCCCTCAACTTCCGCGAGACGCCTGCACTAGAAAATCTAGAATTTGTTTTCATAAGAAGTTGCACTATATCATACTGAACTTGAAGTTGGCGATCACGTTTTTTAAGCACACTATTCTAACTCTATTGCAGCCAACTCCGTCTAGACGCAGTTATAGGCGTAAACAGGGGGTGCAAAAAGGACACTTCCCCCCTGCCCAATTGCCCCACCAGAAGGGTTGCTTACTTCCAACCGTTCCGTGACCTTCCCACGTAATGGACCAGGTTTTCCACCCCCACAAAACAAAACCTGGCAGCGACCACATCTCAATGACCTTAGCTCAACGTGCTAAGCGCAAAGAAATAGTTTTTCTTGCTTATCGCATTTTCAAGCTCCTTAAGACACCTACAAAACGTATCTTACGAGTTGGCTATGGCAGGTCTGGAATAGACAGCTAGAAGATATTATTAGTAGGGGTCTTTGATTCTAATCTAGAAAGGAGGTGTGCGCGACAATGATAGCAATAAAGCTAAACAATTTCGCGTTATTGAAAGCGTCTTCAACACCTTTTAAAAACGCCATCTTTTAGCTCTCTTGCAACCAACGTCATGTGGACGTCTTCAATAGCTCAACATCGGACACTTCTATTAGTGATATCTTTGAGCTGTCTACACAAAAACTCGTGTAGACATCTGCTGATAGACGTCTTATAGGTGTCTTTCAAAGCTTGCACCATCAGCCAACTAGGACAAACGTCTTGTACACATTGAGGTTCGTATGCCTTCTAGCAATCTTAGCAAAGATGACTTATCAACATCTCATGGAGCTAGAGACATCGAAGACCTTCCACAGGTGTCCTGCAGCTATCTCTCTTAAGACATCACCACGAAAGACGAAAAAAAAACGTCTCATAGGTAACTTTCGTAGCGCAAAATGTCTAAGACCTTGGGAGTCTCTGGTAGACATCTCTAAGACGTGTTGTGTTTAGCACCCGCTGCGGTGGCTCAGTAGTAAGGGCGTTGAGCTGCTGAGCACAACGTCACGGGTACGATTCCCGGCCGCCGAGGCCGCTTTTTTGATGGAGGCAAAAAGCAAAAACGCCCGTGTGTACGAGATTTCGGTGTACGTTAAGATATCCAGGTGGTCGCAAATAACCCGGAGCCCTCCACTACGGCGCCCCTCATCACCTGCGTAGCGCAGGCGTGTTAAACCCTACAATCAATCAATCATTTTGTGTTCAGTGGGTACGGTGCCTCGGTGTGGTTGGCCCCACCATGCAAGGTTGCCCACCCTCTCGTCGACGTTAGGAGACTGGTGAATTCTCGGGTGGACCGAGGCTACCGGTGTAAGCCATGGATCATGACACCCACTGCTCGTCGACCAGGCCCACAGACAGAGAAAGAAAAGTACAATACAGCCGATTGCTCGCTGTGGTCTGTCGTGAGGTCTTGCATCGGAGTTCGCAAGGGCTGGTTTTCTTCCTAAAATGGCGCAAGCTTTTCTCTACAGGCCTCTTCTGGCAGCGAACAAGGTGAGAGTGCGCTGTCTGGTGCCATCTGCCTGTTGAAACCACTGATAACCACAGTTGCAGCAGCAGGACTAGCGAGTGGACGAGGCCAGTAATCAAGACGACACAGCTGCGGAAACACCTACTGCCAACACGTTGATTTGTGCTCTTGAAGGAGCACGACGCATCTTCACACAGCTTGGTGGCACTGAACGTGTCATTTTCAACTTTATTTCTGATTCTGTGTTGTTTGTTTGGTCGAGAGAAATTTGTTTTGTTGTTTCAGCAGAATATACTATGCCCTGGCGCTGCCTTGTTGGTTACATGGTTGTCTGCAAATAACGCAGATAGCTGCTTTGCTTTTGACCACTACATAATATGCCCTGAAGCTGCGTTTCGTTATCCGGGATCGCCATTGATACCTGTTTCTATGGGTATTCCGGTCTTGTTGTAAAGAGGGAGCGGTCAATATTCTCCACATACAGTTCTGTGTATTGTAGTGTAACCTTCAGTGTGTTGTGAAGCAAAGAAAGTTCATGCATGCACAACACCCACAAAAATAAAAATTAGCGCACTATGAACTGTTGACACATTTAGTTCACCACTGGCAAGACTTACATTAGGCCGAGCACTAACATTGCACGGTGACCTTGATTAACGACTAATGACAAATCGTTTTACTTAAAATAACACTATATGCTAGTATCAATCTCCACTTTTATGCGAAACAATAAACATACTAAAAGGCAGGAGGCTGTCTCTTATTAACACAGAGTTCACTATCATGGCCAAATAATTTTCTGTGACATTACCGTTATCATTACCTGAAAATTGCAACAAAAGCTTCAATTCCTCGGTTACTGAGTGTATTCTACCACTCAATGCTAAGATAATTGCTGTTTATATTTGTGAAGAGGGACGTTGTTATTTTCGCGTCATGAAGGACAGCTGCTTTTGCGAAATAATTATGATGCGCAATCAGCAGCACCTCAAAGGGTTTATTGAATTTTCCCTGGATAAATCAGAGAGGGCGACCAATTAAGTTGAACTGTTTCATCTTGCCCCTACATGTTGCACCACCGTCCAACAGTACCCAGCACGGAAAAAAATTACGTATAAATGAACAAGTGCTTTTCGGGGATGCTGGTACACCACCTTATTGACAGTGTACAGAAACCAAGGCTGTCTGAACTGCAAAAATAAAGAGTGACAGATTGATATTAGTATGAAAATGCCAAAACTGCTTTTTCAGCTCCAGCTTGGTAACGTGCCCTTAGAGAGCACCCATCTTTGTCAGGCCCACAGAAGGGCTTGTTCAGGCGAGGCACAATGTTCAGGGACTTGCACGTCCAGCAGTTCAAAGCTCCCGTCAGGTCAAGCTCCCGCAGATGGGCTCCCTGCCTCTTTACCAGAGAGAAAGCTCCGGGACCTTTGCAGCTATCAGGGTAATGCTGACGAAGAAACTACAACCGTGCCCTGCTTTTATACTATGCAAAATGATATTTTTTAAAGCATCCTGCTCCCCCCCAAAGATGATCGTTGCCTGAAAAAGGGGCCGCACCGAAGTATCTTTTCCCCCATTGTAATCGGTAACCTTTCCTGAACCGGATCATTACTCTCGATTTTTTGTCATGCAGTCTCTCAGTGCAGCACACACTCTTGCATCACAGTCAGTCTTCTTGATCGCAAAATATTTTCAAGCCAAAATAGGAAAATCGTACCAGGCCAAAAACAAAGGACTGGTGAAGACTGGTGAAAAACAAAGGTCTAAGGAAAGGACTTTTGAAATGACAAGCAGCAGTCCACAAAGCATCTATCTCAGACTAGACTGGCTGATCTAGACATTAGGGCAACTTCATATCGGAGCCTCAACAGCTCGCATGGTGTGACATCAGAGACAGATCTTCTGAAAGAAACGGATGCGGATGTCCTTGCGGGGTTCAAGGATCAGTGCGTCACTGCCGGCAGACGCACGACCATCCCCAGAGACGACAAGGAGATTCCCACCAAGAACATAATCTTGACCTTTAACTGCTAAGCAATTCCTCAACATAAAAATGCCGGCTTTATTCGTTGCTTCATCCGTCCCTACATCCCGAACCCACGGCGCTACTTCAAGTGCCAGCGGTTCGGGCATGGTACAAACTCTTGCCGTGGCCGAACACCCTGTGAAAATGCGCGGCGCAAGATTATTGGAGCTACAATTGTCCATCCGACACCCTCTCTTGTGTGAACTGCGAGGGGCCTTATGCAGTATACTGCTGCAACTGCGAAAAATTTCAACTAGAAAAAAAGATAATAAACATTAGGGTCACTGAGAACATCACCTTCCCAGAGGCGGGGAAGAGGTTGGCCTCTTTCCCCCTAGGGAGCTACGCCAACGATGCTCTCCAGGGGGTGGAGCGGCGTCTGGTTTCCACAGGGACCCAGTTCAGCCAGGCTGACCTGGTCTCGGCCCGCCCCCCGCTGTGTTGCCTCAGGCAGCCCAACCCGTCACCACACCGCCTGCTGAAACAGCAGCGGATGTGATGCTAACCACTTCCATCGTGACCGGTGCTGCTCCCACCGCTGCCTTCCCGTCCTCCAGTGCGTTGGAGGGTGCCGAGAAGATGGACACCGGTGGCGTCGCATCGGCTGCCACCGCAACCGCAGCGCCCGTGCCACCTTTGGAACTCCCAACGCCCTCGGCAGTGGCGGGCCAAAGGAAGGGCCCCCGAAGGGCGGCCAATTCCGGGGGGCCCGGTCCGTCTGGCACCCCTCGGACATCTGATGACGCGATGGATGTCGGGCTGTTCCTGCCTGCAACGCTGCGCAAGAAGCGGCCCCGACGTCCGAGCTGACAGAAATGCCTAAAATACCCCTTCCGATAGTACAACCCCCAAAAGACAACACATGAGCACACACTGCAGCCATTCCTAAATGTAAATAATGGGAACAGAACAAAATTATTACAATGAACTGTAGAGGCCTTTTCAACAATTTAGAAGATGTGTACGAGATACTTCAGTCACATCATTCAAGTCGCATGTGTCTTTAGAATACACACCTAAAAAGTACATATACTAAATTCTTGAATAGCTACTTGGTACTTCGGAAATACAGGCACTTGCACTTATTCTTCAGGTGATGTGGCCATAGGAGCCCGAAAATCGGTAGCGTGCCACTCCATCCACCTATACACCACGCTCGAAGCTGTCGCAATGCGAACAATAATTGATAATAGGTTAATAACGGCATGCTCCCTCTACATCCCTCTGAATTACCAACTCGATTATATATATATATATATATATATATATATATTGCCGCGAACCATACATTGGGTTTTTTATTTGTGTTTTGCTTTTACCGCCAGGCTGCGCCGGTCTGTGGTATCTCTGCGCCACGGGAAGCGCATGTTCCATTCTTTCTTTCTGTGCCGCATGGGTTATCTGTTGTGATAGGGAGAGCATTCCGATCTAACGTGAACAGCCCAGAATAATCTTCTTGGATCTACTATGTTCCCGATGTGAATCGAAGTTTCGAGAACCACGCGCGCCGAAAGATAAAAAGCCTGCAGTGCAGACGCCGGAGCATTCGATTCTGCGACGCTCGCCGACGCACGTACGTCACTTTGTTGACTGGTGCTTCGCCGCCTCTGTATTCTTTTCAGTTGTTAGGGGAGCACAAGTTCGCTCCAATGAACTTGTTTATTTTCCAAACAACTGCGTCGTCCTTGCTTTCGTGACATCTGGTGGAGGTGCTGGGTACGCACCCTTCACGCCCACTACAACCTCTGGAAATCGCCAAGCCAGTCCAACAAGAGCCAGCCACCGCCTGCAAGATTTACCACCCGAGTTTGGAGAAGACGAAGAAGAAAGACGTCGCAACCAGCACCATGCTCAACCAAGCCAATCCTCCTGTCGTTCTGCAGCAGCCACGGGAACCGCCATCATTCCGAGGAGCCCCCGCAGAAGAGCCAGAAGAATGGTTGGAGAAACTGGAGCGCGTCCGGAAATTCAACAGGTGGAACGACGCAGAAACGTTCCGTCACGTTTTCTTTTACTTGGAAGATTCGGCTCGCACTTGGTTCGAGAACCACGAGAGCTCCTTGACAAACTGGGCTCAGTTCAAAAGCGAGTTCACTAAGACCTTCACTACCGTGGTCAGAAAAGAACGCGCTGCGCTTTTACTTGAAACTCGAACGCAGCACCCCAACGAAGGGGTAGTCATCTTTGTTGAGGAGATGAAGAGGTTGTTTCGACGTGCGGATCCGGAGATGACAGAAGAAAAGAAACTAAGGTTTCTCATGCGAGGGGTAAAGCAGGAGCTTTTTGCTTGCCTTGTCCGCAATCCTCCCAAGACGGTGGCCGAATTTGCGTCTGAGGCAGCCGCGATGGAGAAGACGCTGGAAGTTCGAACGAGGCAGAACGATCGCCCGGTCAACGTGCTGGTTTCCGAGACGATGGGTGCTGGGGCTACAAGCTCCGACACACTGCGTGAGACCATCCGAGAACTCGTCAGGGAGGAGCTTCGGAAGCTTTTTCCGACGACGCCGCAACCTCAAGTGGCTTCCCTGACCGACGTCATCCGCGAAGAAGTTCAACACGCTTTGGGCACTTCTATGCCATCAGAGGCACCCCGCGAGCCACAGGCGATGGCCTACTCCGCGGCTGTTCGTCGACCCCGCCCTGCTCCAGCCCGTCTACATGAAGCTCCACCGTACCGCCGTTTACTCTCGCCGCCGTCCCCACTGTCACCGCCGTCGACAGTACCACCGTACACAGCCCAAACCCAGACGCCGAGAAAGAGTGACGTTTGGCGAATTCCAGATCATCGTCCGCTGTGCTACCATTGCGAAGAGGCCGATCACATCTATCGTCGCTGCCCGTACAGGAGACTCCGACTGCTATGGTTTCTCCGTCGACGCCCCACGACCCCGACCCGGCCAGCGCCCTACCGAGATCGACGAATACCTGTCCAACACCAACCGAGTACCGATCACCGTCGCCCTACCCATACCAGGCGCCTAACCGCCGTAGCAATGCTGATTTCGCACGTGGAAGGTCCCTCAGCCCACGCGGGGGAAACTAAAAGCAGCAACGTTTGGAGGTGAAGTTGCCCTACGGTGAAAAACTGGAAACCATCCAACGACGCACGGACGCGCTGAAGACAGTAATTCACGACATGCCCTCATCCCGACGACCCGACCTAACCCTGATGAGACTCCGAACACGACGACAGCTACACGGCGCGACGCGTACCCGACCTGACCGAGACGTCCGTTGAGAAGACGACGACAACGACGATGCACAGTGCCCGACCGTCAACACGTACAAACAGAGATACGATGCCCCGACGAACCCGGAACTCGAGGAAGACTGCATTTGACGTCAAGGTGTCCATCGACGGCTTTGACGTAGTCGCGCTCGTAGGCACGGGAGCTGACTATTCGGTAATGAGCGGACCATTTGCGTGTAAACTGAAGAAAGGTATGACCAGATGGGACGGTCCGAACATACGCACAGCAGAAGGTCACCTCGTGACGCCAAGTGGAACGTGCACATCGCGCGTCACCATAGACGGCACAACGCACCCTGCGGCTTTCGTCGTTCTGCCTAACTGCTCCCGCGACGTAATTCTTGGAGTGGACTTTTTGATGGACAACGGTGCAATAATCGATCTGCAGACTAAGTCAATAACTTTTCCCCCCATCACTCCATGACGCCGGAACCGAACCCTGAACGACGTGCTGCTGTAAGGATTGCCGATGATCATGTCACCCTGCCACCCCGCGCAAGCTTGATGGTCGCAGTCTACTGTGAAGATGCTGCTCCTGACGTCGACGCTATCGTAGACAGTTATCAAAGGATGCTTCTAGACCGGGGTGTGTCTGTCGCAAGAGGCATTGCGCGCTTCAAGGAACACCAATCCCACATTTTGGTTACTAATTTCACCGAGGAGTACCAGCATTTCAACAAGGGCGCGGCAGTTGCATTCCTCAAAGAAACACAAGAAGCAAGAGCAAGTGACGTGATCGCGGTCGCCGACTTTGAACGCACACCCGTAGAAACCTTCAAGCTCCCGCATCCCTTCAACGTGAATCCGGCGGTACCGCAAGAACAAAGAAACAAATTATTGGTTTTTCTGCGTCGCTATAGCGAATGTTTTTCGTTGAGCGCACAACTACGTCAGACCCCTCTAGCGAAGCACCGAATAACAACCGAAGAAGGAGCCCGACCTACCCGACAGTCACCGTACCGCGTCTCTTCACACGAACGGGAAGCCATCCGGACTCAAGTCGACGACATGCTCAGCGACGACATTATACAGCCATCGAAAAGCTCCTGGGCTGCGCCCGTCGTACTTGTAAAGAAAAAAGACGGCACATAAAGGTTTTGCGTTGACTACCGGCGACTGAACAAAATCACGAAAAAGGACGTGTATACCCTCCCCCTAATCGACGACGCCCTCGACCACCTCTGCCAGGCGAAGTACTTCTCATCGATGGACCTGAAGACCGGCTACTGGCAAATTGAAGTGGACGAGAGAGACCGAGAGAAGACTTCATTTATAACCCCAGACGGAATATACGAGTTCAAGGTAATGCCGTTTGGGGTGTGCACAGCACCAGCGACGTTTCAAAGAGTCATTGACACTGTGCTAGCTGGCCTTAAGTGGCACACCTGCCTCATATACCTCGACGACGTAGTGGCATTTGCCCGGACTTTCGACGAACACCTTGCAAAATTGGAGTCTGTACTCGAGGCCATTCGTACGTCGGGGTTGAGGCTGAAGCCTGAAAAGTGCCGTTTCGCATACGGGGAACTCAAGTTCTTGGGCCACGTCGTCAACGCCGCGGGAGTCCTACCTGACCCGGCAAAAATGTCTGCAATTGCGAACTTCCCAAGGCCGAAAGACAAGAAAAGTCGTCCGAAGATTTCTCGGGCTGTGCGCATACTACCGCGCTTCGCCGCAAACTTCGCAAGCATTGCAGAGCCACTCACGCGCTTGACGAAAGATAGCACCCCTTTCAGCTGGGAAAACGACCAAGAAAAAGCATTCTGCGAGCTGCAAAAACGCCTGCAAAGACCGCCCGTGCTCGCTCATTTCGACGAAAATGCCGAAACGGAAATGCACACGGACGCCAGTGATATAGGCTTGGGTGCCGTCCTTGTCCAAAAGCAAAGCGGCTGCGAAAGGGTAATCGCCTATGCCAGCCGTGGTCTGTCGAAGGAGGAGAAAAACTATTCTGCCTGTGAGAAAAAGTGCCTGGCTATTATATGGGCGATTTCAAAATTTCGCCCATACGTGTATGGAAGGCCATTAAAGGTTGTAACAGTCCACCATGCGCTGTGTTGGCTCGCCAATTTGAAGGACCCCTCTGGCCGTCTTGGGCGGTGGAGCTTGCGCCTGCAGGAGTTCGACGTTACAGTCGTTTATAAATCGGGCAGGAAACACTCCGACGCCGACTTCCTGTCCCGCGCCCCCGTCGACCCACCACCACAAGACTCTGATGAAGACAGCGCGTTCTTCGGGATCGTGACGGAGAGCGACCTAGCCGCCCAGCAGCGTGCCGACCCCGACTTACGCGTCATAATCGATTACCTCGAGGGATGCAACGTTGCCGTTCCTAGGACCTTCAAACGCAGCTTACCAGCATTCAGCCTGAGAAACTCCGTCCTTGTGAAGAAGAATTTCAGCCCCGGAACAAGAGCGACTTACCTTCTGGTCATCCCCGCGGACCTTCGTGACGAAATTTTGGGAGCGTGCCACGACGACCCGTCTTCCGGACATCTCGGCACAGCCCGCACTATTGGAAAAATCAAGGCCAGGTACTACTGGCCCGGACTTACCTCTGACGTCACCCACTACGTCCGGAGCTGCCGTGACTGCCAGCGACGAAAAACGCCGCCGACAAGACCCGCCGTACTTCTGCAACCGATCACTGTCCCATCGAGACCATTTCAACAGATTGGAATGGAACTTTAGGCCCGTTCCCTACGTCACGATCACAGAACAAGTGGATTGTCGTAGCGACAGACTACATGACGCGCTACGCGGAGACCACCGCTCTTCCGAGCGGGACTGCACAAGTGGCGAAGTTCTTTATAAGCCAAGTTGTACTGCGACATGGAGCCCCGGAAGTCCTAATCACAGACCGCGGAACGGCATTTACTGCGGAGCTGATGCAAGGAGTATTACGCTACAGCAACGCGGATCACCGAAGAACGACGGCGTACCACCCCCAAACGAACGGACTAACAGAACGTCTGAATAAGACAATCGCAGATATGCTGGCAATGTACGTTGACGTTGAACATAAGACTTGGGACGAAGTGTTCCCGTATGTCACGTTCGCGTACAACACGGCTATCCAGGAGACGACGCAGCTGACGCCGTTCGAGCTTGTCTACGGTAGAAGGCTGACTATGATGCTCGACGCCATGCTTCCGCACGTAGAAGACGACGACCTCAACGCCGACGTCCACGGATATCTTCAACGTGCGGAGGAGGCCCGCCAGCTCGCTCGAGTTCGTATAACGGACCAGCAGCTGGTGGATGCGGGCCGCTACAACCTCCGACGCCGAGTACCAACCAGGGGATCGTGTGTGGGTTTGGACTCCCATCCGACGACGCGGACTCAGTGAGAAGCTCCTGCGACGTTACTTCGAACCCTACCAGATTCTACGACGTGTTGGCCAACTTCCCTACGAAGTGATCCCCGATGGTGACTCCGGCACATCACGAAAACGCACGCGGCCTGAACTCGTCCACGTGGTTCGCTTAAAACCTTACTACGGACGATGACGAACTTTTATTTTCATTTGTTCGGACTGTCGCTTTTGTTAGCATCGGGTCGATGCATTCTTAGAGGGGGGGTAATGCCGCGAACCATATAACTGGTTTTTTTATTTGTGTTTTGCTTTTACCGCCCGGCTGCGCCGGTCTGTGTTATCTCTGCGCCACGGGAAGCGCGTGTTCCATTCTTTCTTTCTGTGCCGCATGTGTTATCTGTTGTGAGAGGGAGAGCATTCCGATCTAACGTGAACAGCCCAGAATAATCTAGTTGGATCTACTATGTTCTCGATGTGAATCGAAGTTTCGAGAACCACGCGCGCCGAAAGATAAAAAGCCTGCAGTGCGGACGCCAGAGCATTCAATTATGCGACTGTCGCCGACGCACGTACGTCACTTTGTTGACCACTGCTTTGCCGCCTCTGTATTCTTTTCAGTTGTTAGGGGAGCACAAGTTCGCTCCAATAAACTTGTTTCTTTTCCAAACAACTGCGTCGTCGTTGGCTTCGTGACAATATATATATATATATATATATATATATATATATATATATATATATATATATATATATATATATATATATATATATATATATATATATATACATATTTTTTTCACGTGAAAGCGCAGAGATAGGTAGTCAGAAAGAAAATGTAGTTACAAAAGACACCGTAGTCACCGGGAGAGAGGCGGGTTAATGGCGCGAACCCAGCGGGAGATCGGCTTCGTCTCCCTTTTCTTCATTCCGTTGGTCAACTACGAGTGTCTTTCCACCGGAGCACATACCAGATAGGGAGAGACTTGCCACATGGATATGCGGGGCTGCTCCTTGTAAGTTTTTTTGAAAAGCTGGCTGAAGTCTGTGACACCACTCCCCCGCCACAGAAGCACCGTCCCGGTGCCTGTTATGAAGGAGGAGTAGTAGCATGTAGATTCCGTCGGTATTACGGCTTGAGGCGGCTCACGTAAACGAGCTCAGGTGCTGAGGGCCAGACGAGGTCGAATGCAGCACAGACACAATTTCGTAGGTGACGGGGGTGACGGCACGGCGACGCGGCAGGGGCCAGTGAAGGGGGACATGAGCTGCCCAGGCAGTCCAACTCGGCGAGAAGGGGCCTACAAAAAAACCAAGGAGCAAAGAGGAAATTGTGCTGGGCGGTGGAGCTCGTCGTATCGAGACTTCTGGGATGCTTGTGAGGCCAAGAGTGGTTCTCGGGCAACTTGGCGTGCCAGTCCAGCGTGGGTGATGACGCCACGAGTATATGCTGTGGTCGGCTCACTTGAAGTCGGTAGGGTGGTGTCGAACGGTAAAGTAGGCTTACGGCCAAAAAGAAAAAAAGGGGCGAATATCCAGCAGTGTCGTGGCGGGAGGAATTATAGGCAAATGGGGCGTAAGGTTGTGTAACGTCCCAATCATGATGGTCTGTGGAAACGTGGATTGCAAGCATGTCAGTGAGCCATTTGTTGAGCTGCTCAGAGGCCATTTCTTTGAGTATGGTATGCCGTCGTCAGTTTGTGCTTTGTTTCACAAGAGCGAAGAAGGTCCTCGACAACCTGTGACATAAAGTACCGGCCATGGTTCGTGAGCAACTGTCGCGGAGCATCATGACGCAGGATAACGTCCTCCAGGGGAAAATCGGCGATATCTGTAGCACAGCTCGTGGGGAGCGCACTGGTGACAGAATAGCGCGTAGCATAGTCTGTGGCTAAAGCAATCCAACGATTCCCGGAGGAGGACAACGGAAAGGGGACTAAAAGGTCTGAACCAACACGATAAAATGTTTCGGTTTGAATGTTCAAAGTTTGCAACTGGCCGGTGGTACGTAATGGGTCGTTTTTCGACGTTGGCAAGGATCGCAAGCCGCGACATAGGAAGGAACAGTCCGGTAGATCCCTGGCCAGTAAAATCGTCGGCTGATGCCGTCGTAAGTGCGAGCAGCGCCAAGGTGGCCAGCCATCGGCGTGTCGTGAAGCTGGCTGAGGACATCCGGCCGATGCTGCTCGGAGACTGCCAGAAGCAGGTCAGGTCTATCAGCCAGAAAGTTGACGCGGTAAAGGATACCATCCATCAGCACGAACGCGTTCAGAGAAGGGTCCGCTGGCTGTGAATAGAGACGGTCGATAATAGGCCGAAATGTCGGATCCCGGCGATTGTGGTCACCGATGTCTTTGAAGGCCGACAAAGAAAAGACACAAATATCCGTGTCGGGCTCATCAGTGGGAGGCTCGTCAACGAGATGACGAGATAAACAGTCGGCATCTCTTTTCAGTTTAGCGGTCGTGTACCCAACCGAATAATCATGGTCTTAGAGGTAGAGACCAGGCAGCAAGCCCACCTGTCGGATCTTTCAGAGAAGAAAGCTAGCATAAGGAGTGGTGGTCGGTTACAACGGTAAACTGCCTACCGTACAGATATCATCTAAATTTGCCAACGGCCAACACCAGAGCAAGGCATTTGCGCTCGGTTACAGAGTAGTTGCGCTCGGAAGGGGGCAACAGACGGCTTGCGCGAGCTATCACCTAGTGGAGACCCGCGTGTGTTTGGGCCAGCACCGCTTCTGTGCCATGGCCGCTGGCGTCTGTGCGGATTTCCGTCGGAGCAGAGCTGTCAAAGAGAGGCAGGACAAGCGGGTTCGATAGGTGGCCGATGAGCGCAGAAAAAGCCGACTCTTGCGCGTGGCCCCAAGAGAACGCTGCCTCTTTTCTAAGATCAGTGACGGGGCGAGCGATGGCAGCGAAATCCTTGATAAAACGGCGGAAGTACGAACACAGCCCTATAGATCTGCGCACGTCGTGCACTGAACGCGGAATGGGCAAGTCTTTGACGGCGCGAAACTTCTCGAGATCGGGTTGAACACCGGTGGAGTCGACTAGGTGACCGAGAATGTTGATTTGGCGGCATCCGAAATGACATTTTTTTTATTTCAGTTGCAGACCGGCTCTGCGAAAAACACCCAGAATGTCCGAGTGACGTTGCAGGTGAGTCTCAAATGTTGGTGAATACACAACGACGTCATCCAGGTAACACAGACAATTTGTCCACTTCTATCCGCGTAGAAGAGAGTCCAACATCGTTTCGAATGTGGCAGGCGCATTACACAGTTCGAATGGCATGACGTTGAATTGGTACAAACCGTATGGTGTTACGAAAGCGGTTTTTTCTTTGTCTTTTCCGTCAACAGCTCTTTGCCAGTATCCGGAGCGCAAATTGATGGATGAAAAGTGGGAGGCACCTGGTATGCAGTCGAGTGGATCATAAATTCAAGGGAGCGGGTATAAACCTTTCTTGGTAATTTTGTTCAAGTGCCTGTAGTCAACACAGAAGCGCCATGGGCCGTCCTTCTTTCTCACCAAAACAATCGGTGATGGCCATGGGCTACAGCAGGGATCAGTAACAACCCTTTTGAGCATTTTGTTGACTTCCCGCTGAATGACACCTCGCTCGGTTCGAGACACCGGATATGGGCGTCGACGTATAGGACTGGCATCCCCGGTGTTTATGTGATGCGTCACAATGGACTTCGGACCTAAGGGCCGGCCGTCGAAATCAAAAATGTCGCAATGGCTGGCAAAAAGACAGCGAAGCTCGTGAGCTTGGTGCGCTGGAAGGTGTGGGAAAATCATTGTCACAAACTCCTCTGATTTTGCGAGGTTGTGGTAGTTTGATTTGTGAAGTTGGGTTGTGTCAAGGGCCTTGGTATAAATCTCGCAGTTATCCAATGGTGAAAGCAGGGCAAGCGCTATGCCTTGAAGAAGGACATGTGTCGAAAGTCCGAAATTTAGTAACGGCGGTGTGATCCGATTCTGGGCAACCGTTACGACCGGAAACTGGAGAGCCACGTGGCGGTCGAGCAACACGTCTGTAACCGGTGAAACGATGTAATCCCCATTCGGCACGGATGGAGACCCGGTCAGCGGAAGGTAGGTCACTGCCTTGGGGGCTAGGCGAATGGGCTCAGTGGAACGAAGCCGGGGCTGAGGATCGACATCAATGGTAAGAGGGCTGGGTAGCTCGAGCCTAAGAACACCGGAGGCAGAATCGAGTAAGGTTGCGTGATCCGCAAGATAGTCCAGGCTGATAATAATGTCATGAGGGCACATGTCCAGGATAGAAAACATAACAAGAATTTTGTGGCCGGCCAGTCCAACATGCCGAGTACACATTCCTGCTACCGTGATCATCCCACCATCAGCAACACTCAAAACACGGGACGGGGCAGGCGTGAGGTCTTTCCGTAGGCAGCGGCGAAGGGATTGGCTCATGACGGATAACTGCGCACCTGTATCAACTAAAGCAGTTACCGGTACCCCATTGACATGAAGGGCTAATAAGATGTGCTTTCCAGAACGAGCATGTAGAGGATTTTCGGGCCAGGTCGGAAATGCAGCATCACCTCTGGGAGCTGCACTGCCTAGTTTTCCGAGGAATATCGGTAGGCACGGTCGGGCATCGGGGACGAGCGGTGAGGTTGTGGCGATCGGGACTTGCGACGTTGGGGTGAGGGTGTGCGGTTGAACTGGGTGTGCACAGGGTCTGCATTTTAAGTGTTTGGTATCCGAGCTTGTGGGAGTACGGCGCTGCGTATCGGGAGTGTAGCTGTAGGAGAAAGAGCGAGAACGGTAATGACGTGACGCATTTGGCGGAGGTGGAGTCAAGCGGTTCCTACAATAATGGACGATGTTACCAATACGGGAGCAGTTGATGCACATTGGTCGGTCGTCAGGCGTTCGCCACTCACCAGTACTGAGGCGGTGGTTGACAAAAGGCGCTTGGGGGCTCACGTGCGTGGTCGGCCAAAACAGTTGGGTAAAAGGAGGACGGGAATACCCGATACTGCAGAACTGATGAAGGCCCATTCCTGCCATTTCATCGCCAACGACGGCGTATGTTGCGGCGATCGTAGGAAGTTGGCAGCGATCATCTGCATATGGCACTGTGGGGGTTGGCACCATAGCTTCGATTTCGCGGGGCACGATTCTCGTGATATCCGCAGACGGATCGATAGGGTCTGGATTGCGTGGAGCAGGAGCGGGTAGATGGAAGTCATAGCAGGGAGACGTCGCAGCAGTGTGCGGGAGCCGGGCAAATTGGTGAGCTATATGGCGTCCCTTGGCCTGCTCAAATCGCCGACACTCCTTGATGATGGAAGCAACCGTGGCGCAGTCCTTACAAATAAGCAGGTGAAAGGCGTCGTCAGCGATGCCCTTAAGGGTTGGCCAACGTGGTCCGTTTTGGATATTCCGGGGTCAACTTTGGAGCATAGGGCCAAAACGTCGTGGATGTAGGGGACGTAACATTCAGTAGATGTTTGGATGCATGATATACCTGCTACTCGTAACAAATTAAAGAAACAATTCTGTAGGAAACAAAGTATCACTTAGTAGATTGCTTCAGTGTGTTCTCCTTGACAGTAACGGGAAGGCGGAAGCTCTAAAAGTAATGCTAAAGTTTTGGGTGAGCGACTCCTGCGCAATGCATTCCCCAACAATCACTTTCAGCTTGTTGGAGCCGAAGTTACCATATATCACCACCATCGTGCTTAAACAAGTAGACATAAATATTAGGAAAAATTGTCATTGAATGTTCTTATATATAGAGCGTTTTGAAAGATAACCGTTTGCTGCATATCACCTAAAAACGCTGGAAGCCGAGCAGTTTTAATCAATATCGTACTTTTCTAAAGGTCAAGTGATTGAAAGGACTTTTTAAACATGATAGTCTTTTTAGGGCTATTAAACGCTAAAATTTTGGTCTGTCTGTCTGTGACTCCATTTACCTACCCGGCGAAAGGGAAATAACAGCTGCGGAATACAGTTATATACTAACCGCGAAATCTAAACAAATTTATCTGATGGCAATCTTCATACTTGCCAATATTGTTGAACAAGAACAAAACATTACACAAATGTGAGGAAGAAAATCAATAGATAAGTGGTATTTGCAGTGTTCCTTTATTAAAAACTTTATAGATTATTCGTTTTTGGGAAAGCAAATGAAGTACCAAGCAACGGCAGAAAACCATTGCCTGCTGTTGCCCGCGCTACCTCCTTGAGGCTTTTAAGAAATCAAACGGCAATAGCAAAGAAAGGTTCCACTTGATGGGATGCAAGTTCCGCATGGAACGCTCCTGCTGTAGGGAATCGTGTTTCTATAAATTTTTAAGTAGGTTGTCTCAATTCAAGCGTATCTCCGCCGTACAGTAGCGCTGGCATCGAGACACACGACTTTGAGCAGTAAAATGCGGTTAATTTAAATGGACGTGAGCAAACCTCTAGCGTGTTATTTTGGGATGACCGAGACGGGAAACGAGCAGCATGAGAGGGCAGAGGGAAAGAGAAGGAAGGCCTTTATTTGGCAGGTGTGCCAGTCGACTATCGTCTTTCCGCGATATTTCTAACGACAGGAGTAGATACGCGGTCATTTCTTTTCTCAACGAGCTATCTACTACAAAGATTGAAGATGACTTTCTCCTTCACGTCTTGGTTTTTAGAATATTTTTTTTGTTTTACTGGCAGCACCCGCTGACTTAACTGTGTAAAAAAATGATCATTCAGAACGTTGGGCCTAGGGGGGGAGTTGAAGAGTATTTTTTGAAAAAAAATTCTTAGTCAATGGATTACTGCAGCACTATAAGACCTTACCTGGTTGTATGTTATGCTCTTCATTGTTTTTTTTAATATATAAAACTCCACATTCTTTCAAAATTGCTATGCCTATACCTTCGAGAAGAATGAATGCATAACTACTCCACAAAAATGAGAATAGATGCTTTCGTTTGAAAATTATACTACAACTTGTGCGTCTGATAATAAATAGCCAACATTCCCGTGCAGATGCTCCTTTTTACTGGGGCTTTGGAATATTTCAAATATATTTATTTTTTGCTGCATTATCAATAGGGTAACGCACGTAACGTTAGCGTAATGTCTACTTGCTTGCATGTGAAGCAAAAGAAAGTTTGTAACGTGACGTTTAAGTTACGGGTGGGAGCCTGTTTTGTAGAACGCTGATCTAACATTTGCCTATAACGACAACGCAAAACACACACAAGCCAAGGAAACTCTTAGAAATACTTTTTGTATTTTCGCAAGTTGCTATTGAAATTGAGCCTATTCAGAAAAGTACATTTATTGCATCTCTTCTTTCAGTTGCAGGCGGTACCCTGCTAAAGCTTTTTTCTTTTTGTAAGCCCAAAGAAAGCAATATGTAGGAAACTAGCCCCGTCAGCACAAAAGGGTAGCGTCCAAACTACACAAAAGGTATTCTGTCGAGGTTCTATGAACTCATGAATCAAAACAAGATGACAACTGTCCCGACCACCTGCAGTGTAATCTTCATAAACCATTCAACTATGAGAAGAGAGGCAAAGCATAAAGGTACAAATTTAGCACAAATATTGCAACGTGGCTAAAAGAAAATTTAGGTTTTTGTATTTTATACGAAACTGCAACAAAGAATTCAGGTTACGATGCCGCAGCATATAAAATGCGTCATTATGATATTCAGTGTTATCAATAACACAAAAGCGGGAGGCGGAAATGGACATTCAGTTAAAAATATTACTGCTCCTAGTGCTGGGACAGTCTGGGAACGCGTGAGTGAATATTTTTTGATATACATGTTTTGGAGCTCACCTAATCATTTATTCGTAATGACGAAGACTGCGAAAAAATTGGCAAGACTTTGTTTTTTGTCACAGACGTTGCTAGGGCCAAATGAGTATACACTAGTATTTCCCACAATTGTCGAGGCCGTAATTGCAACATCCAATATTCAACTGGCCAGAATTTTCTGTTTAGCCCGGAAAGCGCTGCTGTGTGGTAAGGAACTTTTGGAGTGGTTCTATGTAAAAGGTAATAACTAAGGGTTCCTGGTTCCGTTTCTACGAGCTTGATTGTATTATTTGCCGTCAATTTGGAAGTTCAATGCAAGCCAAAATCCTCGAGGCGGCGGCATTTTGTGTATTTCCTAGTTGCCTATGCGCTACATGGGTCAACGCAGATTAACAGTGCATCACGGCTGAGTCGCCAAATGAGTTGTTGTCTCTTTGTACATAACGCCACGACACGTTTTGGAGCCAGGACGGGATTTTTCGGACATCCGTGTTTTAAACCCAAAGGGGGTATGGGAACACCACAACAAACAAAAAAACGGGGAAAGTTGTTCAACCTACCAAAGAGATATAAGAAGAAGCCACACCAGACTTTATATCTCTTAAGAAAAGAACACTAGCTCCACCGACTTATATTCATAAGTTGAGTAAGCCTGTCGAGCTACACTACCATCATTCCATTACGAACAAGATGCAATGTTTATATAAAAGTTTTGATTTCTACATTTCTTGCGATGCTGATTATAGGTGCTGTCCGAACAAAACACCGAAGAAAACAAATATATGAATACTAAAACAAGAAAAATTCTTGAACATAAATAAAACATCAGTGTATATTCTTATATTTATTCAAACCAGTGATTATTGCTAATTACTTTTCTGGGAGCCAAAAAAAGCTTATTCTCTTTTTAAATAGTATATTACAAAATTTGTTACTTAGCACATTGGGCATTATATTGTAGGCGTAACCCTCAAAAGAGCGAAGCTGCTAGACAGTACCCCGTTCTCCAAGATTGAGTTTCACACCAAACTTTTGCTTGTAGCTCAATAAAGACTGCGAGAAGACTGTGTAATCAGCCTAAGTTTTACGGCCTCGCTATGCAAAATAAAGCACAGTGCCAACATAAACTCCAACCACAACACGAAATCTGTGACGAACTCGCGGGCTACGTTCTTCGCCATCGTCTTCAGCCTACTTATGTCCACTGCAGGACGAAGGCCTCTCCCATTGACATCCAACTGCTCGTGTCCTGCCCGTCTCGAGTGCACAATTTACCCCGAAAATCCCTAATTTCATGACTTCATCAAGTTAATGGTCTTCCCCTTCTTCTAGACGCATCTCTCAGCACCTATTCTTTTACCCTAATTGTACACCGGTTGTCGGTTAGTCTCTCTTCATGGCCAACCCTACTCCATTTGTGTTTCGTTATTTGAACTATGATATGTTCTACTCTTTGAACTATGATATGTTCTACTATTTTCGCAAGTTGCTATTGAAATTGAGCCTATTCAGAAAAGTACATTTATTGCATCTCTTCTTTCAGTTGCAGGCGGTACCCTGCTAAAGCTTTTTTCTTTTTGTAAGCACAAAGAAACCAATATGTAGGAAACTAGCCCCGTCAGCACAAAAGGGTAGCGTCCAAACTACACAAAAGGTATTCTGTCGAGGTTCTATGAACTCATGAATCAAAACAAGATGACAACTGTCCCGACCACCTGCAGTGTAATCTTCATAAACCATTCAACTATGAGAAGAGAGGCAAAGCATAAAGGTACAAATTTAGCACAAATATTGCAACGTGGCTAAAAGAAAATTTAGGTTTTTGTATTTTATACGAAACTCTGCAACAAAGAATTCAGGTTACGATGCCGCAGCATATAAAATGCGTCATTATGATATTCAGTGTTATCAATAACACAAAAGCGGGAGGCGGAAATGGACATTCAGTTAAAAATATTACTGCTCCTAGTGCTGGGACAGTCTGGGAACGCGTGAGTGAATATTTTTTGATATACATGTTTTGGAGCTCACCTAATCATTTATTCGTAATGACGAAGACTGCGAAAAAATTGGCAAGACTTTGTTTTTTGTCACAGACGTTGCTAGGGCCAAATGAGTATACACTAGTATTTCCCACAATTGTCGAGGCCGTAATTGCAACATCCAATATTCAACTGGCCAGAATTTTTTGTTTAGCCCGGAAAGCGCTGCTGTGTGGTAAGGAACTTTTGGAGTGGTTCTATGTAAAAGGTAATAACTAAGGGTTCCTGGTTCCATTTCTACGAGCTTGATTGTATTATTTGCCGTCAATTTGGAAGTTCAATGCAAGCCAAAATCCTCGAGGCGGCGGCATTTTGTGTATTTCCTATTTGCCTATGCGCTACATGGGTCAACGCAGATTAACAGTGCATCACGGCTGAGTCGCCAAATGAGTTGTTGTCTCTTTGTACATAACGCCACGACACGTTTTGGAGCCAGGACGGGATTTTTCGGACATCCGTGTTTTAAACCCAAAGGGGGTATGGGAACACCACAACAAACAAAAAAACGGGGAAAGTTGTTCAACCTACCAAAGAGATATAAGAAGAAGCCACACCAGACTTTATATCTCTTAAGAAAAGAACACTAGCTCCACCGACTTATATTCATAAGTTGAGTAAGCCTGTCGAGCTACACTACCATCATTCCATTACGAACAAGATGCAATGTTTATATAAAAGTTTTGATTTCTACATTTCTTGCGATGCTGATTATAGGTGCTGTCCGAAAAAAACACCGAAGAAAACAAATATATGAATACTAAAACAAGAAAAATTCTTGAACATAAATAAAACATCAGTGTATACCCTTATATTTATTCAAACCAGTGATTATTGCTAATTACGTTTCTGGGAGCCAAAAAAAGCTTATTCTCTTTTTAACTAGTATATTACAAAATTTGTTACTTAGCACATTGGGCATTATATTGTAGGCGTAACCCTTAAAAGAGCGAAGCTGCTAGACAGTACCCCGTTCTCCAAGATTGAGTTTCACACCAAACTTTTGCTTGTAGCTCAATAAAGACTGCGAGAAGACTGTGTAATCAGCCTAAGTTTTACGGCCTCGCTATGCAAAATAAAGCACAGTGCCAACCTAAACTCCAACCACAACACGAAATCTGTGACGAACTCGCGGGCTACGTTCTTCGCCATCGTCTTCAGCCTACTTATGTCCACTGCAGGACGAAGGCCTCTCCCATTGACATCCAACTGCTCGTGTCCTGCCCGTCTCGAGTGCACAATTTACCCCGAAAATCCCTAATTTCATGACTCCATCAAGTTAATGGTCTTCCCCTTCTTCTACACGCATCTCTCAGCACCTATTCTTTTACCCTAATTGTACACCGGTTGTCGGTTAGTCTCTCTTCATGGCCAACCCTACTCCATTTGTGTTTCGTTATTTGAACTATGATATGTTCTACTCTTTTTTGTGCTCAGATCCAGGTAGGTCATTTCTTGTCCCTGAGTGTAATACCAAAAACTATTAATTTCATCGCCTTGTGATCCGACCTAAGTTTCTGTTCAAGTTGTTTAGTAAGGCAGCAAGTTTCATCTCCATATGTCATCACCGGCAGTAAGCACTGGTTGTACAATTCTTATTTGAGGGACAGAGGTAGCTTGCTTTTCACTATTTGGAGTCTTTGCCGAGTGCACCCCGCCATGCCAATTGTGCGCCGTATGTCGCCCTGGACGTAGCGGTCAGCACTAACCATGTGTCCCAGGTAGTTGTACAGTTTTACTTGTTCTAGCGCTTCGTTTCCTCAGCCGAAGCTAACGTTTTTGGCTTGCTTATTCCTCAATACATTTGATTTATTCATATTTATTTTTGGATCCACAACAGTTCTTTCTGATTTTAGTTTCTGAAGCATTGTTTGCAAGTGTTCTTCAGTCTCACTCAGGAAAAATATTTCGCCCGAAAACCTTAGATCGCTCCAGTAATCCCTGTTTATCCTTAATCCCAAGTTTTCCCATTAAAGCTTTCTAAACGCCCCTTTCAGACATGCCGTGAATAGTTTCGGCTATACGGTATCTCCCCGTGGAACTCCCTTTCGGATAGGGAATTTATCGCTTTGCTTGTGGAGGGTTATCCGGCCCGTGTCCTTGTACGAGTCATATGTAGGCGTCCTCTATTTCCTGGTCTTTTTGTGTTCCTAGCACGGCTGTGGTGTGTCCAGAATCAAATGCTTTCTCATATTCTCTAAGTGCCCTGTAAACCCTTTTAGTGTATTCTGTGTGTTTCTCTATCACTTGTGTGATAACATAGATATTATTTATGGTCTAGTATCCATCCGTAAATACAGCCTGATCCCTGGGTTGTTTGAAATCTAGACTTTCGTTACGGCGGCTCACTATAACTTTGCTATAAAGCTTGTACGCAATCCAGAGTAGGCTAACGGGTCTCTGGTTCTTGGAGTCCTGAAAATATCCCTCCCTATGAAATATAATAATGACGACGTTTTTCCAGGTTATGCGCACTTTCTGAGTTTTTAAGCACCGTGAAAATAGTACAGGAAATGTTTTAGTAAAATATCTCTTCCCTTCTTCAAAGGCTCCGCGGGTATGCCATCGCAAGAAGCAGGTCCCCCTTTTTGTGCATTTGAAAGCCTTTTCTACTTCCGCTTCAGTTACTAGTGGGACATCGCAAGCTGAGTTTGTGCTCTCACTAGTTTCCCTCGGTCTAACGTTGCTGGCATACAGGAAGGAGTAGAATCATTCTGCTACCTGTATTTTATGCGTTATGGTAACCTACTCGTCTCTGAGTGCGTACACCCTATCTTTGCTAGTGGCTAGCTTTCTCTTACTTGCTTTCAAGCATATGCAGCGTTTTCTCGATCACTGCCGTGTTTTATGCATGAATGTCGCGTATTTTACTTATGTTAATCAGTTTCGACTCTTCGGCTAATTCAGTCTTATCTACCGTACTTGACGCTTTCATATTGTTTCGTTTTGCAATTATTTCCTTCATTTTCTTAGTTCCTACATTTCCTTCATAGTTCCTTAGATCCTTCATTATTTTCTTCATTTTATCGCTGATCACACGACCGCTTCTCAGGAAGTGGTGGCGTAATTAGCCAACGCACGGCGGCGTTCCCTATTCTGTGGTCATCTGACACGGCTTCGCTTCCGCTGAGCATGTTGTTGCAAATTGATTTTGAACTCACCGCAAAATCTCATGTGTTTCGGGTGAGCCACGAAACGGGGGAGCAGCTCCTGGCGAAACTGTTAGGGGGAGGGAGTAAGACGTACTGAGCCGTGGTGACACGCTAGGGAAATGACGCCTTAGCAGTGCGTGCCGCCCTCCCCCTCACAATTACGACTGATGCTACTCATACGTTCCTTTTTTTCGGCCCATGGGGCCTCGTTCGCTCACTTGGTTACGCGACCGCCGCCTCCGCGAAACACGTGCACCAGGCACCAAAGTTATGGGCACTAAAATACGTTCTTTTGCGGAAGAAAACTTCACAGCTTGTAATACTGCTTCTTAGAGCAATGCCACTGGCGTTCGCCCATTTAGTGTTTTTAAAAACAGCGGGAAACGCCACGTGGCTGTGGGTTTTTGCGGTTCTAGACTGCATCCAATTATTTAAGGGTTAACAATGCCCGTCATTTCTTGTCGTCACAAGTGTACTGTGGTTGTACTTTCAATTATGCTATCGGTGCGAGCAAGCGTACAAAACAACATGCTTTCATATTTGAAGGTATAAGCACTTTGGATAACTTATTCTGTACTATGATACAAAAAGGATCGCGCAAACTATTTCAGCCAGCAAAATCTTCTTCGGCGACAGCACAAGTGTTAAATTGGAACCTGTAGGGAATTACATTAGTTTGGGCCCAAGTGTTTTCAACAAGCTGTATAAGCCCAGTGCATCTCCAACTTGTTAAGGTTATCAAACGCAGTTGGCTGTACAGTTGAGTATTACGCGGACAAAAAGGTAAAAACATGATAAAAGCTCCGTAATCTTCTTTCCGACGCAGCGTCCGACTGCGCTACCATACGAAAGCGCATCCTTTCTTGTTAGATACGCCTACTCTTCGGAGCACTCACCCCTCGGTGGGACACGTCCATTGCGTTTTGTGCCTACAGGATTGTCTTTGTTGTTTTAGCGCTTTCGTTTTTTTGCGATCTCCTTTCAACAGGCCAAAACCAGGACTGTAGAGAACAATACTCTTTATACAATCCCATTCTTTGATCCATTCACAACACTTCTGGTGTTGATTAACTCCTTCACGCTGCAGAGTGTAAGCCTCAGCCATTCTCTGAGTGAATATAAATTTGTCCTTCTCTGGGACATGTGCCTGCTTTTCAGATGATTAACCTAAACGTTGGGAGTAACGCCTTGTTTGTGTTTCTACTTCCTTGCCCTGGTTGTGATATCATTTCTGTTATTTCGGGAGTTCTTATTTTACCAGGGTATTGCATCATGGGGAAGTGCATTAAGGCAAGATTGTTGACTTTATTCAAGACCTCCCGGGGGATGGAGGTGGAGGCAAAAGTAATTGCGTCAGATTGGTCGGTGATTTCATGCCAAAGCACACGTCAAGTGAAGCTGCTCCGCAGACGAAATACGCTCATAAAAAGCGTGACAAAAAAGGCACTTGGAAAACTTACTATGCCTTTGGTGAATACGAATGCCAGTGGCAATGGCAGAGGCAAACATTTGCAACGCGTTTACAACATTTGTAGCAGTAATTCGTTTGTGTCAGGCAGTGTTGCTGGCGTGATTGAAAAAGCCCAGGGGGATTCAGGGGACCCGTAGGGAACTGCGTCATGGGGGCCTCCGACAGCATACCGCAGATTACGTCATGTAGCCCTTGTCTGAAGACGAGCCTTATTGTTTAAAAGCGTGATAGGAATACCCCTCTAAAAACTGGCGGAGAATTGCGGAAAAACGTACAGTAGGTGCAAGATTCAGATTCGAAATCCTTTATTTTTCACACCTTTGGGATACACCCTCGCACATGTAGTGTTAGCGGGTTCTATTTGTATCACATGGTTTTGCTGACGTGATTCAGAGGTCCACGTAATTTTGGTCTAGCCAAAGGGGATAGTGTCAGAGTGGCACCCCACAACTTGCCTCGCCGCACGCAATGTCAAGCTAGTTAGGGGATGCTGGGCGTTCTGAAAAATTACGAGGAAGCCACTCGTGCTACTGACAGCAAATTCGAGGAAAACGTACTTTAGGGGCAAGAGTAAGAGAGGAAAACATTTGTGTGCCACATCGTAGGGTTATTCGCGGCCGTCTGAGGTACTCAGGCTGGAGTGTTCTTTTTATATCAGATGGTTATGCGGACGTTGTTGAACCCGGGGGTTGCTTAGCGGGCCTAAGCCAACAGCGCACCAATAGTTCCCCGTACACACAGGGCCAGAAGCTATGTTGAGCTAGTTCAGGGATGAGCGGCATTGCAAAGAAAAGCGCGCGTTGAAAGCCACTAGCGAAACGGCCTGCTCGTGCGGTGACAACGCAATTTACATGCGAGAACAAGCTGATAACATTTGTGATCTGGACTGCAGTGTTATTCACATGCCACGGAAGTATATAATTGGTGAGTTCTCTATATATCAGGTAGCTTGGTGAAGTGATAGCGTAAAGGTAAGTTAGACAGAGCGAAATATAATCGCTGATCTCCAACCGTGAAACCCATCTATAGAACTAACCTCACAGTACGATAATATGAACTGTATATTCAACCAGCACAAAAACGATGAGGCAGAAAAGACAGTTTGATCAGAAGGAATCAGTACATTGCACGAGATGGTGTAGAAACGTTTGGAACACATTCGATGTTTCCCAGAAGAGAAATAGGCGTTAGCAATGATCAAAATGTCTTTCAGAAAAAGAGCCGTCCAGACAGCTACAGCGAGAATATTCTACCAGCTTGGAATGTTATCGCAATTCACCGTCATCCATTGAGCAATTTTTGACCACACAAACATCCAGTGGAACTTCTTTTCTGCATAATGCGAGTGGAACTTCTTTTCTAAGTAGCATCATGAACCAACTAGTCGTCTCATTTCACTTGTTCAGACAGCTCCCGTCTAACCGCGTCCGAACGAATAGTTTGAGCGCGGAAAATGTCATGCAGCTTCTGGGAAAAGCTAGCCGAGTAAGCAATGCGTCTTCATGGCAGAGAAACCATATTTTTGCCACGTCTGCTAAATATAACGCGACGTTCTGCAGCTTGCATACCTTAGCAAATCGGTATGATGCACGGCCCGGAGCGTAGTTGTCGAGACAGTAATCGGCGTCCTCGCCATGGTACCCTGCCAAAAAGCAACCAGTCTTGAAAAAGAGGCAGACATCTGGATCAGAGCAAAATTGCTCCCCCCATTCTTTTCCTTTCTCACAAAATCCGTCCCGAGGCCCGAGTTCCCGTTCCCAACAACCCACCCCATCCGGCTTTTTCCTAGGGGGGACACGGGGGTCTCCCCGGGCCCGTCCCCCTGGCGGTGGGTCGCAAGATAGCTTTCCCTGTTAATTTCTCTCCATCTTCGGCTAGATGAAATTCTCTTTGCCGGTTGGCCTGTTTTTGTACTGTTGCAATTGGGTTTAACTGGTTATAATACGGTGGTACCGGGGAGCTATGAAAGCTCCATTTACTCGATGTAGCTGCGCATGGTGATACCAAACGCCACTGGCCCACTATAGGCAGCGACAGTGGGGTTACTCCCGGATTCACGCTGAATGGCTTGTGAGTGCAAACGGCAATGAGAGCAGATCTCCAGGGGTGCTATCGAAATGACTAGATAACGCGATAGAGCGAGAGTTGCGCCACTGGAGAAGCCTTGGAAAACTACAAGAGCAGGATGTTTATTCAAAAACGTTCAAGTGTCCCAGAATCCCGAACCACAGTGCGATAACGACAATATGGTCTACAGGAAGATGAGATCAATATAATTAAGGACGACTCAAGGGAGGCGAAGATGAAGCACAAGGTGTTGCTTCATCTCATTCCATCACAGGACAGTGAGACTCCATGCAGAGGCGTCGGCTTTGATGACGGAAACAGTGGAGGCGAGGAAGTAGCGCTTTGGCTAAACTCGCTGGTCATCTTTTCGGGCAGTTTTGGGCTCCGGAGTTCCAGGACTAGATCGTGACTCCGGCTTCTCCACCACGGGAAATGAGGTTTATTGGCAAATATTGCTGTGCAGGCGAAATATAAGGAGGGCACAGTTCGAGCACATTACGAGCACAGTCGACGCTTGGAGAAGAAAGCAATGCGAGGAAACCTCGTCGCTCAGGGCGATGACGGTGCCGCTTCCAGATTCGGCTTCTGCTACCGATTATAATAAGGTAGCGCACATCCCCCGCAAAGGATTGGCGGTGGTCCCGATACTTCTGGTGAACGTTCCCAATCTTCTGTATTACACTATATATGTATATATATATATATATATATATATATATATATATATATATATATTGTGAGCATTCGCGGCGTTACATTAATGGGATACGCAGTGCAAGCGATACCGCCACTATCATGGCCAGTGTGAGCACTGAGGGATACGCTTCCCTATCCCTTGAACTGACGCCCCATCGCCATTACCATCTGTAAATAATCATCAGCATCATCGTCGGTCTCGCGCTTCCCGGTTCGTTCGCTCCGAGGAGGACAATAAACGTCGTCTCCGAGACCTCGTCCCTCACTCTCTCAATATAAATATATATATATATATATATATATATATATATATATATATATATAGTTTAAGTAAAGAGTCGGATACACCGCAAGACCAATAACAAGCAAGGTTTACTTACGTAGCGGCAACGGGACTTGCCTTCATCCGAGTAAAGTTACATGAATTTGCTGTCGCAAACATTTTACCACATTTGTTATATAGGTTTGCAGAAAACTGTGAGAAGGAGCGGAAAATGTTTCTGAAATGGAGAGTATGCATACAGTCGGGCTACGCCCATGTTACAACAACAACAAACCAAACGAAAAAAAAGGGGGGGAGCGAGACAGAGAAAGGGGTCATGCTAACAAAGCAGCGTTCAAGGTTGCACCATGCCGGGTCAACGTATGCCGCGTGGGCTGCAATTTCAGACAATGCGGGAAACTGGACAACCGCAGTTTCAAAAGAAAGGGAAGAGTATACAGTAAGGTATTCAGTGGCTGGGGAGACTGGTTGCGGTGGAAGCGAAGATGGGTGTGTCCCCCACGCTGGGTCAAGAGAATAGATAGGGGGCACAAAAGAGCATTTCACAGAAGCTAGCAATTGAACAGGAAATTGGTAGGGTCACAAAAGGTTAAACATGAATAGATCACAAAGAGTTAAACATTCTTAAGTGATGGTGGGAACGAGGCCTCCCTCCCCAGGACAAATGGCATTGTTGAGCCGCATTAGGCTAATAAAGCTGCTGTATTAGGAGAGTTTCTGAGAATTTTGATGGGAAACTCAAGGTTAGGAATAATGAACATAGTTATAAAAATTATGAAGCTGCCAATTTTAATCGAGGGATAAGCACGTTAGTTTTCCGTAACTTTCATTAATCCAAAGTGTGGCTGACCCAAACTTATAAATGAGATAAAAATCCCGAACCTCGCAATCGTGGTGCGTTTTGAAGGCGGATTCTAAAATCGTTGCTTTAAGATGTTGAAATGCATGCCCGGGACTGTTCACATGTCCTTAAAAAGTTGAAATTGATCAAAACCACCAGTAGCCGGGCAAAAGTTTAGGCCCTTGGTCAAGAAGTTCATCTGAGCTGGGGAGATGGTTATACTTAAAAGGTTCATTACATTCGCGGTAAGGTTTTGTTTTGTGACGGCAGGCGAGGGATAATTATTAGTACAGGGGTTTAACTGAACTGTTTGGGGTGCAGTAGTCCAAGCATTTATTATAGTCGCAGTGACATTATCGGTCGTATTGTCAGAGTGGGGGCAGTTACTAATGCCGGAGGTTGTTAGGTTCTTACGCATGTGGCCAGTGTTAGAAATCTTATGTCGATTGAACTTCGGTCTTTTGTTCGGGATATGGAGGAGGCCGTCTTAGATTCGTAGCTGCTTAAAAGATTCAACTCTCTTTTGCTTAGTTCCTGACTAAGTAGTTCCTCTTTCTTTCGGAGAGAATGAGCAGTAGTTTCGTAGTGATTGAGGATTATTTCAGTTAATTGTAAAGACGCTTTATCGAGTACCTGTTTCCACTTATTCATGTTGGACGGGGAGAGGTCGGTAGTAGCACGTTTTATTCTAATCCTAAGACCCCTGGGAGCGACCGCGGCCGTCAAGTACTGTGCAAGAGCGGAAACGTGCAATATGCGCTTTTCGGTGATTTTGCTTAGCTTTAAGAACTGTCTTGAAACGGGGAAGGAGGCCGCGTTACCTGTTTTTATTTGTTGTAGTCAGTTTCTGCTATGCTGATTCTTTCGAAGGTTGTAAGGGCATGTGGCACGGAGTGCTGGATTTTGGACCCCGGAAGGTCACGCGGACGCGCTGCTGTTGGTTTTCGTGGGCCCGGCGGTCGCTGAAGATGCGGAGGTTGGGCGTGGCATGCTGTTGGTGCGGCGCTGGTCAGGGAGCTTCGTAGTGTCGCCGCGAGCGTTCCCTCGGGGCGTTGTGGCCGCTGCAGGTTTGCTAGTAGGGGTTGGCATCTCGCTGACGCGACGCTCGCCCGTTGACTTCGGGGTTGGGGCGCTGGCGCTCGCCCGGGGCACCATGGTTGCGGTGGATCTGGGGGCGGTGGCGGTGAGCTGCTGGCACGACACTGCTCCGGGGTCCTTACACTGGATAGAATTGGAAGCAGTGGTGGAAAGTCGCTGTCATTTGGCAAGATAGTCGGGGCTGCAACTGGGTCGGCGGTGCATGCAATGTCGCGCCAGCCCAGAGGAAACTCTCCTCGCCAGCCCAGAGGAAACTCGCAGAAACTCTCCTAATACAGCAGCTTTATTAGCCTAATGCGGCTCAACAATGCCATTTGTCCTGGGGAAGAAGGCCTCGTTCCCACCACAAATTAGGAATGTTTAAGTCTTTGTGATCTATTCACGTTTAACCTATTGTGACCCTACCTATTTCCCGTTCAGTTGCCTGCTTCGGTGAAATGCTCTTTTGTGCCCCGTATCTATTCTCTTCATCCGCGGGGGCCACACCCATCTTCGCTTCAGCCCCAACCAGTCTCCCCAGCCACTGAATACCTTACTGTATACTCTTCCCTTTCTTTTGAAACCGCGGTTGTCCAGTTTGTCGCATTGTCTGAACTTGCAGCCCACGCGGCATACGTTGACCCGTCATGGTGCAACCTTGAACGCTGCTTTGTTAACATGACCCCTTTCTCTCTCTCGCCCCCCCCTCCTTTTTTTTGGTTTTTGGTTGTTGTAACGTGGGCGTAGCCCGACTGTATGCATACTCTCCATTTCCGAAACATTTTCCGCTCCTTCTCACAGTTTTCTGCAAACCTATATAAGAAATGTGTTCCAAATGTTTGCGACACCAAAATCATGTAACTTTACTCTGATAAAGGCAAGTCCCGTTGCCGCTACGTAAGTAAACCTCGTGCGTTATTGGTCTTGCTGTGTATCCGACTCTTTACTTATACTCTTTCTGCGCGCTTTTGTGAGTTTATCTATCTCTCTCTATATATATATATATTGATATATATATATATATATATGTATATATATATATATATATATATATATATATATATATATATAAATATATATATGAACCTGTACACTTTGGTTAGCTAGCCAGTTCCGTTGCCAGTACGTGAGATGTTATTTCTTTCCGTCATCACTTCATATGAGACCACGAAACCAAATATGTCGCGTGCACCGCAACGCATCTCACAACGGGAAAGCCAGTCAAGTGGCCCCGCCTCGCCTTAACACGCTTAAACAGAAAAAAAAACATTCTTTCAGGGATTGTCACCGTAAAACTGCTACCTATTTATTCGGAATTACCGAATCAATTAACTGAGGTGTGATTAAACACAAATTCCCACGCCAGACCGCTGCTACTAGCGCTCGAGCACGCACTCCATAGTAGCCGCCGCTCGCCGCAACAGTGCGTAAAAGCGCCCCTAGCGGCCGGGCGCGAAACGAGTCACGGCGCAGGCGCTTCCATCGAGCGCCGCTGGCTGGGCAGGTCCGAAGTAAAGTTGGTCGTGATCCGAACCCACGACCTCCAGAATACCGGTCTGGTGCGATAACCACTACGCTACCGGCGGGGCTGTTTCCCCAGCACTTTCTCGAGTATTTATGTTAAGGTAATTTTGTTTCCTGCACTTGGGGGTGGTGGACAGCGCCACTCGGACTACTCGGACGACAGCGCCACCCGGACTTGAACACGACCGTAAAGTCCAACTGCTGTAAACGTAAGACCCAACGGCCTAGGCGCACAGATAAATGTTTCATAGTTGAGAGCCAACAGAGGGCATGATGATCTGTGACGATGGTGAAATGACGGCCGTATAAGTATGGGCGAAACTTCTGAATGGACCAGACAACAGCTAGGCATTCTTGTTCAGTGATAGTGTAGTTTTGCTCAGCGGGTGTCAGGGAGCGACTAGCATATGCTACCACCCTTTCCCAGGACTGAGTGTCACGCTGAAGAAGAACGGAGCCAATGCCGCACCCGCTGGCATCAGTATGCAGGATTGTAGGCGCTGTATCGTCAAAATGACACAGGACGGGATCATCTGTAAGGGCGTCCTTAAAGGAGCCGTGAAGAGAAAATAAAACTTTGTTTAATTTGAAAGAACTAGGATTCAGTATCTCACTCAGCTCTATTAAAGCCACAAAAGATGTTTTTTAACAAAAAAAAAGCAAGAAGTATTTAAAAACTTTCAAATTTTGCGCCACAGTGACGTGTTATGAGCAAGAATGACGTCATACGGGCCAACAATAAAACATAATTTTCAGTGCGTTAGCTGCACGTTAGCATTCACGTGATGCGGTCAAATGGAACTAGAGGCCGCATTACAGACGTCCAGTCATGTGTCGTCGCGACAAGTCAGTTAGGCGGCCGCCAATCGCACAAACAAGGTTCCGTGACGTCACAGAAATGTTGCGGGAAATTGGCTAGGGGGTCGCCACGGCTTCACACGTTTTCTTTAATATCTCCGTTATTTGTTCGAAGATTGCGATGATATTGGTATCATTGTTATTGGGACTAAGCAGTCTTTCTAATAAACCTAACTTGTATTTTGTCTTCATGGCTCCTTTAAGGGCTTGAAAAGCTTTCTGGCAATCGTCTGACCAGAGGAAGGGCACGTTGGCACGTAACAGCTGGTTCAAAGGGGAAGCGAGGGTCGCAAAGTTGCGAATAAAACGGCGAAAGTATAACGCCAGGCCAAGGAAGCTCCGCAGATCTTTTAGTTGGAGGGGCCGAGGAAAGTTTACAACCGCGGCTGTCTTTTAGGGTCCGGACGTATTCCCTCTTTGGAAGCGACATGCCCCAAAACTTTAATGCTCTTGCTTGCAAAACGGCCCTTCTTCGTATTCACTTGCAGTCTGGCGTTCGACAGGCAGGTCAAGACTTCGTCAAGGCGCTGCAGATGCTGCGAAAATGTGGTCGAAAATATCACAACTTCGCCCAAATAACACAGACACGCCTGCCAGTTGAGGCCACGAAGGACCGTGTCCATGAGTCGTTCGAAGGCAGCCGGAGCGTTGCACAGGCCAAACGGCATGACGGTAAATTCATACAAGCCGTCTGGGCTGGCAAATGCCGTCTTCTCCTTGTCGGCTTCGTGCATGGGTATCTGCCAGTACCCGGAGCGAATGTCGAGGCTTGAGAAGTATTCGGCCCCTTGCAAGCAGTCTAAGGCGTCGTCTATGCGGGGCATAGGATAGACGTCCTTTCGAGTGATTTTATTGAGCGCCCGGTAATCTACGCAGAACCGTGCAGATCCATCATTTTTCTCAACCAAAACAACGGGAGAAGACCATGAGCTTGTGGATGGCTGAATAACTTTCCGTTTGAACATATCGGCAACATTATCTTGAATTATCTTGCGCTCAGACGAGGAGACGCGGTATGGTCTGCGTCGAATCATGGCTGACCCGTCCGTTTCAATTCGGTGCTCTGTTGCAGTAGTCTGTGTGAGACCAGATGAATGAACGTCAAATGAATCGCGGTGCTTGGCCAAAACATCGAGTAGTAGCTTGGCCTGAGTAGGTGTAAGGTCGGGACTGAGCGTGGCAGTAAGAGCTGACATATCCGCTGGCACAGCCACCAGTGTGTAATTGAAGGGGACGTGCCACTGGATACCACTGAAGCAGGACTACTATCAGCCCCCGAAGCTCTGGTAGCTCCTTCAGACAACAGAATGGGTGCATTTGCGGTGTGGAAAGCAGCTAGGACTGCAGCCCCACTCACAAACCGAAGGAGGCATGGTGCGATGGCAATTCCTTGTGGTAGAAATTGATTGGACGGTACCGCCAAAACATCACCGTCGGCAAATGCGTCCGACGAAACGGATAGAATGCCTTCACAACCTGCTTCCAAGATTACGAGAAGACTGCGCGGTTTGCACACGGACACAAGGAGGAGTACTTGACACACACGAGCGCTGAACCGATACGTTGGTTCAGCGCTCGTGTGTGTCAAGTCTGCGCGGTTTACACACGGACACAAGGAGGAGTACTTGACACACACGAGCGCCTAACCAATACGTTGGTTCAGCGCTCGTGTGTGTCAAGTACTCCTCCTTGTGTCCGTGTGTAAACCGCGCAGTATTCTCGTAATCATGTTAAACCAACACGCCCAGATAGCCACGTTACTGCTTCCAAAACGTGATCGGAATTCAACTTCAGGGTTCTGGTATGGCACGTCTGGACAACTGAGATATTGTGTGTCAGCAATACGGATGGCCGGACGACGACAGGAGATAACGGCAGCGGCAGAGGCAAGAAAGTCCCATCCGAGAATGAGGTCATGGGCACACGGGAAAATAACTGCAAACTGAATAGAATGGCGAATTCCTCCTATCGAGACACGCATGGTACAATAAGCAGTGGGCTAGATGTCATTGTCATTCGCACCACGTAAACAAGGATCGGAATAAGGAGTTTTGACTTTCCTGAGACGCGAACACAGATTAGCACAAATCACGGAAATTGTAGCCCCAGTGTCAACTAATGCTTCCTCTTGAATACCTTCGACAACAACAGACAGCATATTAGCCGGTAGTTCAGGAGGAATTGTGGTCGGTCCAAGTGATGCAGTTTTCCCTCCGAAAACTGCAGCACCTAGTTTTCCTGTTGTCGGTTGGGGGCATTGGTACAGGTCGAAGTGGTGACTAGGCCCGACGGAATGGTGAAGGGGAACGACGTCGAACGGGGCGAGAATCGCGGGGATAGTCCCTGGCGTCAGGAGAGGGAGACGAGCGGGCTGAAGAGGGCGAGTACCCACGCTGACGGGGGGCGTAGCTGCAGCGATTGTCTCGTTCGAAGGGGGCATAGCCTCGTCGCTCATCTAGCTGGCGTCTGCGGCAAAACCGGGAAATGTGTCCTCTGATGCCGCATTAGAAGCACACAGGCCGGTCGCCTGGAGCACGCATTGGTCGCCACGTTGGCGAGTAAGGTGCCGGCATCGATGGCGCAAAGAGGGCGGTCAAGTGGGCGGACGCAGTCGGGTGCACAATGTTCTCCACGGGAATGGGTGGTCGGGACGAAGCTTCTGAGTAAGTGGGAATGTGTAGTAGACCAGTCTAACATGTTTGGGGAATGTTGGTCATACACGCCAGCTCTTCCTTGATCACGTCTCGCAGTCCATGTGCGCAGCCAGATGCATTCTCGGGGCAGGGAGCGTCACGCCGCTGCAGCTCTTCGCGTATGATAGCGCGTATCAAAGCACGGAGCTCCACATTCCCATAGGAGCTGGTAGGCCAGGAATCCTGCTGGAGGCGAATAGCTTGCAGATTGTCAAGGCGCTGGCATATCGCTCGCACTTCTGCAATGGTGGTGGGATTTTGTTTCGCCAGGGCATTGAAAGCGAAAGAGGAGATTCCTTTCATGATGCGTCGTACCTTATTCGCCTCTGGCATGTCTTTGTCAACTCGACGACACAGTCCAACGACGTCTTCTATGTACCAAGCGTAGGTTTCCTCTGGGTGCTGTATGCGGGCGTCCAGTTTCTTTTTGGCTCCAGCCGTGCTAGCAGAGGACGTGCCGAAACTCGGACGCAGTTGCTCAGTGAAGTCACTCCAATGAGAGAATCCTCCCGCATTTTTGTGGTACCAGGTCTCCGCCACTTTCTTCAAGGAAAAACCAACGTTCTGTAGCTTGAACGTGTCGTCCCAGCGGTTGAAGGAGCTTACCCTGTTGTACTGATCGAGCCATTCGTCCACGTCTTCACCATGGAGGCCATAGAAAAACGGAGGATCGCGCTGGTGAGTGGTGATAGTACTGGCGGGCTGGACAGGAGCTGCTGCGCTGCTAGCACTACGGCTGCTCTCGTGCTGCATGGTGCTGGTTGCTAGCGCCAAACGCCCACCCGATCGTAGCTCCAGCGGTGCGACCAAGAGAGGTAGACGTCGGCATCAAGCGCACACTCCACCACTTGAGAGAGTGAGGGACCAGGTCTCGGAGACGACGTTTATTGTCCTCCTCGTAGCGAACGTACCGGAAGCGCTAGACCGACGATGATGCTGATGATTATTTAGAGATGGTAATGGCGATGGGGGTCAGTTCAAGAGACTGGTAAGCGTATCCCTCAGTGCTCACACTGGCCATCATAGTGGCGGTATCGCTTGCACTGCGTATCCCAATAATATAACGCCGCGAATGCTCATAATACATATATATATATATATATATATATATATATATATATATATATATATATTTATATATATATATATATATATATATATATATATATATATATATATATATATATATATATATATATATATATATATATATATATATATATATATATATATATATATATATATATATATATATATATATATATATACAGATTGTCACGACACCTTTTTCACGTGGTACAGTGAAAGCACAACGAATGAAAGTGGTTTGCTCTTGCCCCACACACGTATTTATTTGTTGTATAGCTCATGCCTGCTTCTCTTCACTGTTTGCTTTTTTAGTACACTACAGTTGGCATAGCATTCGTAACCAAACCTTGCAGAAGGCGAAATCTACACGCATAGAATGCAGACGTATTTGGGTGGACGTTTTCGTGTGTTCTGTGTTTCTTTCTATTTGTGTATTTATTTATTCGTACATTCAAGATTCCCCTAAACGCAAGATTACTGCTAATGTATCAATTTCTAGTTAGACCGACCATCAGCACTATAGGTGTTTATTTCTTAATATGTTCACAGGGACTTCTATATAGGAGGTGGAAGCGGAAGAGGATACGTTGTTCCTTTGCAGTAAGTAACTAAGCGTTTTGCAATATCAACAGGATGTACTTGGATTCTTTGACTACCTATACCGAAAAATTGCATGGGCCGTTCTTATTGTCTTTTATTTATTCTTTCGTCTACAAGCTGGTTTTTAACCATAACAGCGCAAATATACATGGCGCAAATTGACACACCTTTTATAGCATTGCCATAGTTCCTCAATGCTCATCTGGTCACAAAACTCCGCCGTAACGCTATAGGAGGAGCTTGCTACGTCGCGGAAGCCACCGTGCGGCGGCGCTAGGAGCGCGATGGAGAAAACGAATGAATCAATGAATAGAATCTTGGTTGAGAGCAACACGGCCAAATGATTGGGCGCCTACGCCATAAAGGGAACCCTCACTCCTCCTAAATCCCCTGTCTGTGGTTGACAAGATGAAACATAGGGTCTTTGCTGGTCAACCGCGCCGTCCAATGTTGCATGGAGTTCATGGACTTGGGAAAATCGTTGTTTGTTGTCGGCAGTCCACCAAGATTTCTGTGCAACACCAGAGAGGTTTCGGGTCAGGTGGGTGAGGTGGCGACTGTCCCGTGAGAGAAACGGTCTCGGTATATAAGCGCGGGCTGCGGCGTGAGCCGCCTCATTCCCCTCAAGGGACTGGTGTCCTGGCTCCCAAACTATAAACTTCAGTAATGCACTATTTTGTTAAAAGAAGATGAATTGTCGTTTTGAAAATGGGATCGTGTAGGTAATTTCTGCAAGCTGCCTGAGAGTCGTTGAGTATGGTGATTGGGTCTTCGGTACTGGTGATAGCGGGGGCTGTAGCGGGTTCATTGGTAGAATAAATCGCTGTAGTATCGAATGTGCAGGTGGTTATTTCTTGTCCCCGTCTATTGACTGGACATGTTAGGTCGGCGGCATGGCGCGGATAAGGGGATGCATCCCAATAACAGGTATATTGGTCGTTTATATATCTGGCGGACGTGGCTCTTGCTCGGGCAATTCTTCCTGCCTTGTACTTCGGATGCATATTTCTTGGTATTGGAGCCACTGGTATTGACACCGGATCTTCAAAGGTATGCTTCTTTTGAACTCGTTATTCTCTTTAGTCGTATATCCTTATCAGTGAAGAGAACCACGCCCCGGCGTTGTTTTCTTCAAGCGCTCCATCTGAGATTTGTGGTCGCTTCCTATAATTTCTCCCGACTTTTATGAACGCGTAATTATAGAAATTTTGATTTCTATGTCGCCGAGTCCGGCCGAGAGCTCTCTCGTAGGCTTGGCGAATAATTATATTGAACCACGCGGTGTGTCGACGAAGCTATTTCTCACGAAATCCGGCAGCGTCGGCAGGTTGTTGTCGCAGTTTCAAGGAGTTTGTCGATCGCAACTTTCAGCTAACAGACTGATAGCCACTCTGAGCTTTCTCCATCGACCCTCGGCCACCGGATTAAAAGTATTGTTCCTACCACGTATTGCGTAATTATGCTCAGCGCCGACGAATGTCCCGCCTTTGTCAACATGGCATGTGGCCAGAGCCCCCGCCCACGTGCCGACGGCGAGAGCCCGTCAAAAGCGTTGAGGATTCAGGCATAATAAAAGGGGCTGTCAAACCCTCTTCACCTATATTCTCCGTCATGGTGACCCTGTAGACCCGTAACGAATATCAACTACACGGTGCACTTTCGACGGCTCGACTTCTCCAGGCTCCACAGCGCGTCTTTTCTCAGGCAAGCTTTTCCAGGCCAGCGATAAACCGAGGAAATCCTTCTGCGGCTCTCCGCCTTTTTTGCCATCGGTCTTCTTAATACTTAGTCAGTGGTTGGCAGTTATTTAAAAGTAACGTTTAGTTGTGTCTGTTATCAATGCGTCTCTTCGCGGTTTCGCGATTACAACAGGGTTACCTCAAGGCTGGACACTCGGGCATCTTCTCTTTTAAATTTTGTTAATGACAGCCACCGTGTAATTATACATTGTTCGCACTGGGAGTGTTCTTCACCCAAGGATCGCGTTCTGCTGCAAAATGACATCGATGCAGTATTTGCATCGTGCGAGCGCAACTATTTCAAGCCTAATCTCTTCAAACCTGTCTTCTTTTTTCGTATTTTCAACGCGTGAACCCTAAGATGCGCTACTGTAGTGGTGTAGTAATGGATGTATGACTACGTTTCAACTCACATGTGAAGTATCCTGACGACCTACGGCCTCCGTACGCTTGGCCTGATTTCCCGGGCCACCAATAAGTTTACCGATCGATCATGCTTCGTCTCACTCTACCACACCCTAATTTTACCGAAGCCCGACTTCTCCAGTGTCGTATAAAATTCTATAAGCCGGTCGTCCTCCTGCCAACTAGAAAGAATTAAGAAGCGCTTCAGTAAAACCGTATTCTTGGCGCTACCCACCAGTGAGTCATTATAGACGCGATAGCCTTCTGAAACTTCTGAATCTTGATGGACAATCTTTTACACGTTCCAGACGTCATCTGGAGTCTATTTTGAATTGTACTCATACGTATTCGGACAGCCCTTGCCTTGCAACCTCGGTTCACCTGCGATTGCCAATCAGACCACTGCGGCCGCTTGGCTGCTCTGATGTTGACAGATCACTGAGCCTGTAACCAGCTAGTCGATGCCAATGTGCCTTTTATTCACCTTTTTATTTTATTCGCCTTTAATCTTATTCACCTAACGACATTTTATACAATGACACGGGTATTTCCAAACGCTTATTGAAAAAAAATTATATCTTGAATGCGTATTCCTGAGACAGGTTGCACCACCACTTATCCCTTTGTTCAGGAGTTTCTGCACATAAAGCACACCCTTGCTTATCCTTGTATGTGTTCTTTGGTGCACACTTTACACACCAGCTCCGGGACCTTGTTTTTCAGAAAACGTTTTGCCTTCCATCTACACATTCACTTCGGCCTATTTTTTTATTTTTTTATTTCCCGTCCTATTTTCGTATTTTGTTTGCCTTATATTCATGTACCCAGTGCATACCCCGAGACGGTGCAGCGCCCTTAGCGAGTCCTTCAAATAAATAAATGAATAAATAAAGAAAGAAATAATAAATAAATAAATAAATAAATAAATAAATAAATAAATAAATGGCGTGCTTCGTCGGGCGATGAAGTAAACAATGGCTATGGAGGCCCGAGTTTCACTTTTGATCTGCGGATGAGGACAAAAGTTTACAATACAAAACTTCCCAATTAACGAAAATACCTATATTTACAAGAAAACAGAGAAGACCCTAACCGCACTTCGCTTAACATATTTAACTTAGAAAAGTCTCCTGGCATACACTCTCTTACGTGGGCCCCCAAAACACCAAACATTTTCGTCATATTTCACAAACACCACGCCTCCAAAGCATGTCTAACACAACGTGAGGAAGAACTACTAACCCACTCTAGGCTCTGATTGGTCGCAGCAACATTCACGGAATGTTTGTGCACAAAAAGCCACGTTATCTACGTTTTACCTCATAAACATCAAGACACTAGTACAACACAGATTAAAATAACCCCAACCGAAAGAAACTCCAAACGCTTGCCATCGACAATAGGGCAGCCTCTCAAAAGTATTGTTCCTACCACGCGCCCCAAACTTAGGCCAAAATTCGAGAAAATTTCCGGCTTTGCAAACACGGCGCTCCCTTACTAAAATGAGCAGCAACTTAACAAAAGACCCTTAAGCTATGGGAAACTTACTGCGTACATTGGACTTTACAAATTCTCTCTGGCACTACGATTGACCTCTCAGTTAGCGTAACCTCTCCAACCAGGACCCACCCGCGTCCCGCACGCGCTAATGCGGTAATACCCCCGACAATACAGAAATATAGAGACCCAGTTGTGTGCCAAACCACGTATGACTGATAGCACAATATTTCCTGCGCTCTTAACAACTGCGTCGATCCGGCAGCAGGTTTAGAGGAGAGTTTTCAGAGTGGATGGTGTGGGCTCGGAACTGCGGCGATCCTCGCGGCAGTTATTGACGCTGTATCAAACGCGGCCGGAGTTCAGAGACAAAAGCATTCAGAGACTTTGGGATAACCAAGGTTCAGAAAGGTAACACGTTTACAAAATTATAAATGACAATCTTAAAGATTGTGGGATCGTGTTTTCGGTTATGCTGCAAGTGCCCGATTTGGCAGCATCCACAAATGGCGCGTTAAAAGTGCTGTTTTGGCCATACTTATTTTTTGTCACTACTGAAGCCACATACTCACACATTGGTGCAATCAAGCACTAGCTTTTTGGGCCAGGTTTTTCGGTTTTGCTTGGCAAATTATATCTAAATTGGTAATTTACGATATGTACTAATCCTAAAAAATTACAAAAAGTCTAAACGGTTTCACTCTCTACTTAGGTGCCTTAAAATCTGAATCTTTATGGCCTAAATTTTATTATCGTAGAAGACATTGGTGCTGCACAATCCCGTTTCCAACTATTTATGTTTTTCTTTCACTTACCTATCGGGTGATTTGCTTCCGCGTGCATAATATATACACTTCGCCCCACAGTTTTCAAAGGATTATTGTTATGATCAACGGCTGCATTGCATCTCTTATAATCATGCGCCCCGACGTTCACATCCCAGCAATGTGACCGTATGGCCAAATACACTACGCTAACAACCAATGCAATCTACCACAACTCTGAAGGTCACGACTCCATTCTTTTACATTACAGCATAGTTTCGCTTGCACGTTTTAGGGGTCCCATTTTTGGTAGCACCACAGAAGAGGAACGACACCAGTTCATCGCTGAATAGGGCAGCAAATAACTCATACCGTGGTGAATAAACCGAGAGGAAATAAAAATCCGCAGCAATTTGTCTGCCTTCTTTGTACTCTTCTAAACCCACCTTCTTAATGTGTCCGAAAATTTTCCTTTTCTATTTGAAAACTGCTTGCATTCAGACTTCAAAAGCGTGTAGGGAAATAGACAGAGACACAATGGAAAACAGTGGTGAGCCCTGCATTACTGGAGGATTGGTTCAATTCTTGAGAAATATTAAGTGCAATGCACTTCTTAAGCGACCCTGAACCTGCGTCCACCGGCGATGTCCGCGCATGTGGAGATGGGCGCGCGCAGCCTGGCCGCTGACATGGCACAAACCCACGTGGGGATTGGCCAGGAATCTCCTCGTCTTCCTTGGCAACGGGGGGAGCTGGGCGCGCGCTGCCTGGCCGCTGACATGGCACATACCCACGTGGGGGATTGGCCAAGAATCGGGCGTGAGAAGGGCTAATGCACCTGCTTAAAGGAGTACTGACACGAAATTTCAAAGCTGAGATCCGCTCTAGCAATCAAGTACAACGACAACACAAATAGGTGTCTGTGAATAAATACATCTTTCTTTCTTTGTAGTTGTGTGTGTGTTTGTGATCTCTCTTTCGCAAACATTACCGAACCGCGCAAATTCAACTCGTGCATTCGCACTTTCACATTCTTCCCCTCGGGGAAATGCGGGGAATTTTTTAGTCATTGTATCGCACTCTGGATTCTCAAGGCAGGTTATTTATATATTTATTTATTAAATACTGCGGACCATTGAAGGTCCATGAAGGGTGGGTGGTTACATAGTATCAAAGCAGGAACTACAATGCGAACATGAATACAAAAAACAAAACAACAAACATCACTGGTAACGATACATGGGATCTGTAAGGGAGTTTCATTCGGCTATGGTACGAGGGAAGAAAGAGAATTTATATGCGTCTGTTCTAGCAAAATACGGTGTTAGGGAATGAGGGTGGTTATGGCGCTTTGGTCAAGTCATTAAAGGGGACAGATATAGTGTGACGTCAATTGCCAATTGGTTGTTAACAAGTTGAGAGAGCAAATCCAGGCGGAATGTTTTCCATCTCATCTGAACAGTGGAATATCGTTAGCTGCCATAAGGTCAGAGGGGGGGGAGAATTTAGAGAAAATAAATCTAACGGCTTTCCTTTGAATCCTTTCAAGTTTTTAATGTTAGAAACGGTGAACGGATCCCATACATTACAGGCATATTCAAGTTTAGGGCGTATAAGTGAGAGATAACCAAGTAATTTTACGTTTGAAGGTGTTTTAGAGAGTTTGTGCCTCAGGAAGCAGTTTTCCCAAAGCAGACGAGCAAATGTTGTCGATATGTGAATTCCAGAATAGATTGCCGGTAAATGTTCCACCTAAATACTTATGGTTAGTGACCTGCTTTAAAGGAGAAGACCTTAGCGTGTATGTAAAAGGAATGGGAGTTTTTTTACGAGTTATGCGAAGAAGAACATATTTTTAATTATTAAGCACCATGCCCCCACTCTCTGCACCAGTCACTGATGTTATTAAGGCTTGTTTGAAGCCCATCAGGATCGTTGGTACAACAGATAGTCTTGAACAAAACGCAATCATCCGCGAATAATCGAACGCTAACACCAGGAACCACGAGAGACACAATATCATTGATATATAGTAGAAAAAGCAAGGGTCCTAAAACACTTCCTTGGTGTACATCTGAAGTTACTGGAAGACAGCCCGATTGTGCACCAACAGTCACGTGCTTTATGCGGTTGCTCAAGTAGCTAGAGATCCAGCTGATGTTGATTTCCGATAGGCCCACTGCTCTTAATTTTGAAATTAGTTTGTCATGGGGAACCTTGTTGAATGCTCTGCTAAAATCAAGAAAAATTGAATCAATTTGACCGTTATTATCAACTACCGAAGCGAATTAATGAGTTATCTTCACTAGCTGCGTTACTGTTGAATATCCTTTCCTGAAGCCATGCTGCCAAGGTGTTAATACTGCATGTTCTCTTAAGTAATCTAGTATATGGTTAGCTATAATATACTCAATCAATTTACAACCAGACGATGTCAACGAGATAGGCCGGTAGTTTTGGGGCAGTGATCGGTCGCCTTTCTTAATTTAAATACTGGGACAACTCGGGCTGCGCTCCACTCATCAGGCAGCATACCAGACATAAGTGAAGCACGGAACAAAACAACATGAAACTTTCCCAAGGATTCTGCTTACCGCCTCAAAAATGTATTCGGGATATCATCATGCCCACAACAGGTTTTAGTTTTTAGGCTTAGGAGCATAGAAACGATTCCAGCATAGGAAATGAAGGATACATCAGAGGCGACAAAAACTGAAACATTCGGTAACCACGAACGTGTTGCGTACTGGTTCTCCAACTGCTCCGAGATGAAAAGAGAAGTTGTTGAAGGTATACCTTACAAGGGCCCAGATATCGAAGGATAATGGCTCAGCAGATTTTTTCGCACTTTTAGATTCTGCCACTACTGGTGTAGAAATCTATAAACCATTCAGTGGGAGGTCTGTGCGTCTTCGTCTCAAAATTGTTCAGTGGCACTTCTTCCACATGGACAGATTTTACTGGTAGATTGATGGTTTAAATAATTTTCTACACTTTTATAACAGTGTTGTATGTACCTTTAGTCTTCTCAGACACTTTTGTATCCTGCTGTAAGTAGGCTGTTTTTAACTACCATGGAAGTAATGATGATGATGATGGTTAGAGTTTTTTGGCGCAAGGCCAGCTGGGGCAAAGAGCGCCAAACAAAAGTATCTAAAATAAAATAGTGGCTACTAAAGCCAAAACAACAATAAAATCAATTAACGGCAATGGTGATGGCTGGTGTATAGGGCCAGATTTGATTATGCGTGATAGGAAATGAGGTTTAAAATATTCACATCTGACAAGTACTCAAACACACGTTTAACGGAAAACATGGCATCGTCACCCAGAAACAGAGATGAATGTAGGGGGATATGTTGTCTGTAGAGTTCTCTGAAGTGTTTGTGTCGTGTTGTGTGAAATGCCTTGCATGTTATTAGTATGTGTACTACGGATAGGGCCTCTCCGCACCTACTGCACTGGGGCGTAGGAGATCCCGTCAGCAGATACGAGTGAGTTGCATGCGTGTGCCCTATCCGTAACCTACCCAAATCGACTTCCGTGTGTCTGTTGTGTGAGTCAGATGTGTACCGTCCCAAGTGTGGCTTTATTACATGTAGTTTGTTGTCTGTCTGTTCGTCCCAGTGTGTTTGCCATGTTCTGCGCAGGTGTTGTCTTATGTGTGGCTTGAGGTCTGTGTAGGGTATCGTTGTAATGTCTACAGTGTTCCTGAGTGCAGCAGCAGTGGCCCTCTCGTCTGCCAACTCATTCCCAGCGATCCCTGCGTGTCCTGGGACCCAGCAAAGGACCAGCTCATGGTTTTGTGCATACACGGACATGATAGTGTTGAATACAAGATTAACTATGTGGTTTTTTGGGGGCTTGTGCGATGACAGTGCGCGAACAACGCTCAAAGAATCTGTATTAATGATGGAATTGGGAATTTGAGTTTCAAGAATGTGTCGTACAATCAGTAAAATTCCATACGCTTCTGCTGAAAAAATTGTTGTGTGCACGCTCATGGTTCTGGCTGCATTGAAATTTGGACCATGAGCAGCGCAGGACACCATAGTGGAGGTTTTAGAAGCGTCACTATAAAATTCTGCACATGTGTATTTCAACTGCAAAGACAGAAAGTACTGCAGTATTGCAGCTCGTGGTACACGATTTTTGTCAAGTCTCATAAAAGAAAGGTCGCACGACACAGCGCGAACTTGCCAAGGCGGTAAACTGTTAGCAAAGGATGACCTGTAGACATCTAAAAAGGAAGCGCTCAGATCCGAGGCTCGCTCTCTCACTCTAAATGAACAGGGCAGAGGAACGGATGGGCGATTTACTAAAAGCACAGAAGTGGATGTGTCGTTAAAGACAGGATAAAAAGGATGATTATTGAGTGATGAAATTTTAAAAGCATAAAGCAAGTCCATATACGTTCGTTGGTTCTCAAGGGTCCACTTATCCCACTCGACATACAGACTCTCCACAGGGCTAGTGCGAAAAGCATCCGAGGCGAGACGAAGCCCCAAGTGTAGCACTGGGTCAAGCATTCGTAACGCCGTTTTGCTCGCCGACCCATACACCACACTGCCATAGTCCAAACGAGACCCAACCAAAGCAGTATACATGCGCAGAAGGAGTTCTTTATCGGAACCATAGGATTGGTGGGAGAGAACCTTAAGGATATTCATTGTTTTAAGACATTTTTGTTTTAGTTGTTTCATATGAGGGATAAAGGAAAGTTCATCATCAAGAATTATACCGAGGAACCTGTGTTCTTTTTTGACCGGAATCGAGACACCATTCAGTTTGATGTCTGGATCTGGCCTGATCCCACGCCTTTTGGAAAACACAACACAAGTGCTCTTGACTGGGTTCAGCTTAAAACCGTTCTGATCTGCCTAGCCTGCTAGTTTGTTGACACCAAGATGGACTTGGCGTTCGCAGGTTGACATATTGCATGATTTAAAAGATATTTGCACGTCATCTACATATATTGTACAGGAAATGGCTCGCGGCAACGCCTTTCGAAGTGAGTTCATCTTGACATTGTACAATGTGCAGCTCAAAACGCCACCTTGAGGCACGCCGTTTTACTGCAGGAAAACATTTGAAAGGGCAGTGCCAACTCTCACACGAAAGGTTCGCTCCGCCAGGTAGCTATGAAGTGTATTAAACATATTTCCCGAGACACCGAAGGCTTTTAGGTCGCAAAGTATCCCGTATCGCCAAGCGGTATCGTAGGCCTTCTCGAGATCAAAAAACACCGTAGCACAAAACTGTTTATGGACAAAAGCATCCTTGATATACGACTCAAGGGCGACGAGTTGGTCGTTTGTGGATCGCCCCACCCTGAAGCCGGCCTGGCAGCTCTCGAGAAGACCATTGAACTCTAAGAAGTACACAAGTCTCCTGTTGATCATCTTCTCGAGAAGCTTGCCCAGGCAGCTTGTGAGGGCGATGGGTCGATAACTGGCGGGAGAAGAAGGGTCCTTACCCTCCTTCAGGAACGCCACTACAATAGCCTCCCTCCAAGATTTGGGGATGTGCCCCGAAAGCCATATGTTGTTGCATAGGTGTAGGAGTGTTTCAAGAGTGTCCGGGTGTAGGTGTTGTATCATGGTGTATGTAATCTTATCTGCGCCGGGAGCTGAAGGTTTACACGTGCTCAGTGCAGCCCTCAACTCATAGAGTGTAAATTCAGAATTGTAACCAGATTTTGACCTGTTATTGTCATGTAGGGACTTCTTTCAACAAGTATTTTTATGTTTCACGAAAGTGTTTGTGTAGTGTGCAGAGCTGGAAACGTGTTGGAAGTGTTGTGCAAGAGTGTTAGCCTGGTCTTCGAGTGTGTCCTCTGTTGTACTGACCAGGGGCAGGCTATGTGTATGTTGTCCTTTAAGTTTGCGTATTCTTGTCCATACCTGATGTGCATCTGTGTATGAGAGTATGGATGTAAGGAAGGTGCGCCAACTCTCTCGTTTTGCCTCACGGCGCACACGTTTTCCGAACGCCTTGGCCCGTTTGAACAATATGGGGTTACCCGACGTGGGGTACCGACGAAGGATAACCCACGCCTTGTTCTGGGCCTCTCGCGCCCGCTTACAGTCCTCATTCCACCACGGCCTCCGCTGGTTGCGCGGGGCTCCAGAGGCGTGGGGAATGGACTTTTCGGCGGCGTCGAGGATGTGCGCCGTGAGGAGTAGGGTAGCTTCTTCAACGTGTAGGTGTGTTATGGATGTGTGGTGTAGTTTGGATGTCTCTGTAAATGTATTCCAGTTAGCTCGTGCTTCATTGAACCTATATGGGAAGATGGACTGCTTGGGCCTTTACCTATGTATGTGAGTGAGGTATGGAAGTGGTCACTGCCATATGGGTCAGTTCCCACTCCCCACTCGACAAGAGGAAAGAGAACTGCGGAGCCAATAGCCAAGTCAAGACATGAGTATGTGTTGTGACCTATGTTATGGTATGTAGGCTGTTTATTGTTGAAAAGGCATGCTCCAGAAGATGTAAGGAATTTTTCTACCAGGCGACCTCGGGCATCCGTTCTGGAAGAGCCCCAAAGAGAGTTGTGAGCATTAAGGTTGCCTGTAAGGATGTATGGCTCGGGCAGCTGGTCAACCAGCGCCTCGAAGTCGAAGCTCGTAAGTGAAACATCAGGAGGAATGTATATGGAGCATACCGTTATGAACCTATTAAATATTAAATATTAAAGCGTATTGCTACAGCCTCAAGGATAGTGTTCAAGGTGACAGGGTGGCATGCTAAGGATTTCCGGACGATTATGGCCACACTGCCAGAAGAGTGTGTGCAGCCATCCCTGTCTTTCCTGTATACGAGGTGTGTGTTTAGAATTCAAATGTGTTTCCTGAACACACATTACACTTGGCTGATTGGTATGCAGAATCTCATACACGTCGTCAAGATTATTCAGAAGGCCTCTGCAGTTCCATTGAACAATATTTTCTCTTCCCATTATTTAGTGTGAGAGCTACTGGAGTGTGCATGTTTATGTGTCGTCTTTCGGGGCTGTGACTCTTGGATTGGGCTTTTTGGGCGGCCTATCTGAAGGCTTGGACGTCGGAGGCCGCTCCTTGCGCTGCGTTGCAGGCAAGAACGGCACGACGTCCATCTCGTCGTCTGATGTCCTGGGTGTGGCCGTCGAACCGGGCCCCCCGGACTTGGCCCACCTTCGGGGGCCCTTCGTTTGAGCCGCCAACGCCGGTGGTGTCGGAGGCACCAGAAGTGGCACGGGCGGTGTGGTGGCGGTGGGAGCCGGTGCGGGGCTCGTGGTGTACATGGCACCCTCCAACGCACTGGACGATGGGGAGGCATGGACGGGAGCGGCACCGGTCCCGACGGAAGAGGTTGCCACCACAACCGCTGCTGGCTCAGCGAGCAGTGCGGAGGCGGGTTGGGCTGCCAGAGGCAACCCAGGGGGGGGGCGGGGGCGGGACCAAGTCCGACTCGCGGTACTGGGTCCCCGCCGAAACCAGACGCCGCTGCGCCCCCCGGCGAGCTGCGTCAGCGTACCTGCCCAGAGGGAAGGAGGCGAACCTCTTCCGCGCCTCTGAGAAGGTGATGTTTTCGGTTACCTTGATGTTTATGATTTTCTTTTCGAGTTGAAATTTTTCACATGTCCTGGAGTAGGCCGCGTGTGGACCCTGGCAGTTTATGCAAAGAGACTGTTGCGCGTTACAATTTTCGGACGCGTGGTCGTGCTGGGCGCATTTCGCGCAGGTAAGTCGGCCGCGACAGGAGTTCGTGCCGTGCCCGAACCGTTGGCACTTGAAACAGCACCGCGGGTTCGGGATGTAAGGCCGGACTGGACATCGCACGAAACCTGCATTGATATATTCCGGAAGGCTCGACCTGTCAAACGTTAGGATGAGGTGCTTTGTTGGTATGTGTTTATCATCTCTTTGTATAGTTATTCGCCTGACCGCTGTTACGCCTTGGGCACGAAGGCCCTCCAGCAAGTCGGTTTCAGTTTCATTCAGTAGGTCATAGTCGTAAATCACGCCGTTGGAGCTGTTTAGGCTGCGGTGGGGCGTGACTCTGATTGGCAGATCGGCGATGGTGGTTTGAGCAAGAAGTTTTTTGGCCTGATCCTGGCTACTGACCTCGACAAGAATTTCACCGGTTCGATGCTTTTTGGCCTTATACGACCATCCTACAATACCGTCAAGAAACTTTGAAATGAGAAATACCGACTGTGAAGCAAGAGGTTTTGATTGGTCTACAGATTCTATCACGATGAAGCGAGGATAGTTATTCGGTTTCGGAGGACTCAAGTCAGGGAGTGGTGGAAAGGAAACTTCGGTGCGGCCCCTTTTCGGGGGCCGATCACGTCTGGGGGGGGGGTTTGGAAAATGCCATATGATACATTGGAAAGCAGGGAGACGGGGGTACTTTCTCCTCTAACCTTACCCTGGTAGTCAAAGAGGTCCCGGAGCACCCTGCCTGGTAGACAGGCAGGGAGGCCATCGGCCGGAGCTTGACCAAGGCTCCGACGGCCACCGTTTATGGCTTCTACCCTTCCCCTTTAAACACATCGCCACGGTTGGACACGGCTTATGTTGGGAGCTCGGGGTCCGCGGTCTCGCTGCTCACCGTCACCATGATTGCTCAAGGTGCCCCGTGCGGGGCATGGAAGTGAACAGAAACTTTGATTTCTACCGTCTGTGAAGCCCGACTGGAGGGTTCTACTAAAGCGTCTAAAATCAACGCACCCAAACTGTCACTGTACAACCGAGAAATTTAGTGCATGCGGCGGCACGTTTCTATAAGGAAGTAGAGTTCAAAAAAGATAAAGGCATTTTATTACCTCCTATCAAGACAAATTTCGAAGGCGCAGGAACAAAATTCGCACAGTGTTGCCAACAGTGCCTTGAAGCTTCGCTGATAGAATACTCGCAACACAATGTCTTTATTTTGTAGCCCAGGCAAGTCTTCAGATACACACATGGAAAAAAACTGGAGAATGTTTTTTACAAGAAATCACAAACTTAGCTTACTTTTTCTAACAATTCCAACTTCCGGACCTCCAGTACCAGAGCGGCAATCCCCAACAACCCTCCAGTAGGGCGATGGGCTGTGAGGGCTTGACAACATCATTTCTAAGTGACTCAAACAATCATTTAGCACCAAACGTTTTATTGACTTTTTCCATCACTCAAACCTTTTGTGAATAAACTTTAGAACGGCAGAGAAATCATGTTAGACCACACATTTTGCACTTTCCACAAGTGTTGGCCCTGTCATCATTTTTAACAATCTACTCAGGTTCACTGCAGGACAAAAGTACCTCCCATCGACATCCAACCACTCCTGCCCAGCACTTCACGATTCCACTCTTTGCACCATGATTTCCTTGATCATTTTTCTCCACCATTTTTTTTCGTTTCATCCCTCCATCATATTCGTCTTTCTGTTCTTCTAGATCCGTCTCCTGGTGACCGCTCTGTGACGTTGATATTTTTTTCTTTATTTGAAACTAGATATATCTGATCGTGTCTGTTCCTGATCAAGGAAGCTTGTTCCCCCTTCATAAGTGTTACTCCTGTTATTACTATTTCCGTAGCCGGCTGAGCAGACCCAAGTTTGCTTCCTTGATGTTTATTAGGGCGCCAACCTTCAGCTCCATATGATACCAATGGCAGGAGGCATTGGTTGGATATTTTTTTTCGAGTTATACAGGCCACTTTTTACCATGTTTAGGTGTGTTTTCTGATACCTAGCCGATACCGATTGTGCGTCACATTTTTTTCTCTCTCGTTTGGGATTAGAACGAACCATGTGTGTGAGGCAGTTATATGGCTGTACGCTCCGAGTTCCCTTCTTGGATAGCGGTGATGCGAACGAAAGCCTGACGCCACTCGGAAGTTGCCCGAACCCCAAAAGCAATGTGTTTATATGATAGTCGCGGATCCTACCGTCAAAGCACTTACGTTATTTCGCCTCGCTCACCTCAGCACTGGGCAACAATAGAGACACAGATATCATGACAGGACTTTAGCGATTCATTTTCTAAGCTGAAGGAGGCGCTTTCGCCAGCTTAGTCCTAATTACTTCATATTTCTTCCCTTTTTGTATTCAGTACCATGGCCGCGCTTTGTGGTTGCAGTTTGCAAGGCAATTTTGGCGGAGTTCTCTTTGTTTCTCTAGTAAGACCACCTTTGTTGTCTGGGAGCCACAAATTATCATTTCATATAATTTATTGGTGCCTTCAGTACCGGGGGGTATTACAAAGAGGAGTGGTTCTTACACGTAAAACGATACAAAAAAAAACATTTTATTTCCACTCTGTGAAGAAAGATGACCAACTCTCGCCTCGGAAAGTCGCGACCTAAGGATGGGGCTAACTTCGCCAAGCGTGTTACGCAAAGCATTAAGAGAGGTGCCCGTATGCCGGCAAAGATACCCAGGGAAGACCGAAAGATTGTAGTTAGACCGAGAGGAGGCCTAAACATTGCCAAGATGGAGACCTCGGTTGTAACGAACGCGATCATGGCGGCCTCAGGTACGGTGAGGAACACGAAGGGGAAGATATGGTGTGCGTCAACGCGGCGCAGAACACTCTAGTAGTTAGCACGCCAAGTTAGGAAAGAGCCGAAGTGTACGCCAGAGTCATGACCGTAGAATTCAGAAACATGGAGTATGAAGACATGCATACTTAACCGCACCCGAAGAGACGGTGAAAGGAGTAATTACAGGAATTCCGATCTACGAAACAGCAGAGGATATTACGAAGCAATTGTGACGAAGTGCAATCCGCTAGCGTTTGAAGCGCACAGATTTGGAAACTCTACGGCAATCATTCTCCTCTTCGAAGGATATAGGGTACCCACATACGTGAAATATTGAGCGCCGTTGACAAAATGCGGGCTCTACAGAAAAGACCATGAAGTATGCCGATGTTGCGGCAACGTTGGACATCGGATCGATGTATGCCGGACACCGGAGGCCACATTATGTTTTGCGTGTCGAATAGCTACCCCTAACGCAGAACACAAAGGATTGTGTAAGCGCCGATGCAAGTTATGCGGGGCATCGCACCTGAAGGGAAAGAGGGTGTGCAAAAACAAGTTCAAGCTGCCCTTCGTAGTTACGAAGCGGCAATGGTAGCCAAGGACAGGGTTAGGACAACAACAGCTGCAGAAGGCAAAACTACCAAAGTCGTCCGACTTCCCGCAGCTGCTGGGAAGCAAGGAGGGATAGGAGAGAAGCGAGAGTAAACGGCGCAGTAATAGCTGCGAAAGAAACACTAACCGACAGGAGCCCCTGCCACCACCGCAGCGCGAAGGAAAGCTGACGTGGTCGGACGCAGTGAAGGGAGCCAAAGCAGAGGAAGTGCCTAGGTGCAAATAGCAACAACAACGAAACGAAGAAAAGCCCACGAGAAAGAAAGACTACGGCATTATCAGCGAAAGCAGCGAAAGGATGCTCAAAATGGTAGACGATAAGTTCGACAAGCAAATAGAGGCACTGAGATCCAACATACAACCGATGGCTCAGACCAAAACGCAAAAAGAGGTGCAAACCTCCCGAGAGATACCAGCACCTATGGTGAAGAAGGAAACAGCCATCGCCGAAGAAGATGGCACCAAGAGCAGCATTGAGAGCGAAGAACACCCCACTGAACCCAGCAACAAGAAAAGCATCATCGTAAACACCAAGGAACGAAGACTCAGGGCACGTTTCGACAGGATCGGCAGAGAGCGCGAACAACTAGGAAAAACCGACGAAGGAAAAATTCAGCAAGATGGAGAAAAGGTGTAGGATCTGCAGAGTGGAATGATGCAGATCCAAACCAAATTGCAAACATTCAAGCAGAGCATAAAAACCCAAACGCAAGCTTTCATGGAAAACGTCGAGACCCAGATCAACACTAAATTGCAACAATTATAGACCCAACTACACCAAGGACAAGGACCAAGCCGGACCGAAAGACAGTAAAAGACCAGAAGCCTGACAGGGACGTCCTAATCTGGCAATGGAACTGTAATGGTTGCCAAAGTAAAAGAGCAACGATAATAAAACACCTAGATGGGGTAGAAAAAACCAGACATCTCCATTTCTCAAGAAACGCACTGCATAGAAACACCAAAACTACCAGGGTACTGGGCACACGCCAAAGCAGCAAAGACCATGAACGATAACAAGACGGGAGCACACAGGCCTATCGGCGGGGTGTGCACGTTCGTCCGTAAATGCATCGTTGAACACTGGAAACTGGACCGACAGCTGCGCGGTGATGGTGATCATCGGGAGGAGGACGAAGACAAGCACACTCGCCGTAAACGTGTCTAGCAGCCCGAAGCAAAGGAAACAGCAATTTTGTACGCTGATACAGAAAGCACTAAGAACGATAAACAAAGGAACGGTATTATTCGGCGGTGACTTTAATGCACCACACTACGATTGGAGCTACAATACAACCAAAAAATCAAAAGACCTAATGCAAGACGCAACGGACGCAGGGTTAACACTGATCACGAACCCTGAGACTCCAACGAGAACGGGCACATCTGTCGGCAGAGACACCACCCGACGTTCGTAAGGATGAAAGACAGAGGACCGCTGTCGACAGCGACAGAACACCAAGACCGATGTCGGCAGTGTCCACATAACCATAGAGATACAAGCTTCGCTCGGAAACGACACAAGCCAAGAGAAAAGGAAGCACAAATGCACAAACTGGGAAGAGTTTTGCCGCCAGCTCCCAACTCAGCACTACCAAATAGAGGACATAAACACGTAGGCACGAGCGATCGTGGGAACAACAGATGTAGCTACGATTGAAATAGAGACAGACGGAAACGTACAAACGATGGATAGCCGACTGGCCAATCTCATCGAAGCAAAGGCAGCCTTTAATAGAAAATGGAACCAACAACGTACGAACAGAAAGCTCAAAAAAAGATCGCCGAAATTAACAGAGAGATAAACATAGGAGGTTGCTCGGCAAACAACAGTGGGAACAGACATGCAGGGAGTCGGACAGAGACCTCCACATGGGTAGAACGTAGAGAATGCTCCGGCACCTCCTGGACGAAACCAAAACCAGGGGGGAACAGCAGCATAAACTTGGCAAAATCACCCACAAGGTGATCGCGAAGGACGGGAAGCACGAGGTGAAGAGAAAACTTGACACCAAATACATACAGGGTTACCCCGAAAGAAAAACACACAGAATATCAGGGAGCAGAAAATGGAGAAATAGACCGGGACATAGAACATTTAGAGGTACAAAACGCCTTGCAAGACCTCAATAGAAAAGCGGCGACGGGACCCGACCGAGTGAGCAACAAGGCATTACGAAACCTGAACGGCGCAACGGTCGCGGCACTGACAGAAGACTTCCACAAATGTTGGGGGGTCGGGAAGCTACCGCACCTATGGAAGTAAGCAAAAACCATTCTAATACCGAAGTCGAGCAAACCACCTGGCGTCGAGAACCTAATAACGATATCGCTGACGTCATCCGTAGGCATACTGCTCGAACACGTACTCATGAACAGGCGGCAACACTACCTCAAAGGCGGAGAACTATACCCAGACTGGCTCATCCGGTTTCGGAGTAAGCTAGGCACCCAAGATGCTAATACAGCTCAAGAGAGAGATCGTAGGCTACGACACAAAAACCAGCGGCAACACAGCAATAGTGCGCTTGGACCTGAAGAGTGCATTCGATAAAGTTCGGCACTCGGCGATCCTCGCCCAAGTATGGCGCCTGAATCTGGGAAAAAGGTCGTACAACTACAACAGAGACTTCCTGACCGACAGTACTACCCGAATAGGCGCGGGAAACCTACAACTACCAGAGAAGACACTAGGCAGCGAGGGAAGGCGCAGGGAGCGGTAATCTCACCACTGCTCTTCAACATAGTATTTATCGGGGTCGCCAACCGACTGCAGAGTGTCGAAGGGGTATGACATACAGTCTACGCTGACGACGTAACGCTATGGGTTACCGGCGGCAGTGACGGGCACATCGAGAGCAAACTGCAAGAAGCACTGGAAGAAATAAAAGACCATCTGAGGTGCTCGGTACCGGTATGCTCCCCCGCAAAGTCGGACCTGCTAGAGATCTCGCCCAAGGCAGCGATGCGCCACAAGCAGCCCACCAGAGACGGCGGCAATATAACAGTGAGAACACAAGAGTGACACACCATCCTCCAAGTAAGCAGGATCATAGTCCTAGGAATGCCCATCGAACGCAGCACGATCGACGGATAGACGGTCTCCAAACTCTACGCCAAGACAGGTGCGTAGCGATGCGACTCATAAGAAGAGTGTCGAGTAGAAGAGGTGGAATGAAGGAGGAACGACTCGTAAGATTCGTCCAATCTTTCGTGGTCAGCCACGACGAATACGTCGCCGCCTTTCCCAATTGGCGGCAGTGCGAGCGGAAGAAAGTCGACGCGATGCTGCGCAAGGCCTACAAGTCCGCGTTGGGGATGCTACAAGGCACGCAGATACTCGAAGCCCTCGGACTCCGCAACAGGCTGGAAGAAATAGCGGAAGCGCAGCAGACCGCCCAGGTGACAAGACTATTGGAAACCAATACTGGTAGAACAATACTACGACAACTAGGCGTCAGCGTCAGAGGAGATCTGCAATGGAGGAGCAGATACCAAGGGAGACCAGCAAACGCAACATCGTAAGCCCGATCCCAGGGAACATGAACCCAACGCACAACCATTAAAGAACAGAAGCACAGGCTAAAGCGCTGATAGCACTTCACTCAAACGACGAAGGGTCACGGATGCGGCCAGCTACAAAAACATCAATGGCGTCTGCTGCGTCGGCGTGGTCGAAGCAAAGACCGGCGAGACCAGGCTGGCGGCAAGCGTGAAGACCAAGTCGTCGAACCAAGCCGAGGGAGAGACGGTGGCAGTCGCGATCGCGGACCCCACAACAAAGACGGTGGTGTGTAATTCGCGAACCCAGTGGGCAATTTTGCGAAGAACTGTGTGTGCCGTGCGGCCGCGCGTATTCTACGCAAGGCCGAAACCAACAGCGACAACGACAGTGTGGTAATTGAGTGGTTCTCCGCAAATGCGGGTGAAAGGGTGCTGAGCTCGCTGGGGCTCGGCAACCATAATAAGACGGCCCACGCCATTGCGCGAGGATTAGCTGGCCGTGCCCCGGGAACGACGGCCACCGAAGAAGTGGATCTCCCCGACTGGGACACCATGACCAGTTAAAGCGAGGTGATCTCGTGGTATAGACAAGGAAGACCAACGATGGCCCTGCCTCTCACCAGGTTGACTAGGGAAGAGGCGGTAGTGCTCCGTCAGCTACAGACAAACTCTGTGATTACCCCAGTGCTAGCCAAGCACCGGTGGACGGAGGTATACGTGACTGATGTGTGCAGTCTGTGCGTGAAATAGCGGGCCACGCTGGCCCACGTCCTAAAAGACTACTTAAGCCCGAACAATGACAACAAAATCCGACGTTCTCCCGCCCCACATAGAGGAGGCGAAGAGATCCAATGAATACGACGTGCCACACAAGGCCATCCAGCAGAATCTAGCGGCGATCGAGAGGCAGCGACCGGACGGGCCGGAGGCAGAAAGGGGGAACCCGAGTACGCCGAAGCCCACCTGGAGCAAATATCGCCGCTAAGATGTCCGGGCTCGTCGCCCCAACACTCCATTCGAAGAGGGTGGGGAAGGGGTTACTGCAGGAATCTTAATATTAACTCACGCTGGAATTCTAAGAGGGCAATTTGCGGTTCATCTGGGAGGGATTCGCTGCTACTGCACGTGCAGAACTTGAGGCGGTAATGGCGGAGCCAGCAGCTTCCCGTTGCTTTTGCTCTTATTCTCGATGGCGTCCTGGCCAATGCTTCGAGTCTTGCTGGCCTTCCTCCGAACGAACAGCATGCATCCTTCCCATATTGATTTAAACCCTGCAAGCCCTTGGCGTATATTTCCGCGTAAAAACATGTGGCTGTCCGTTTTCCTTCCCCCTCGTATGCATCTGACTGTAAGATATTTGTGTAACACATCAACCCACACCCGAACCCACGATTGTGGAGGACAGCCGACTAATCGCATTGAGCGATGTTTTTCTGCATCTAATTACCTGCCCAACCGGCATTTTACGCTAGCGGAATGAAGCCCACGTGTGCGTGCAGGCCCCCCTTTTTCTACCCGCAAACCGTGCGCGCATAAACCAGCAACCGGTGATGGCGCATTCTTAGGCACAAAAGACACCTACGGAAATGCAGCTCGGAATGCCTTCCATGCTGAAAACGAAATATGGGCTCAAGCAGGCATTGTAACTGGGGAACTGGGATTCGCCTCTACTTGGTGAAGTTAATTTGAGTGAAAATGGCGACGGTGGGTTTGGGTCGTTTTAAGCGGCAGTCCATTGGCAGCCTTTAACTGGGCTTCGCGGGAGTGGCGTCTGTTTATGTTCGTGTAACCGAGTGAGCGAACACAGCAGCGACGAAAGAATGATAACGGAGAGGAGCGTGAAGCGAATGGTGTAGTCTAGTACGACACGTGTGGCTATGGCGTCATCTCTCTCACTGTCTTGCCCTCACACATGTTGCATGTGTCGCCACCAAGGAGCGCCCTCCCCTCACACTCCGCTCCCCCCCCCCCCCCCCACAGAGAAAAGAAAGCTCAGGAGAGGCTTCGCTAGCCACTGGCTCATTGGGAGGAGTGTGGATGAAGTGTCGTAATGTTTTCATGTCCATCGTAGGCCGACAGCAACGGCGTCCTAGCAGCGGCGCCGTAGGACGCCCAATCGAGGCAAGACGTCACTGGGAGGCCTCGGTGGTAGCCAATGGCCGGCGGGCAGAAGAAGTAGACGACAGTTCAGCGAGCGACGTCGGAGGAGGTAGCGCTTGCGCTCAAAATACGAGCAAAAAAGGGTGGCTGACCAATACGGCCGTTCCGGCTGCTGTAGAAATGATGTCATGTCCTCTCCTAAGCCTTTTAAGCAAGGAAAAGCCTTTTAAGCAAGCGGTTCTTGCGGGGATGGTTGCGGGTCGGTCCTGGACCTTCGAAATGAACTCAGTATTTTTCGTCACACTGGCGTCCAAGCTCTCAGCTGCGGAAATGCTTTCTGCTAAGAGTGGGAAATCAGCACACCATTATGTCAAGTCCTGTTGAAGTGTGGCATGGTGTAATAATTTAGGCTGCGACGCTTTTTTCGAGTGCAAAGCTGGTAATACCACCAGCGAGTGTTTGTTGTGGTAGTTTTCTGCCCTCATGACAGCTTTTTCTGGGTTAAGAACGGGCTATGGTCCAAGGGGAACAATCGGTAACTATTGCTTGAATACGCAACTACGCCTGCGAGAAAGTTCCTAAATGCTGGTACTTATTCGTTGACAGAGCACAACCTCCTACGCTCTTCACAAAGCCTATGAATTCTATGCAGACTACAGGGAAGTGCAATAATTTTGTACAAATAACTCAGCTATCCTGTTCAAAAGAAGCATATCACTAGGGTAGCGGTGGGAATAACACAATTCTGTTACTGAGCACTATATATCGATTATCAATATTAGTCAGCGTGCTATATTCTTTGGAACTAATTCTCTTACTGCTAGGTTTCCCAATGCCCATGAAGGTTACCTGGCACGGCTTATGACGGCTATCACGGATTGAGTTCTTGATAAGTGCCGAGATGCTCAATCCTATGTGCACCGTCTATCCTTTGTTATTTGTGCTATACGTCCACTTGACGGCCCGCGGTGTTTCCGTGATTCGCGAATGACTTTGCACGGGATCGTGGTGTCTGCTCAAAATTTGGGCGTGCCAAATTGGCTCGTTTACCTTAGAAGGGGTCTTTGTCCTTGAGTTGCACGTGCCTGGCTGTGTCCTGTTCAATGTCTTATTTGTTAGTTTTTTTATTGGGTTAGCAATGAATAGAGCACATCGGCGAAAGTTTTCGCGATTCGTCCACGGACACAGCACGTGGGAAGAAAATAAAAAAAGAAGCTACTAAAATAGGGGTGACGGCGGTGAGGTTGTCTGCGGTATCACTTCGTAGGGGCCTCAAGTGGCTGGCCGGATGTGGCAAGAATTAGGTGGTGATTGCTCGACCATTGTTCGCGTTTCAAGGTGTGTTCGGCGCAGACTCCCGGATATTTCTCGAAACACGGCCTGCTACAAACAACCAGGGAACCGACAGCGAGTATTCCTTCAGACGTTCTACTGGAAACACCAAAAACGGCGCATATTACAAAAATAAAGTCATTTTAGGTGCTAAAAAGCCAATTTTGTGAGGAGGCGCTGCTTACGGGAGAGAAGTGAAAAAGAAGAAGGGCGCGTGCGGTGGTTGGCGGGAATGGTGGGGTGAAAAGAACTGAGGAGGAAGAAGACGGTCGTGGCACGGAGAAGCAGAAAAAAGGAGGTTCGGGGAGAGACCTGCCGGCCGCTAACGTTCGGGGAACCTCCGCTCCGAGCCGCGCCTTCCTCCTGGAAACTCTCTGCTGGGTGTGAGCTCCCAGGAGATCTCGGTGCCGAGCTACGCCAGGTCACTTTGAGTCACTTCGAGTAGCAGCGTCAGAAAGGCTCTGGATTTCTTCAAGCAAGCAGCTCTTTCCATCGACCAGCAGCAGCGCTACCGACTGGGGCCCCGCGCCGGCACACCGCTCAAGCACACTGACCAGCGCACCGAGCCAAGTGCACCTAACCAGATCACCGACGTCAGCGACTTCCACACGTGAGCGCGAACTATTTTGGGGCGCGAACTTTGTTGTGTCAGACATTAACTCTCATGACTTGACTAGGTTAATGCTGATGTATTTATTTTGTCAGTTATTTGTCCCGTAAATACACGTTGTCCTTGTCCGCAGCCAACAGCCTGGTCTTTTTCCGCCAAGTCAGATTAACACCTCCTCGTTGTAAAAAAAACCTGCATCACGCCGTTACAAGCCTTATGGTCAAAACAGGTGCTAGAAAGCCCATATACCCAAAGACGCACTTATAGCCACGAACGTTTTGTGGTCCAGAAAAGGAATTTTTGTTCAAAAGTATTTTGTGGCAAAAATAAAACGCTGCAAATCGAGCTTGTCCGCGGGGACAGATACCTGTCTTCCGCCATTTCCAGAGGCGCGGTTAGGTTTTGTTTCGTCAGAAGATGTGATATCACCGAGAAATAAATTACCTGGATACCACTTTGCATGTTTCCCTGCTGAAGTTAACGCCGGCGACTTCGCTGTTTTGAGCACTGCGCTTTCCACCTGCTCGTGGTGTCGTCGGGACAACCCACATAGCGTAATTCCATCCACACAAACATGAACGCGTGGCAGAAAGTCAAAACTTTCGCTCAAGATCCTTTGAACAACTTCTGACGCAAATGAGATTCTGAATGTCAGCCTCAAAAAACTTGTTACAGCCAAAAAAGAAGGCAAAGCAGCGAATCTGGCATTTTGTCACCCAGAGACTGATAAAACGCGGATTTAGCGCGCAGGTCGGCAAATATTTTCGCGCTAAAGGCTTTTTTTCTATGCGGTCACGGCCTGGCATTTCGCAGGGGTATCTTTGCAAGCACGCGTTGATTCTTCTCGGGTCGATACAACCCAGGGTCTCACGAAGCCTGTTGGTTTATTTTGAATATGATGCCAGCCGGTTCCATTCGGCCTAAATGTTGGCGTAGCGGCTCTGTCAACACCAGTGTGTGCGTATGCGAGTGCGTGTGTGCGTGCAGGCATGCGTGTGCGTGCATGGATGCGTGCGTGCATATGTGTGTGTGCATGCGTGTGTGAGTGTTTCCGTGCGTACATTGGTGTGCGTGTGTCCATGAGACCGTGTGTCCGTGTGTGTGCATGTGTGCGTGGGTGTGTATGTGCCTGCGTGCTGCGTGCATGTATGTGTGTGGGTGCGCGTGCGTGTGTGCGTGCGTGCCTGACCATGCATGCGTGTGTGTGCACGTGTGCGTTTCGGTGTGTTGCGTGTCCGCTTGTGCATGTGTGCCACCGTGCGTTTGTGCGTACGTGCGTGTGCGTGTTCACGTGTGTGTTTGCCTGCATTTGTGTGTGCGTGTGTGCATGTGTGCATATGTGCGTGTGCGTGTATGCGTGCATGAGTGTGTGTCTGTGTGCGTGCATCTGTGCGTGCGTGTGTGTGAGTGTGCATGCGGGCGTGTGTGCGTGCATTCCTGCTGAGTGTTTGCGTGCGTGTGTGTGCGGGAGAGCGTGTGTGTGCATCTGCGTGTGTGCGTGTCTGCGGTGAGCCCGTGGACATGTGTGTGTACGTGTGTGCGTGTGTGCGGGCGTGCTTAAGAGTGCGTGTGTGCGTGCCTGCGTGCGTTTGCGGGCGGACGTGCGTGCGTGTGTATGCGTCCCTGCGTGCGTGCCTTTGTGTGTGTGGGTGTGTATGTGTTAGGGTATGCATGTGTACGTGCGCGCGCGTGTGTGCGTGTATATGTGCGTGTGTGCGTGTGGGCGTGTATTCGTAAGTGTGTGCGTGTGCGTGTGCATGTGTGCAGGTGTGCGTGTGTGCTAGCATGTGTGTATGGGTGTATGCGTGTGTGCGCGTGTGTGGGGGCGTGTGCGCGTGTATTCCTGTGTCCGTGCGTGTGTACGTGGTGTGTGTGGGCGTGTGTGTGCGCGTGTGTGCGAGTGTGCGTGCATGCGTGTGCATGTGCGTGTGTGCATTTGTACGTACGTGCGTGTACGTGTGCGCGTGCGTGCGTGTGTGCTTGCGTGCATGCGTGTGTTTGTGCGTGTGTGTGTGTGTGTGTCTGTGCGTGAGTGCGCGCCTGCGTTCTCGCGTGTGGGCGTGTGTGCGTGCATGTATGTGCCTGTGGCAGATGTGCGTGTGTGCGTGCGTGTGTGCGAGTGGGCGTGTGTGCGTATGTGCGCTCGAGAGTGTGCGTGTGCATGCGTACATGTGCAGGTGTTCGTGTGTCCATGTGTGCACGTGTGCGTGTGCGCGTCAGGGTGTGTGTGCGTGTGTGTCCGTGTGTGCGTGCTTGTGTGCGTTTGTGCGTGCGTGCGTGCGTGTGTGGGGTGCATGTGTTTGTGTGTGGATGTGTGTGTCTTTGTGTGCGCGCGTGCGTCTGCATATGTGCGTGCGTGCGTGTGCGTGTGTTCATGTGTCCGTGCGTGTGTGTGTATGTGCGTGTGTGCTGGCTTGTGTGTGTGTTTGTGTGCGTGCGTGCTGTGTTCATGTGTCTGCGTGTGTGCATGCGTAAGTTTGCGTCTGTGCGTGCGTCCCTGAGCTTGCGTGTCTGCGTGTGTGTATGTATGCGTGTGGGCGTGTTTGCGTGTGCGTGCGGGCGTGCAAGCGTGCGAGTGGGCGTGTGCGCGTGTGTGTGCGTGCGCGTGGGCGTGTGTGCGTGTGTGCGTGTGCCTGCGTGTGTGTGCGTGCATGCGTGTGTGTAGGTGGGTTTGTGTCTGTGCGTGCGTGTGTGCGCGTGTTCACGTGTGCGTGTGAGTCTGTGCGTGTGTATCTGTGCGTGTGTGCTTGTGTGTGCATGTGTGTGTGCGTGTGTGCCTGTGCGCGTGTGCTTGTGTGTGCGTGTGTGTGTGTGCACGTCTGCGGGTGTGCGTACGAGCGTGTTTGCGGGAGGGCGTGTCCGCGTATGTGCGTGAGTGTGCGTTTGTGCTTGTTGATTGTGTGCACTTGCGTGTGGGCGTGTATGTGCTCGTGTGTGTGCGAGGGTGTGCGCGTGCGTGTGCGTGTGTGTGCATTTGTCAGAGCTTGTAGGTGCATGAGCGGACGTTTCCGTGGGTGCGTGTGTGCGTGCGTGCATGTGCTGTATGCGTGTGTGCGTGCGGTCTTGTGAACGTGCGTGCATGTGTGTGCGTGGGTGGGTGCGTGTGTGTATGTGCGTGTGTGCGCTTGTGCGTGTGTGTGTTCATGCGTGCGTGCATGTGTGTGCATGCGTGCGAGCGTGTGTGCGTGTGTCTATGCGTGCGTGTGTCCATGTGGTTGGGTGTGTGTATCTGTGCGTGTGTGTGTGTGCGTTTGCGTAAGTGCGTGAGTGAGTGTGTGTGTGCAAGTGCGTGTGTGTGTGTGTGCGTGAGCGTGTGTGCGTGTGTGTGTAGGTGTGTGCGTTTCTGTATGTGCGTGTGTGGGCTTGTGTGTGTGTGTTCGTGCGTGCTTGCATGTCTGTGCAGGCGTGCGTGTGTACGTGTGTGTATGTGTTTGTGCCTGTGTGCGTGTGTGTGTGCGTGTGCGTGTCCCAGGCAGCACAGGACGATTCCGCCTAACTCAAGCCGGTGTACTTTTGCCGGTGATTTTTCCTCCGGCCTTTTTCCGGCAGCCATGTCCCGCCTGTGTCCAAATTATGGCCTTTTGGCCGTATACGGCCGTACTCCCATGGCTCTCCGAAGGCCAGTGTCCGTCGGCCAGTCGACCGGCTTACGTTCATACGGCGAGATTCCAGCCGTAGGGCTCCGGCCACTCCAAAGCCACCCGTGTGCGGCCGAAGTACGGCCACCGGAGGACAGCCGAGATGCGGTCGTCCGACTCCAGCCGGAATAAAGCTGCCGGAAATCCGGCCGTGCTAGGGGCATATGAGTTCAGCCACAGTACGTTAACTGCAGTGAGGCCGGTGGACGACCACTGCATTCAGCGCAAGCAGATGACTCAGTTGCGCTGTGCAGTAGCACAAACCCAGAATTTTGAGTTTCATGCAGCCACAGGAAAGTGAGCCCGCGCGCAACCACCAGCCGTCCAGCCTTCAGCGCAGCCTTGCTTAATTATCAGCGTCAGTTGGCGCCAAAATTTATTTATAAACAGTGCCGACAAATGGTCGTTCGTTTAATTGCTGTGCTTCTTTTACTGTCGGATACAGAAAATATTCATTTCTTTGCAGAGCTGGAATGGATGTATTGTTCCGGTCCTGATATCTTCTGTGGGGTGGCTTACCTGTAATAAAGAGGGAAGGAGGGGTGGGGGGGTGCGGAAGGCGCATACTTTAGTGGATTGAATTTCACAAAGATCAAAGTGTCGCTTGTAGCCAATTTCTTTTAGGACAATCTTCATGAACAATTTTATGCTCTGACTAAATCAACTATTTCTACAACAGTTGCTTGACCAGTTTTGTTTAATATAAAACCGGCGCGAATGTCTTTACAAAGCGTATTGGTACTCTACAAAACCCTCAGGAGCATTCAATATAATTTCGTTTACAGAAAAAGTATGTCTAAAATTTGCCGATTTTTTAAAAGAAATTTTCTACTCGATGAACTTTTCTGATTATCTTTCACAGGGGTGATAGTAGGAGAGATCGAAAAAGTAATTTATTTTCAACCTATTGTTCATGTTGTTTTCATGAGTTACTGTGCACAACAATTAGTAGTTCAGAAGAAGTTAATGTTCCTCTATTTCGTAGTATGTTAAAACAATTCTATATACGTTGCGATTGACGTCCTGCTTCAGGTGGCTGCAGTTGTATCCAACTGTGTTCACGCAAGGAAAGGCTTAAGTCTCGAGTTTTATAATTAGTTTCAAACCAATAACATAGCAATGGCAGTATACATACGGCTAACCTTGCATACTACAACGAATAAAACAATGTTTCTTTGGTCAAGTTGGAATGCGTAAGGTTCTCAACCCGTCGGAGGCGAGCTTTCTGCTCCGCAAGTTTATTTATTTATTTTTTTATTTATTTATTTATTTATTTATTTATTTATTTATTTTTTTGATACCTGCTTGCCTTTGCATGCCTTACAGCAAGGAGATACATCACACTAAGATTCAAATATTATACGAAATAACAAAATAATTCTACAAAGCTAGGTCAAAATCGTCATAATAAACAGTGGATATAATCATAGGTCGAAGATAAACTCTCGCATTCATCTAAGATAAAATGAATCGCGATAGGCGTCACCTTTGAAGGAAAGTTATTAATTTACTTTAGGCTAGCGGTACTACTTTGGGGTATGTAGAATGGCGCTTGGATATACTTCTCCCCTTCTATTTCACTTTTCGAATAATAGATATTACGCAAAAATTTCCAGCTGAGGTTTCGTCTACGATATTTCTCGTCTTACCATTTAAGTTTACTTTTACTTTTCCTCATGCTAAGTTGACAGTGCCGATTACCTGATACAAATGGCACTGCCCTATTTTTTATGTTTTCGAGCATATCAACCAGTTCTTTAATGTTGGAACCCTAGAAAACACATGCGGTCTCCAACATTGAGCCCACATAAGTGAAATACGGTTGTTCTTTTAAGTTAGATAAAGGTTCGCTGAAATTTTATCTCAGGAAGCCAAAAACGTGTGCAGCTGTAACTTTTATGTTGTGAACGCGCCTATTTAACCTCTACCCACTCGTTAAATAAACTCCTAGTTATATACATTCCCCGGCCGTTCCTAAAGCAGTGTAATTTGCGGTATACCTATACAATTGGAATGAAGGTTTTGTTGTTAAGGTGACGTTAACACACTTTTTAACATTCAACAACTTTAACGAATCAGCACACCAGGATGTTATTAAAGTGAAATCATGCTGCAGGTATTCGTAGTCACGTTTATTCGTTTTAGTGCTGTAAACTACTTAGTCATTCGCGAGGCCAATAGTAATAACATTTATATATAACAGAAACAAAAGAGGACCCGGAACTAAGCCTTGAAGAACTCCTGAGGTCACGGGAACATATCTGGACTAGCAACCATTGAGAGCAACCGACTGCTGTCTTAGAGATATATACTCGGCTATCCATGCAATAACCGATTCATTAAAATTATACCACACAATTTACTAACAAGAAGGTCATATGGAAAACCGTGAAATGCTTTTTTGCAGCACAAGAAAATACGGTCAACTACTTTAAGCTTATTTATTGCTAGAGCCAAATCATGCGTGAACTCAGTAAGCTGCGTTCAGCAAAAAAAACCTCATGAAATCGGTGTTTGCTAGGATGTTGGCGATTATGTCTAACCCAATGAGTCATATCCCAAGTGTAGCTAAGCTCACCTTTAAACACCGCAACTAAATTAACATCAAGGCTTCTTCATTCACAAGGCTCTGTTGTTATGACACTTTAAATTAACACTTGTTTCTAAATAGGCAGCCACAAAATCTCACGAATTAACATGGTTCCGGGCACGAAGTTGACCCTACCAATCCACGAGCTTAGAATAGTCTACGTTTATCACCAACAAAATAGTGCGACATTGTTTTTCGCAGTACTATGTAAGAATAGCCACAAACTAGCGCTTTTGCGCGCCCTTGCCTTTCCTTGGTGGGGAGTCCTTGACAAGGCGCCGGTTGAGCTCCTGCGTGGTGTCCGCTTGCTCGACGCCCTTTAAGACCACTTATTTTGGTGAACGACCGCCATCTCGTGTTGGACATCTCTGCCGGGTCGATGTCTCCATTGGTCTCCATTTCTTGAGGGGGCGAATATCTTCGAGCTGATGCGTCGACAAAGACGGCGGGCGAAGCGTGGTAGCGGCTATGACTGGCTAGGCTTAGCTCATCCGTTGGTGTGGCACAGTCTTTTTGTGGAAATAAATGGCATTCTGATGGCCTGAAACGTTCCCTGGTAATATCCAGTGAGTCAATATCCAGTGAGTCCTTGCACCTTGCCCGTTCACCTAGAACACTCATTACGGTTTGACAAACGAAGTTCGTTCATTTAAAACGTAGAAACACCCAGCGGATGAAAAACGCGTCTGCGTCGTTCGGCTCCCTAATGGCTTTTTCTTCACCCAGGGAAAAAGCGGTTCTACACCGGGGCGTCTCATTCCAAACACGTCTGTGCATGAATTCTCGGCGCCCATACGGGTGCCGTTGTTCGGCTGTACCCCGCTTGCCGAAAGAACAATGTAAAACCTGAGACCTTACGTAGGCTGGTCTCCTCTTGAACAGCGGTTGCCAAAAATTGTCTGGCCGCTCGCTTTCCGTAATACAGCCGAGGACCGCTAACCGAATGAAAAGCGTATATTCGGGGGCCGTACGTCGGCCGGTCTCCTTTATAACACCGGAGGAGCTGTCCAGCTCCGGTCTCGATTCCCAGCTTAGGCTGGTGGAAAGGGCCGTAGCGGCAGGTGTCTCCACTGGAGTCCTGGAATGAGGGCCCCACACCACATTACGATGCTCCCAATAAAGTTTATCCTCCTCCTCCTTGCCGAAGAAAACGAATATTCTGCCCCCGGACGCGCGGTTAAGAGCGAATGCGCGGCAGCCGCCTTTCTCCTTATCGAACACCAACTGCCTCCTTTCGAACGGTCTCTTTTCGAATACCAACTGCCACAAGAATACGACTATTCTGTAGCCGGTCGCTTGCCGTGCTTCGGCTAAAAACCGCTTCCCTAAAAAAAAACGGACGCCCTAAAGCCGTATTTCGGCCGTTCTCTTTCTCAACATCGGCAGCCGAAAGTGAACTGAATATCTGGAAGCCATGTAGCTGCCTTTGTGCGTCTGAACACGGGCTGCCAGAGAAACACCGAAGCGCTGATTGGCGAATGTTGGCCGTTCATCGTATGATCAGTGGCTGCGAGAACCTGGATGCTGACCCGACATGCCAGAAAGCGGCCATAGACGGGCCCGTCTTGGGACACACTTTCTGTGCCGCCTGGGGTGTGCGTGCGTGTGTGTGTGTGCGTCTGTGCTTGTGTACGTGCTGGTGTGCATGTGTCTGTGCGTGTGTGCGTACGCTCGTGTGTGTGCGTGTGCGTGCGTGCGTGGGTGCATGTGTGTGTGCGTGTGTGCATGTATGCGTGGGTGTGCGTGTGTGCGTGTGTGCGTGTGTGCGTGTGCGTGTGCGTGTGGGCGCGCGTGTGCGCGCGTGTGTGTGCGCGTGTGCGTGCGTTCGCGTGGGTGCATGTGTGTGCGTGCGTGCGTGTGTGTGTGTTATCATGTGCGCGTGTGTGCTTGTGTACATGTGTGCTTGTGTGCGTGTGTGTGTGCGTGTGCGTGTGTGCTTGTGTGTATGGGTCTGTGTGCGTGGCTGCGACTGTGCCATTCCGTGGCAACAAGCATTGCCCGCCACCGTGCCCTCGACTCGATGACGAAGGCTGCACGATGGAAGTCTACAACGCTGAGGATGACTTTGCATCCACCACTCGAACCGCAACTATGCAAATATAAATGATGATACTGAAACATACCTGTGTGTCCGAATGCAACAACGGCTTTGCCTAAAGTCTTGCGTGAGAGTGCAAGCTTCCCTGAATTTTGTATTTGAACTAGGCATGCTGGTCTCAGCTCATTCTTAAGGTTGAAATACAATACAACATTTTCATTCACTAGAATAATCGTCAATTGCAACATTATATTTTCTATACTTTAATGTACAGAATATAGGAGCATCTAGGAGTACAATCTTATTTTGCCATGATGGTCTGTTTTTCTGCGTCCTTGTCGCTAGTGTTTGATGCCTTTGACGTAGAAATGGAGACTAATAAAACATAAAACTTCTGACTGTCGCGCGGTTGTTATCTCATCTGAGTGCTGGCAGCACAGAATAACTTAGGGAAACTGCGATTTAGCCAGCAGCATAACGCCGACGGTTCTGCAATTGAACATCTTTTGTTTTTTGAAAAAAGTTAAAGCAAAGTTCATTTCCACCGCATCAGGCAACAGTTCTGCCCTATCCCGTGATCTGTGGACTTTGCCATCAAAGATATGTACATGTTCTTTCACAATGCACGAAAGGGAATATTTAACACGCAGACTGAATGGTACTGAGTGGTCGCTTGTGTGGTCTCTTCTTTGTTGTCTCTTCTATACCAATCTACTTAACGATGTTTCACAGTTCGAACCAAATAGCCCACATTTATGCATTGGCAAGCATTCGCGTAAAACCTTGTTCTTTCTTTGCAAGTTCATTTTCAACTGCCTCATCATTTTTTAGCACCGCAAACGACAGCTGCCAGTCTTTCGCCCAGTGACATCCCGTCTTGCACACGGGAACAAAACAATGACGCTGACGTCGACGACCCGGCCTTGCATTTCTCTTAAAAAGGACACTTTTGCTCTCCACACCGCAATGTCGAACCGACGTACCGCTCACACTCAAAACCCTCGAGAAGATCAGCCTTATAGCCCACGCTACCGCAGTGGCGCCGCACACATCCGAAAACGGTCTACACCCACCGCTTCACTCCTGCGAATGGAGCGCATCAGCCGCTGAACCCACTTCCCCTATTCTAGTACACTCTACCATGACGACACAAACAGCCTTTATATGAGCCGCATTACTCTAGCGCCGCATTACTCTCTAGCGTATGAAGTGAGAAACTCTATGAGCCATGGCAGTTTCGCCTGGCTGCGACTGCGGTACTAAGATTCTTAGACTGCGGTGTACATTCTCGTGGGTTTGGCCAAAAAGAGCGCATTATTTCAGGTGACGACCTTGTCTAGACCGGAGTGAAAGATCGGAGCGATGAAAACGCCGAGGTCGTCGCTGTATTCGTGGAAACCTCGGGAGTGACCGATGGAACCGTGTAGAATTTCGCTCAAGATGAGCTGCCTCTCCATTGAGCCACAAACTGTAGAAGCCAGTGCTCGTGCGCGCCAGGGCTGGTAGAGAAGGTAAAGATCCTTGCTTCCGCTCTCCTCTACTACTACTGGTAAGTGGTACAGTTTCAACTACCACTTTTTGAGCTGTGGTACAGCTTATCGTAGCATTATGAATATTGCTTTGGTGACAGCGCAAACGGCACAAAAAATTGAAAAATAACAGCACTTTCAGTTTATAGTTTGTTGTTTTAACGCTCGTAATCATGACGGTAGAGGCACCTAGAATCGGACCACCTGCATATGGCTATATGCTGGATGACTCTTTTCTTAAGTCTGGACAGATTTTTAGATTGTGCGCTGTATTGTGTGCTGTCGAACTGCATCAGCTATGTAGTCGGCTCGGTCGCCCTCGCCGAGGATGCATTTTGCATGGTAGGGAAAAACGGAAACGCCGTATATTCCGTGTATGGGCGATGAGCTCGCCAATTTCTGTAGTATGGACAGGAAGGACTGCCGCTGCCTCATCACCAGCTGCTAAATGGCAACCATTGGCATAGAATTTAAACATCCTTCCATGTCACATTGCATTAGTTGTGATTTCAGTAAGTTTGGTACATGGTGTGCCACTGTGTGTAGTCATTTCCAAATTCTTAGTTTTTTGTTCACTGTTATGATATTTGCAACGTGAACGGATGGTGAGGTGTCTTGACCTGCTCAGATATTTGGACGTAGGAAAGCCGTTGACGGGTTAACAAACCACACTTTTAATACACGCTCGAAAAACCATAACGGAAGGCACTCAAAAATTATTTCCCAAAATATATAAACGACGAAACCTTAACTAAATATCCCAAATTATAATTCAAAAGTCTCTACAATAACGTCCTACATAATTAGTTGAAATCCCTTCATTACATCTCCTTCTCGGTGATCTCTCTACATCCACAACTTCCTAGTTGTGTTCTACGACTGCGTATATACTGGACAGGCATATCCCGGTCGTCGGCGCTGATGTGTTGCACTTGTTGCGTGGCCGAGACTCGTTGGTAGCCGTCCTTGTCTCGCATCGATGCCGGCGTTCGATGCGCGCGGTCGTTACTTAATGGAGTGGGTTCCGCGCGTCCCTACTTGTTTCCTGGGTGGCTACCCCCTGGTAGCCGCTGCCAACGAGGGTCGCCAATGCCGGCACTCGATGAGCGCGGTCGTTCCTTGGACAGCGTGTTTCCTCGGTGGCAACCCCCTGGTCGCCGCTTCCGGCAGACTACTTCGGTAGGCGCTGCTTCCGCGCTCCCTTTGTTTCCGTGGCTTCGGACCGTACGGACGCATCGCTGTGATAGTTCCGCCTGTGTTGTGCATTCTAAGTGCCGTAATACTCCTTTAGGTGTCTTTTAGGTGTGTCTTGGTGTCGGTGGCTGTGTTCTAAGTATATTTGCTTGGGGGAATAATGTCGTTGGGCTACTGCGACAGGCATCTGAAAACGTGAGTCGCCATTTCACTTTTCAGTAGGCGGTACGCGGGAGATCACGCTCGTTCCCGCCTAAACTTCTGCTGTCGTTCATAACTGTTGACGCGCTTGAATGCTACTTAGGCTCTTGCGAAAAAATTAAGCGGTCACGTACATGTGCTTCCATTTGTGTGACGCCCGTTCTAGCTATTCCCCTTCCGGCTTTGTGTTTCCGAACACACGGCCGTGCTTCCACTGCCGGCAGATGACATCCAGCATACGTCGAAGCAAGACTCGTGTGCAGTATAAGAGTGACGGATGTATTAGGCTGGCGTTATTACACCTTAGCTTTAACTGAAGTTTTCGTTTTATTTTTATAGTGAGCTACGGTGATATTGACGAGCGACAAAGTAATTACACTGCCCCTGGGCTTCTCCGTCGGCGCCGTTCGCTTCTGGCGCGTCTGGCGAGGCAGAAGTGAGTGACGGCAGTACGTTTCATGTTTGAGAGCGAAATTTTAGAAGCTATAAGTTGATGCCGATTTTTGGATATGGTAATTCTTTGAGTATGTGGATTGTAGGTGCTGTATTTAATAAGCAGCGTGCATTTACATTTGTAGTGAATTTTTATTTATTTTTACTTTTACTGTGGACAAGTTTACAAGTGTCGTGGAGAAGTGGCGGACGCAGCAGAGAACAATTCTTCCAAGGTGGACTATACTACAATAGTGCTGCTGAACTAGATATTGCGATCTTGGCAGATCGGCGCTTTACCAAAGGAAATGGTGTTGATTTCATTTACGTGAATTGGTCTGTTTTGCAGACATATCAAGCAGCTAAACAAAGCATGGATCTGTTTACGCTTCATGAGCTTTATAATTGTTTCTTTACTATTGTATTTGTGTTTAGCTTTTGTGTTCATGTTTTGAACAAACCTAGTTCGTATTCTTCCCACTGTTAAGTCAGGTTTGTTGTAAATTTGATGTGTATAAAAAAGTAAGCAATAAGGTCTGCTATGTGTTCAATTGTTTTTGGGAATCACGTATTTGCTACCCAACGTTAATGTACTTCATTAATTATGGCTTGCGGCTTGATTTGTTTTATATGTGTCATTCTTGGGAAATATAATTAATGCGTGATGATTAAATTATTTTCCTTATAATGGCATGTAAAAAACAGAACTTGGACCACGAGGCAACTCATGGAGTAGGCAATGGCCATGTGGACTGGCCAGAAAGCCACAAATTTGCGTAAAAATAGCATTGGGTCTGCGCATAAACAGCGCATGGTAACAGGTTTTGCCAAGCATTGTCCAATATTGGCCTTCGAAAGTTTGCCAATTGTTGGCTTGTCTCTTTTCCCAAGCACAAGCCACTAATGGCGGCCGAGGTATTGCCGAGCTCGGATGCACTGGCCACTGATAATTTGCCAGGCTATGGCTTGGCACTTTCAGCTGCTTGGTTGGCTTGTTCTTTGAAGCTCACATGCTCTTTCCGCTTCTTGGTTTCTTGTCGCTCCCTTTGCCTTTATGCGCCCTGCTGTTAAACGCTCTGGGCTTGATCGCTGCACACTCTGATTGGCTCCTTGTATTTTTGTGTCGACAGTTGGTTATCACGCCACTTGTCTCCTGCCTGGCGTTCTCTGATTGGCTGCCCCGTGCGCTATCCTATTTGAGCATGATGCCTCGGTGTTTCGGCGCGGCGTTCGCTCATTCGAGCGTTCCTGGCCCGCATTTCAAATGGCCGTTCCTTTGTTTTTTTTTTCCTTTTTACGGGTTATATGCATTTCCTCTCCGAGGGTGCCCTTGACACATACGAATATCTGCCTTCAGTTTGTTCTATTTCATCATTGTTATTTGTTACATTCTGGTAACTTTAAATGATTTGAAATGAATATGTTGTCAATTTAAAATTTTGTTGCACTGATATGTAAAAAAATTAGTCAGTTTTATTCACGTGCGTTATCTACGTATAGAAGACGTTCATACTTCTATGTGTTGCATAATTCAGCCACAAATACCAATCTCGCAACGCATTCCCACACTACTACAAAAAACAGTTTCTATGCTGAACCCCTGCTAATAGGGAAATCTCACCACTACTTGGCAGGCAAAGCATGTTGTGACCTATGCACATCACACACCAGTGCCGAAAGAAATCATACTGCGAGACTTAACTCATCAAACTGAGCAACCGCTTTGCTGAGGCATTTGGCAGTGAGCCGTTATTGACTACTTCTTCCTGGAGTTTGATTCTAAACGGATGCTGTCGCAGTGTTGAAAAAGTGCTGCCTTCGCTCAGAAGTTGAGTGTTTTATTATCGAGAGGCAACTGGACTATTTACAGCGAATGATAGAAACATGAATTGTCTTCGTTCATTCAAGCAGCGCGTTCAGCCCTGCACGTGTGCAAGAACGAAGAAGACATGGCTCAAACTAGATGTGGACGAAGTAGAGAAGGTACGAAAGATACAGGCGTCAACTTCCAACTGTTCCAATATGTCCCAACTAGCTCAGAAACAAGTTTTGTTAAAGTGCACAAGAGTTGCGTTAAAACTAGTCGAGTGGACCTATTCAAGAATATATATTTTCTGCAAAAGTAACAAAACCCAAGTACAACTTTTATGTAATAATCTGTGTTTCTGCTGTTTTTCACGAGTGGAGTGCACCGACGGACGCGGACTGTCCATGGGCAACTGGCTGTATTGTTTAATTGGCTGTAACCACGCCCTCAAGCTGAACTACAGTGAGCGTAATTCGAGGAAGGAATTACTACTCCATCCATCTGAGGCGTAAGCAAACTTCTTTGCAAGTGCTCCTGATTTTACTTGAACAGCCTCGTCAATTTTCACACGATATTGAAACACCAGTTCTGCAAGGGCTACAGCAGTGCCTTGCTCTTCAGGAGTAAAAGTGGGCTCCAGTGCATATCCTGAAAATAAAAGAAACAAAATAAACAAAACGAAATAGGAAGTTATGGTGCCAGTTGAGGGATAATCTGTTTTCTTCAAGTAACTTTAGCAAAGAAGTTGAGCGCTCTACGGCTACCTTGAAAATGAACTGTAGCTTTGTTTATTTGAAACATCTGGGAGTATACATTTGGCGCAATTTTGTTTTATGAGACCTTGCGGCAATCACGATGGAGTAATTTATTTATGGACTGGATTTCAAATGATATGCTGATTGCCTCATAAGATGCTGCGACCAGGGCTATTGACATATTTGACGGAGCAACCAAATATTAGCAGTCAGCATTGTGAACCCACACACCGTAAAGAGCAAAGTGGAAGACTCGAACCACTGATCGGACCTAAGGAAGAAGTGCCGGGCCTTCCGTGTGTAGCTGCGCAATGGTGCTGCGATGAGCTTTGATGGACGGATGATGAAGTTGGATGAGTTAAGCTTGTGTGATCCTCAGTACCCATTGGTAAATTAGCAAATGCAAGTTGCCCATTTTTTAGTTCACAAGTTTAGTGGCGAAATGGGATACACATTAGCTTCGTAACGCGAGTAACTCAGGTTCGATCCCAACAAGGTGAAGCGTTTTTCTTTTTGAATCTTCTCTTTGTGTCCATGACGGCGTCACCCCAGACGAACTTTGAAGTCAAGCCGGTCCTTAATATGCTATGCACTTGAAACGACAGGAGAGAAGAGAACTGAGCGGCGACATATTTATATGTATAATCTTGTTATACATTCAAAGCATATTGATAAACCGGCTCGTATAGCGAAACTGTATATTAGAGCCTGTCTGGTGATTTTGGTGAGAACTGTCAGTAACTTATTACGAGAGGGACTTTTGTTCTCGGCTTTTCTGTAGGTATCACGAGATGTCGGTTGCCAGTATTATATTAAGGGTCACAATTAGCCGAGCAGATTAAAAACAAAGGAGTTTTGACAGTTTAAAAATGTTGGGTTTTGAATCCAGGTCCCTCAGCTTCTCAGCAGAAAACGTGACCCCCCACACACAAGCTTTCTTTAGGAACTTGTTAAAGCGGCGCATTTTTTGTGCATGTGGGACCTGTTTTAGAGCAAAGTTGCTGAATAATGATTCATGGCGTCTGGCCCATTTCCCGAAAAAAAGAGACGCAATGCAAAAATATCCACTGTTGCTTCTTCAAACCCATGCTGACACATATGTGACATATCCGCACAGACAATACACAATGGGAAAATCTTACTACGACGTCTGAACAGTCATGTGCCCAGAACAATACTCACATATTTCGACGTGGCATATTTACGCTCCCTGGAATCTTTTTCTCATTTTAAAGTGCCAACTTACGGGTCTGCTAAATAAGATTATGTAACCGGAGAAACATAATCATACAGCAATATGTCAACAGATGTTATGGTTAGTCAACAAAGTGACTTGCGCTGGAGAGTGTCGGCCGATCGAATGCCGCGGCGTCTGCTCTGCAGGCTTTTACCTTTCGGCGCGAGTGTTTATCGAACCGTCGATTTACAACGAGAACTTGTAGACCAAAGAATATTATTCTAGCGTAGTGACGTTAGGGCGAAACTCTCGCCTTATCAGAATGAGGTACCCCGTGCGGCATAACACTGAAGAATCGAAGGCGAGCTTCACTTGGGACACAGATAACACAGCTGGGCGAGGCCGGGCAGTAAAAACAATACATAAACAAGGCATCCCAATGCATGGTTCGCGGCAATAGAACCATAGTGTGATTGCCCGAATTCGGTTTCGCTCTTGGCTGTGCACTGCGAACTTTAGGCAACAATAAAAAAGTACGCTCAAAGCTGCCGAAGACTTACTGTGTGGAAAGGTGCTCGGCGTTGTGGTGCCATGACTAGCAATGCTTGCTGTTGGGTATGGTCATTGACTTGTGACACAAGCTTGAACAATGCTGTGCTGCAACTCTCCTTTCCACTTGAAAATGGTAATAATGACAAATATTCATGTTGGTCAGAATGGCTTACAAAATTACCACTGTTGTATCACCTGACCAGTACAAGTTCCAGCACTGGTATCACTTACGTGTCAAGAATCGAGATCGGTGTTTCCAATGTTCATGCCCAGTCGGGGTCTTTGCAGCACCGGTAGCCACAGGAATTTCGGAGGTCTGGGCTGGGAGTGCGGCATAGGTCTGCCCGCGTGACGGATGATGCTGTTCCGCGAATTCCGGAAGTTGTAGTGCAAAAGACTGTGAACGGGCACTCTCGGATGATTTGGAGGGAAAATGATGATGCGGGTACGCGCTCGAGAGTCGGCAGGTGGAAAAAGAAGCCTGCGTCTGAGATGGTGCCGATGACGAACGTGGATGCGTTTAGAAGAAGACATGGATTTGGGGATGGAGAGACGGGGTGGGGGTCGACCACGGCGTCGATGCCACGCACGGCGCTTGGTACGCCGTGCTGTCTGCCTCGCCACCACAACGAATGCTTTCTTCGTGCCACGGGGCTCAGGGACCGGGGCGAACCTTGTATGAGCAACATTTGAGTCATACGCTGGGCATTGGAGAGCACGGTTGCCGATGCGAAAACCAATGGCGCAAGTTCGACGCTGGCCTCTAGCAATTGAAGAGGAATTGTGGTCCGGATCGACGGAGGCACACGGCAGTGCATCGTGTAAGGTAACTGGAGTTGAGCAAGGTAACTGTGTTGGTTCGTTTGGTGGAGCAAGGATTCGGAGAACTGTCGGAGGCACTGTGGAGCTCACCTCAAGAGTGGACAACGGCTCTATCATTTCAGGGGCAGAAGCACGCCGCTGAAGTTGGGTGAGCGCGCAATCAATGATGCAAGGTTGTGTCAAGGAGGCGCTTGTTGAAGTGTCACTCCCGTGCGGTGGACTTTGGCGACTTCGTCACGGCGACAAGTGACGGTGACTGGAAGCGACTGGGAGGACAAAGGGGCTGCTGACGACGTGTCCGTAGGCAGGCCGGCGTCATTGAGGTCGGAGGAATCGGTAGGAGGCTCGGGTTTCAGCATAGGTACTGGCGGTTGTGCCTGCAATGTGGATGCGCTCGGTTGAGTAGCGAGCGGCTGAAGACAAACCATCGGTATGCCAAAACACTCCAGTTTATTTCGCTGCAGGGTTGTGCGCTCGATGGTACCGTGTGAAACTAGGTAAAAACTTCGCTTGGGAGAGCGCGGCATGTGATGCTGTACCTTGTAGCTTGGCTGAAGAAGCCGCGGATGTAAAAGTGGCTCTCTATGACCGTGAACCATAGCTCTGGCTCCTTGGGGTTGAATGGCGGCATGGAAGGAAATGGCGAAGATGGCGGCTCGCTGTAGAAGCCTCGCTGATACCCTAGGGGTGAATGCATGGTTGGGGTGAGTCCGGTATCTCCGGGTAACCACTTTTCTAGGCTGGGCTAGACGTCGCGTAAGGAGGCGGGCCGCCCACGTTCACAAATTATGCACGGCGCCTGTGGCCGACGGGACAGGGTCGCGGAGTAAGGAGACACAGATGCAGTGCTGGCGTTCGAGCCTCAGGGGGCCTACTTCGTTCTCTTTTGTATCAGGCCACGCAACAGCATAGCGATGACGATGGTGCTGTTTCGGATGCTGCTACAGATGGTCGGCCACAGGCGCCGTGCAGAATTTTTGGGCGTGGACTACCCGCCTCCTTACGCGAGGGCAAGCCCAGCCTTCAAAAAATTCTTGGCTGCACGATGCGGTCTTCAGACGTCAAGCTTCAAGAAAGGTAAAAAAAATGCCTATTCGGCACAATTTTAGAGGAGGGTTACAGCTACTAGAAGCTTCAGAAATATTTTCAGCCTGTGCGTGCTGTGGTGGATGGTAGACCGCTGCATGCTTAGCTGCTTTTCTGCGTGCAGTTGTTCATGACAGGCAGCTTTCATTGCATAATGGGTTGTTTCTGGCAGGTCCTAACTTTCTACGGCAATTTCCTTTGGTACCTTTCTCTTCGATTGGGGGCATGTAAGCCCAGTATATTATCATTAGCCAGGATAGTATTTAGGCACGTCACGAGAACACGCAAACTTAAATGCAAAATATTGCCCATATCAGCTTTTATTCTGAGAAAGCCTGTTTCACAACAACCTGGTTTATATGGAATTGCTGTAAACTTTTTTATAGAACATGTTTGGCTTGTCATGTCAACAATAACACCATGCAGCTTACAGGTCATGGACAAACTTATAACGCGATCATCTTACGACATGGCGAAATGCCTAAGGCGTTAGGCAGGTGCGGGAGAGCACAGGTCCTCTGCAACCAGGTTGTATTTTAGGTTTCCCGACATTCGCGGCCGCACGTTATATTGCCGGTACATTTTCTTTTTGCAAATTCGTAATTCACCGCTTTGAGAGCCAAGTTGGGCTATCTTGATCTGGATGCGCCCTCGACGTTCGCATTACTAAAGAGAACAAAGTCGTACTAGTTGGTTAACAGACGCGCTGATGACTGCAGGCCTCTAGAACATACACAAACTACTGGGAAACGACTTAATTAGAAGCGCACGTGCGGTAAAAGTAAACAGAAAGACGACACAGCGTGCGGCAATAACATAACGTCATGCGCTGTGGGAGTCCTGCCATGAGCCGACTTGAGCCTCAAGTTGGTCGAGCTGGGCGGTGGGAACACGCACATGCGCATTTTATGTCCGCTTCAGGGACGGAGTAAAAAACGATGTTCCAAGCAAAACGAAATCAACGGTTCATTTCAAATACGTACCTTTACATAATTAGCATCGATCGGATATCTTTAGCACCAAACAAATATGCGAAAAGGGCAGGTACATGCTCCAGCATAGCACAAAGGAAAATCCCGCCGACAGAATGTACGCCCCCCGCATGCATTGCGGTTTTATTATAATGAAAAAGCAAGTGGCTACTAACTTGGGCGCTACAAGTTGTCTTGACAGGAATAGTTTGGGCAAACTTGCAGGATAGGCGTTACTTTTTCCGCTATGTACGTTCCTTGTCCACAGAGCCTTGCGGGGCGCTTCGTCTGCTCCTTGCGGGAAGCAGTAAAAGTATGCACTGCCGTATTTCAATCGCGCCGTCACACCGAAGGCGACGCAAGAAAGCTCCTTACAGGTCTCCATCATCGTATTTTGGTGTTGGTTCGGCAGTATCACAACTACGCCGTACAACAATAAACAGGCGTGCTGCGTAACGGGGCAGTCCGCAACCCGGACTCATTACAGTTATTTAGTTTAGAAGAAACCAGCCGAACATGGTAACAAAGGACTAAATGTTAACAAAAACTGACAAGGACAATGCTTGAATTCAGACCTGGGCATGTGTGTTGGCAATACGACACCCGCTCAAGCGAAGGGTTTCTTCCGTACGATTCCGCCAATTCAACGAACGTGAAGAGGGGCCTAGTTTTCACGGCCCTAAAGTCAGCCGTTCGAAGGTCCTGTCACTACCAGATGCGCGTCCATTTCGGCAAGCAATTAGCCCGATTAAGGCAGGCAGGATACCCCGACCAATTGATCACAGCTGTGTGCGAGTCCATTGTGCAAAGACTAAAGCGCCAGAGCACAGTAGAAGACTCGACGAACACCACTGAAGAAAGAAAGGAGGTCTCCGTGGTTCCGTATGTGCACGGCCTGTCCCACAGTATAAAGAAAATTGTGGCAAGACAGGGTGTGAAGGTGCTGTGATCAGCCCCCATGAAAGCATACACCATGTGCCGCCAAGTAAACAACGACTCAGACGAGCGCATATGCAAGACGAATCACCAGACAAGATATTGTGAATGCGTCGAATGCGTTGTTTACAGCATACCTCTGAGACCCTGTGGAAATGAATATGTGGAACAGACAGGCCGGTGCATGAATGATAGGGCCAGAGAACACGCAGCAATATTGAAAACTGCGGCCAGCGGAGGAAATCTGGGTATGCGTTGCGGATGGTGCGGATGCAGTGCAACCCTATTTGATATTGCTATCGCAGGAGAAAAGAAAAACAAGCTGTCGAGAGAAATATTGGAAGCCATTATGATAGACTCAAAAGGCAGCGCCTGCGTGAGCAGCCCATCAGTGCAGCTGACCGAAAAAAAGCTGTGCTTTAGGCAGGCATGTGTCAAGGCTTAGTTCATCGGGCGACAAGGACCCATTTGCGCGATACCGTTTTTCGGCCTTGAATAGACATGTGTAACGCAGCAAGTGATGTGTAACGCAGCAATTGTAGTATGCGCTCAGGCAACTGCGTTGATGCATTAACAGAACTTTAGTTGCGGTCATTTTAAAGTTTCTAAGAAATCGGAGAAAAGTAGAAAGATGTGCTTGTGTAGCGGGAGATTCCGAGTCACGTGCGTCAAGACCATAGACAATCACGCATTTATGCTTTGTTGACAAAGTCTAGATACGTATGCAAAGGTCGTAGGACTGTTAGGGCGGATGGCGAAAGACGGGGGAAAGGGAGAACCAAAGATGCTTGAAGAGAACTACAGACCTCCCCGACATGACATGCAGAATGTCTGATTCCAAGCAGAGAGTACAAATCATCCGTTCATTCATGGCCACAATTTTTGCCCGGCATTGTCGCCGGTGTGGGCATTCGGGGGACTTGGGCAGCGGCGCATAGTGGCGTTACGAAAACAGGCGGCGGCAGATGGCGGCACGACGTGGCTGCTACACAACAACCAGGGTTGCCAGGCACTCAGAAGGAAAAGTCGCCGCAAAATTGCCGAAAGTACCAAAAAAAATCGTCAGCTAAATTGAGGGATTGAAAAGAAGGCAGAAGAGGCGCCGTTTTCTGCAGGGCGATGGTAGTAATTACTTTTTGAACACCTAATCGCAAAAAATGCAGAATTTCCGGGAAGTAGAGAACCATATTAACAAATTTATTCGTTTGCTGTGGAGCGGGGAACCGGCAGCAGTTGGCGACTGTTTACAACAAAAGGTGATATTGCAGGCCTATTTCAAGGATCCAAAGAATAAGAATGACTTGGAACTGGTGTGTACTGCTTACCGTACTTTACCACTTCATCTGCCTCCTCACATTTCCAAGTGTATTATACAACGTCTTACGCATTTCCCACAGGTCTGCAGGACATCTAAATCTCTCGTTGGCTACTGAAGTATTACCCTCTCAACCAATCGCGTTGCTTGAGTTTTTGACGTTCTTCATACGACATCAGGAGCAGTATATTAAAAATGCTTGACAATCCACCCTGTAAAGTGAAGCTGTAAACTACACGCACAAGAATTACCCACGTGACTTCACTTGAATTCACCCACGTGGCTCTACAGAGAGCGAAACCAGAGACAAGTGAAATACACTCAACCACACCCTTTATAACTTCAAAGAGACATTTTTTGCTAAGGCAAATAATACAATACAATACAATACAGTACAATACAATACAATACAATACAATACAATACAATACAATACAATACAATACAATACAATACAATACAATGAGTTTTATAGCCAGCAATCTCCCCAGCAAAGCGCTAACATCTCTGGACGTCCCAAAAAGATCCGAACGTCTATGTCGCAGCAGTATCTCTATTAGACATGCGTACAACGTGCAATATTTTAATGAAGATTTTTGGATGTTGAGATAACGGTGCTGGTATTTTAATGTCGGAAGTTCTTTCAACTTTGCTAAACACGTACTCTCCATGTTGCTGCTGCTTCATTTGTGGACAGTATTTAGACATATTTTCCGGACGTTGTTCAGATGTTGCTGGTATGTCCGTTTTTTACTTCGAACATGTCTATCGCTCTTACATTTATTTTAGCTGTATCTGCTTAACTTTATTTTAAAACTCTCCGCAGGCGTACTGTATTGAAGTACCGATGGGTTTTGTATGGGTTTTGTAACGAGGGGTTTTGTGCAACTATTGTAATACACCAATATTGCTTTGAACCTTTGAGCTTCAAAACAGTAGCCCAATAGCGAACCTCACGGAAACAGGCAGGGCCTTAGTGCAGAATTCGTGTAAAAGCGACGTTGCCTACGAGCCTTGTAAAATTTTTTTTTTTTTGGGGGGGGACGATGGTGGTCATTGCTATCAAATTTGAACAAAATAAGATAGGATGATCAACGAAGAAGCAATTAGCACGACTTTACTTGCTACTTGCTTTAACTTTGATGTTATGTACCGACTGCAGCTTCATGAATTCAAAGTGTGAGAAAAGAAAATTTCGGGGCTGCCTTGATACCGAGATTCCGTCAAACGTCTCTTGTAGGTTAAACGGCAAGGTACGGCAAAGCACATAAGCCCCAATTCACTCGACCACCCCAGAAAACAATGCATGGAACCAAGAATTTGGTACCCTACGAGAGGATGCCAAGGAATATTGTCGAGTGATTCGTTTAGGTCGCATTTGACAAATTTCGGCAGTGCTAACGCTTATTTCTTCCGCACCGATCTTGGAGGCCAGGCCAATAATACTAATACTGCAAGTGATGTAACCAAAGCTCCCTTATTTGGGCCAAGAAAAGATATCGCACTTCATCGTTCGCTCTATACAAGCTACGGTTACCTCGAATAATATTGAATGCATCGCTAGATTTCGGCGTTGATAAAATTTGTTAGTTACGCACCGATCTTGCAGACAAGGCCATCATGCTAACACTACAAGCGATGTAGCCAGAGCTCCCTTATCTTACTCGCAAAAAACTCTCCCAAACCCCCGATCTCCCCGACGAAAGCCAAGCTACCCAAGAAGGAATGCACACTTTCGAACAGAAATAGATTGTAATTTGCCCCAAGGCACCCAATTACCGCACGTTAAAAAAATGATTGTTTTCTGCGAACGTAATGACCCCAAACCAGGAGATGGACATAGAATCTGGACTACGTCGCCTGCTTTCGGATGCTTTCTGGCGCTGCGTCGACGCTGATATATGGCGAGCAGCATATACATTGGCGTAGCTCCCGCATCAGCTCACGTCGCCGTGCATTTTGCCGACGCCGTCAACGCACGGCGATGTCGACGCGGAAAAATGCGCTGAAAGTGGTTGCGGCCTCCGAACAAACCGTAAAATTACGGCGCCACACAACCCCACGACAGCTGTATTTCCACCGTAGATCCTTAAATTGCCTTAAATGCCGTAATCTATATTGTCGGTACAATAACTGTTTTCTTTAAAAAATACCCACGCTCAAGCTTTTCTTGTATATAATTGGCCACTAATATCTGCATTTACCAATAACTTGGGCATCTATTTCGCAATGCGTTTTTATCAAGGTGGGTGTCATTCAGGAACTAGTTTTTCCTTCGGACGAACATGAGACAGGAAAGTCGCTACGCGGCGAGTCCTACCATCCGACAGTTGTATTAACTGCACTCCGTATCGATGCGCGTGCTACTACTGGCCGGTGACGGCACAGGTGTGCACGCCTTCAACTTTCGTTATTTCGGTGATTTGAAAACCATAGATTTATCTACCGGACGAAGCAATACTGCCAAGTAGTGAAGGTATGTGAGAACTAGTGAACCTCGTTTTCTTGTCATATGTATTTAACGCAGCGGGGTTGCTGTGTAACTTCGGTCCGCGTAAGCGGTTAGCCCTAATATTTTGAGTGACTCGCTTTGTGCGTTGCGTAGATTTTTGTACCTGGCTGCTGCGTGTGTAAACAGAATCAATTCTCGCGCAATGTCTAGCCCTGCATTTGGTGGAGTATTTGTGTTCTGTCCTGTTTTGCTCGCCAAATCTTTTGATATGGAATGAAATACGTAAAACTGAAGAGAGTGCGTGTGCGAATATAAGCGTGTATTCGTTACACGAACATCGTGTACTTCTAGCGTTATAATATGCACTCTTGGTTTTTGTTTCGTTTCTGCTGATGCCGTTTTTTTGTCATATTATTTTTCGGTTAAAAAACGTGCACACTAAATTGAAATATTGCCGTGCGTATAGAATTAGACTAAAATAATAAATCAAGCAATTTGCGACCGTACAGTATTACATTAAAATGCCACCTGGATGCTTTTTTTGCGTTTTGATTGAGTGACAAACTTTCCGAACGCTCAGTTTGATCGGGAACCGCTGGAATGAACAGCGTGTATGCAACCCGAATTTATTTGAAACGTCAGAACTACATGCATGCCGTAATTGGTACAATAGCATGAGCAGCGCTGGTTGCGCTTCGTACTCTTACTGCAGCATCGCAAACGTCAATTAACCATTCAGAACCTAGTAAGAATATGTAAAAATGGCTGTTAAATTTCTGTCATTTATGGAATTTTTAGCTTAATCAATTTATAGTGTGTAACACACCTTGGTAAGCAGAGTAACAGCATTTGGGATTCGCAGGTTTAAGGCAGAGTATGATTCTGGTGTCTGGCCTGTCGTTTGCTAATAACTTACATGTTGCAGGCTGCTAACTGGTGCAACTTAGACTATGTGTGAATGTGATTGTGCTGTAAAAATTTCTTGCACTACTTTGATGCTTCCTGCTGTACAACGGATACTTCAACTAAAAATGTAGGCCTAGCAGGACAAGCGAACAGGACAACATGACGAGTTTTTCGGTGATGTGATTTTTGAAGGCTTAGTTATGCATATATATCAACTAGCCCACCTCGCCATTCTGTTGCAGAAAGTATACGTTCATGGCAGTGACGCTGTCCGGGTTTGTGCATGTTTCGTTTTGGCACAGTTTGTGGACATGGCTTCATCCGTGTATAAATGGTCATTTCAATCCACCAAGCGGTTAGGATAGACAGAGAGAAACATTTTGCAAGTTCAAATGAGACCTGTAGCTGGGCTAAAATGTCCTCAGTGTCCCCATTGACGACATATAGTTCTTATAGAGCGTATTCATATGAATGCAGGCAACCATGCGTGCGCCGCCATATCTGCGGCCAAGCGTGTGTTGCTAGGCGATGTTGTGCGCACGGCCTTCAGATCAGGCCCTCCTCTTCTCCTCCGTGCCTTCATGGCGGCCAGGCAGGTCGCGGTCCGCAATATAAGCTTGTGTTTTCTTGCAAGGCGTGTGCGAGTGGCTTGATAGCCTGTTGCACCGCGATAGCGTTGGTTACGCGAAAATTCATGGTTCCGCTCATGAGTGTGACATCCATATCTGCAATAAAGCTTGACTTTGGGCTAGTTGGGTATGCATGACACCTTGAAAAACAGCGCAAAAACACGGACGTAGAGAGGTTACACAGACACGAGCGCTGACGAACAACTGGTGAAATTTTATTAAAGTTGGCAATAAATAGAGGAAAGAAAGCAGTCATACGCCAGTACAAACGAGATAAATAAACAGCTTAAAAGCGGAGTCGGGAGTAAAAGTTGATAAAACACACACAAATTTCCTTTTATCCGGCCAGATAAGCAATCTCGCGCTCAAACAGTGCCACGGGTGGCGAACTCACGCAATCCTCCCCCTTAGTGGCTATGACTGAAGCCTCAAAGATTTCGCGGGATCGGGCATCACGATACCGTTTTAAGATGCGGGTTTCGTTGAGCTTGGGGTAGCAATCTTTGCAATTCTTGCAGTGTAAGGCCAGATTGCTACCAGTTCCTGTGCGCATGTTATTTGCATGCTCACGAAGACGGTCGTTTACGCACCTTCCACTCTGGCCCACGTATACTCGCCCGCACTGCAGTGGGATCTCGTATACTATGCATTTCACGCATTTGACATACTGTTTTTCATGTTTCTTCCCACAAGCAGCCCTGGGAGCCTTTTTGTCATTCACCATGGCACACAATGTGTCTAGTTTGTTGGGCGCTGAAAAAACTGTCCGCACGCCTGCCTTGTCTCCTATCTTCTTCAGGGGGTGCGACACGGCGTGGACGTATGGGATGACGTTAAGGCGGCCCCTGGCATTCTCTTGCGACCTTATCGTAGCCCCGCTGGTGTTCACCCGTTTCAAAACGGTTTCCGCCGAGCTGCGCAGCAATGGCGTAGGATACCCTGCCATATTGAGTCTGCTGACCTGATGGTCCAAGCTCCGCGTCATCATGTGACGGCAGGACCTAGTCACTGCGTTTTGGATGGCTGCCACGGCTACCCCACGTTTTACAATCTTCGAGTGTGCCGAACTGAACGGTAGGAGTCCTTTTTGTGAACGCGGGGAATATTGCCAGCACACATGACTGCCGAAGGTCAATTCCATGTCAAGGAAACGCAGCTTCTTGTCTTCTGGCCTCTCGCTCGTTAATGTGAATGTCGTCATAACAGATGAAAATGCCTCCAAAAGCTTGTCCCCTTGGCTTAGCGGGTTTCCACGAACCTTGAACAGCACGAGGTAGTCGTCGACATACCGAAACGTTCTCACGACTGCATGGTCAAGAAGGACGTTTTGCAGACGCCTGTCAAACACGGCAAGTAGAAGGTCGCTGAGCACTGGTGCAATCGAGGAGCCTGTGCACACTCCCTCTCGCTGGAGGAAAAGCTTGTTGTTGTGCATTACGAAAGTCGACTGAAGGTAAAATGCTAGCCCCTCAAGGAAGGCTTCCGTCCCGATGCCGCACTCACTTTGGAATCTTGTGTTCCCGAACACGTCGATGGCCTCACTCACCGCTTCCAAAACCAAGGAATGAGGGAGCGAGTAGTACATGTCTTTCAGGTCCACCGACAAGCCACTCAAAAGGTCGGACGGCTGCGTCTCCAAGAACTCTGAGACCGCTCGGGGGTTCCTCGCAAGAGAATGCCAGGGGCCGCCTTAACGTCATCCCATACGTCCACGCCGTGTCGCACCCCCTGAAGAAGATAGGAGACAAGGCAGGAGTGCGGACATTTTTTTCAGCGCCCAACAAACTAGACACATTGTGTGCCATGGTGAATGACAAAAAGGCTCCCAGGGCTGCTTGTGGGAAGAAACATGAAAAACAGTATGTCAAATGCGTGGAATGCATAGTATACGAGATCCCACTGAAGTGCGGGCGAGTATACGTGGGCCAGAGTGGAAGGTGCGTAAACGACCGTCTTCGTGAGCATGCAAATAACATGCGCACAGGAACTGGTAGCAATCTGGCCTTACACTGCAAGAATTGCAAAGATTGCTACCCCAAGCTCAACGAAACCCGCATCTTAAAACGGTATCGTGATGCCCGATCCCGCGAAATCTTTGAGGCTTCAGTCATAGCCACTAAGGGGGAGGATTGCGTGAGTTCGCCATCCGTGGCACTGTTTGAGCGCGAGATTGCTTATCTGGCCGGATAAAAGGAAATTTGTGTGTGTTTTATCAACTTTTACTCCCGACTCCGCTTTTAAGCTGTTTGTTTATCGCGTTTGTACTGGCGTATGACTGCTTTCTTTCCTCTATTTATTGCCAACTTTAATAAAATTTCACCAGTTGTTCGTCAGCGCTCGTGTCTGTGTAACCTCTCTACGTCCGTGTTTTTTGCGCTGTTTTTCAAGGTGTCATCCATATCTGCAATTCAACCCCAGACTCTGCGCACACCTACGAGCGAGTGCGAGTCGGTCGGGGCGCAAAGGTTGCATCGTTAGCGCATTGGTGGTTTGTCAGCATGAGCTGCATCATTTCCAAACTGATGCCCACTGAACGAAAAGTAATAACTCTACGCTAAGTACTGTTGAGCACAGTGCGATGTACCAATCGCCAGATGCGTATCAAGTCGCCGCCGCAGATCAGCTGATGGCCAGCCGCCGCGCTCTGATGTCACAGGTGAGTTGTTTTGCTTAGTGTGAAACATTTAGCGCACGAGAAACCCAGTGTCAATGTGTCGCCCGTGCCATCTTGAGGGAAGCCGTTTGTTGGGCTGCTTTTTTTTATTACGACTCTAACAGAAGCAGCAACGTGTTTTCTTTTTGTTTTTTCTGGTGCGGTGATTGGATCGCATGCAGCGATCAATTTAGTTCTGTCCACCTCAGCGCAGGGCATGAAGCCCTGTGTTTTGATTGTCCTTGGCTGGAGTGAGGAAACCGGCGAGCATCAGTTAAAGGTCAAAACCTCGGGTACTTCTATCCTGCGCACTTTTGAGGCCGCTATCTTTTAAAGAAATTGCTGTTCGATCACGCCGTCCGGAAACGAACGTCGCCTCAAGCTGTTGTTTTGCGCAAGCAGCGCTTAGCGAAACATACAATTATGTGTTTTTAGGGGCAGCAGAACTGCCATTTCAGTCTCCGGACAGAACTTATAGCTTTTACTTGGTTTAGAAAAACTAATTGTGCCTTTCTGCTTCACCCCGCTCTTTAGCCCGTTTTTTCTTTCCCTTTCATAGCAGGCGTATGCAGCTGCTAGAAAAGAAATACGGCGCCCTCACAGACCTCGTGGCGTCCTGCGGGGCAAGCCTCAAGAGTGCCGTTTTTTGCGGCATCCGTGAGCAGCAGCAGGTTTAAATACAGTGATGGTGTTTAGCACACTTCGAAACTGATCTACAGAAATATTCAGGAATAAATAGCGAGGTCGACTGGTGCCCTTTTATGTGCATTTAGGTGCCTTTCCAGCTACTACTATTTGAATTTACAATGACTCTGGAAAATAAAAAAAAAACAAAAAACATATTTTGGTCATGCTCTTCTCGTGCTAGAATATTACAAAAACATTTTGGTAATGTTCTTTATGTGCTAGAATATTTTTTTGCGAGACGTGGTTTCTGGCCAGGAAATAATAACTCATGGCTATCGCGGTTTCATATATTATTCAGTAAGTTAGATATACATTAAGTAAGTTTTATATATTAAGTAAGTTAGGGTAAATAGAATTCCTTTCCTTGCTTTCACAGATTAGTCCCTGCACTGCACCCTCTTTAGCACACTCTTGAATCGAGATCTGACGACTGTAGGGTATGTAGCACCAGTACTAGCAGACAAAGTGACATCCTGAAGGCTGCAAATCCACAGTGAAGCAGCCAGAGTGTGTGATGGAGGATAACCAAACCTTTTGTGTTTGCCTTGAAATAAAATCTAAAACCAGTAAACAGGGCTGGCTACTGCGATAAAATAGCTATTTCAGGTTGTCGTAGCTTTGTTTTGATCCAGCTCCAGGTAGTCCATGAGCATGGCTCATTGTACGCAGCTACAACGAAAGTTCACACAGTAATAGGTCCATGGGGAAGCAGGGGTCAACACCTTATGCGCTGTCCATGCTAAGCGTACAAGGCACAGGGCTGGCTGCAATGCCACTTCAACTTCCTGGCTGTTTGCACGATCCACCTGCGATGGAGCTATCTGTTCCAGTCATGTCCTAGTTGGTTCAGTGGTACAAACTGTATGTTCAAAGTAAATTTTGCCGAGGTGAAATTTGAGTGCAATTGGCCTTTAATGTCGAGACAAAAACATTTTGCAGGATAAGGGATATAACAATGCTAAAACTGCACCAGCTTTACCGGGAAGAAATATTTCCACGATGAGGAGAATGTGTGTGCGGTGTCACAACCACACAGATACCCATACTAAAAGTGGAACCCCTTTTTAAAACATATGCAAATCGCGAATACAGTGTTGTGCATATGAAAGCAAACTGCTTGATAAAACAAATTCTTTGTCTAACGCCAATGTGTGGACAGCAATGCATAGAGGATCCTACTATGTAAATTTCCCAGCTTCCTTTTTCTTTTTCTTGTGAGGGCGTTACTTTTGCTCCCGAAAGAGGACACACGTTTTTAATAACTGCAAACGCCTGAAACCTTTGCTCCATCAGCGTTACCCTGTGCATTAGTAATAAGATCTGACTTGACCTTTCCTGTGCTGGAACATTAGCACTGCAGCAACTGCTAACGTTCTCCACATACATTGCAGTCACCCAAACTGTGGTAGTCTCTCAGCATAATACTAAACACTACTGCATGTCATTTAAAGGATTAGTGAAACAGCTCTCTGCATTGATTGTTGTGCAATTGCAACATAAGCTGGAACAAGCCCCTTTGGTTTTTCTACTAACTCTTGGAAACTGATGTGAAAGACAGCCACACATTGAACAGGTGATCATCACTATTGTTGTTAGTGCAATATAGAGACACTGTTTTTTTTTCACTTTAAACATTGCCCCGTAGGATTTGCATATATGTACACGTACCTTGTTTCTGAAAGAGCTGTTGGCTTTACTTCACGGCCAAACGCAAGCTTGGTGCCCAGTCTGGATGAGAGCAGTCCATCAAGTATGCTGGTTTCCCTGCATGTTGCAATAAGTAATGCTTCAGAACTTTTTACAATAGCACACTCTTGTAACAGGGCGATGGAGGAATACAGTCGCTCCTCATAGCCACAAAGCAACCATAATTTTTTTTAACTGTACCAAACTGGAAATGTTTGCCCCAAGTGTGTTATGCGCAGCACTAACTGCAAGGAGTGTGCTCTGAAACCTGCTTTATGAAAGTAAAGTCTTTCCCTCACCTGACTACTAGAGAGCGTGTTCGAGTCATGGTATCGGCCCCACTGTAAAACCGAGTGCCCCTTCAATACTATTCTCTGGGTGTGTGGCCAGTTATGTTCAGTGAAAAAAAGAAGCGATTGCAAACTAAGCCTGAAGTAAAGTTAAATTCATGAACTTAGTCATTTTCGGACCCTCTGAATCTGTTCAAATGAGTTGGTTCTAAATTTCCTAACACATGTGTGGCTTCTCTGCACGGCTTCAGCGACATGTCGTAAAGACAACACAAGCGATGCCGAAATTTTCAAGGACCTTAAGATTTCCGTAGTGCTCTTGCTTATTAAGGACACATAGTTGGTCTAATGCTTGGTTTATTGGAAGCGAGCAGTAAATGTACAACCTAGCGCGAGCGTGCTTCTCTCGATTCTTTCACTTCTCCGCGCATCACACGCCATCGCTCCTGCCGAAATGTTTACATTTGGATTTCGTTCAAAAAAATCAAACAGCATTCCGACTACGCATCTGTTGAAGAGGACACAATGGCACGTTTGAGGACTACAACTACGACCGACTTGACTACTAGCGTTGGCGGGCGTCACGCCGGTTTCCAAAGAAGACACCGCGAGACTTCCCGCCGAAGCTAAGGAGCCACAAAATGCCGACGCAGCCGAGGATTCATCACGGCCTCTATTTCAACCCCAAGCCAAACGGCGCCTGAAACAGGCTGCTGAAACACTACACTTATGCACCCTAAAAATTGCAAGTATTAGAATTACAACTGACCATTACTCCACTTTCTCCTGAAAGCTTCTAATGATAAAACGCCGCTTCGAAAGTGCGCGGACCTGATTGAAACATTTTCATAAATCGAGTCGCAAAACAGGCACTGTTGGGACAACTATTAACGCTTTGTTCCAAGCAGCGACTGTGGTTGCACTTACCCGAGACGAAGTGGTCACAACATACTCTGTAATGAGTAGCCGTCCTGTGGCGTGCACGTTCGAGGCGGCGAAACCATTCGCGCGGCGCTTTGTAGAAGTCTCCAGCGTCCGGCTGGATTGCCCACGGATGACCGCTGGCACAGGGAAGAAGCCAACCTTTCTCACGTTCTCACTCTGTTTTTTTTTAATCCGACCTGTTCTTGCATCCAGTGACGATGCAGTTAACCATGACCGCTGGCGACGTCCAAGAACGGTTGCACAATAATTGTTCGAGCACTGCTAGCAAGTGTGCGGACGAAGGATAGCGCGCTCAGAACGAACGGCACATCGGGATATCCGAAAACCCGCTCCGGCGTTCCAAGCAAGCACGTATTTCCCGCGCTCCAGTTCTCGCATGCGCGTTCCGTAGTTTCGCCTTTCGCGTGTTGCTGTGTGGTGCCTATCTCTTGTCTATCGTTGAACGGCTGATGGTGTGCCAATAATGCGGTAGACCGTATGGGGATTTGCTGGCTTAATGGCTGGTCTACCAGCTGTACTGCTCAGATCGTACGGGAAGAATTTGGACCAGGAGGCCCGGCAGCGCTACATAGCGAAAGTAGCCGAGTGCGGCGCTGTAGACCCTCTCTTGTTCACGGATGAGGAAACTTCGTTGATTTCGGTGAGCGGGCACCTTGTACCCAAAGTATACGAATCAGACATTAAGGACTACTTAGTGCATGCCACCGGCTACTTGACGCACGAAGAATTCAAAGTTGTGAAGTCGCTTGAATCGCACAACTACCTCACAAGTGGCTTCGTGCAAGAACCAAAACTGCGACAAGTTGGAGAGCACGTCATTGTGGTCACCAAGGTAACTATTTTGGCATTTAGGATCTACACTGCGAGAGGAAATGGTGTTGGCTCCCTCAGTTCACGAAACTGATCATCTTTGTGGTGTGGAGGCTCTGAAATACAGAATTAAGATTTAGCACAGCGACAACGTCCGTGTATTTCGCCGCGCTAAATCGTAATTATGTCATATTGTCGCGAAGACAAGGACGATGCAGTTGTCTTGAATGAGAAACACGTTTATTGGAGCGAACTTGTGCTCCACTAACAACTCAAAAGAATACAGAGGCGGCGAAGCAGCGGTCAACAAAGTGACTTGCACAGGCGAGTGTCGTCGAATCGAATGCTCCGGCGTCCGCACTGCAGGCTTTTTATCTTTCGGCGCGCGTGGTTCTCGAAACGTCGATTCACATCGAGAACATAGTAGATCCAAGAAGATTATTCTGGGCTGTTCACGTTAGATCGGAATGCTCTCCCTATCACGACAGATAACACATGCGGCACAGAAAGAAAGAATGGAACACGCGCTTCCCTTGGCACAGAGATAACACAGACCGGCGCAGCCGGGCGGTAAACGCAAAACACAAATAAACAAACCCAATGTATGGTTCGCGGCATTACCCCCCCTCTAAGAGTGCATCGACCCGATGCTAACATAAGCGACAGTCCGAAAATAAAAAATAAAATTAGTTATCGTCCGTAGAAAGGTTTTAAGCGAACCACGTGGACGACTTCGGGCCGCGTGCGTCATCGTGATGTTCCGGAATCACCATCGGGGATCACCTCGTAGGTAAGTTGGCCGACACGTCGTAGAATCTGGTAAGGTCCGAAATACCGTCGCAGGAGCTTCTCACTGAGTCCGCGTCGTCGGATGGGAGTCCAAACCCACACACGATCCCCTGGTTGGTACTCGGCGTCTCGGCGTCGGAGGTTGTAGCGGCCCGCATCCACCAGCTGCTGGTCTGTTATACGAACTCGAGCGAGCTGGCGGGCCACCTCCGCACGTTGAAGATATCCGTAGACGTCGGCGTTGAGGTCGTCGTCTTCTACGTGCGGAAGCATGGCGTCGAGCATCGTAGTCGGCCTTCTACCGTAGACAAGCTCCAACGGCGTCAGCTGCGTCGACTCCTGGATAGCCGTGTTGTACGCAAACGTGACATACGGGAGCACTTCGTCCCAAGTCTTAAGTTCAACGTCAACGTACATTGACAGCATATCTGCGATTGTCTTGTTCAGACGTTCTGTTAGTCCGTTCGTTTGGGGGTGGTACGCCGTCGTTCTTCGGTGATCCGTGTTGCTGTAGCGTAATACTCCTTGCATCAGCTCCGCAGTAAATTCCGTTCCGCGGTCGGTGATTAGGACTTCCGGGGCTCCATGTCGCAGCACAACTTGGCTTATAAAGAACTTTGCCACTTCTTGTGCAGTCCCCCTCGGAAGAGCGGCGGTCTCTGCGTAGCGCGTCATGTAGTCTGTCGCTACGACAATCCACTTGTTCTGTGATCGTGACGTAGGGAACGGGCCTAAAAGGTCCATTCAATCTGTTGAAAAGGTCTCAATGGAACAGCGATCGGTTGCAGAAGTCCGGCGGGTCTTGTCGGAAGCGTTTTTCGTCGCTGGCAGTCACGGCAGCTCCGGACGTAGTGGGTGACGTCAGAGGTAAGGCCGGGTCAGTAGTACCTCGCCTGGATTTTTCCAATAGTGTGGGCTGTGCCGAGATGTCCGGAAGACGGGTCGTCGTGGCACGCTTCCAAAATTTCGTCACGAAGGTCCGCGGGAATGACGAGAAGGTAATTCGCTCTTGTTCCGGGGCGGAAATTCTTCTTCACGAGGACGGAGTTTCTCAGGCTGAATGCTCGTAAGCTGCGTTTGAAGGTCCTAGGAACGGCAACGTTGCATCCCTCGAGGTACTCGATTATGACGCGTAAGTCGGGGTCGGCACGCTGCTGGGCGGCTAGGTCGCTCTCCGGCACGATCCCGAAGAACGCACTGTCTTCAGCAGCGTCTTGTGGTGGTGGGTCGACGGGGGCGCGGGACCGGCAGTCGCCGTCGGAGTGTTTCCTGTTGGATTTATAAACGACTGTAACGTCGAACTCCTGCAGGTGCAAGCTCCACCGCCCAAGACGGCCAGAGGGGTCCTTCAAATTGGCGAGCCAACACAGCGCATGGTGGTCTGTTACAACCTTGAATGGCCTTCCATACACGTATGGGCGAAATTTTGAAATCGCCCATATAATAGCCAGGCACTCTTTCTCAGAGGCAGAATAGTTTTTCTCCTCCTTCGACAGACCACGGCTGGCATAGGCGATTACCTTTCGCAGTCACTTTGCTTTTGGACAAGGACGGCACCCAAGCCTATAACACTGGCGTCCGTGTGCATTTCCGTTTCGGCATTTTCGTCGAAATGAGCGACCACGGGCGGGCTTTGCAGGCGTTTTTGCAGCTCGCAGAATGCTTTTTCTTGGTCGTTTTCCCAGCTGAAAGGGCTGCTATCTTTCTTCAAGCGCGTGAGTGGCTCTGCAATGCGTGCGAAGTTTGCGACGAAGCGCCGGTAGTATGCGCACAGCCCGAGAAATCTTCGCACGCTCTTCTTGTCTTTCGGCCTTGGGAAGTTCGCAATGGCTGAAGTTTTTGCCGGGTCAGGTAGGACTCCCGCGGCGTTGACGACGTGGCCCAAGAACTTGAGTTCCCAGTATGCGAAACGGCACTTTTCAGGCTTCAGCGTCAACCCTGACGTACGAATGGCCTCGAGTACAGACTCCAACCTTGCAAGGTGTTCGTCGAAAGGTCGAAAGTCCGGGCGAATACCACTACGTCGTCGAGGTATACGAGGCAGGTGGCCACTTAAGGCCAGCTAGCACAGTGTCTATGACTCTTTGAAACGTCGCTGGTGCTGTGCACAGCCCAAACGGCATCACCTTGAACTCGTATAGGCCGTCTGGGGTTATAAATGCAGTCTTCTCTCGGTCTCTCTCGTCCACTTCAATTTGCCAGTAGCTGGTCTTCAGGTCCATCGATGAGAAGTACTTCGCGTGGCAGAGGTGGTCGAGGGCGTCGTCGATTCGGGGGAGGGGCTACACGTCCTTTTTCGTGATTTTGTTCAGTCGCCGGTAGTCAACACAAAACCTTAATGTGAAGTCTTTTTTCTTTACGAGTACGACGGGCGCAGCCCAGGGGCTTTTCGATGGCTGTATAATGTCGTCGCTGAGCATGTCGTCGACTTGAGTCCGGATGGCTTCCCGTTCGGGTGAAGAGATGCGGTACAGTGACTGTCGGGTAGGTCGGGCTCCATCTTCGGTTATTATTTGGTGCTTCGCTAGAGGGGTCTGACGTAGTTTTGCGCTCGACGAAAAACATTCGCTATAGCGACGCAGCAAAGCCAATAACTTGTTCCGTTGTTCTTGCGGCAGCGCCGGATTCACGTCGAAGGGCTGCGGGAGCTTGAAGGTTTCTACGGGTGTGCGTGTCAAAGTCGGCGACCGCGATCACGTCACTTGCTTCTTGCGCTTCTTCGAGGAATGCAATTGCCGCGCCCTTGTTTAAATGCTGATACTCCTCGGTGAAATTAGTAACCAAAATGTGGGATTGGTGTTCCTTGAAGCGCGCAATGCCTCTTGCGACCGACACACCACGGTCGAGAAGCACCCTTTGATCAGCGTCTACGATAGCGTCGACGTCAGGAGCAGCATCTTCACAGTAAACTGCGACCATCAAGCTTGCGCGGGGTGGCAGGGTGACATGATCATCGGAAATCCTTACAGCAGCACGTCGTTCGGGGTTCGGTTCAGGCGTCATGGAGTGATTGGGGGAAAAAGTTAGTGACTTTGTCTGCAGATCGATTATTGCACCGTTGTCCATCAAAAAGTCCATTCCAAGAATTACGTCGCGGGAGCAGTTAGGCAGAATGACGAACGCCGCAGGGTACGTTGTGCCGTCTATGGTGACGCGCGATGTGCATGTTCCACTTGGCGTCACGAGGTGGCCTCCTGCTGTGCGTATGTGCGGACCGTCCCATCTGGTCATAACTTTCTTCAGTTTAGACGCAAATGGTCCGCTCATTACCGAATAGTCAGCTCCCGTGTCGACGACGGCGACTACGTCAAAGCCGTCGATGGACACCTTGACGTCAGATGCAGTCTTCCTCGAGTTCCGGGTTCGTCGGGGCGTCGTATCTCTGCTTGTACGTGTTGACGGTCGGGCACTGCGCATCGTCGTTGTCGTCGTCTTCTCAACGGACGTCTCGGTCAGGTCGGGTACGCGTCGCGCCGTGTAGCTGTCGTCGTGTTCAGGAGTCTCGTTAGGGCTAGGTCGGGTCGTCGGGTTGAGGGCATGTCGTGAATGATGGTCTTCAGCGAGTCGCTGCGTCGTCGGAGGGTTTTCAATTTTCTGCCGTTGTGGAACTTTACCTCCCGAAGTTGCTGCTTTTAGTTTCCCCCGCGTGGGCTGGGGGACCTTCCACGTGAGAAGTCAGCAGTGCTGCGGCGGTTCGGTGACTGATACGGGTAGGGCGACGGTGAACGGTTGACGCGGGCTGGTCCTCGGTTGGTGTTGGAGAGGTATTCTTCGATCTCAGCAGGGCGCTGGCCGTATCGGGGGCGTGGGGCGTCGACGGAGAACCCTCGCAAACCGAGCCTCTTGTAGGGACAGCGACGGTAGATGTGGTCGGCCTCTCCGCAGTGGTAGCACAGCGGGCGATTATCGGGCGTTCGCCACACGTCGGTCTTCCTTGGCGTCTGGTATTGGTCTACAGGGCGTCGGGCGGGCGGCATTGGACGGCGGTATGTCTCGGCCTCTTGACGACGGGTTGGAGCAGGGTGGGGGTTGACGAACAGCCGAAGAGTAGCTCATGGCTTGTGGTTCGCGGCGTGCTTCCGATGGCGTAGAAGTTCCCAGTGCGTTTTGGACTTCTTCTCGGATTACGTCGGTCAGGGAAGCCACTTGAGGTTGCGGCGTCGTTGGAAAAAGCTTCCGAAGCTCCTCCCGGACCACTGCTCGGATGGTCTCTCGCAATGTATCGGAGCTTCCATCTGCGGCACCGATGGTCTCCGAGAACAGCGCGTTGACAGGGCGGTCGTACTGCCTCGTCCGAATTTCTAGCGGCTTCTCCATCGCGGCCGCCTCAGACGCGAATTCCGCCACTGTCTTCGGAGGGTTACGGACTAGACAAGCAAAGAGCTCCTTCTTCACTCCTCGCATTAGAAACCTGAGCTTCTTTTCCTCGGTCATTTCAGGGTCCGCACGACGAAAAAGTCGCTTCATGTCCTCAACGAAAATCACGACTCCTTCGTTGGGGTGCTGCGTTCGAGTTTCAAGCAAAAGCGCAGCTCGTTCTTTTCTCACCACGGTAGTGAAAGTCTTAAGGAACTCCCTTTTGAATTGAGTCCAGTCGGTCAAAGAGCTCTCATGGTTCTCGAACCAAGTTCGAGGAGCATCTTCTAAGTAAAAGAAGACATGCCGGAACGTTTCTTCGTCGTCCCACCTATTGAAGACGGACGCGCTCCAGCTTCTCCAACCGTTATTCGGGGTCTTCAGCTGGGGCTCCCCGGAACGATGGCGGTTCTCGGGGCTGCTGCAGGATGATTGGCGACGTTGTTTCTTGCACCATGGTGTTGGTTGCAGCGTTCCTTCTCTTGGGCCCTTCTGGCAGAAGACCGAACTCGGGTAGCAATCCTTGCAGTCGGGGGCTTTCTCTGGTTGAAATGGCTTGGCGGCTTCGAGATGTCATAGAGGGCATAAAGGCTTAGTACCCAGCACCTCCACCAGATGTCCCGAAGACAAGGACGATGCAGTTGTCTTGAATGAGAAACACGTTTATTGGAGCGAACTTGTGCTCCCCTAACAACTCAAAAGAATACAGAGGCGGCGAAGCAGCGGTCAACAAAGTGACTTGCACAGGCGAGTGTCGTCGAATCGAATGCTCCGGCGTCCGCACTGCAGGCTTTTTATCTTTCGGCGCGCGTGGTTCTCGAAACGTCGATTCACATCGAGAACATAGTAGATCCAAGAAGATTATTCTGGGCTGTTCACGTTAGATCGGAATGCTCTCCCTATCACGACAGATAACACATGCGGCACAGAAAGAAAGAATGGAACACGCGCTTCCCTTGGCGCAGAGATAACACAGACCGGCGCAGCCGGGCGGTAAACGCAAAACACAAATAAACAAACCCAATGTATGGTTCGCGGCAATATGTACCAACTCGCCCAGCAACACGTCAGTCTGAAATACATTTTGTTTTATTATCTTCTTGTCTATCTCTCCTTTGCCTCCCGTATCTTCTCCCCCTTAATTTTTCACATCAGCAGGCGTTCCGCTGTACAGCCCTAGGAGCGAGAAATTATGCACTGGTGGACCTTCCTTTTCATTGTCTTGTCAGTGAATTCACGAATGTTACATGTTCTGTGTGCTAAGTCAAAGTATGCTCATTTACTAGAGGAAGAGGAGCTTAATAAAACTTGTAGGACTGCAGCCTTGCCTCTGTTTTTTTTAACAGCCAGCAGACCTCGTGAGACATTTATGTCGCATTATTTTTTCTTGTATCCACCAGAATGAAATCGTTAAATTCAACTGCAAGCCATGCAGCAGTCACTTGGTCATATGTGTTGCATGCAAAATGATTCGATGTTATTGTGTTGATAAACATTATTGGAGTGAAAGACGACGATGTTATGAATTTTTCAGTTTCTCTTTACCCAGGTCAACCATTCCCAGGCCCTTTCTGCACGACAACTTGAGCCGTGGCTTCTGATTCGGCGTGATGTTCTTGTGAAGCTTACCCCCTGCACATGCATGGCTGGACTTGGTGAGGCATGCTCACATATAGGAGCTGTGCTTTACTACTTAAAAGCCGTTTCAAAATTCAACCGTGGCTAAGCAAGCACTGATGTGGAAAACATTTGGCTTCCTGTATTCATAAAAAATATGCCATGCGCGCCACTTTCAAGCATATACTTTGCATCTGCAAAGTCCAGGAAGAGACGCCTTGATACGAGCAGCCAGCCTGCAACAAAAAAAAAAGGTGCAATGGTGGACAAGCCAACAGACCAGAAATTCGCCACATTCCTGAAGGAAGTCAGCAGTGCAGAACCAAGGGCAGCCATCTTCTCAGTGACTGAAGGCTACAACGACGAATTCATACCAACTACCATCAGATACTCTTCAGCTGTACTTGGAGGCCTGTCAAGAGATTGTCCAAAAGAACGGGATGCCGTAAGTGAAGAGTGCCAGAAGTTCTCCGCGAGCTTTGCTGTTGAAGAAGATGTAAGTGCTTATGTATCACCAACAAATTTATTTATTTATTTATTTATTCAATACTGCAGGCCACAGGTGGCCCAAGCAGGAGTGGGGGTGTACATGAATTGTTACATTGAGATAAAAATACACCTCAAGAGTAAACATAGAGTAGTGCATTGCACAAAAATGCAAAGGCAAGGGGGGAAACACCATTAGATGCACGGGTGATTAAACACGTCAGAGAAAAAAAGAAAAAGAAAGAAAAAGTGTGTGTGTGTGCGGGGGGGGGGAGAGGGGGTGCTGGGGTGAGGGGTTATACAAATCTAGTGAAAGAACTAATCTTGTAACCGTTCAATGAAGGAACGTGCATTTCTTGACAAACATTTTGCGAGGCAGCGCATTCCATTCACTTATAGTACGAGGGAAGAAACAGTGTTTGTAGTTGTTTGTGCGAGCAAAAATCAGAGTGAATTTTAGAGGGTGATAGTTCCTGGTTGGCCGGGATGAAAGAGGCTGCAAGTACAATGAAGGATTAAGTAGAAATTCGCGGTTTCAGAGTTGGTAGAGAAACTTAAGTCTAAGTTATTTCTGGTGAGCTTGCAGTGTCATTATGTTGTTTAGTTTTATTAAATTGGTTGGAATCCTTACGACGGCAATGGTTATAAAAGAAACGTACAGCAAGTTTCTGAAGTCGCTTGAGTTTATTGATGTCCTTTTTTGTGTAAGGATCCCAAACAATAGCTGCGTATTCTAGAAGGGGTCTTGGACTTGGAAGAAGTCTTGGAACGGGTCTTGACATTGGACGGTCAATTCTTGATGTTGCGCCTCAAAAGACCGAGTTTACGTCGGGCTGAAGCGCAAATGGTATCTATGCGTGTTGACCACGTAGGGTTGCTAGTAAATGTGACGCCGAGGTACTTAAAGCTGCTAGCTTAGATATTTGGACGCCTCTAATTAAGTACTGGTATAAAATAGGAAATTTTTTATTAGTTATTCGCATCATTACTGTCTTATCGTGATTTAGCTTCATATCCCAGGTGTCACCCCAGTTAGTTATGATATTTTGGCTGTTATTTAGACTAGTTTGGTCATTGCTAGAATTTACAGCTGAATATAAACGACAATCGTCGGCACATAGGTGAATACCAATGCCTTCGTCGACACATGTAGTTATGTCATTGATATATAACAAAAATAATAAAGGACCTAGGACGCTTCCTTGAGGTGCTCCTGAGTTTACTGGGACGTTTTCTGAAATACGACCACTTTTATCAACAAATTGCTTCCGCATTTCTAGATACGAGGCAGTCCAATTATTTTGTTTATAGGGAATTTTGATCTGATTTAGTTTAAATAAAAGGTGTGAATGTGAAACTCGGTCGAATGTTTTGCTGAAATCTAAGAAAATGACATCAATTTGGCCTGACTGATCGACAGTTGATGAGCATGTGTGCACGATACTAACACTAGCAAGCTGGGTGGTTGTTGAAAGACCTTTACGGAAGCCGTGCTGAAATGCAGTTAAAATATTGTGCTGGTTCAAGAAATCAGTCAAGTAGTTCGAAAGAATGTGCTCCATGATTTTGCAGCTTGAGCTGATAAGTGAAATCGGGCGATAATTTGTAAGAACGGCGCGATCATCCTTTTGAAAGACTGGAACAACACGTGCAATCCGCCTCACAGTGGGTACAACACCAAAACGGAAGGAAGTGCGGAAGATAATTACCAGAAATTGAGCAAGTGATTCTGCGTAACAGTAAAAAAAATTGGAATATTATCTGGCCCTGGCGATGACTTTAGCTTTAGGTTGAGAAGCATGGAAACGATTCCCTCGTAACCAATAAAATTGGGACTCGCGTCGGTAGAATTAGATATCTGGTCGATGCTGTGTCGCCGATCAGTGTCGGAGAAAATGGACTGAAGAAGCGAATAAATGCTACTACATCCCCTTCCTGAAACAGGATATCGGTTTCCGTTTTTTTAAGTTTACTTGTTAAGAGTAGGAAAATAAAGCTACTGCCCAAGAGCACATCAACAGCCTGCTTTGCAGAATCCGAACTGTTTTATTTAAAAGGACCCCTCAAGGCTGAAGTGAGCAACAAAACAGTGCAAGTGACTGGGAACAGTTGCATGAATTTTTGTGCTCCAGGAGGAGCCAAAATAATGGCAGTGAAGAAAGTAGTTCTTGAAAACACTTGTCCTAAATAAGTATAAATAATTCTCACACCCAAAGGAGAGGGAGATAAACATTTATTTATCGTAAAGGGAAATGAGTAAGCCTGGTAGCGGTCAGCCTCCCAAGTCCAGGAGTCCGTGCTGATTCCGGTGCCCGGTAGACCATAGCTTGTTTTTGCTCCGGAGCCGAGCTGGTAAGCACAGACTCGCACTGCTCAGGAGATGGGTTGAGGAAGAGTTTAGGGTTGTCTGGGCATGAATGCACTAAGTGGTAGGCAGTGAGAGGGATGTTGCAAGTGCGGAGGTCATGTTATTCAAGTGCTTAGAGTTTATTTTGTTGGTATCATAACCAACAATATTCATGCAGAATAATGATCTGGTTTTTCATACACGAGGTATGCTTGCTTTGGACTACTATGTTCAGCTTATCCTTTTACATGCAATAAATCAGGCACCACCATCTGTTCTTGGCTTCCTTGGTTGTCAATAAAACCCTTGCTCAAAGTTTCGGCAAAAGCCAGCTTGTTGCAGAAAAGTTAAAAAAAGAAAAGACTAGCTTGACAGCGAGAAAATTTTCTACAGCTTTGGCTGCTTATTAATAATGTGCAGGTTTGCCGTGTTGTTGAGAAAGCAACAAGAGAGGAAGCCAAATCGACGATATGGTTTGATTTCCGAGCAGGAAGAGTAACCGCATCCAACGCTCGAGCTGCATGCCACACGTCACTGACGCAACCATCTTTAAGTCTCGTCAAGAGGATGTGCTACCCAGAGGCTTCTACCTTTTCCTCTCGGGCCACTGAAGGGGGGCACTCCAAGGAGGATGTAACCAGGAGGCAGTATGTGTCAACTGTGTGATCTTCTCACATCAAGTGCACTGCAAGTGGGTTGCACATCTATTCGGAGTACCCCTTCCTGGCGGCATCACCTGATGGGGTGATTTCCTGCGAGTGCTGTGGCAAGGGTGCACTCGAGATCAAGTGCCTTTACACAGCACAATGTGTTGCGGACGTTTGTAGCGGGGAGCAAGGTATTTTGACCCAGGGTTCAGGTGGCCGCCTTCAACTAAACCGAGGGCATCAGTACTTCTATCAGGTGCAGGTACATATGTTTGCCACTGGGCTGCGCTATTGTGACTTTGTAGTGTGGACATTATAAGACTGCCAGATTGAAAGAATACAGTTTGACTCTGCCTTTTGCAACGAGATTGTGAACAAATGCCAGCAGTTTTTTGTGCAAGTGTTGCTTCTAGAGATCCTCTTCAAATACTGGACAGGGATGGGGCAACAGCCAAAGGGCGAGGACAAAGACGTGGGGTTCTGCTACTGCGGTGGCACCAGATCGTGAACGATGGTAGAGTGCCAGAATGCAGGCTGCAAAGGAAAAACTTTTCACCTTGCATGCACTAAACTAAAGTTTGTACCAAAAAAGAAAAACTGGCTTTGCAAGGACTGCAGGCCTAGGTACTGTGGAAAGTAAAATACGAGACTGACCACCTTTGCGATGCAACTTTATTTCAAAAGAGCCTGGAGAATTGGAACAAACATGCTGAACTCGCGTTAGAATCTGTATTGCAATCTGTTAAAAAGTTTTTGCAGCTAAGCAGAGTAAGCAAAACAACAAAACAATTTACTATGACAAGTCTCAGAGAATTTTTACTTTTTCAAGTAATGTCTTAAATTTGGTCATAGTTGTAAACTTAACTTTTGCTAGTTTGCAGGGAATCTTCATAATAAGTAGCTGCAAGTCTGTTGAATGATATCTGTAACTGCACGTGGATTTTTTATTTTCCTGTTCTCCACAGTAGTGTCAGCTAAAGTTATGGGCATGAACAATGAATGTAATTTTCTTCGAAACAGTCCCTTACTTCCTGTTCTAAAGACATTTACAGGAACGTTAATGTGCACCCATAACCCAGCCAGTGGATATGTCTAGTACCAGTGGTCATTCGGGTCACTACCTCCTGTATTCGCAGCATTGATGATTCTTGATTGTAGGGTTTACCACGGCGACGCAACGCAGGCGATGAAGCGCGCCGTAGTGGAGGGCTCTGCATTAATTTTGACCACCTGGGGATCTTTGACGTGCGCCGAAATTTCGCACACACACGAGTTTTTGCTTTTCGCCTCCATCAGAAAAGCGGCCGCCATGGCTGGGAATCGAACCCACGACCTCGTGCTTTGCAGCGCAACGCCTCAGCCACTGAGCCACCGCGGCGGAATATATTTGCAGCATTGGTAAAACCATTTTGGAATACTGCAACTTGCCAAGGAATTTAGTCCTGTCAATTTTACCTTGAAATCTGATTATACTCGCAATTTTCGCAGTTTGTTTTTAGTTGTAAATTAAGTGTATCAAGTCACTTTTTTGCGTGTTTACCATTCAGCAGAAGACTGCACTTACTGGGCACGTCTGGTATTGAGGGTCATTTGTCCTCAGCACATCCTCTATTTACAGATTTCTTTTCTCACTCTAACTGTATCGGTGAAGCAATTTTGTAAGCCTGCAGATCGTCGTCTTGTTCAGTTGTTATTAACGTGCTATATTAGAGAAATCACATCAATCTCAATTATCTTTTTAGTTTAAGAGTGTGGCATGATTTTGTGTATTTAACAGAAAAATATTACCTTTCTGTATAATGCTTTTAAATGCCTATTTCTTTGAACTGTTTCAACACTTTTCTGCGCATGATACTGTCCAGTTGCTGTGATTTTTTTAGCATGAGGGAAATGCAAATATTTTAAGCAGTGACATCACAAATGACATACTGTGTGCTGAATAAACTTTTTCTGTTGTTGCCCACTAACCTGTTGCCTACTAACAGCTTTGCAGGCTTTGCTTAAAGACCTAGAAAAAAATAAGTAGCAGATAGTGAACTTTCTCTATTGTAAACGCGATACCCCGGACTCTGCTGGGAAAAACTCGACATTGTGTACATAGAAGGGAACTTAGTATCTGGCACACAGCATCACTGAAAAGCAATATACATGCCCATCATAGCTAAAACATGCTAAAATTAGGAGACTCGATGCTACATTGTTTTTTTTATTCTAAGCATCCCCTTTTATTCATGCCCCTTGCACTTACGATAGATTCACTTACGGTTGATGCACAAATATTTGGAGTATTTACCATTGAATACACATTTTATTAAAATGAGGTGGGAACTAAGAATTGAGCAAATGGTGCAGTAAAAAGTGGAACAATTCATATGGTGAAAGGTGTTGGACGGTTAGAGACAGATGTGATGATATTTCTAGGGTGCTTACTGCTCCTACTCTACTCTCCCCACTCTCCCCAAGTAGGAGCTGTGCATTACGGTCTCCAACTGCTATTAACACTGCAACTTGGTGTGGCTGTGTGAGGACGCTGACATAGCATGTGTGCTAGCCCAGCTCCTTCCTGGCACCCGTGGCACTCTGCAGGGGGATGGGGGGACAGCTACTGTTACCTGTCCTGGGTAACAGCAGTTGTAGACAATTAAGATCCACAGATTCCCGGAACCACAGATTCCCGGAAGGGATACAGGCTCAGGTCAGCCGACAGTGGTTGGGGATATCCGTGTAGGACACTACTCTGTTCCTGCCCGACAGGAGATGAAGCCACCGTCCAGATTGACGTGCGCTTGATCGGTGAAGCCGCAACCGGCGTTGTGTGCGGATTAACTCCTGGCCATGCCAAACAGGGCAGTGGTCCAGATTAGATGTAACTTGCTGGTTCGTTTGTCGGGGTCGAAGTCAAAAGTTAGAGGTACGGACGCCTCTTCGGAGATCTGCCCTCGGGAGAAATTTAGGATTGCAGACTTGAAGGTTTTAATTAACAGCGATGCTGTTGAGCAAATCGTTTCTGTATGGTGTCCGCAGCTTTTAAAATACTACGAAATTGCACACCCATTCATGATCCCATGCGTTGATACGTGTGCATAGTTTGTCGCGGATAGTGGATAGGCCGCAGATAGTTGGAATGACCGAGGAAAGAAAGAGGCCGGTGCGCTTCGACAGGCTCGGCGTGCAAAGCATCTGCTAAAGACGATAAGTCATGCTTACAGGGCAGCACAAGAAAACGTCGATCAAAACGACGAGCTCACTCTGGCATTGCTCAACGTAAGGTAATGAAATGCCATCCCGCCGACGTTAGCCACGGCACCACAACGACACTAAAACTCAACTTTGTGTCCGTCAATGATCAAGTATTGCACGTGAGCGCAAGCTTTCTTGAATTTTTTACTGTTCTGATTTTTGTGAAGGCCACCATTGCCAGTGCAATGGCTGCTGCTTCATACACCACTGGGGAGGTCATATGGGGCGGGCCAGAAGCAATAGGGTTTCCCTGGTTATTGACTAAAGCAACTAATATTACGTTGAGACGAAAATATTTGGCTGCGTCCCTGTAAACCACGTTCTCACATTTAGCTTAGTGTTTGCGCAGAGCTTGGGCCCTGGCCTATCGTCGCTCGTCGTTGTAATTGGGGTGCGTTTCACGAGAAGAGCGGGAATGAGGATGCAATCTAAGCGTTGTAGGAATAGCTACTTGTAAAGTCGTGCTGCAAGAAAGGTTAGTGTCCACTGTGCTTAAAATGCGACTCCATGTTTGGCTGTTAGCTAAAGTTCGTGCTGCCCTAACCTTTGTAGAAACTGTATGTTTAAAAGTGATCATGGTATGCAGAAAGAGAGTTTTCCTCCATGTTCAAGAACCTTTCCCACGCATGGAATGAGAAATAATGGCTGGAGAATTTCAATCGTAAGCTTTTTTTCAGGTTTAGGCATGAAAATATTTTTGGCTCTTTTCCGCGTACCTTGCCCGAAGTAATGTTGAGGAGGGCATTATTCCGGCTCGAGTAGGGGGGCAGTACTTTTGCAGCACAGCTTGCAATATGAGTATCTTGAATAACCTTCAGTAGTTCTATGTCCGTGCTACGAAACTAATAGGGAATGACACTTATGGCGAATTCCATCGGGAGAGCAGGAGCACTCAAAAGCACTCTGAAAGTGCTCTCTTCTGAGCAGGCGTGCTTCAGTGGTCGAACAAGAGCAGGAGCACTGTCATCCAGTGGTAGTACGAGACCACTTTCGGTGCTCCGAGAGCAGTTGGGAGCAGTTCGATCTGCTCCCGCTTGAAAAGCGGAGTGAGCACAGTACGAAGGAAGTCACATGAACTTTAACGTCATATCCTCCCCTTTTTGTGTGTGTGTGTGCGTTCGTGCGTGCGTGTGTGTGCGTGCGTGCGTGTGTGTGTGTGTGTGTGCGTGCGTGCGTGCGTGCATGCGTGTGTGCGTGTGTGTGTGTGTGTGTGTGTGTGTGTGTGTGTGTGTGTGTGTGTGTGTGTGTGTGTGTGTGTGTGTGTGTGTGTGTGTGTGTGTGTGTGTGTGTGTGTGTGTGTGTGTGTGTGTGTGTGTGTGTGTGTGTGTGTGTGTGTGTGTGTGTGTGTGTGTGTGTGTGTGTGTGTGTGTGTGTTTTGCTCCCTTGTATCAGGGAGCGCGGCGGTATCCATCGTGCAATGCGCAGCCAGCCCTACGAGCATGCGAATGCTTCGCACCGCCACACGTGCTTTGCCTGGCTTTGCTCACACATGCTTTTCCGCAGAGATTGCTGGGATGCCTAAAGGCTGGAATACGTGGAGCGAACTTTCACGGCGAAGTTCGTGCGGCGGGAAATCTCCCTCGGCAGGACGCTGTATATTCGTCGGGCTGAGCTACCATATTTACCCAATTCTAACGCGCCCCCGATTCTAACGCGCACCCGATTTTTCTGGGAAAAAAAACCAAAAAAACTTGCACCTCCGTTTGTAACGCGCACGGAACTTTGTAACCCAGACAAACGAATACAGGAGAAATGGGCGATTTATTTCCCAAAGTAATCTCACTCAGCTCACTCCTCGTCACTTTCCGCTGACCACAACATCTCGTCCTCGGTGCCGCCAAGAGCGTTCGCGATGCCACACTTCTGTACGAACGTTCAACCATGGTCGATGGGATCGTGGCCCACGCCTCGCACGCCCATCCCGCGAGCTTCTCCAGAGCCGCACGCTTCAGCGGACCGCTCGTTTTAAACGCGTGAGAGCCGCTGATACCATTGCTATTATCAAGTGCACAAGTGGAACGATTTGACGATTTGTGTGAACGCCGATAGAAACCATAGGCGCTTGTGCTGCCTCCGTTCAAAAAAATGTTGCTAAACATGAAGAAAGTCTTACTCCATGTTGCTAAAGGCTTTGGCGCCATCTTAAGATGGCGATGGCGATGGGTGGGACAAAATTTTCGCTGTTTCGGCAGTTTCGGTTTCGTATTCAATTCTAACGCGCATGCGATTTTTAGGCCTATTTTCCCGGAAAAAGGGTGCGCGTTAGAATCGGGTAATTACGGTACATGGAGTGACAACATGGCGCGCGCCGTAACACCGCCGCTGGGCTGCTCTAAATTAAAGCCCCCCCTTGGCGGCCCTGCCCATAATGAAGGGGCTTTATACTCACTGAACTCCATGCCCAGAATCAACGGTGCCGTTCAGTAAACAGACCCAGTGAAGGAGCTTCCCACTTTGGTTGTACGTCATTTAACAATTCTGCGTGGGGCGGGGGTGTTTCTTCTACTGAAATATTTGTTCTCAGTTCTCAAAAACGCTAAAGGCTGAAGAGAAAGAGAGAGCGAGAGAGAGAGAAAAAAAAAGAACGGCGCCGGGGAGATTCGAACCAGCGACTACAAGAACACGTAGTCGGCAGTTTAACCTCTACTACACCCCGAGAGATGGTGCATATGAGCAAAATAGCCTCTGTTACTTGTTTTTGTCGTATTTGAGAGGCCCTCGTAGTGATACCGCCTGTTGATGATGATGATCGTTGGATTTTTATGGCGCAAGGCCGACTAAGGGCAAAGAGCGCCAGAGAAAAGTTTACTTAATGCAGTGAAGTGGTTACCACAAAAAGGTAGGGGAAAAAATTGTCACCCGAACATAGTAAAATCAGTTAAAGATAATGGGGATGGCTGGTGTACAGGGCCAGATTTGGTTATGCGTGATAGGAAATGATGTTTAAAAACTTAACTTCTGACAAATACTCAAACACACGTTTCACAGAAACAGTGGCATCGTCACCTAGAAACAGCGATGAATGTAGTGGGATATGTTGTCTGTAGAGTTCTCTGAAGTGTTTGTGTCGTGTTGTGTGAAGTGCCTTGCATGTGATTAGTATATGCATTACGGATAGGGCCTCTCCGCACCTGCTGCACTGGGGTCTAGAAGATCCTGTCAGCAGATACGAGTGCGTTGCATGGGTGTGCCCTATCCGTAGCCTACCCAAGGAGACTTCCGTGTGTCTGTTGTGTGAGTCAGCTGTGTACTGTCCCAAGTGTGGCTTTAGTAGGTGTTGTCTGTCTGTTCATCCCAGTGTGTTTGCGATGTTCTGCGCAGGTGTTGTCTTATGTGTGGCTTGAGGTCTGTGTAGGGTATCGTTGTAATATCCACAGTGTTCCTGAGTGCAGCAGCAGCGGCCCTCTCGTCTGCCAACTCGTTTCCAGCGATCCCTGCGTGTACTGGGACCCAGCAGAGTAGCAGCTCATGCTTTTGTGCATACACGGACATAATAGTGTCGAATACAAGATTAACTATGTGGTTTTTGGAGGGCTTGTGCGATGCCAGTGCGCGAACAACACTCAAAGAATCTGTATAGGTGATTGAATTGGGAATCTGGTTCTCAAGAATGCGTCGTACAATAAGTGAATTTCCATACGCTTGTGCTGAACAAATTGTTCTGTGCACGCTCATGGTTCTCGCTGCATTGAAATTCGGACTATGAGCAGCGCACGACACCATAGTGGAGGTTTTAGAAACGTCACTGTAGAATTCTGCACGTGGGTATTTGAACTGCAAAGAAAGAAAGCGCTGCAGTATTGCAGCTCGCGGTACCCGATTTTTGTCAAGTTTCATAAAAGAAAGGTCGGAGGACACAGGACGAACTTTCCAAGTAAGTAAAATGTCTGAAAAGGATAATCTGTACACATCTAAAAACGAAGCGCTCAGATCTGAGGCTCGCTCTCTCACTCTTAGTGAAACAGGCAGCGGAACGGATGGGCAATTTACAAAAAGCACAGATGTGGATGTGTCGTTAAAGACAGGATAAAAAGGATGGTTATTCAGCGATAAAATTTTAAAAGCATAAAGTTAGTTCATGTACGTCCGTTGGTTCTCAAGGCTCCAGTTATTACATTCGGCATACAGACTCTCGACAAGGCTAGTGCTAAAAGTACCCGACGCAAGCCGTAGCCCCAAGTGTAGCACTGGGTCAAGCATTCGCAACGCTGTTTTAGTCGCCGACCCATATACCACACTGCCATAGTCTAAACGAGACCCAACCAAAGCAGTATAGAGCCGTAGCAGGAGTTCTTTGTCGGAACCATACGATTGGTGGGAGAACCTTAAGTATATTCATTGTTTTTAGACATTTATGTTTAGGTTCCTTGATGTGTGGAATGAATGTGAGTTTCTGGTTAAACACAACATCTAAGAACTTGAACTCCTTGTTCGCAGGAAGCGACACGCCATTAATAGTAATATCTGGGTCCAGATGGACCCCACGCTTCCTGGAGAACACAACGCAGGAGCTTTTTGCAGGATTCAATTTAAACCCATTCTTGTCTGCCCAGCCGGCAAGCTTCTTGACACCAAGCTGGACATGACGTTCGCATATTGACATATTACGTGATTTAAAAGATATTTGCACGTCGTCTACATACATATAATAAGAAATTGTTGGTCGCAGTGCCTTTCCAAGAGAGTTCATCTTTACGATAAAGAGAGTGCATCTCAACACGCCACCTTGCCTCACGCCATTTTCTTGGACGTGAACCTTTGAAAGTGCACAACCAACTCTTACTCTGAACGTTCTCTCCGACAAATAACTTACGAGGGTGTTCAACATATTACCCGAAACACCGAAAGACCTGAGGTCACTAATGATTTCGTAAGGCCAAGCGCTGTCGTAGGCCTTCGCGAGATCGAAAAAGACAGTTAAACAGTACTGCTTATGCACGAAGGCATCCTTGATGTATGAGTCAAGTGCAACCAGATGATCGTTCGTCGATCGCCCTAAACTAAAGCCTGCCTGGCAGCTCTCGAGAAGACCATTCTACTCGAGGAAGTACACGAGCCTGCGATTGATCATCTTCTCGAAGAGCTCGCACAGGCAGCTCGTCAGGGCTATCGGACGGTAACATGAGGGGGACGACGGGTCCTTTCCCTCCTTCAAGAAAGCTACTACAATGGCCTCCCTCCAAGTGTGTGGAATGTGCCCCGAAAGCCATATTTTATTATATAGATGTAGAAGTGCTTCAAGTGTGTCTGCGTGTAGGTGTTGTATCATTGTGTATGTAATGTTGTCTGGGCCTGGAGCTGAGGGTTTACACGTGCTCAGAGCAGCCCACAGCTCATGTAGTGAAAACAAGGAGTTGTAAGAAGTCTGTGATTTGTTGTTGTCGTGTAGGAACTTCTTTTCACAAGAGGCTTTATGTTTCAGGAAAGTGTTCGTGTAGTGTGCTGAACTGGACACGTGTTGGAAGTGTTGTGCGAGTGTGTCAGCCTGGTTTTCCAGTGTGTCCCCTGTTGTACTGACCAGGGGCAGGCTATGTGTCTGTTGTCCTTTGAGTTTGCGTATACGTGTCTATACCTTGCGTGTGTCTGTGTATGAGTTTGTAGATGTTATGAATGAGCGCCAACTATCTCTTTTTGCCTCACGGCGCACACGTTTTCTGAATGCCTTGGCCCGTTTGAACAAGAGGAGGTTTCCCGACGTGGGGTACCGACGGAGGATACCCCACGCCTTGTTCTGGGCCTCTCGCGCCCGCCTACAGTCCTCATTCCACCACGGCCTCCGCTGGTTGCGCGGGGCACCAGAGGCGTGAGATATGGACTTTTTGGCGGCATCGAGGATGTGCGCCGTGAAGAGTTGTGCGGCTTCATCTACGTGTAGGTGTCCTATAGTTGTGTAGTGCAGTTTCGATGTCTCTGTAAATGTGTTCCAGTTAGCTCGTGCTTCATTGAACCTATTATGGGAAGATGAACTGCTTGGGCCTTTACCTATATATGTACGTGAGGTGGGGAAGTGGTCACTGCCATATGGGTCAGTTCCCACACCCCACTCGAGAAGAGGAAAGAGAACTGCGGAATCAATAGCCAAGTCAAGACATTAGTATGTGTTGTGTCCTATGTTATGATATGTAGGCGTTTATTGTTGAAAAGGCATGCTCCAGAGGATGTAAGAAACCTCTCTATCAGGCGACCCCGGGCATCCGTACGAGAAGAGCCCCAAAGAGAATTGTGAGCATTAAGGTAGCCTGTTAGAATGTATGTTTCTGGCAGCTGGTCCACCAGCGCCCCGATGTCAGAGCTCAAAAATGTGACATCAGGAGGAATGTATATGGAGCATACCATTATCAACCTATTAAATATTATTAAGCGTATTGCTACAGCCTCAAGGATAGTGTTTAAAGTGACAGGGTGGCATGCTAAGGATTTGCGGACGATTATGGCCACACCGCCAGAAGAGTGTGTGCAGCCATCCCTGTCTTTCCTGTATACAAGGTAACTATTCAAGAAATTTGTGTGTTTAGAATTCAAATGTGTTTCCTGAACACACCTTACACTTGGCTGATTGGTATGCAGAATCTCATACACGTCATCCAGATTATTCAGAAGGCCTCTGCAGTTTCATTGAACAATATTTTACCTTCCCATTATTTAGTGTGATAGCTACTGGAGTGTATATGTTTATGTGTCGTCTTTTGTGGCTCTGACTCTTGAATTGGGCTTTTTGGGCCTATCTGTAGGCTTGGATGTGGGAGGCCGATAATTGCGCTGCGTTGCACCAAGAATGGCATGACGCTCATCTCGTCGTCTGATGTCCTGGGTGTGCCCGTCGAACCGGGCCCCCCGGACTTGGCCCGCCTTCCGGGGCCCTTCGTTTGACCCGCCACCGCCGCAGGTATCGGAGGCACCAGAAGTGGCACGGGCGGTGCGGTTGGCGGTGGGAGCCGGTGCGGGGCCCGCGGTGTCCATGGCACCCTCCAACGCACTGGAGGATGGGGAGGCAGGGACGGGAGCGGCACCGGTCCCGACGGAAGATGTTGCCACCACAACCGCTGCTGGGTGAGCGAGCGGTGCAGAGGCTGGTTGGGCTGCCAGAGGCAACCCAGGGGGGGGGCGGGCGCGGGACCAAGTCTGACTCGCGATCCTAGGTCCCCGCCGAGACCAGACCCCGCTCCGCCCCCCGGCGAGCTGCGTCGGCGTACCTCCCCAGGGGGAAACAGGCGAACCTCTTCCGCGCCTCTGGGAAGGTGATGTTCTCTGTTACTTTGACATTGATTATTTTTTTTTCTTGTTGGAATTTCTCACATTTGCGCGAGTACGCCGCGTGCGATCCACCGCAGTTAACACAAGTGAAGGTGGTGGAGTTGCATTTATCTGTCAGGTGGTCCTGTGCGGCGCATTCGGCACAGGTCATTTTGACGCGGCTAGAGTTCGTACCGTGCCTGAACCGCTGGCATTTGAAGCAGCGGCGCGGGTTTGGTATGTACGGTCGGACTGGACATCGTATGAAGCCTGCATTGACCGACTCGGGGAGCGTTGAGCAGTCAAATGTCAAGATCAAGTGTTTTGTACGGATTTCGGTGTCATTTCGACGCATGATTATCCTTCGCACTGCCATCACACCCTGATCTCGAAGGCCATTAAGCAGATCTGTCTCTGTTTTGTTCACCAGGTCAGGATCGGAGATGACGCCCTGGGAACTGTTCAGCGTGCGGTGGGGTGTGATCTTTATGTCTGTATCTACCATGCGGGTTTGTTTGAGGAAGCTGATAGATTGCTTGCTGTGGTTAATCTCGATCAGGATTTCCCCTGTTTTGAGTTTCTTGGCTTTGAAGGATTTCCCTACAATGACCTCAAGGAACTTGGAGATGAGAAAAACAGACTGTGCACTGACGGGCTTCGACTTGTCAAGAGATTCCATTATTAGAAAGTGGGAGAAATTGTCAGGTTTTGAAAATGTCAACTCTGGCAAGAGAGGAAGGAGACTTCGGTGCGGCCCCTTTTCAGGGGCTGGTCACGTTTTTGGGGGGTTTTGAACTATCCATATAGCATAGGAAAAAGCAGGGGACGGGGGTACTTTCTTCGCTCGGTTTACCCTGATGCCGAGAGAGGTCCCGGAGCTCCGTGCCTTGTAAACAGACAGGGAGCCCATCCCCCGTAGCTTGACCTGGTCTCCGACGGCCACCGTTCGTGGTTTCTAAACCTCCACCTATAAACACATCGCCACGGTTGGATCCAGCTTATGTTTGGGGGCTCGGGGTCCGCGGTATCGCCAGTACCGTCACCAAGAGTGCTCAAGGTGCCTCGTGCGGGGGATACCGCCTGTTCCTCACTCGTCAATCTTGCAGACAGGCCTCATATTGCTGCTACTGCAAGTAATGTAGCCGGATCGCCCTTATTTAACCTGATAAATGCTATCATGTATGCCCATTTCGGTGACACAAGCCAGGACAGCCGGTCGGGACCGTGTTTTCCCCTCGTCGTTTTTTCCTCTCCAACCTGCCCTGCGGGTGCGTGCCGCATTCATGGCAGGTGTAGTGGCCCTGCTCCCGCGTGTCCCCAAGTGCTGTCTCCTACTCCTCACTGCACGACGCCACTGCTCCTGTTTTCTCAATGGAATTCCCCATTAGGTTGCATCGATGTGTGGCTTGGCTCTTACCGAGATCGATTAAGCATCAGACAACGTTTCATGTCTTGGGTAGTTGCTTCTCACGCTGCAGTCGCAAGCTGCATGCCAATTGTGTCGCAATAACTGAGTATTCTTTAATGTCTTGGTCAAGCCAATCCAGGCCACAAAATACGTTGCAACTGACTTTGTTCTTGCGGAGCCGCTGTTGCAAACCACCATTGGCCTCCCACATGTGGGGAAGCTGCAAGTCAACCTGGCGTTGGTTCCCTGCTTCAAATATGTAATTAGTTACCTGCTCAGCATCTCAGCCTAGTTGATCCGCCTTTGCCTTGATGTCAGTTATTTCTCATATATGTGGACCAATCACCGAGTGTGAGGAATCCCGCTGCACCACTCAGAGCCCTTGAAATGCATCTCTGTAAATGAGGATAAGCCGGCCTACCAGACCTTCGTTTGATGTTGCCGGGTGGTCACTGCCGAGATTCTCTTATGTGTTGCGCAAAGTGGTCTTCCTTTACGTGTGTTTTGTAAAAGTTAATCAAGGCTGCTCACACTGCTTCTCATCACTGCTCACACTATTTCCGGTGCAAGTGGGATGCGTAGGATCAGTGGTAAGGGTGAGGCCTTCTTGCTGGGCATCAAGCCAAAGGTTTTCGCTTTTTAATGGTGTGATGCTTGCAATCCCCACTCAGTGTGATGTGCATTAAAATCACCGACAATGAGTAATGTGTGGAAATGGAAAATTTTAAGAGTTTTCTAAAAAATCTTGGTCAATATGGAGGTGTTGCGAGACGGGCTCCATACGTTTAGGAGAAACGTGCTGGTCAGCCATGTTTTGCATTTAGGAATTATTTCGATGCAACAATACTCTCATCCCGGCCGCAAATTTCACTTCTTTTCACAGACGATGAAGTTTTGACGCCTCCGAACGCTCCAAGTTCCACACCGTGTTTGCCATTTGAAAAGACTTTCCACACTGATGAGTTCTACGCTGTTTGTTGATTAGTACACGCATACCCTGAAGTCACTGACCAAAGAACCGAAGCGCATGAAAAATTCCTTGCCGGCCTGACCCCTGACCCGACAAGCACAGTCTGCCCTGTGCGGCAGCAGCGGCTCACCATTGTTTGCATTGCTGGATGTAAACAAACCTTTCCCTGGCAGCTACGTCAGCTGACTCTTAAGCCATGATTGGCTATCCGGTTTTGCATTGCCAAGGCGCGACAAGGGGATCCAGTCTTAGAGCGATCTTGTCCTCCGTTGCAAAGCGAGAAAAAGCGATGCCTGGCTCATCGCTTGCGACGTCACGCAACGTGCCAAGTCGCCAGTGGGAGTGTGCCTTTAAACGATTGGTGAGCACTTTGAAACTGTCCATTGACGGAGGCCAGACGCACGTGCAGTCGATTTTATGGTGCCCCTTCCCCTTCACACAGCGTCCTCAAAGAACCGGTGATGCAAATGTTGAGACCGGGGATTTTAGCACCAATCTTATCCTCAAATTGCGCTAACATGGCTTTGAATGCCGCACGAGGATTCCCATGATCTGTTCTCCAAAATTTTGAAGCACACCTTCCGTAATGTACTAATCATCCGACCCCGAAGCAAGGGGGGTTTGCTAAGGCCAATTTTCTTGTCCCAGCGTTTTAACTGAGTAGAGCCAGATGGAGAATTGTCCATCGCATCTGCGGACAAAAGTTCTGAGGACCCCAAGGTCGGTAACCCCCTGTGGCTGGAGTCAACGATGGCCTGAGATGCTGGTCTGACGTTTTCGAAGAGGCGGGGTTGACAGTGGTGTCGACTCCCTTAAGTTTAGTTAGGGCTGCTTGTAGAACTTTTTTTTCCAACGATAATGGACTCGAGCATGTGATGGATTTTGTTAATTTCTGAGGATAAATCGGAATGTCTGCCGCGAGTGTGTTGACTCTGCGGAACCATGGGTCTCTGAGTGTGTTTGCCGTGGGAGACCGTAGCTGCCCAGCTCACCTTGTTGTTTAGGTTGGTTCTGTTGGCATGGATATGGCCGCCTGTCTTTGATGGTTTTGGCCCTCAGTGCTCGACAGCCGACGACGCAACGTCCAGCGCACACAATCCCAGCTCCGGGTGGAGTTGTCCTTGCTCGCCGGTTCACAGCTCGCATTCCCTTGGCTTTGCTGCAACCGAGGAAAGGAGCCCAAATGGTCACTTTCCCCAGATGAGGCCCTAAAGAATTTTTTACTGCTCCATTCTATTGTCCTCGTCCTTCACGAATAGTCACAATCTGCGCATAGAGTGTAAATCCCGAAGCGCTAGGACCTTATTTTAATAAAGCCTGACGCATGCTTAAGCTCCCAATCAGAGGTCAAGAAAAAAACGTTCAATGCATTACTGACCGCTAATAGCTAAAACGCTTCAACAAGGCCAAAGCCACATGTAGCCAAAGCAACAAGCGCGAAATGAACATCGTACTGTTAACCTAGGCCGTACAGCCAGTGTCGTTCAGGGCAGGAGGCACTTATTCATGCGGCAGCATGTAATGCCTTTCAGCTGCTGTTTGCATCAATCTAGAGTTTTGCTCCCGTGAGTACACCCCATTGTTTTTCTCAACAGCTGCGTAGTTTAATTTGACCCAATGCACGTGCAGTTACTAATACGCCTGCAGTGTACTGGCCTTGAATGCAGGATCACACATGCTTGGTGCATTGCTACCGTTGTATGCTGCGCGTATCAACTCGACTCAACAGTGTGTCACCTGACAACCTCCAAATGCACACCTGAAACACGTCCTTTAGTTCTTTCCAGGGTGCTCATTCTTCACAGTCCATCAACTGTTGGTACAGCCAGAAATATTTTTAGGGGTTTGGGGGTGTATGGAGGTATGGGAGAACGGAAGGAGCCTTGCCAAAACGAATGCTAGCACTTGCTTATGTGCAGCATAGTAAAATGTTCGGGGGAGGGGGTTCAAACTCCCTTCGCGCTGTACATGGAGAATCCTATCGGCCATCTGGGAGGCCATCACTGATGTGTTGTTGGCGCTTTTTTATGTAAATGTCACGTAAAATGTCATGTCTTGTCATGACGTGACACTTTACTTGACATTGCATGTAACTGTCGTTTAGAGGTGTATATTGATTGCATGGATGTGATCCATTGAAGCGTACTAATTTTTAAACCCAGCCTGCTCCATCGGTGTTTGGAAATTGATACTGTCGTTTTTGTGGTTCACTCTTACCTTGATAAACAGCTTGTCCACAATCGACAGAAGGCTGGTGGACCACCTGGTGTTCTGGAAATCTTCGTTATCTCCAGTCTTGTGAAGTAAATATCTGTTCGCGTTTTTGCAAACCATGGACACCCTTAAAGTTCTAACATTCTGAGAATAATTTAGCAAGCTTTTCTGGAATATCTCAACCCTCCTCTATAAGGTCTATTGTTATGACGTCGTCACATTCAGTTATCCTTCTTTTTATGCCTGTAAACGCCTTTTGTACTTTTTGTTTAGTTACTGGTGGAACATTGCTCACTAAGCGTGTAGGTTCAGCAATTTTTGCTGGTCCGACGTCGCTGGCCTATAGCCTGTTGTAGAATCTTTCCTCAATTTTTATTATCTAGACCATATTGCCCGTAATATTACTTCTTCGTCTCTGAATGCGGACAGTCTTTTTCTGCCAGAAACCAGTTTCCTCTTTGTTGCCCCCCAGCTTCCTCTTACTTGAAACGTTTCTCCGTTCTTGAATAATTTCTGCGCAATAGTATCATTTGTTTTGGTTGTGGTAATCAATTTTTACTGCACGTCTAGTTCAATTTGATACCCCATTCTTGTCAGCTATTGTTCTTACACTTCAAAATAAGTTTCTTCGCTTTCTGAGTTAGGTTTCCAGTTAGGTTCCTATATGCTGCTTCTAAAATAGCCGCTACTGACTGTGATAGCCATTGTTAGGTTGTTATTTAGGGTGTCAAATTTGTACTGCTTCTGACCGCCAAGAAACACGAATTTGTTCTTAAGGGTTATTTCAAACTCTTTGGTCCTGTTTCTGACAGATTTTATGTTGTCTTTATTACTTTTCAGGAGTTCCTTTCTTTTTCGGTTGAGATTCGACCTAACTTTGCACGTAAGGTCGAATACCTGCACCGAAGTTTTTCTAAAGCTTCTATGTCCTTCGCAATACCTGCGTAGATACTTGAAATACAATCAATTACCATTTTGTCATCCAGTCGAGAGTCTTCCATGTCCATTTCTCACTTGCTCGTTTGCGCAAGTATGTGTTCATTAGTATTAGGTTGTCACTTTCCGCAAGTCCAACAAGTGTATCACCGCCACTGTTGCCAGTGCTTATTGCGACATTTCTCACTAATTCTTCTCCTACTCTGTTTGCACCTCTGTTAGCGTAAAATTACCCATTTCAATTATGAGCTGTGTACTTCCTTTATTTATTGCTGAATGGACGTCTTCGCAGAAACGATATTACGGCCTCATTATCACAGCTAGCTGTTGGTGCATAGGATTAAACTATTTTGTGCCTGTATCGCGTGTTTTGTTTCATCACACGAAACAATTCTTCCTCGTACTCTGCTATCTCCCTGTGATCGAAAATTCCACGACGCTCTTTTTGTTTTTATGGGGTCCCCTATTCCACAAAATATGCCAGCTGATCAGTTCTATGAGACCTTCGCTGGTTCTTCTGAAGTCACTTAGCCTAACATTATCCCAATTAACGTCAAAAAAGTTGTCTATTAGCTCCCTATTCTATTCCCTGTTCTATTAGCTCCCCTCGCTACTAGAGTTTGTGCTTTAAACGCTGCGAAGTTCAACTTCAAGAGGGGGACTGGCCGCACACAGATATTCTTACTACCCTCTGCTCTATCGTTTGCCTGATTATGACCCTTTTCAGGCGTTCTACAGCTGCTACGGAACGAGGGCTGAGAGTTCATTTGGTCAATCAAAGGATGGGGGGCCAGCCACTATACCAGGATCTGGTGAAGGAGTGCTGTTTGAGCGTCCCTGTGCTTTTCCTGCACGGTTGCATCTTTCTAGTTAGCTGTCTAGGGTGGTGTCTTACTCCCTGACCAGACAGCCCCACATACCTGAGATATTTTCAGAGGAAATAAAATAGATAACAGTAAAGAAGACAAAGAAAGGGAAATAAAACTATCGCGCGTGTGTTTTCGCAATAAATCTGCTTCTATTACGCCCGTTGAAATCTGACACTGATTCGCGCTTCTTACACAAGTAAAAAATTCCCAATCTTCTAAGGAAACTTTCTGCGGTTTTGGCGCTATTGTTTCGCAATGCGGTGCAATCCTCTCTATTATGCGTTGGAAATCCTCTCAAACAATGCCGCTGCATGAGTTCCAACTTCACGGCTAGAATACGCCCCCAAGTAATGTATACGTTTGCTGTCACTGTTTAAGTATTTCATGACATTCCATCTTTCCCTCTCCTTTCCGTGCAGATAGTCCGAGTGCAGAAAGCGGAGATGAGCGTAATAAGAAAACCTCTGGAGGGCTGGACAACAACCTTGAACCACCGATTTTTAGGCTGCATTGTTTAACCGTGCGCGCTCCTTAGGTCTGTGGTCAATGGAAGAGGTATACAACTGCAATGCAGGAATGCCCCAGGATTTCGACTTCAGATCACCAGCTGGGTGCTAAGCGTTTTTGCTAGAGTTGCTTTCCAACTTGTTATACGATACAGGTAATATTCAGAAGAGAATCTAGCAAAAAGACACCATTTTCAGCAGGGAAATAGTTTAAAAACAGCCAGAAGCCTCGAGTTCTGCAACATAGGTTTTCCTAGTTACGAATGGGAGTGCTGCCGGTCACGGGGATACAAAACGTTTCCTGGCAACGAATAAACGAAGCGCTATTTTTAAAAAAGTCTCCTAAAATAATAAACTCCAAGAGTGTTATTCTAAATTGTTCTGAAGAGGACGTCACTGCTATTGGTGCCTCTGTCGTACTGTGTCCCATTATCTCTGCAGATGCTCCTCCAAAGGAGAATTTCATTGGTTGGTGTCTCCTAAATTTCATGCGCCATGAATTGTAAAATCATTCCGAATTCATGTTCGTAGCATGATGCTCAAACCGTAACATTACGCAAAGCCAAACTCATTTTCTCTTCAAGACGCCTTTAACGGCTTGCAATGGTGATATGAAGTGTCTCAATCTTATTTCAATGAATTTTCAGTCTTCATATATTGAGCACTAGACAATCAAAAAAGTGAAATGCAAGAGGCTCTTAGAGCTAACGTCAGCATCGTTTTTATTGGCTGCAATGTGTCTACGTACCTGCGAAGCACTCGAAATCTTCCTCTTTTTTTGCATCCCTCGATGCGTTCATGCTCTAACCTTACCCAACATTCTTGATGGGTGATTTTAATTGTTGCCGACCCCCAACGTGATGTACGGGAACTGGGGCAAGGCCGAGCCTATAGAGGTGCCCGGCAGTTGAAGGACCTTATTCGGCCAATTTCATCACTCCAATGAGTGGGTGCAGCTCCATGACGATAGGTTTGTGACCACTTGGGAAAGGGGACAATCTGGCGGTCGGCTAGACAGGTTTTACATTCCACCCGAGCTTAGCTGCTGCGTTGAATGCTCTGACTTCATCTCCTTTCCAACTGCGGCTCGTCGTGTGTCCGATAACCGACCTGTGTAACCATGCTTATCCTTGGAAACTGTGCGGACCGCTACCAGAAGTGGCGAATGGACGAGCGTCCGCTAACCGACAGGGAGAGTTCGGCATCACTTTCTGCTTCGCTGACTGCCCTCTGCGAGTTCAGTTCTCTCCCTTGCAATCAGTTGCAGCACCATTGGCGCGTGCTTTTAGTTAGGGAGGGTCGTGCGCGCAAGGCGCGCATCACCGCCGCGGAGAACGACCCGTTGTGGATCCTTCGCATCGTACAGAGAGGGGGCACCTTAACCTTCGCGTTGCGGATCTACGTCAACCTTCTAATGGCACACAACGAGTCCCTCTTACGACAATCATCGCAAGCGGCGAGCCATGCGCAAAACTTTGGCAGGCCCGTCTCGGACGCCACTGTACCCATGCATATTAGAGCTGGCTGGCTTCACGAGGGTGGCTTAGCCACTACTCTAAAGGTTACACTCCCTGATGGTTCGGTTAGCACGAGGACTGAAGATATAGCCGAGGTCTTCGTGGCACATTTTGCCACACTTCTCTCGACTGAGAATACGGCGTGGGATGCAGAGGAGTTTGAGGACAAGCCTAGTCCTTTTTGTGGGATGCTGCCGAGTGTACCAGATCCCGTGTTGATTCGCTGTGTGCTCCGGTGGGGACTGACGAGTTCGGCGAGTTTGTTAAAAAATTGTATGGCGCGTCGGCGAACGCGATTCCTGCTGGGTTTTACAAGAGGTTTTTTTCCAACATGGTGAACGGTATTTTTCTCAACGTAGTAAGGCCAGAATCCTTCCGTGAGGTCGGGTAATATTGATTGCGTAGCCGGGAGGGGATCCTACGCAGCCCCAGGCGTATCGACCTATCTACCTCCTCAACACGTACTACAAGATCGTAGCATGCATCTTGGCGAGACGCAACAGTGCCGCTTTGACCGATATTATCAGCCAATCTCAAACGTGCAGCGTGCCAGGTCGCACGATGTTCTCTTCCCTGGCATTGACGCAAGATTTATTCAGCTAAGCGACGAAGATTGGCAGCTCTGGATGCCTTAAGTCACTAGATCAAGCGAAAGCATTCCACAGAGTGGAACATCGATACCTGGCAGCGTTTTGCGTTTGCGTCAATACAGCTTTCGTGACTTTGTAACAATGCTTGAGCTTCTGCACTCGAACGTGAGCGTTAGACGCATTGTCAATGGGCTATTAAGTAGCCCATGCGCTCTCACCCGTGAGATAAGGCAGGGCTGCGCCTTTTCGCCTCTGCTCTTTGTCATTCGCCCAGACCCGCTGCTCCATCGTATCGATGCAAACACCACCATTCGCGGATTCCTGTTGCCAGACATAGGCCAAAACAAGGTGTCTGCGCATTCGGAAGATGTGACCTGTTCATTCGGTATGAGGAGAGCTATCAAACGTTTATGCGGATGTCCAATTGGTGCGGTGAGCTGTCTCGAGCTCGAGTGAACAGGGGCAAAAGTATGGCGCGCGCTTCGGCACATTTGCGTCTGGCTTGGCGGGCGATGTAGAATAGGTTATGTGTGTTCGAGTACTTGGTGGGATTTTCCATTCCTCGGGTGAAGGGTCGCGTAGTACGGGGAAGCGCCTCCTCAAAACAGCGGAGTAGCGTCTGGCGGTTGCATCAAAGTGCAGGCTTTGTCTCGGAGAGGGCAGATGCAGAATTAGGTCGTCCTTCTCGGCGGTGCTTTTTTATGTACCCCGCGTAGCGAAACCGCGGCGCCATTTCACCCGTCAGCTCGCAACGACCTTTGGGTCGTTCTTTTAAAGTGGAAGGAGGAGGAAGGAACCGTATCGCATAGGCTGTTGAGACTGCCCAAGTCAATAGGTGGTTCCAGTCTGCCTTGCTTGCGAACCAAGTGTAGCGTGCTCGACGTACGCGCGGTGTTCGACCTTTTAGACTCGAGTACCCAAGGAGGGCGCTGCTCGAGTACTTTCTACGAACTTCGCGCACAATGTTTTATGACGAACGCATTCCCGATCCCTCTGCGAGCAGTCCCCGCCATTTTGTGCCTGTGTTGTCAAAACACTGAACAACGTCCAGTCTACCTAGCCAAGCATAAATTGTAGGAAAAGTACGGCAAGCGAATTGTGCGAAAAATTGGCAATACATCAGTGAGACAATCAACAGATAGCAAGGTCACGAAGCATTCATTGGCATCAGCTGACATCGGCGGCACTTCCATCTGATGTTCGGGATTTGGGATGGTTGCGTGGCTGGGCAGTCGTTTTGACGTGTGACCGTCTGGCGAGATTTGGCGTTGTGCGTTCGTCACATGAAACCTGCATTGTTTCAGTGTCGTGTAGAGGTAACGTTTTGTACTCTGTTAAGCAGGTGGTTCGGTCTTACACATAGAATGAGCAAACGTTCAAATGTTCAACTGACGTGTTGGTGAACTTCCTGGTTTGTGGTGGTGCTTTTAAATGTTGCGAGATCGAGGTGCCGCGTGTTTTCGTGCCCGACCGAAACAGGCGACGTTTCCACTGCTTTGGCGTGTGGGGGTCGATCCTTCTTAGTCTCTTAGAAAATGAGCTGGCAGCTTTAGGAGAAGAAACCTTCCTGTTACGGTGGTCCACGCGCTTTATAGTGGTCGGGAACAACAGCCTGAGCATCACTACTGTACCGTAATAAGTTTCAGCTAGATTCTGAACTCTTTCTGTGAACGCCTGTGAACTTGGTGTTTTGATTTTCGAGCATTGACTTTGGACGGCGGGCTCTCGGCGGATCGAGACCCCGCCGTACTGCCGACGAACCTGCGCTCACACGCAGAAACAGGGAGAAAGACGGTGGCTTGGATTCCGCGTCTGGGGACGGGAAGGGAGCTTTGTAAGGGGACAGGCTTTTAGAGAGCAGACACCATAGGCGGCCTGCCGCCCTTCAACTTGCGCTTCAAAAAACCCTCTTTTCGGTTTTCTTTCTTCCGACGCTCCTGCATTCGGGAATCTGCCCCGGCGAATCCAATGTAACCGCTGGTATGGTCTTTGGTTTCACTCGTTGTAGAGCCACGTGTGGCAAATCCAGTGACGCCGCAAGGGTAATCGTTGAGGGCGTTGTTTTGTCGTTTACAGCTTTGCAGTCTAACTACCATCACCGCATGAATTGAAGCCAATTTTCCTCATTTTAGTGTTTCTCATGAAGTACAATTGGTGCCTATTTCAGATATAAGGAATCGTAGCGGAAGCATCACCAAAATTCGGCTTTGCAACTCTGCTACCTTTGGACAAGTTGATCTACTTCTTCACTGCTGCACGTGGCTATCCCTAAATGCCTGATATAAGCCATGCCCGGTACCACCGTCTGAAGGCGGCGACTCTTCGGCCACTTTGGACTGTTTTGTTGCCATCGCTGCAAACTCTTATAGCGCCAGACGGCCACCTCATCGACTATGACATCGCTGTTAATCCTGGATCTAAACAGATAAAAAGAACCGGGCCTCCATAGCTGGCGTGGGTACAATGTATAAAAGCCCCTATGTAACTCTGCTCTCTTCTTTGTACAGGATCGTAGCACTTCAACTTTATACGCAAATAAGTAAAACAATGCGTGTGCTTGATGCTTGATCCCAAGGAGTCTTCTTGTCGTTAAGCGATTGTGCTGTTTCTAATGGGGGCTCCTCTTGTTATCTGGAGATGTGGAAGAAACTCCGAGCGCACTAAAAAGGCCCCAGAACCTGACGTCTCGGTGGTTCTTGGGAACACATTTGTATTGCTGAAGAGCGATAAGTCTCATTTCAAAAAAAAGTGAAACAGGACAAGGTGAACTAAGTTTCGATTGCGCGTGAAATCAAAAAGAACGAAGAAGCAATCGAGAGAAAAAGTAATGGCATCGACCTTAATATTGCTGCAGTTGAGGAAAAACCCGTGCGGCAACGTCAAGCTGGGCCACAAAATTCAGCGTTTAAGACAACTAACTGACAATTTGACCAGCGAAAACGCTGGCCTACACCACGAACACACTCAATTACGTAATTGCTGGAAACGTACTAGCTGCACCAAATAGAACCTGTTATTGTTAAGTTCATTGTTTACGCAGGAGCTATTTACTCTCGGTGGGAAATTCAAAGAGCACAGCATAACAGTGGCCATAAGTATTCATTCTAAGACGGCATGCACAGAAAAGGCCTGTGGAATTCGCCAAATCAACAGACGTTTCGCTTAACTTGCGGTACAAGGTGAAAGCCAAAGCTTGGCTTCGGCTTCTTAATTCTTGGTTTCACTTTTTTAACCTTTGATTTAGCGGTAGGTATGTTAGTATTCGTTCCAAGCCTGCCTTTGTCTACGATTGTTGTCCCGCTACCAGCGCCTGTCGAGCCGAAGGGCGGGGTCTTCCCCAATCTCAGACACTAGCTTCCAGTGCTTGGCATTCCTTCAGTGAAGCAGCTCACATGGCAATATCAAAGAGCTGGTGACACGCCGCTCGAAGACGACTGGTCAAGACCACCAGCTTCCCTGCAATGCTCAAAGAAGAGAAGAATGCTTGGCACAGCTCTCATTCAAGGCAAAGCTCGCATGCAGGTGGCACATTACGTGGCCATATAGCGAAGCAGCTACGGAGAGCTTCAGCGCCAAGCCTGCACTTGCGACCGCAGCGGGCGGGTAGCGAACGCCGCTGACGTTGGCGGAGCTCGGCCTGGCGAGGGATCTGATGGCTTGCCAAGGTACTGCTCAGCTCCAGTCAAATGAAGCTCAATCTTCTGTGACGGTGAAACTGCCCGACGAGATTAGTAAGTCTTTCCATAATGAGTTTTGAACAGTCACTTGGAATCGGCTAGCTTAGCGATTAGTGGAGGGCGAGGGTTATTTTATTCAGAAAGACTGTGGATGCAATTTGTCCGCAAAATTATCGACCAGTATCAACCATCTCTATACTACTGAAAGTGTAGAAACATTTTATTTACTGAGGTAGCATAGAAAACCCGGCTTCTTGGTATAGTTTCATCTTCATAACGCAAAACGTAATGGGACAGACAAGCACGCTGGAATAACACGCTGGACAAGCTCTAAACCAGAACTAAGTTTTTACTGAAGAGACACAAAGAGAGCTATTGAAGGTATGAAACAAAGATAAAGACATGATACATGAACCCACACAAACCCACAGCGCAGGTGTGTGTTCTCATGCACCCCTCGCATCAAGATACGCCCATTCACCTTCTAAAACCGGCAAAGAGAGAGCGCTAATACACTAGTGAGACGCTTTTGTGATTTTTACGCTGTCACTACTTCCCTCGTCTTTTCGTCACCTTGCCGGAAGAGTACCGTTGTGGCGTGAAGGAAGGTGTACAACCACAATCTTTGCAACGGGTGGCAGGATGGCCGTAAGGCACTCCCTTAAGTGAACTGTCATGCTCGCGAAAACGAACATTTAAGCAGCGGCCCGTTTGGCCCACACATAAGCGACCACATTTCACGGTAATGCAATAGAGCACATTTGATATACAGGGAACAACCGGCGTTTCATATTTACCACCACAGCTGGTTGATCGGCCTTATTTATCGGTAGTCTTTTTCAATAGCGGGACAGATGCGGTTTAACTTATTTTGGGCCGAAAACACTACATTGACGTTATATCTGCTTCCTACGTTTTTCTAAAGGTGTGATATAGTGTGAAACTACGGGTTTACTACGATTTTTTTTCGTGTTTTACCTCACAACGTCATTTGCAGGAGACGAATTTTTCTTCACCCAATCCGACAACTTAACACAGGCCGACCCAATGACTCCGTCACCTTAACCAGAATTTCGGAGCCTACCTAACTGTGCACCGAAACTAGACTAATTTGGTTAAAACAACGTTTCAAATGGCCGACCTAAGGGAGTTGACAATATTCTCATATTTCACAGTCTTGGAGTGTGCCGAAGAAGAGTACAGCAAAGTCGTCTTCGATTGGGGCCTGAAGAGCCAACATACATGACCCTGCTTGAACTTTAACGACAGGTTCAAAAACTGGATCGCACTTCCTTTTAACGGCTCGCATTTAAGGGTCAGGCCAAAGGCACGATGATTCAACGCTTCCAAAAGGTCTACCATTTTCCTTGTAGGGTCGTAGTTTTGACAAAATACTAGGTTTTCATCAACATATCCAAAAGTTTTCAGTGCCACACCCTCCGAATCACGTTTCAATACATGGCGTACATCAGCCAAGAAAACGTTACAGACAAGGAGAGCAACTTTCGAACCTACACACATTCCAGATCTCTCCACATAGACACTCTCACAACATTCCAAAATCGTAGGATACATAAGTATCCTGCGATATTCAAGATGTTTTTGTTAATAGAATTTACTTCACACGTTCTACGCCTGTTTATACTACTCTTGTCGTAGGCTGAATGCCTGAGATGCTATTGCCGGTATAAGCATAATCAAATAAACAAAGTAAAACAATCTTCAGAGCACCGTGAATTTTCCTAGTTCCGAAATAAAAATTTTTGCTGTTAGGGGATTTAAGCTTGACTTACCTGTTGCCATTGGGTTTTCTTATACCTTTTCCGAATCTTCCCTTAATGGTCCCCCCTTTGCAATTCACTTCACATGATCACGTGACCACCTCGAGTAAGGCTTTGGTTTCTCCGGAACAATTAAACTGGCACTTCAGCGCAAAAATAGACTCCTCATTCACTTTAACACACGAAGCAATCGTGAAAACTATGATTCTATCAGCCCATTTTTTAGGTAGCTAGAACATTCTTTTTCTTTGATTTACCTGTCGGAAACTTGATTCTGAAATGAGGATGGTCGCTCAACAGCTTCCCACATTACTAGTTCGAGTTTTGCGATCGTCAAAGTAGTATCCATGGGGATGCTGCTGTCTTCCTCTCGCAGTTCGTCTGGTATTTATGCAGACTTTACCCTTGGGAATCTCTACTTATCCAACAAGACAAATCTTTTATTGGGGGTTGGGATGAAACTGTATTCTTGGATGCGTTTATTGCTCATTGTCGTCGTTTATTTCCGAATTCTAAGCTAGCCTTGAGGCTGTATTTCAAAAACTGTCGTTGAAAAACAACAACGCTGTTATTGCAGGATACATTGACATCAACCTGCTAGATATTGATTCTAAAGCTCCTGCCGACTACGTTTCCTGCTTCAGTGGATTCCCCTACGAATCATAAATTCAACTTCCTACTAGACGTACGTTCCTTGGCCCTAAAACTCTCCTAGATCATGCCTTATCAAAAATATCACCTCCACCAGCAGCTGGACTTGTAAGTGTAGAAATCACTGGCCATTATCCCATATTTCTTACGTTTAGCGGGGGGGGGGGGGTAAAAAGCCGACCCTGTTTTTTAACTTCAGTTTTTAACCTTACAGGATGGAGAGAAACTTACAAAAGAATTTTGTGGCACAATTCCGAATGCAATATCCGCTAGAACCTCTACAGTAAAATGTAAATACAGTACAAGGGCCCTGGCAATCCTTCGGTTACGCAGGCGCTACTGCGAAGCATCTGCAAGAGAGAGAGAAAGATAAACGTTTATTCAGCTTAAAGGAAAAGGCGTAAGAGCGAAAGCGGTCAGCCTCCTAAGTCCAGAAGGCCACGAGCCCGCGCTCATTCCCACGCCTGGTTCACCAGAGCTTGCTTTTGGTTTTGAGCCGAGCTTGTCGGCGCAGACTCCCACTGCTCCAGTGATGGGTTGAGGAGGGGTTTAGGGCTGTCAGGCCACGAGTGAACCCAGTGATAGGTAGTGAACGGATGTTACAAGTGCGGCAGTCGTGTTGGAGGAGTGATGGAGAAATGTGGCAGAGAACTGTGTGGTTAAAGTAAGTACTGCTCTGTATCCGGCGACAGATATGAGACTGTTGGTTACTGAGAGTACGGTGGGGCGGCAGATAGATCCTTCAAGAGTGCAGGTAGTGGGGTAGGATGGCATTGTATGTAGGATCGAGGCGTGTTCGAGAGTGAATTGTGGAGTCCGGGCCGGTCGTGGAATCTTGCCTTAAGGATAGGAATGCCCGGAAGTGCAGATAGCGGGCGGAAGCGTGAGCTGCCTCATTCCCGGCAAGGCCCGAATGGCCTGGTGTCCATACGATGGCGATGTCAAGACGTTCGGGAAAGGTCCGGAGGAGAGGAAGGCCGCTTGCAGGTACCCTGCCGTACTGATACACCCGGCAGGCCGTTGTTTGGTTCTGGTGGCTAGTCGCATCATGTGCAGTTGTGATGGCCTCAGCCACATTGGGTGATAGACTACAATAGGATGCTGCTGCAGCCACCTCACCTTGAGGAGTAAGGACAACAATTGTAGTTCTTTGTGATCGGGGGTGCTGTGCAATGTCCGTGCACCGAACTAGATGGTCTTCGGAGTATTTTCTGGCCAAATGACGAAAGCGAGATTTTTTGCGACCCTTGTTGAAAGCTGGGTGCATGTGGCGGGGTGTGGGGGCTAGCCGGATCATGCACCGTATGTTCGGTGGGATCGGGTGCGGGGCGTTGTTGGAATCAAGTGGTGCTTTCCCTATAAGTTGGAGTGCTCTCCTGCCTGGTCGTGTTACGGACAGTCGGTTGAGTAGCGCCTTGTGCTCGGCTTCTAGAAGTTCTGAGAGGGTGTTATGTCCCCCGAGTTGTAGCAGCTTCTCGTTGCTGGTATACGCAGCGAGTCCCAGTGCTGCTTTATACGTCATGCCTATGAGGGTATACAATTTCGCTTGTTCTTGAGGCTTGGGGGCCAGGAACGGTGTAGCGTACGTGAGCCTGCTGAGGAGTAGCGCCTGTACGACGTGGCATGTGTCCTGTTCTTTCATTCCAAAATTTTTGTTGCGGATACGACGAATGAGGCAGGTGAGTTGGGCTATAGTTTTGTGCAGTTGAGGTAAGAGGGCCGCGCCAGACCCACAGTGGTGGAATGGGACCCCCAATATTCGTAGTCTTGACTTGAGGTATGGGTTGAACGGAGATGGTTACTTGCGGGTCAGGCGTTATGGCAGGTGGACGACCGCTGCTGCGGCGCTTTAACAGAAGAAGGGCTGATTTGGATTCTGTCAGCCCTCTGGACTGGAGCTAGGAGATGGTGGTGTCGACTGCTTTCTGTAGGGCATCTTGTTGGTTACCGCTCGGGCCTTCTGTGGTCTATATGGTTAGATAATCAGCATAAAATGCATGCCGAAGGTGTGGTATGGACTCCAACAGTGAAGGGAGAGGAAAGAGGGCTATATTGAATAGTAGGGGTGAAATTACCGCTCCCGATGGTTCCCCCTTGGCCGGAGTGTTGAAGGCGAGTGATGTATGGCGGCTGAGTCGGAGGGTTGTTGTCCGATTTGTGAGGAAGGTTTTGACAAAGTTGTGAGTTTGAGCTCCACAGTTCGTGTTGATGAGGTTTTCTAGGATGGCTGCCGGGGTAACGGTGTCAGAGGCCCCCTTTATATCTAGGTCTAGTACCGTTTTGGCTGTCCAGCGACTGAGGTGATCAACGACTTGCTCTTTTGGTTGTATAAGAACATCCTCCCTTGAGAGATTTTGATGAAAGCCAAACGTGGTGATGGGGAAACGTTTTGGTTCTTTTAAGTAGGCTGTCAAACGTTGGGCCACTAGGTGCTCGAAAAGTTTTCCAATGGACGATGTCAGTGAGATGGGGTGAAGCGATGTTGTGGAAATGGGCTTGTTTGGTTTTCGAATTATGGTACACAAAGAAAGTATATATCGAAAGACTAAAAAGAAACCTCTCAATTATCACTTGCTAGACGTTACCAGAATTATTCCAAGATTTCAAATAATTTTTGACGGCCCTAAAGAAGGTTACTGCGAAGGTGAACGTGATAAAATAAAAAAGATCCTAAAAAGTAATTGAAATTATTCAGCATTTTTTCTAAACAGGTCTACGTGCTCTGGGCCTTTATCGGAAGAAAACTGCAATGGCGTCATTTACAAATCTGGTGACGTTGCAAATTAGTTTTGTGAATATTTTAGCTCGTTTCCGAAGCCACAGGTTTTTTCCTCATGTTCCAATATACTCGTTCTAGCAACAGGTCACCTTTCGTCTGTTACCTGAAGAAATATACCTAACTATATTGGGATTGAAAGATACTAGCGCAGGACTACAAAATATTCGTGCCAGTCACCTAAACGTTTATTGCTGATGTTATTTCTAGGACGTTAATCACAATTATCAATCGCTTTTTTGAAAGTGGAATTTTTCTTGAAACTCTTAAACAAGGCAAAAACTGTTCCTGTGTCCAAAAAGAAGGATAGGTCAATAATTTCTAACTACAGCCCGAAATCTATACTCTTAAATCTCAGTCGGATTATTGATCAGCTATTCATACAGCGGTTGGATGATTTCCTTCCCTAATTTGACCTCCTTAAGCCCAATCAATTTTTTTTTCGCGCTGGTAGCTCGACAAATCTCACACTACTATCCCCAACAGATCATATTGTTATAAGATGTATTTATTCACAGATAGGTTAGAAGGTGTACGAGGAGCGTAGATGTGAAAGCGGTCTGTGGACGTTGGTTGGTTGGTTTGTGCTAAGAGAATGGCTGATACCCACTCAGGGGATTGGCCAGAAGATGGGCACAAACTGAAAGAAAAAAACTGCAGTTGATTTTTCTGTCATAGGAATCAGTAAAAGACAAAAGCGAAATGTGCATTGAAATCTGCATCTGAGCGTGATTTGGGGGTCGGCGGCTGTCTTGTGCGTGTGCTTGGCGAGCGACATCCTGCTTGCGGGTCGCTTCAGCAAAGGTGTACGGTTGTCATTTCCGTGACGGATATGCCGTCAATGAAATCTTGGGGTACCACAGCATAGGACACTCTCGTCTTAAAATATAAAACCTGAAAACAAACAACCCTTTGTGCAACGTACTCCTTAGTACTAAAAGTAGCTTCTCCGTAAGAAGACCCTGTGTATATGGGTGCACTCTTTACAGGACGCTTGTTTCGTTATACTGACGTCACTTCCCAGACAGATATTACGTCAGCGAAATATTTGGGTATCCACGAATACAACACTTTGGTTTTAAAACTGGGCTCGGGAATAAAGGTAATATAGTGAGTGCACTTGAAGTAATCGTCTAGGGAAAGAAAAGGTATATAATCAGGAATAAAAAAGATAATAAGTATACTACCACAACATGAGGTACGGCGTCAGAGAGGACACACCAACTATAAATCCACACTAAGGAATAAGGAAAAGACAGAAAACAGGACAGGCATGAAAAGTACGTAAAGAAACAAAGCAAGAATATACGGCAGTGAAGGAGAGGCAGTGACTGGGAAGGAACTCAGTACAGGCGCTGACATGTTTGATAGAGCAGCCTGCCATCTTGATCTAGCGTCTAGCACGCTAGACGGCAAGATTCAGAAGTGAATGAGTGTACAGCGCGGCAAAGATGACCGCGGTGAAAACCCAGGACATTCGCCCCGAATGATAAAAATTGGTGGACCAAATGATTAAAAGTGTTGTCCATATATTTTTTAGTATGAAGGTGAACTTTCGGTAGAAGAGGAAAAAATGCTCTATTCTGTTTAACACATTGACAGCGGTGCAAATATTAATTTAAATTTGCTACGCCACAGTGAAAGTTAGGCTAACTTCACAGTCTCGTAATTGATTAATTAGGCACTTGCATGAGTACCAGAAGATGCAGCGATGGCGTAGAGGTAGAACACCCGCCTCGCGTGCAGAAGGACCGTGGTTCGAATCCCGGTGCCGGACAATTCCCACCGGATTAAAAAAAAAAAAAAAAAATCCGCGTATTGATGGAATTGCACAAAGGGGCTTGGGGTGCGGCCTGACCCCGGCGACCATTGCCGGTAATGCACTCCCTCACCAGAGCAGGATTGGCCACCCTGGTGTAGTACCGGCCACAACCTCCCATGAATACGCCAACTAACCCTCGGCCCTCAGTCCCCAGCGGCTGCGAAGCAACTGACCACGGCGGCGGTCAGACCTGTGACGCAGCAGAGGGTGCTAAGAATCACTGGATCCGGACAGGCCGCCAATGGAATCTGAACCTGGCAACGTTTAACGTGCGAACCTTATCTAGCGAAGCAAGTCTCGAGGTGTTGTTCGAGGAATTAGAGGGCATTAAATGGGATGTAATAGGGCTTAGCGAGGTTAGGAGGGCAGGCGAAGCCTTTACGGTGCTGAAAAATGGACACGTCTTATGTTACCGTGGTCTAGAGGACAGAAGAGAACTGGGAGTGGGATTTCTAGTCAATAAAAGCATAGCTGGCAACATAGACGAATACTACAGCATTAACGAAAGGGCAGCAGCTCTTGTAATTAGGCTCAATAAGAGGTACAAGCTCAAGGTGGTGCAGGGCTACGCGCCCACATCCAGCCACGACGACCAAGTAGTGGAACGCTTCTATGAAGATGTGGAATCGGCAATGGCTAAAGTAAAAACGCAGTATACTGTAGTTATGGGGGACTTCAATGCTAAAGTAGGCAAGAATCAGGCTGGAGACAAGGCAGTTGGGAACTATGGTCTGGGCTGTAGAAATAGCAGGGGGGACCTACTAGTTGAGTTTGCAGAACGGAATAACCTACGCATAATGAATACCTTCTTCTGTAAACGGGAGAGTCGGAAGTGGACCTGGAGGAGCCCGAATGGGGAGCACAAAAATGAAATAGACTTCATATTATGCGATAACCCTGGCGTCGTGCAGGATGTGGAAGTGCTCGGAAGGGTAAGGTGTAGTGACCACCGTATGGTAAGATCTCGAATTAGGCTAGAGTTGAGGAGGGACCGCAACAAGCTAGTACGAAAGAAGCCGATAAATGAGCAAACAGTAAGACGTAAAGTAGAAGAATTCAGGATCGCGCTGCAGAACCAATATTCCGCCCTTAACGAGGAAGCCGAGCTTACGACACAGGAAGCCAGCGACAACCTTACACGCATTCTCACGGAGTGTGCAGTAGAAGTCGGGGGCACTATGGCTAGACAGGATACTGGTAAACCTTCACAGGAGACGAAAGATCTAATCAGGAAACGGCAAACCATGAGAATCTCTACCGCAGCTGACAGAATAGAACTAGCAGAGCTCTCGAAGTTAATCAATAAGCGCAAGACAGCTGACATACGGAAGTATAATATGGAGAGGACCGAATACACTGTAAAGAACGGAGGTAGCCTGAAAGCAGTAAAGAGACGTCTTGGCGTGGGGAAAAATCAGATGTATGCACTTAAGGATAAGCAAGGCAATGTCATCACAAATAGGGATAAAATAGTCACTGTGGCCGAGGAGTTCTATAGGGATCTGTACAGTAGCCGGGACATACAGGATAATGCCGAACGAGACAGTAGTTCAGAGGAGATAGACATCCCACCAGTAACGACCGAAGAAGTAAGGAAGGCTTTGAAAGAAATGAAAGGGGGCAAAGCACCTGGTGAGGATCAGATAACAGCAGACCTCTTGAAGGATGGCGGAGAAATTGTACTTGAAAAACTGGCAAACCTGTATACGCAATGCCTAATGACCGCAATGGTACCGGAATCTTGGAAGAACGCGAACACCATCCTAATCCATAAGAAAGGCGACATGAAGGACTTGAAAAACTACAGGCCGATCAGTTTACTGTCAGTCGTCTACAAGGTATTTACCAAGGTAATCGCTAACCGAATCTCTGCAACCTTAGATTTCAGTCAACCTAAAGAACAAGCAGGGTTCCGTAAAGGTTATTCAACAATGGACCATATTCACACGATCAATCAGGTGATAGAGAAGTGCGCTGAGTATACTCAACCCCTATATATAGCCTTCATAGATTATGAGAAAGCATTTGACTCGGTCGAAACCCTAGCAGTCATTCAGGCATTACGGAACCAGGGGGTAGATGAGCATTATGTAAGAATACTAGAGGATATCTATAATGGGTCTACAGCTACCATCATCCTCCATAAGGAGAGCAGTAAAATACCTATAAGGAAGGGTGTCAGACAAGGAGACACAATCTCTCCAATGCTATTCACAGCATGTTTACAAGAAGTATTCAGAACGTTGGATTGGGAACAGGTGGGAGTAAGGGTTAATGGAGAATACCTCAGTAACCTCAGATTTGCTGATGACGTTGCCTTGCTAAGTAACTCGGGGGACGAATTGCAAAGCATGCTTTCCGCACTGGGCGAACAGAGTAGAACCGTGGGCCTGAAAATTAATATGCAGAAAACTAAAGTAATGATCAATAACCTCGGGACAGCACAGCAGTTTGAGATAGATGGCGAGGCAGTGGAAGTGGTAAGCGAATATATATACTTAGGCCAAGTTGTGACCCCAGATCCCAACCATGAGGCAGAGATAATTAGAAGGATCAGAATGGGGTGGGGTGCATATGGCAGACATTATCAGATAATGAATAGCAGCCTACCATTGTCGTTGAAGAAGAAAGTGTATGACAGCTGCATCTTACCGGTACTCACCTACGGGGCAGAAACTTGGAGGCTCACTAAGAGGGTTCAACTTAAATTGAGAACGACTCAGCGGGCAATGGAGCGGAAAATGATAGGTGTAACGTTAAGGGACAGGAAGAGAGCGGAGTGGGTCAGGGAGCAAACTGGTGTTAAAGACATATTAGTAGAAATTAAGAAGAAGAAATGGACTTGGGCAGGGCATGTAATGCGAAGGCAAGATAACCGCTGGTCGTTAAGGGTAACAGAGTGGATCCCTAGAGAAGGCAAGCGCTGCAGGGGGCGGCAGAAAGTTAGATGGGCAGATGAGATCAAGAAGTTTGCGGGGATAAACTGGTCACAGTTGGCCCAGGACCGAGGTAATTGGAGAATAATGGGAGAGGCCTTTGCCCTGCAGTGGGCGTAGACAGGCTGGTGATGATGATGATGATGCATGAGTACCGGAGGTGCTCAAGCTCTGAACCTACGCACGCAGTTTGAGGCATGCATCCTTGAAGGCCTAATCAACTAAAACGTGCTTAGTGAGGAAATGTATGGGGAGGAGGATTTCACCACTGGGCCAACCAATGTAAGACCCGCCAACGTATCTGCCGATTCGTTAACCCAGATGCCAGCATGTGCATGGAGATTTTGTCAGGGTCAGAGTTGAGGCTGTGCTTACGAACTATTATTAATTCGGACTTTTGAGGAGAACAGCGGAAGCCATTGGCTTGGGCATACGCGTTCACTGCGTCCGCAGCACGTTGGAGAGTTTCTTGAATGCCCCCGAGGGAATCGGTGCCCGTTCACAGGGTGATATCATCCGCATAAAGGGCATGTCGAAGATTGGGTATTTGGTCTAGGGCAGCGAGAAGCCCAATGAATGCGATATTAAACAGAAGGGGAGACAATACTGATCCAAGGGGCTTGCCACGACTGCCGAGTTAGATTGGTGTAGACGTGATATCCTCTAGTATGACATGGGTCGGCGATCTGTGAGAAAATCGGCGATGTAACTGTAGGGTCGTTCTCCGCAGCCAGTCTGATTAAGGTGACCAAGAATCGCAGCGTGGGTCACGTTGTCAAATGCCCCTTTATGATCCAGGGCAAGGATGGCTCAAGGGGAGTGACGGGTGGCTGGTGCGATTATTTCTTCCTTGAACTGAAGGAGCACGTCTTCGGTGCTGAGGTGTTGACGAAATCCATACATGGAGTCTGGCATCTGTCCTGTATCTTCTAAATGCTGGAGTCTCTTGAGGATAATGCACTCCAATACTTTTCCAATACAGGAGGTAAGCGAAATCGGTCTGAGGTTGTCGACTGCTGAAGTACGTTTCATACCCAAGCGTCCGTCAGGTCGTTCTCGATGGTCTGCGGGTTGTTTAGGCGAATGAAGCCATCGTTGGAAGAGACCAATGCCAGAGGGATGCCTGTCGCGTTGCCACTCGCGAACTCCTCCAGCGGGAGATCCTGTGTTGGAAAAGATGGCGACAAGGCGATGAGCCCCAGCCGCGAAAGTTGACATTCATTTCTCTGCGTCGCCTACATTAGCTATAAGTATAACACGAAAAAGAAAACCGAGGGAAGATAAAAATAACCAGAAATCGAAAGGAACAACTCTCAGTATGCAGCCCAGAACGTGGCCAAGGAACCGCTTCTGACGGGGCCGAGAGCAAGTTCAGGACGGTGCCAAGACGAACCGTAATCTCGTTTTCCTCGTCTTCTTTTCTGATTGTTCAGATGGTTGACCATTGAAACGTCATTGCGCATCGGCGAATATACGGCGCTTAACGTTTGCGTAACATTTCCCGCGTCGCAGACGAAGCCCCCAGGTTGAGTCCGCCTGTCGAGCGGCCTTCACAACGTTTGAGCCGGGCAACATAGTCTAGTTGCGTTCTTTTGCTCTATCCGCCAGTCGAAGTGAGTCGCGAGACAACGTATGTGACACCACTCAGACGTTGTCGTGCAATACATGTACCTATGTAATGCGTCAGAAGCTTCTCACACCAGCCACGCTTACGCAGCGGTGTCCAAAGCCACAATAAATCAGCATGTGGGTATGTAACATAACGTCGACGACTGTCGTAACGCTGCTTAGAGCGCTTCTGAGAGGCCAGGATTTGTAGGCGGGCAAGCCGACATGCTTCTTCGGCACAGAAGAGCGTCCTACATAAAGAAGGGTCGTCATGCTTCAAGAAATAGAACATGGCATCGAAACTGCTACCAGGTTTGCGGGCGTACACAACGAAGGGGCTGTAGCCGGTTGTGTGATAAACTGGAACAGATCGTCCCTATTCTTGTGGTCAGAGCTGGCATTCATAGATAGCATGCTGTCTAAACTACGGTTGCTACATTCCGTCAGTCCGTTCGTTTTAGGGTGGTACGGCGTGGCATGGCGAAATAGGACGGAACAAAGGTGAAGCAAATATTCAACGACGGTTGCAGTAAACTGATGTCCACGGTAACTGATTGTGACTTGGGGGGTGCAGGTCGTAGCGAAATGTAACGAAGCAGAAAGAGAACGATGTCTGTTGCCGTGGCAGATGGTAGAGCAGCTGTTTCAGTATAACGAGAGAGGTAATCCACGCATACAATGATCCAGCGTTTTCCCAGCGATGAGCGGGGGAAAGGTACTAAGAAGTCAATCCCAACTTGTTGGAAAGTACGACTGGGCGGGTCAACAGATTGGAGTCGCCCTGATGGAGCAGTTATTAGATTTCCGCACCGTTGGCATCGGGTACAAGTGGCAACGTAGCGCTCAATAGTGGGCATGGTCGGCATAGCGCAGGCTCAGCAAGTAAAACGATTGTTAAGCGTGGTGAAGTGTGCGCACGAACATCATGTGGCCGGATGTGACGTCGTCAGGCACAAACACTACGTATTCTTTGTAGCACAACGACGAGGGCACGAGATCCGACAGCCAAATAGTACTTTTTGTAAAGTATTTTATTTCGGACGCAGAAATGACTGGTAGGTTTGGATGCATCAGCTAAAGCGAAAAGTGAGTCCAAACTTTTGCCTTTGCTGTGCTCCCTTTGGAAAATAGCCAGTTCAGGGAATGATGTTGATATGGAGGCGAGATACAGATGAAAGTTGTCTTCGTCAGAGGCCACTGATTCCAGTGGCAGCCGGAATAGGCAGTCAGCGTCGGCAAGCTTGCGACCGCTTTTGTATGATACGTTAAAATGGTACTCCTGCAGACGCAGGCCCAGCGTGCCATGCTCACTAGGATCACGAAGGTAACGAGCCTGCAGTGCGAGTGGTGGTCCGTGACTATGGTAAAAGGATGCCCGTAAAAATAGGAGCGAAATCGCTATGTGGCAAATATAATGCCGGACACTCTTGCTCCGGGACAGTATCATTCCGCTCTGACTTAATGAAAGTGCGGCGGGCGTAAGCAATAACATGCTCACCGTCACTGTGGCGCTGCGGGAAAAAGCACACCCCGCACTCTAAACACACTGGCATTGGTGTGCACTTCAGTAAGCGCCTAAGCTTCAAAATGGCGAAGAATCTGGCTGGACACTAAAGGATGTTTCAAATGACGAAAAGCGACTGCACAGTCGCTACTTTACTTGAATGGAACGTTTTCTGCAGGAGACGTGTCAGAGAAGGGGTTAATATACGCAAAGTCAGGAGCAAAACGACGAAAATAGAAGCAAAGTCCCAAGAAGCTGTGAAGTACTTCACAAAAGTGAGTTTTTGAGACGGGCTAAGGGCTCGTATCTTCTGTGGATCCAGTCTGACGCCTTCTTTGTCGACAACGAGGCTGAAGGCAACGGTTTGCCGCTCTCCGAATCGACATTTTTTGAGTTAAAGATGGGAGTAGCCTTTTCTGAACTCTTCAATACAGTGGCCAACCTCAAAAGTGCCAGGAGCGTTACAGAGTCCAAACGGCATAACAATAAATTCAAATAGTCCATCAAGTGTGATGAACGCTGTTTTTTATGGTTCGAGTTAACGGGAATTTGCCATCAGCCTGATCTCAAGTCAACTGAAGACAAGTGCGAAGCCCAGTGAAGACAACCTATTGCATCATCTATGCGGGGAAGTTTTGGGTAGACGTCTTTTTAGTAATTTTGTTGAGGGGCCGAAATTCAACGCAGAATCGCCGTGACCCGTCGTTCTTTCTTTAAGACTCTCAAATCAGACCACTCTGCAAACTATCTCGCACTTGTTCTTTGATAATCCTGCGCTCCGCAGTACTGGAAACTTTGCCCTGATTGTGCGGCTGCCAAACGAGAAAGTCACTGAGCAGATTCCAAGTGGGGACAGGGACTGACCACCCACACCTCGAAACTTTACCATTTTGTCCTAGTGAAACATTACTTTGCGGCCAAGATGGGAAGTAAACGCATAACTCATTACTGACACCGTGGCGTCCTCATCGATCAAAGCCATTGTTCGTGTGCCATCGACTAATACTTCCACTGTGTTTTTTAGCATAGATACAGATGAAGGTATTTCCCAGTTATGCTGTCCGGTAAGGGGCATTTCACTAGACAGTTGTGCCGCGGCGTCACCTCCATTGGCCGCGGTGACTAGTTTTCCGGTGGCGGTGTCCGAAGCCGGGGTTATGGGGATCGCCGCTGTCGTAAGGAGGTTGGTGCTAAGCTGCGGTCAGAAGGCGGTGAATCATGGCGCGGCAGTGCATCAGCGAACAAGGCTGGTGGCAGGCGAGTGTCGTAGCGGGCATTTCGAGCGTTAGGGCGATTCCACATGGGAGCTTGCTGGTATCGTGGCACTTGGCGGTGACAACGGCAGTAGCAAGAAATGGGGCTCTCAACAATAATTGCAGCAGACGGGAAGGTCAGGCTCCCGGGTAGGGAAGCATCCCTCGAAGACGCTATCAAAACGGTGATTATAAGCTGGACGCTGTGGACGCTGGTCGTAAGTTGGGCGCTCAGGGCGCCGAGAGAACTGCTCGATGTGATGACTGTATCGTGATGTGTTCCAATTGCGAAGGCGCTTCGGGCTTTCATTGCGAGGCGTAATGCTCGGATAACGGGACTAGGCAACTCGAGGGCGAGACATCTTTTAGTACATAACATTCATGACCCTGCAAGCCGTCGGTATGGCGCCGAGGCTCTTGGTGTCGCAGGAATTCCTCGCGGCCGATGCGCCGGATAGTTTCTGCGAAGTCCAGTGGTGTGTTAACATAAACGCTTGCTCCAGTAGCCACGTTAGGCAAGCGACCGAGCTTTGGGGCAATACGACGCTTCTTCAACGTCTCGAAGGTGCGAAAATGCTGAACAACGTCTGACGCCGATTCCAACTTTTTGTGTCCTAATCAAAATTGGTGGACGCCTTCAGCGATACCTTTTAATAACTGTCCCACTTCATCATCCTCATACATTTGCTGTCGACGAGTTTGCAAAGCTTTAACACCTCATACATTTCTGTAGTGCATGTCTCGCCTGGGCCTTGGCCGTGATGGAGCAGTGTCTGTTAAGCCTGCTTCTTCATCCGACAGGAGTCTTCAAAGCATGACGAAATATCGTTGACGAAACGGTCCCAGGTTGGGAGCTTGCTTTCATTGTTCTCACACCAGGTCAGGACAGTCCGATCTAGAGAGAACACGACGTTCTAGAGTTGTGCAGCGGCATACCAGCGGTTGTACCGGCTACCCGTCGATAAGGTGTCAACCATTCCTCAGCGTCTACATCGGAGTTCCCAGTGAAGATTTGGGCTCTCGCGGGGTATGCCAGCCAGGTATGGGGCTGGCACAGTATTCCCACCTTGAGGCATCGTAGGAGAGCGTGGTGGCAGACCTGTGATACGTCGGCTACGGCGGTAGTCTTGGTGGTCCGGCGTGTCGTACGCAGCACCACCACCAAACTGTTATAACATGGATTTATTTTAGTTAGGTTAGACGGTATAGGACGAGCGTTGATGGTAGCGTATTCCGTGGATGATGGTACCAAGACGAAGCGCAATCTCGTTCACCTTTCATCTTTTCAGCTTGTTCAGAAGGTTTACCATTGAGATGTCATAGAACTATCGGCGAAAATAAGGCACTTCAGGTCTGCGTAATAATATTAAAAATCAGTAGACTCGGGAGTGCTGTAGGCTCAGTGCTTAGAGATTTCAAAAAAGCTTTTGGTAATATAATTCATAATATTTTGTTCCATAAATTTGATCGGTACAACATAAGGGGCCGTGCGCTATCTTCTTTGATGAGCTATTTACTTAATATGGAAGACAAACTGTACATGGCGAACATTCTTCTCATACCAAAATTATTAATCAAGGGGCCCCTCAAGGGTCAAATATTGGCTCCTTATTTTTGATAATTTATATCAATGACATCGTGGATCTTGTTTATTCAGCTCATTGTGTTCATTACGCCGATGACACCACATTATCATTCACCCACAATCGCTTCCCACCCCTTGTTGCATTGCTAAATGGCTTTTTAATAAAAACCATGTATTGGTGTCACAAGAATTACCTTATCACAAGCCCCTCAAAAGCTAAATTTATGGTGGTTAGATCGCAACAGAAGCGGGTTCCCGTCTTACCGGTGATAATACTGGGTACTCACAATATTCATGTCTCTGACCATGTCATCTTTCTTGAAGTTCATCTCCCTTCTCATCTCAAATTTCGCAATCACTTAAGTTACTTTAGAAGAAAAACTGCATATGGCATTAGAGGCCTTGTTAAGACTCGTCAGTTTTTTCCATGTTACGCGCTTCTGTCTTCGTATTTTGCCTTCATTCACAGCAATGAGATATATGGAATTGTTGCATGCTGTAACGCGTATAATTCTCAGATTTCATAAGTCCAACATATCCAGAACCAAGCCATCCCTATAATAACAAAAAGCCGCTTTTATTCTAAGGCTAGCGCACTTCTTGGTCAAAATAACGTTTTGTTAGTTCGCAAAACTATTCCAATAAATTGTTATTACATTGTTGTTCAAACTGCTGACTACTCAAATTTTTTTCCACTTTATTGATTTAATTTGTCTCACCAACACCAACCCCATCAGATTTTCTACAAATTGCAAATATTTGCTCCCTTCAGCTGTAAAAAAAAATAAAAAAAACCTTCGCATTTTTTGGCTATTGCAAACTGGAATATCTGCCGGAACAAACAAGTCCCTCTCATCTCTATCAACAGTGCAAAACCCTCTTAAAAATTTTTCCATGCAGTTGTGATTCTTACATAACAGTTGCATAAATGTGTAACTCGGTGTGAGAATAGAGAAACATTAGACGGATTGTATAAAAGAAGTTGGGGCACGGTTGTATTCCACATGACAGGGGTAAAAGCTTGGCGGGTCAATGATGAAACTCTAAAAGCGTATAAAAGGTCCATGTAAGTTCGCTGGTGATGTAACTACCATTTGTCGCATTCAACATAGAGGCTCTTTACAGGGCTTCGGGCCGCGTGCGTCGTCGTGATGTTCCGGAATCACCATCGGGGATCACCTCGTAGGTAAGTTAGCCGACACGTCGTAAAATTTGATAGGGAACGAAATACAATCGCAGAAGCTTCTCACTGAGTCCGCCTCATCGGGTAGGAGTTCAAACCCAAACACGATCCCCCGGGTGGTACTGGGCGTCTCGGCGTTGGAGGTTGTAGCGCCCGGCATCGACCATCCGCTGGTACATTGTACGAACTTGAGCCTGCTGGCGGGCATCTTCCGCAAGCTGAAGGTATCCTTGGACGTCGGCGTTGAGGCCGTCGTCTTCTACGTGCGGAAGCATGGCGTCGAGCAAAGTAGTCGGCCGTCTTCCGTAGACAAGCGCGAACAACGTCATCTGCGTAGTTTCCTTTATAGCCATGTTGTACGCAAAGGTGAAAGGGTCGTTATCGTGGACGTCGCCATAAAATGGGACACAAATGAGGCCATTTTGAAGCAGAAATGTCGCGAGATGGTAGAGAAGCAATCGGTATTAAGAATTTTGTTTCCTGGTCATGTCGTCTCATTTCATGGGATGGCCTTCGGAGCTCGGTCCATGTTGTGTCAGCAGACAATGCAGGCTGGTAAGGAGCTGGGTCTTCTCCCGAGAGATATGAGTTGGTTGTAGGCATGTGTCGCCCGTGGGAGCTTGATCACCATACAACGTTTTTCACGACCAGTTCCTGGGGGGGGCACCTCAGTTCACTTTTGTCTTATGACGTTCCTTTGTTATTTGGTGTTTTTCTCTTCTTTTCCATTTTTTTCAAGTCGTTTTTTTGTTTGTTATTCGGTTGTGGAGGCGCCACACTTGTTTGTACGAGGCCGGCCACTAGGATTCTATCTTGACTAAGTAGTTCGTTCTATTCTTCTTTCGTTCCATCCAGCTTAGCTAATTTATGGTACGTTGGCATGGGAACAACACGTCGTACAGCGAAACACCGGCTGGGCTACGGCCCATCGTGTTGTGCTAGTGACACGTGCTAGGTTTTTAGACCCCACTGGCCCACACACTCCGGCTTTGCCGGGAAAATTATTGTATCTAGCACTTCGTCCCAAGACTTATGTTCAATGTCGACGTCATTGACAGCATATCCACCATTGTTCAGGATATGATTGTCCGCATATCTTGTTCAGGCGTTCCGTTACTCTGTTCGTTTGGGGGTGCTACGCCGCCGTTCTTCTGTGATCCGTGTTGCTGTAGCGTAATCTCCCTTGCATCAGCTCCGTAGTGAAGGCCGTTCCGCGGTCCGTGAATACGACTTCTGGGGCTCCATGTCAGAGCACAACTTGGCTTCTGAATATCTTTGCAACTTCTTGTGCAGTCCCCCTCGAAAGAGCGGCGGTCTCTGCGCAGCGCGTCATGTAGTCTGGCGCTGCAACAATTCACTTGTTCTGGGATCGGGATGTAGAGAACGGGCCCAGAAGGTCCATTCCAATCTGTTGGAAGGGCCTAGATGGGACGCCGATCGCCTGCAGAAGTCCGTCGGGGCTCGTCGGTGGCGTTTTTCGTCGCTGGCACTCACGGCAGTTCCGGACGTAGTGGGTGACGTCGGATACAAGGCGGGGCCAGTAGTACTTTATCTTGATCTTCCCAATTGTGCGAGCTGTGCCGAGAAGTCCGGAAGATGGGTCGTCGTTGCACACTTCAAAAATTTCGTCACGAAGATCTACCGGGATGACAAGAAGATAATTCGCTCCCGTTCCGTTGCTGAAATTCTTCACGAAGACGGAGTTTTTCAGGCTGAATGCAGGTAAAGAAGCGTTTGAAGGCCGTTTGCACGGCGACGTTGCATCCTTGGAGGTAGTCGATCATGACGCGAAGATGGGGGTTGGCACGCTGCTGGGCGGCTAGGTCGCTCTCAGTCACGACTCCTAAGAACGCGCTGTCTTCATCGGGGTCTTGTGGTGGTGGGTCGATGGGGGCACGGGACAGGCAGTCGGCGACGGAGTGTTTCCTCCCGGATTTATAGACTACTGTAATGGCGAATTCTTGCAGGCGCAAGGTCCACCTACCAAGACGGCAAGAAGGATCCTTCAAATTGGCGAGCCAACACAGCGCATGGTGGTCTGTCACAACCTTGAATGGTCTTCCATACACGTATGAGCGAAATTATAAAATTGCCCATATAATCGCAAGACACTCTTTCAAAGAGGCTGAGTAGTTTTTTCTTCTTTTGACCGACTACGGCTGTCATAGGCGATTACTTTCTCGCACACGCTTTGCTTTTGTACGACGACGGCAACCAAGCCTATATCTCTGGCGTCCGTGCGCATTTCCGTTTCGGCGTTTTCGTCGAAATCCGCGAGCACAGGCGCGCTTTGCAGGCATTGTTGCAGCTCGCAGAAGGCTGTTTCTTGGGCATTTTCCCAGCTGAAAGGGGTGCTACCTTTCGCTATGGCGGTGAGTGGCTCTGCAATTCGGACGAAGTTTGCGACGAAGCGCCAGTAGTAGGCGCATAGTCCGAGAAATCTCCGCACGCCCTTCTTATATTTCGGACTTTGAAAGTTCGCTATGGCGGAAGTTTTCGCCTGTTAGGCCGGACTCCCACGGCGTTGACATGGCCCAAAAACTTGAGTTCCTTGTACGCGAAGCGGCACTTTTAAGGCTTCAGCGTTACCCCAACGTACGGATGGCCTCGAGTACAGACTGCTACCTTGCAAGGTGTTCGTCGAAAGTGCGGGAGAATACCACAACATCGTCGAGGTATACGAGGCAGATGTGCCACTTCAGGCCAGCTAGCACCCTGTCCATGACTTGTTGAAACGTTGCTGGCGCTGTGCACAACCCGAACGGCATCACCTTGAACTCGTATAGGCCGTCCGGAGTTATACATGCAGTCTTTTCTCGGTCTCTCTCGTCAACTTTAATTTGCAGTAGCCGGTGTTCAGATCCATCGATGAGAAGTACTTCGCGTGGAAGAGGTGGTCGAGGGCGTCGTCAATTCTGGGGAGGGGGTACTTGTCCTTTTTGGTGATTTTGTTCAGTCGCCGGTAGTCAACGCAAACCTTAATGTGCCGCCTTTTTTCTTCTCGAGTACGACCGGCGCAGTCCAGGGGCTTTTCGATGGCTGTAAAAGTCGTCGCTGAGCATGTCGTCGACTTCAGTCCGGATGGCTTCCCGCTCGTGTGAAGAGACGTGGTACGGTGACAGTCGGGTAGGTCGGGCACCATCTTCGGTTATTATTCGTTGCTTCGCTAGAGGTGTCTGACGTAGTTTTGAGTTCGACAAAAACACTCTCTAGTGATGCAGCAAATCCAATCATTTCTTTCGTTCTTCTTGCGGTAACGCCGGATTCACGTCGAAGCCATTCGGAAGCTTGAAGGTATCTTCGAGTGCGTGTTCAATGTCGGCAACCGCGACCACGTCACTTGCTTCTTGCGTTTCTTCGAGGAACGCAATTGCAGCGCCCCTGTTTAAATGCTGGTATTCCTTGCTGAAATTAGTGAGCAAAACCTGGGATTGGCGTTGCGTAAAGCGCGCAATGCCTCTTGCAACGGAGACACCGCGGTCGAGGAGCAACCTTTGGTCACTCTCTACGATAGCGTCGACGTCAGGAACAGCATCTTCACCGTAGGCGGTGATCATCAAGCTTGCGCGGGGTGGCAGTGTGACATGGTCATCGGCGATCCTTAAAGCAGCACGTTGTTCGGGGTTCGGCTGCGGCGTCGTGGAGTGATCGCAGGCAAAGGTCTTCGACTTGGTCTGTAGGTCAATAATTGCGCCGTTGTCCATCAAAAAGTCCATTCGGAGAATTACGTTGCGGGAGCCGTTAGGCAAAATGACAAACGCCACAGAGTACGTTGTGCCGTCTATGGTGACGCGCGAGGTGCACGTTCCACTTGGCGTCACGAGGTGGCCTCCTGCTGTGCGTATGCGCGGACCATCCCATCTGGTCATAACGTTCTTCAGCGTAGACGCAAGCGGTCCCCTCATTACGGAGTAGTCGGCTCCCGTGTCTCTAAGGCCGACTACATCAAAGCCGTCGACGGACAGGTGCACGTCAGACACCGCTTTCCTCGAGTTTCGGACGCGTCGGGGCGTCGTATCTCGGCTTCTGTGTGTTGGAGGTCGGGCACTGTGCATCGTGGTCTTCGTTGCATTCTCATCGGGAGGTTCGGTCATGTCGGGTACACGCCGCGCCGTTTTGCCGTCATCGTGGTCGGGAGTCACGTCAGGGTTAGATTGGGCCGTCGGGGTCCGGGCATCATGGTCGTGAATTATGGTCTTCCGCGAGTCTCTGCGTCGTTGGAGGGTTTTCATTTTTACGCCGTTGTGCAACTTTACCTCCCGAAGTTGCTGCTTTTAGTTTACCCCGCGTAGGCTGCGGGACCGTCCACGTGAGAAGTCAGCAGTGCTGCGGCGGTTCGGTGACTGATACGGGTAGGGCGCGAGTGAACTGTTGAAGCGGGCTTGTCCTCGGTTGGTGTTGGAGAGGTATTCTTCGATCTCACCAGGGCTCTGGCCGTATCGGGGGCGTTGGGCGTCAACGGAGAATCAGACGGAGGTCGCGCTCCAGCTTCTCCAACCATTCTTCGGGGTCTTCAGCCGGGGCTCCCCAGAACGATGGTCGTTCTCGGGGCTGCTGCAGGACGATTGGCGACGTTGTTTTTTGCACCATGGTGTTGGTTGCAGCGTTCCTTCTCTTGGGCCCTTCTGGCAGAAGACCGAACTCGGGTAGCAATCCTTGCAGTTGGCGGCTTTTTCTGGTTTGACTGGCTTGGCGGCTTCCAGATGTCGTAGAGAGCATAAAGGCGTAGTACCCCGCACCTCCACCAGGTGTCACGAAGCCAAGGACGACGCAGTTGTGCTGAAGGAGAAACAAGTTTATTGGAGCGGACTTGTACTCCCCTAACAACTCAAAAGAATACAGATGCGGCGAAGCAGCGGTCAACAAAGTGACTTGCACAGGCGAGTGTCGTCGAATCGAATGCCGGGGCCTCTACTCTGCAGGCTTTTATCTTTTGGCGCAAGTGTTTCTGGAACCGTCGATGCAGATCCAGAACATTGTAGATCAAAGGCGATTATTCTGGGCTAGTGATGTTAGAGCGAAACAGCCCGCTTATCTGAATGTGATAGCCCGTGCGGCATAAAATTAAAGAATGTAAGACGCGGTTCGTCGCAGATAACACAGCCAGGCGTGGCCCGGCAAAAAAAAAACAATAAATAAACAAACCCATACAAAGTTCGAGGCCATATTCATTGGCAGAATCTGTTAGGGTACCAAACTCTTGGGTCCATGCATTTTGTTTAAGCCAACGGACGAAACGATCCCGGCCGGCCACTCATTGAGAGCTTTCAGGAGTAAGTTAGGAAATCCATGTCAGGTGCAAAAGGCGGGTCACCGACGAAGGGAGAGAGAGAAAGAGATAGAAATGACTTTATTTTCCAAGAAAGTTGAGTAGGAAAGCGTGGTGGCTGCCGGCCGAAGGCTGGCGGCGACAGTGGTGGCTCGGTCAACCAGAAGTGCTGCGCCCCCGGTTGCGAGCAGCCGAGCGCGTCCTCCCTCTGCTCGACGCTGGAGATGGGGTGGAACGGGCTAAGAGGACAGGCCTCCATTCCGTGGCTTAGTGCGTCCAGGGAGTTAAAGAAGGGACAGTTGGGCGCAGGGAACTCAGAGGAGTAGGTCTTGTGGAGGAGGCATCAACGGGCGACGAGGGAGTTGGTCTGAAGGAGTCGCCTTAGGCGCTTCTGAACGTTGGTGAGGGATGTGTGTGCAGTTGGAAAACGGCGGCGGGAGAGGCGATAATTCCGTGGCTTCTTGATCCTAGCGCAGACGATCGCGGGCCAACCGAGTACTGTATGAGAGAGTCGGAGCGAGCCCAGCACGGCTGTTTAGTTCTCGTGCTTCTTTGTGGGCCACTTCGTTGCCTCCCGCCCCCGAGGGTCCAGGGTCCAGACGATGTCGAGTGGTTGAGTATGGGGATTTTGCAGAATCTTGAGTTCTGTAGCCGAAACGCTACCACGAATGAAGTTATAAATGCCCCTCTTCCAATAAGTGATTATAGTGTGTAGGGGCAGCCTGGTGATGCGGGCCAGGGCTATTGCCCCGTCTTCCGCCTTTGAGGGGTATGATATCCGCACGGTGAGGAAAGTGGCCTAGGGATAGCCTCCCAGCTCTCCGGTTTCTCGAGCCTTTCACCACCGGTACAAGCTGGGGAAATTTGTTTATTAACATATGCGGCTGAACAGTGTCGCCAGCGATTTGTCAGGTCAGCATTTGTATTTTCATTATGAAGGTAGAACGACCAAGTAAAACGGTAATTTCACTGAATAATAACTCTTATGAGTATCAAATTTTGTTCAGGCATATGTTGAGTTTAATTGATGTAGTAGGTCCTCCGCATTTATACTTCCGTAAAAGCAATATTGGTGGATTACAAAACTTCACAAAACCCCTCGGTACAAAACCCATGCAAAACACATACAAAACCCCTCGGTAACTTCAAAACAGTATGCCTGCAGAGAGTTTGAAAATAAAGTATAGCAGATATAGCCAAAATAAATGTAACTGCGATATACACGTACGAAGTCAAAGACGGACATACCATCAACGTCTGAACAACGTCAGCAAAATATGTCTAAATACCATCCACAAATGAAGCAGCAGCAAAATCGAGAGTACGTCTTTAGCATAATTGAAAGAACGTCCGACATTAAGGTACCAGTAACGTTATCTCAACATCCAAGGATTTTTGTAAAAATATTGCACGTTATACGGATGTCTAATAGAGATACTGCTGGGACATGGACGTTCGGATCTTTTTGGGACGTCACAGAGATGTTAGTGGTTTGCTGGGAATGCACTGTTGTTAACAAAAAACAGAGATGAGACATGGAAACGTGTTATTCAGCTGTGGTAAAATGCATGTTCTGGTTTCTCGTTCCGTATTGGCACTTGTCAAACACCGCGCCGAATTTTGGGCAGTAAAGTATGGGAATGAACCTACTGTGCTTTCAAATGCCTCACGCTCGGCTCTTTTGATTAGCATAACTCTGTCACGATCTTGCTTTGTCTGATCCCTTAGATGATCACGACGCTCCTACCCCTACAGAATCACAACTGCTCGCCATGGTCGACAGATCACTCTGCTCTGATTAGTGTCATGCATTACTTGGCTGCCTCGCCAAATACTGTTCAGTTGCGGATTTCTGCCAAAGAAAGCCACTCTTTCCTTTCCTGCATCACGAACACGTCACGCGATCAATACTGGAACCGCAATCCTCATTTCGTCAACAACCCTGTAGGGTATCTCTTTTAGACCGCAAAGTAATAGTAGGTGATCTAGTCAGTGATATTGTTGTACAAGGCGTAATTCGAGAATCTTCAGGTCAACGGGCAGCTCAGATATTACTTGTGAACAGCAAAGATGGAACCTGGAAATTTTTGGTCAATTACCGCCGTCTGAATTCAGTCACTCAAAAATACGTGTATCCGCTCCCAAGTATAGATGAAGCCTTTGACTGTCTGAGGTTTACATAATACTTCTCACCAGTGCATTTTCGGTTGACATTTTGGGCAATTATAATGCTGGTCTTGTCTTCAATTCTAAGAACCGCTGCTTCAGTTAACGTCCACCGCATGTCCTCAGAATGTGAGGTGACAGCGGCGGCATTCGACCAAATGAGCAGAAGACTAAGGTTGTTACGTTCATCAAGTGACCACAATCGGTGAAATATGTCAGGAGTTTTCTCGGTCTTTGTTCTCATTTTCCTGGTTTTCTTACTAGATTCGCCGATGACGCGTCTCCTCTGACACGGCTGCTTTATAAAAAGGGGCATTTCTTTTGGACTCCGGATTGTGAAGCCCCGTTCCATTATCTAAGGTTCCTCTTCACATACGTACCGCTTCTCGGCCACTTCGACACCCAAGACACGTTTAAGTTTCATAGGGACGTCAGTGGTATATACCTCAAGGCCACGCTTGCCAACGTCATAACGGCAATGAAGAGATCATTGCATACGCGACCTGATCACTAAGCGAGACGAAAGGGAACAAAACAATCACAGCACATAAGTAGTTAGGTACTTGGTTTCAATGCCTAATTCCCCTAATACCTAAATGAACAGCAGTTCAAAAGTGTTACTGTCCACCGCTGTTTTTACTGGCTAGTTAATATCTCAGAGCCTTCTGGTCGGCTTGCGCGCTGGGTGCTGCGGCTACAGGAATACACTTAAACGTATACTACAAAACTGGCCACCAGCATACCGACGAAACTTGCCTGTCCCGCCTTCCACTTGAAACAACGGACTGCGACCCCAAGAACAACGGGAACTCTCTGGCCTCCTTGAGCTGGCATTTCCTGACTGTGACATCATCAAGCATGAGAGACATCCCGATGGTAGCCTCGTCCAATTGTGTACCGCTCTACGTGAAGGTGAGACCAATCCTCGTGTATTCATGGTCACCTGCATCCAGGAAGAGCTACTTCCCAATGGGTTCGCCGCAGCTCCTAGTGGTGCCCGAAAACTTGCGTTCTTCTGTACTTCACGCTATAAACAACGACACCACAGCTGGGCATCGGGCCTTTGCGTGCACTCTTCACCGTGCACAACTGTTGCCAAATATACAGCAGTCAACTGTGCGATGCGTGGCCAGTTGCTCCTGTAGTCAACGCTACAACCGCCCTACGACTAATCAGCCGGTAAAACTCAACCTCGTGAACCCCGAACGTTCTGCCTTCAAAATCTTGGGTGTAGATTTGATCAGCCTTTTCCTCGATCGAAGAATGGGAACCGTTGGATCATCGTATGCGTCGAAGATTCGTGCGCTCGAGCTGTTCTCGGCGGAGGTTGTACCCCACATCGCCTCCGTCTTTTGATAAAGTAGTTTATTGGTACTGACGAGGTTTGCATAGCAAAGAGCCTAACATGATACGTTAGGTAAAAAATTAAACGAGTTAGAAAAAAAGAAAAGCGTAAGAACGGAAGGAGCAAAGAAGAAAAATAAGAGAAAAAGGAATGATGAGAATTGGAGTCGGAACCAAGCTCATTAGTTCGGTATAAAAAGGAATGCTGAAGTATACTCGAACAAATGTTCCCTTCAAATTGAGCAGCGTTCTAAGACCGTGGAGAAACCTCACGCGAACACGGCACGTTTATTCTTAGCATGGCAGCCATGCTGAGCACACACACGCGAAGTGTTCACTTTAACACCCTACAGAGGTTAAGAGTTTAAATACGGGGGACGCAGACCTATATCACACGTACCATCGATGCTCAGCACTGTTAAAGAGTGTTGACTAGTCCTCAACTACGGAGGGACCTGAGACGCCTTTTCTTCAGCCCCTCGTTTCTTTGGTATAGTGATATCCTCGCTCTCAGCACTGGTGCACCAGGATTGCCGTGTTACAGGGATTCCTGGGATCCAATGTCTTGGACTCCGGACTACCCACCGGTCAGTTACAACTATCTGAAGTGCGACCACGCCGCCGACAGCGCTAGGCCTACTTCGGACTCGAGATTCATTCTCGCTCGCTTGAGCAGCAGCAGTCGCGTTCCACTCTACCAGCTACGGCGCACCGAAGCCCAGGTGGGCGACCATCCGGCACCTGCAGCACGTCGTGCATTCTGCAGAACAAGCCTCTACAAATATGGTGAAAACGGCATTCTCAATGCGTACAGCAAAACAAGGCCGCCGTCGTGCTCCAAAGTGCCAGCCACCTGGTTACCCACTTCTACCCTGCGACGTCAAAATTATCCTACACCCACGCGCTGGACCAGCACTAACGTTTGTTGCACAAGCAACGCTAGCTGATGTCATCCAACCTAGCGCTGTATTAGCCCCAAACGGAAGTAACCAGATAAGAATTCTCCACCTCGCCAGCTACATCACTATCACCACCTCATCAGAGGACCGATCGAAAATGTACGCCAAAATAAACTACCTCAGGCTCCGTGGACAGCAGTATAAAATTGCAGCTCACGCGTAGGCGTCAGGCAACACCATCGTCGGTGTAATCTTCAAAATTCCGGAGGGAGATACTCTGGAGCAGGTCTTAAAATACTCGATGTCAAATTTTAAACTCATCTAATATGGTTCATATTCCACTCCATACGCCCTATCCACAGCAGGCATCAAGTATGCCCCTAAAGTTATGGAATAACTCCACTGAAGAAAGATGCGCATTCGTGAACATCAACAGGTGCTGAACTGTGGCTGCAAAGCACCTGAGAAGAAAAGACATGATTGTAGGTGCAGTTATTCAGCAAGGTGAAGTTTCGTTCGCTCTCGAATGTTACTGGGTGGTGTACTGAGCGCACGTTTAGTACCTGTACCTGTGTCTCAAATGAAATGTAGCTAGAGCAGACACGTTAGGCAGAATGCGCAGCTTTTACAGAATTTGTGGCATCGAACAGGAACTTCTCCATGTCGCTTCACAAGATGAATTTTTAGTGCAACATGCATATAAGTATCGACAATACATATATACATGCGCAATACCTCTTAAAAAGAAGCTTGCGATAGCTACAAAGATAGGTGTTAGTTATGGATAAAAAATTTCTTCGAACTATTGAAGAACGTTTTACGTAGCGGTGGCGAAGTGCCTCAGGTCCCCAATATAGGTGTGCAGATTTTTTAGATGCGGCTGCATCTCATTCACTCGCCTTGTCCCTCCATACGGCGTTGTCCGCACCTCCCCCTACACTATAAAAAATAATAGTTAGCGGCGCCTGGTTGAGCCTGTGGGCGGAACGCGAGGTACATGGTGCTCTTCCCACTGCACCACAAAACCGAGACAGAATCAAATGCTACGAACTTATATCCTTGACCTTTTCAAACTACGTCAAGATCCTACTGATACACCCCATGATGGGGCAATGATTAACACTTACAATAAAAGAAAAGAAGCTCCCACTTACAGCAACAATGATGGAGTGAAGGTCGTTGCGACAGCGAAGCCCCAAGCATACCACTTAGAGAGATTGACCAAGATTGGCCAATAAAACATAATAATAATCATAAAACATAATAATCATACGCGTTCCCGACACGTTTCACGCGATTTCAGAATCAATCCAATGGAAACACCAAGTGAACCCCACGATGCGTCGCATCTACACAGGGTTCCCCTCGCGTGGAGGTGAGCGCAATTTTTGAAATATCCTCGCTTTCTCATGAACATGAAGAGTGTACATTGTGTAAATCCTGTAAATTGTGCCAAAACGTGATTACTCGGTTTTCTTTTTCTCTGTCTTGGTTAGTATAAATCTGCTATTACGGTACTGTGCTTGGAAGTGAAGCTTTAAATGTATAGGCGAAGGAGTATCCGGCAGGCCTGTGTACGTAGAAACCTCCTCTGGAGAAATTTGATCACCATGTGTTGAAGCACATAGAAAAGCCTTTGGAAGGAAGGAGAGATAGCGTAGCTGTGTTTAGCCATCTCGCTACAAGCAAGCCAAGCGAGCAACTGCGGGAAACGCAGATCAAGCGCTACTGGGCAGAAGAGGTGGAATGTGATTCAGACAGAGCGGCGTCAACAGTGTTATGGCAATCACGAGCCGCACGTTACTTCGAAATGGGAAGGCGACGCGTCATACGTACTTCGTAGGAGCAGGCACACTAGGATCAGTGACTCTGCCATCAAGAACAGGGATGGAATAAAATACCACAACCACGAAACGTATATTTGAAGTTTATTTAAATAACTACAAGTAGTAACATACCAGAAAATACCAATCTCACGTTCTAGCTTCTCTGAATAACAAGCTGTACATTGTGCACGGCCACATTTTTTGAAGCAAGGCTTTCTATGCCTCACTGATTGCTACCGTCATGTCCCCGAAACGCACTGCAGGAAAGCCAGCTTTACCCAAAGGCCTTTACAAAACTATGGTGATGATGATGATGATGATAAACGAATGGCGTAAAAAACAGTTCCCGGGGTAATATTCGAAGCTGACGCTGACGTGTACAAGAATGCGTCATTCCGACATGATCGAAACACTTTGGATTTCGAACTTTCATTTTGACTCAGGTTGCATGAGAAAAAGGCTTTGCGTTTTAACTATCTCCTAAGGTAGGGGCTTTGATTTATTAACTCTTCTGTAAATGTTTTGAAAAAAGGGCTTGACGTGCCACTTTAACACCATTCTTGCGAAGCACCACTTCCTACTTCCTAACAATGTTTACACATGATACCTTAGGAAACAGAACGAAAAACTTGGACAGAGAGAGGGCAAACAGACACGAGCGCTGGCGAGAAACTGGTGAAAATTTATTCGAGTTGGCCATAAATAGAAGAAGGAAACAACGTAATCATACGCGAGTGCGAGAAAGAAAAGCGAGATAAACAAAGCCTAGAAAGCGGCGACGGCTATAAAATGCGATAAAACACACAAACATTCTTTTCATCTGGCCAGATACGCAATCTCACGTTCAAAGAGTGCTACGGAAGGCGAAGTCACGCATCCCTCCCCTTTAATGCTTATAAATAAAACCTCGAAGATTTCGCGGGATCGGGGGTCACGGTACCGTTTTAAGATGCGGGTTTCGTTGAGCTTGGGATAGCAATCTTTGCATTTCTTGCAGTGTAAGGCAAGGTAGCTCTCTGTTCCTGTGCGCATGTCATATACGTGATCACGAAGATGGCTGTTAACGCACCTGCACTCTGGCCCACATAGACCCGCCCGCAGGAAACAGGGATCTCGTATACTATACAGTCAACTCATTTCACATGTGCGACGAAGCACGAAAAAAAGTATGTGAAATGCCAGGACTCTCCCAACACACACCACGAAACAGTCTGAAAACTACAGCCAATAGCAAACTCCCATCGGGCAAATGCATTTGGCTCATTTTTGTCCATGAAACAGCAGAATTTCGCCCATTTTCGATACGAACTATGATCTGCGTGAACGTATTAGGGCGTTTCTCAACTATTTTCTAGCCACCCCTTTTTAGGAGAATGTTGCGCACTCTTCTTGTCACTGCCGCTTTATCCGACTCAGGTTCGGTTTCCGAATCTGGATCATTTTGAAAAAAAGCGCCTGAAATGTCTACAGGCAGAAAACAAGTTACGAAATGTATTGTGAAGTTGTAAATGCGACTGCTTTGGTGCAGGGTATTTTAAGCGACGCACTTTCACTTCTAAAATTCCTGGAAAGTAGGGGCTCGTAAGATTTAATTTGCCCGAGTTTGTAAGACTGCTTCGATCAACGGAGTACGCACTAAACCTTTTTTGTTAGGGCGCAGTCCTTCTGGGGGCCTTCTCTGAGCTCAGCCGGCTGTGGGCGTAACTGACGGACCGAAGGCCTGGACCGAGGAGTGAAAGAAAAAGCGAACGATGAGAGAAAGCAAAGGAGGATAGTGTGCCGAAATTGGGAGGGGATAGGGGTTCGTTTGGCGGCGCGAGCCAACGCTCTCGGAAAGTATCGGGTGGGGAAAGGAGGGCCAGTATGCTGTCCCCTCATGAGGCGCTCGGCGGCGCAACGGTGGGGCGAAAACGTGGAAGGCGTGCGCGTGATTATGATGTGCGTTCGCTTAAGACGCAGTACACGGTCCCTCCCTGACACGCACTTCGCGCCGCCGCAGCAGAGGCTCATCATATCGCGCGTCTAGAGAACCCATGAGAGAGTGCTGCCTCAGCGTACTGCTGCTGCGCGCATTAGGGACTATCGTAATCGCCACTTCCTTTTTTTTTAAATTGAGTGTTACAATCAAGCTACAACTCTGATGTTATGAAACCTTCAGTCAGCAAGATGCGAGTCCACACAAAAATGTTTTGTCCCAGAACTGATTTTTTTGACAATTCAGCAATATCCCCTAAGCCGACGATTCAAAAGTGGCCGTCCTTCCTCTTTTCAGCCGTACATATGAACCGTGGAAAAGGCGCATGCCCGTGAAAGAATCGAGCTCCCTGCATAGGTCCCCTGACACCCCACGACTGCTACTTGTAGCTTCTCCTTGCATACATGGTTGGATAGAGGTGTGATGTTACCTTGCCTTGAATACTTGCTTCTCGAGTCGGAACTAAACGTCATTTTTGGCGCTTAAGTAGCGTGTTTACATTTAAAAACAGGCACACGAAGTCTTTTAGTATGACTGAGCCCGTAACTGCTTCTCGCGGTCCCTCCCAAGTTTTCGGTCGCTTCACATACCGTGGCAGAGTCACAGCAGAACTGTGATGATGCAGTTATACCTGTTCTCGCCCACAAGTGATCTTTTTCACCTTTAAGGCAGTGTTTTTTTCCAGGATATCGCAAAGATGTTGGTTTAAATTCTAAATAAGTAAACTGCTTAGAAATATGATTGATATTAAAATATTGTAAAGGAAATTTTTCCCGAGCAGCCAGCAAAAGTTCCTATTAGTAAAAACAAGGGTGAGTTGGCTTCTTCGATGCTTTTTAAAATTCCTATAGCGAGTAGAAAACCCTCTTCAGATTATCTTCAACGTGTCGATAGAAGGTCGTTTATTCCATGCCAAACTACCCTTCAAAAAACTTCACCCGTTGTATTTTAGAAAACGGCGGATTTCCTTTCTATTGGATTTTATTTCTTAATGTTTTAAATACGTACTTCGCTGTTTGTACTTTAATTTTTTTCGTTATTAGCATACTGTTTCTTCATATCGGCCTTTTATCGTGTAGTAAAGCTTTTCTTCACGTTCAGTTAGCCCTTCAGACTTATTTTCAAGCATCAGGACATTCACTGATATGAAGCCTGTCACATCTCCCCGGCCTTTATTTGAGTAGTAGCCAAACCACCCTTTAAATGAAACGTTAACGCTGAAGTCGCACGCCTGAAAAAAAAACGTACGATTAGAGTTGAAAACTTCCTGTCTTGGCCACACGTTCAACACTCAGCTATTTTTATCACAACAGAATATTCACCGAAACACTGTGTATGTCCAAAACAGTATTTGTACCTAAATCAGGCAACATTTACTTGAAAAATGTTTACAAACTATCCCAAAATGGGCCCCGGACAGTACGCAAGCACTGCTAAATACAATTATCGTTGTTGAAGCAATCGTGACCCCCTCCCCCCCCCCAAGAGCGCACTTCCCGCGGATACGACCCAAGACAAGAGACAATCACTAAATTTTTACTTGCCATTGAAGAGAAGAACAGTGCATCGTGCATTGTTACGAAATTCTTGTGCTGAGTCCCCCCCCCCCCTTCCTTGTTGTGGCTAATATTTTCTTTTGTTTACATCCGGTGATGAAATCAAAATATTTCGGTTTTACTCCTCCTTCGTTCATACAACTTACTACATCAGTGCAATTCCCTTGATTTAAAATACGCATTGCTCATAAATTGGTCTTTATCAGCCGATCTAAGAACATTACAAAACGAAAGCAAATTTCATAGATCTTCACCAATCATTGGCGGTGCTACTAGAGTTTATTCTTTGCCCACGATTTTTTCTTAATCGTCCTTATATTCCCATACGCCTGCTACCATATTTTCGATGTCAACCTCTGAATTTGGTGGCCGTTTGTTGTCATTTCATCGAACTAGCTGACCACCAAACGTAAGCATTTCTTAGTCTTTTAATATCTTTCGGCCAGGTTTGCTCTCTTATCCGCGTCGCCCTTTTCCTGCCTTTAAGCGTTAGCCAAACACCCTTTGTTCACTGCCCAGCCTATCATAGTTTCTGCCGAGTTCGTCATTAAAAGATGTGCTAATTAACTTTTCAAATCTTCAGTGGTTGCTCGATCGCTAAGGCATAGTACTGTTACACCAACGGATACGTACGCAACTGGAGCTGCAGTGGTGATTTTTTTCGTGACTGCGAGGAAGAAAACATAAATTTGTTTCCATTACCCCGAAACAAAAATATACTAAATTACTCTAAGTTACACTGACAACGTACGCCGTGGTGCAACTGCTTGGCCAGGCGTAGTTCATCTCCAAATACACCACAATGTTTTCACACGAAAACTACTTTATTTTTTTGCACTTAAACTACCAACGAGAGTTGAATCCATTGGCGTTGAGAATAGGCTATAAAACCAACAACTAACACCTTAAAATAAAAAAAACATAAGCTTCCTGCTGTCTACACAAAGTTAGCAAAATTTCCACGAAAATGGATAATATTAACACCAAATATGTAACGCGAAAAGGTTACACCCATTCGCGGATCGTGTTACAGTTTATGAACAAGAATTTCACAAGAAGTATTTAACAAAAAATCAAGTATGGTAGGTCGTGAAAACTGCTCCAGACATTCATCTAGCTCATGGTTTAAAATTATATAGAGTGAAGCAAACTCAATTAGTCTGGACATGTTCCAGTGAAGTAGTCATTACAGCGAAATTAGTACCCTATATTGGCGCAGCGCACTTTTTATTTACAAGATACAAGTATTGAAAAGGTAGCACATGCAGTGCATACAGGGCGTAAACGAGTTTGTCCTCGATTTACCGAACGTACTGTTAGTAATATGTATGTAAAATAGGACGTGGAGTGCACAGGTCAGTTACTTGTGTCAGGAATGGCAATACAGGAGGCTCCGGTAAGACGAATTCGAAGGGACCGTAAAAAATTGTTCTTATTATCAAAAATCCGTATTAACATGCTTGGCATCCGAATTTATCGTTGGATCTGTGTACTCGATATCTCAGTAATCGCGATACCGCGTTGCTGTCATGTTGTCGGCTGTAAAATGCCTCAGAAAAGCCTCCCAGGATAGATGTAATCGTAGCACTCAATAGCCGAGGCCAACGCAGTGTATGAACGCCCTCCTCGTCATCGCAGACGCTCATATGCCATGCGCTTTTCCCCCATATTTGGAGCTTGCCTCACTCATGCCTCTGTAGTAAAAAAGGCGTTCGCACCAGGCCAAGCGTCTACTGATTCTGGCCTCTGCTCAATGCCCGCAAGCAGTCCGTGCTTATGGCCACAGCACGCCAACGAGAACTCGCTTGCGCGTCGTTGTCAGTCTGCGCGCCTTCTGCGAACTCGCTCGTGGGGCAATGAACGTTACGGCGCAAACATGGTGAATTCAGTATAGAAAACATCGGCCGAAAACGAAGAAATGTACTTACAAAAGAACGAATCGACTGTCGGGGATTCCAACTCGCTAGTTGCGAAGTAACCTGGCGCTTCAGATGACTGGGCCATGAGCCAGCGCTTCCATTCTTTGGAAATGTAAGGTATATAATATAAATACCAGTCTTCATATTTATTTAGTTTTATCGTTTCAAGCACTTTAGACACCTATTTGTTGTGTAGCGCTCGTGCAGTACGCGTCCTCCGAATTTCCACAATATATCATGTCTAGCAATCGCATTTCTCATACAAAAAAGTGTTCGAAGACGTGTGGTCGTGCTGCTGACCGCTGTGTTTGTTCACCGTGCGCAAGAAACGTGCTTCCTCCACCCTAATTTTACGCTGTACGGTAAAAGTTTCCGTTGATTTTAGTTCCTTAGTACCTCTAATAACTTTGCTAACTCTTCTCCCGCCTTCAAATGGCCATATATTTTCCTACTGGCGTACCAGTCAGCGAAGCGTCGCATGTGTGCTTGTGCAGCGCTTACAGGGTAAAAACAGGGTAAAAACTAACAAAATAAAGAAAAGCACATTCTTTCAGTCACAAACTTGTCGTGGCTTAGTTTGAACTTAGTAAACGAATTGCGACGACCCGTCGGCGGCCGGCGGACTAAACGCTGAACCGACTGACTTTGTGGGAAGGTCGGTGAGCCGTTAAGTAGCACAGTCAAGCCAAGCCATTTTGTTCTGAGCTATACAAAACGCCAATGATAATTGACGACGACGGAGAAAGCAGGACAGCATTTGCGAATTGATATTTATGGTGAACAAAGTTGCGTAAATGCAGCGAGATCCGCCGGAACATGGCCTACAGTTAAGGCAGAAAGTTGGGCTAGTTGGTTATCTGACTGCATTTTACTAGCGGGTGTCCTGTGTACTTCTTCGTCCGCGTCTCTTTTTCCCTAGTAAAATGCAGACAGATGGCCTACAGACTACAGACTACAATTTGTGCTCGTAATACCGCAACGTTTACAAATCACTTCAGTGTCCCTTTAACGTGGTTCGAATTCTCGAACCCACGAGTGTTTTTGCTTTTTGCCTTTGTCAGAAAAGCGGCCACCGCGTCCGGAAATGGAACCCGCGTCGTTCAATTTTATGGCCTTGAGTGACGGCGATGTTATTCAGACACAATTTGCGCAACTGATACCACTCGTACCACTCCGGAGTATACAACCTATTTTTGTGTCCTTTTAGGATAGCATGGATGTGGCCGACAGTATTAAAACGTAGAGGTGTGTTGGGCCCTCTGTGGGAGCATACACTGGTTTACGAAAAAATTTTTCTGGTTCTTTAGATTCCGTCAAAGTATTTCAGCTCTTTGGGGACAAACATTATTAGTTTCCGTTGAGGTTAAATAAGCAGGTGCCGTTGAAGAAGCAGCATGCTGCGTTTTTATGGCTATAAGCCAGCTGCTGCAATTATTTATAATGGTCCTGTGGCTATACTGCAAGCCATTGCAAGCCGTACTAGTAAACGGAGCGAAGTAACCCCATTTGGCTGTGGTGAGCATGAAAAGCGGCCGCACATGCATCCACTGAGTCTGAGAGCCGCAAACGGAAAACCAATGCGAAATCGGGTATTTATGGATTATGAACTTCCACTTAGCATGGTAGCGACTACCACTGCGCAGAAATCTGGAAGAATGCAGGAACCATACATTGCAATGTTTTATCTGGATTCCACATGTTCGATTTTGCATGCCCAGAACGTATGGACTTTATCGTGTATACTTTTTTGTTTATCTCAGTTCTGTCCAGCGCTCAGGAAATTAAGGTCTCTGTCAAAAAACGCAAGGTGGCCTTTAAGAGACTCCAGGCTCAAGTGGCCACCAACTGGAACACCGTGCCAAGACTGCAGAAACAAAAGACCCAAGCTAGCACCACTAATTTCACAGGCCGTTGGAGCGATCACCGAATGGCACCTACCTGATAAGTAGGTGCATGCGAATCTACCGGTCTAGACCTTGGCCTTTACTGGGAAGACAGCGTTTTCCGAATAGTCATTATTAATCATCAGCGCAAAAGAAACAAGTCACAAAAGGGGAGGAAGGACAGGACAGCGCTACACTCTCACACTATTTAATTTTGGAAGAAAACACAGCCTATATTCACATTGCAGTCACCCACTGCGCCTAATAACAAAACAAGCGGTATTACTGGTACGCCTCAGCAAGCGTAATATATTTATCGACATGGTTACACAATGATGTCATGTAAATAGGCAAATTCTCGGTCCTACAAAGCTAGAGAGCGCGTGCTGATGCAGCGGTCCGCACGCAGATCGCCTTGTATTATACGCTCTCTTATATCCCCAGTTGTTTTGCCCACCTTCCCCAATTGTATTTTTTGCGCTATTTACAATGATGAATATCATCCAACACGCCCAACTGAGTTGTTTCGAGTGTTTTCGGAAGTTAATACGACTGCTTCAGGCATTGCACCCATGCCAGAGGTCTATCACAAACAGGTCAATCAGAAAGCAGCGTTTCGTTAAGTATTCTGCTTTAACAGTCCACAAAATTGAATTTCTGCTCAAACAACTATTCTAATGATAAGTAGTCTTCCAGAAACATTAACGGTCACTGTAAGTACAAATTGAACTAGGCGAATTATATAAAATCCCTTTTGATGATTTCCTTTTTCCACTAACTGTGTGGCAAAACGTTCACAGCCAATGAATTTAATCTGCAAACATTGGGATCATTAATCCTAGCGAATATTAGCATTTTATGTTTGAATTTTGTGCATCACTGCACATGCAAATAATAAATTCTTTTGGATTTCCCCTTTTTGTTTGCCGTGAAGAAATCCTTGTGCGGTTGTATTAGCTTAACTTGTTGCATTTTTTTATGCTGAAAGACGTGGTCTGCTCCTCTCACTTTTATGTAGTGTATTTTTCCCCTCTTGTGTTATATTGGTCAGTGACAAAAGCACAACAAATGGCTTCACTTTGATTTTTTTGTTGCATTTTGTGCCGTGCAATAAATATATCTTCAGTTATAAGGTGTCGCTTATGTGTCTGAAAAAGCTGTTAATACACAGCGCAACCGCTACTAACACCATGCCTTTAACAGTGTTGAAAAGGTAAAATGTAACGTATTATACAGTTATTCTTTCATATTAAAAAACATGCACTCAACCAGTTAAGGACGATGCATTACATACCTTTAACAAATGCATAAAAGTATCAGGAGACCTTGTTTGGGCCTGTCTCCATAAGCTGGGCATTCCAATGCTCAGAACGGCTCTAACCATGCTCTAGCCATGCTCTAGCCATGCTCTACCAATGCTCTACCCATGCTCAGAACTGAAACCCCAAGTGGTGCATCATGGTCACTTCGGTCACTGGGTGTATGGAAAGATCCTCCCTTGTAAGTCTCTCCTTTTCTATGGCGGCAATTCAATGTTGCCGTGCAGGAGCATGCCCTCGCCGATAGTGCTACCAGCAGACACCTAACTACCGCCGCTCTGCCAGCTCCCCTGATTTTCGCGCTATGGATAGCTAACCTCATACCCTTAGCAACGGCAACCACTCAGGTTTGTTTATGACGTTAGAGGCTCTCAACAGGTGCATCGGGGGCTCAGCTGACCGTAACCGAGTCCGCTGCTCCAGCTTCGCATGTGGCTACCGCTTCGGCCGCTACCCTGGATCGCACATCCGTCGTAGGGTTGGTGGGTGTCCGCAGGCACAAACTCATTGTTTGGGCGAACGGTTCTAGCAGAGGTCCCATGACCACGGGAGATCTCTTTCACTCGTTGGCGACCTTCTAGAATTACCCCGTGGCACGTGAAGCCCTCCTACGCAGGAGCTCGCCTTCCATTATGTACTCTTTCAACTGCGACAAACATGATGCAACTTGGGCTACGCACGGCACCAGCAACGTTTCAGAGTCATGGACACTGTGCTAGCTGGCCTGAAGTGGCCCACCTGCCTCGTTTACCTCGACGACGTTGTGATATTCGCTCGGACGTTCGATGAACACCTTACAAGGTTGGAGTCTGTACTCGACGCCATTAACACGTCGGGGTTAACGCTGAAGCCTGAAAAGTGCCACTTCGCGTACGAGCAGGTATGGGCCACGTCCTCATCGCTGCAGGAGTCCTGCCTGACCCGGCAAAAACTTCAGCAATAGCAAAATTCCCAAGAACGAAAGACGAGAAGGCCACGCGACTAGTTCTAGGACAATGCGCGTACTACCGGCGCTTCTTCGCAAAGTTTGGACGCATGGCAGAGCCACTCATGCGATTGACAAAAGATAGCACCCCTTTCAGCTGGGAAAGCAACTAAGAGGAAGCATTCTGCGAGCTGCAACAACACATGCAATGCCCGCCAGTAAAGATTGATGATGTTCGTTTCCCCGAAGTCCGGTGTCGATCAGCAACCCAATCGCCCGGGCTCCGGTTAATTTGGCAGGAGGCTCGTAGGGCGGTGGTGTTAAAATTCTCGGAGATTGTGACCGAAATGACGAAGTCGAGGCGTCTGTAGTTGATGAAGGAAAACGAAGAGTTTATACAGCTATTTACCGTAGGATAACTGGGTATATGAGAAATAAAAACGGAAAAACATCAAACTGCAATTAAACACTAGCTCTGAGTGGGTACAAGTCCCTCGAGCTTTCCAACTCCGTCTGATTCTCCTATGCTCTGAGCGTGCGCAAATCGCTCGAGCGACGGTGGCCCTCTGTTCCCATCGCAGGACGCGTCTAGTTGCCTTGTACATAGCTGTACCCTAGACTTCCGGATCGATCATATTCTATCTCTGGCTTGGGGGGCTCACAAATCCCAACCTAGCCTTAGAGGTCGACACGCCTTGTCTCGCCGGGAACTGCCTAGCTGAGAGCTCCGACAAGCACGATTTCTAACTGCCGAGTTCGGCCTTATAATACCTCGGTATTACTTTCTCTCGGGAACGCCCCTCTAGCTTCCGTACACGCGTAATGGGGGGGGCCAAATGCATGTAGACAGTTGTCACTGCGCCATCTTCGGAATATTCAAAAAGGCGAGACCACCTTCGGGTCAAAGGCAGGCGCGCGGGCCAGCAGGCGCGAGGCGGCGAATACATATGCCTCCAAGGGGGGAGGGTGTGGCGGGGGGGTGAAAGGCGGTGGCTGCACGCCGTGCCGATGATGGCGTGTAACAATGGAATCTCGCGGACAAGGCGCCGCGTCGCGCGGTCAGACGACGATCTTCACCCCTTCGTTGTCGGCTATGTCAACAAATCTGGGAACTTGGAGGGGCCGTCTGTATTCTTAAAGGGGGATTATTAACGCGGCAATCCTCCGTCCAGACAAGCCGTCGCCCGAACGCGCCGCAGCGAATTGGCAGCGTAGTGTTGGCTGCGCAATGCCTCTAGACGAAGCGGAGGGGATCTTTCCTTTTACAGGCGCGGCCGGACCTTACACCGCCTGTGCTCGCTCATTTCGATGAAAACGCCGAAACCAAAGTGCACACGGACGCCAGTGATATAGGTTTGGGGGCCGTCCTCGTGCAAAAGCAAAGCGCTTGCGAAAACGTAATCGCCTCTGCGAGCCGTGGTCTGACAAATGAAGAAAAAAAACTGTTCGGCCCCTGAGAAAGGGTGGCTGGATATTATATGGGCCATTTCGAAATTCCGACCATACGTGTAGGGAAAGGCCGTTCAAGATTTTGACAGACCACTATGCCCTGAGTTGGTTCGCCATTTTGAAGCACCCTTCTGGCCGTCTCGGTAAGTGGAGCTTGTACCTGTAAGAAGTCAACGTTATAATACCCTTTAAATGCGGCAGGAAACACTTTGATGCCGACTGCCTGTCTCGCGCCGCCGTCGACCCACAACGACAAGATTCCGACGAAGACACGCGCATTCTTCGGAGTCGTGACGGAAAGCGACATAGCTGCCCAGAAGCGTGCCGACCCCGAGTTACGTGTCATGATCGATTATCTTGAAGGACGCAGCGCCAGCGTGCCAAGTGCCTTCAAACGCAACTTAGCTGCATTCAGCCTGAAAAACTCCGTCCTTGTAAAGAAACATTTCAATTCTGGATAGAGAACAAGTTATCTTTTTGTCACCCCGCATACCTTCGAGACGAAATCCTGGAAGCGTGACACGACTACCCGTATACCGGACATTTGGGCAAAGCACGCACAATGGGAAAAATCAAGCCGAAGTACTACTGGCTCCACCTTACAAGCGATGTATCCACTATGCCCGCAGCTGCCGGGTCTGCCAGCGACAAAAAACGGCGCCTACGAGACCTGCCGGATTTCTGCAGCCGATCGGCGTCCCATCAAGGCCCTTTCAAGAGATTGGAATGGATCTTCTGTGCCCCATTCTCTCCGACACGATCCGATAGCAAGTATATTGTTGCAGCGACACAATACGTGACACCCAACGCAGAAACCGCCGCTCTTCCAAGGGGACTCCACAAGAATTCGCGAAGTTCTTCATAAACGAAGTTGTGTTGCGACATGGAGCACCTGAAGTCCTAATCGCGGACCTCGGAACGGCCTTAACTGCGGTGCTCATGCAAGGAATCATACGCTACAGCTACAAGGATCACCGAAGAATTTCGGCTTACCACCCCAAACAAACGGGCTCACCGAACGTCTGAACAAGACGATCGTGGATATCCTGTCTATGTACGTCAACGTTTAACATAAGACTTTAGGACGAGGTCCATCCGTATGTTACGTTTGCGCACAACACGGCTATCCAGGAAACTACGCCGATGACACCGTTCGAGTTTCTCTACGAAAGGTGGTCGACTGCGATGCTTGACCACGTGCTTCCGCACACACAAACGACCCCCTCAACGCCGACGTCCAACGAAACCTTCAGCTTGCGGAGGAGGCCCGCCAGCTGGCTTGAGTTCGCACAATGGACCTGCAGCTGGTGGATGCCGGACCCTACAACCTCCGAAGCCGAGAGGCCGAGTACCGCCGAGGGGATCGTGTGTGGGTTTCGACTCCCATTCGACGACGTGGACTCAGTGAGAAGCTTCTACGAGGTGATCCCCGATGGTGATTGTGGAGCATCACTATGGTCGCTACCCGACGTCGTCCACGTGGTTGGCCTTTACTTTTAGCATCGAGTCTATGCACTCATACATCGCGATTCATGTATTGGATTTGTTTATGTTTTGTTTTTGCCGACTAGCTGCGCGGGCTGTGTTATCTGTGTTATCCGTGGGCCAAGTGAAGCCCGTGTTCCATTCTTTATGCCGCAGATGTCCTGTCCTCTGATAAGGAGAGTATTTTGAACTTACATCACCAGCCTAGAATAATCTTCTTTGATCTACAGTGTTCTTTGTGCAATTAGACGGTTCGAAAAATGCTCGCGCCGAGAGATAAATGCCCGCAGAGAAGACGCCGCGGTATTTGTTTCACCTACACCATAGATGCAGAATATATAGGAAGCGAAGCCGCCCATTGCGACAAGCGCGGGCGAGCGACCAGATAATGCAACAATAACAACCAAGGCGGACTGTAAAGCTTCGTAGCTGCGACGGCGAATGAGAGGGTAGCGGCACCTGGTGGACGAAGTGATAGCGACCGCACTTAATCCATGGCTGAGCAGTGAAATGCCGATCGCGGCGGCAGCGCAGTTTCTCACGTGAAACTCACCAAACGGGGGAACTCCTTCAGGGCCAAGACAGGGACAGTCAAGATAAACAACTGGGACAAGTTCAGACAAGACCAACTCAAAACATCATTCCCAGCGAAGCAAACCTACGAGCAGTGGGCTGTGGAACAAGTAGAGCACAGGAAAAAGCATACCCAATCTATTGTCACGACGAATCAGACTCCCTGTGTAGACGCCCGTCTACTCCACCTGTGGGAAGCCAGGCGATGTCTCACAAAAAGATGGAAAAGGCAGAGACATAACCGCAAACTCCGCAAAAAAACTAACGAAATCAACCAGGCGGCAGCGGAATACGCATCCACTCTGTGCAGAGATAACTGGCTCAAGCTGTGCGACGGCCTCCAAGGCACTCTGTCTACTAAGAGAACATGGCAGCTACTGAGGCATCTAATCGATCCACTCACGAGTAAGGGCGACATCGACTGCACCATGGTTCGCACGCTTAACAACTACCAAGGCGACATCGAGAAGCTAACGCAGGACCTCCGAGACAGGTACCTCAAAACGGAACCTGGAGAAGACCTCCGACCCAATTCTGGCAAGCCAAACGAAGAGCTCGATTGACCTACTTTCCTCCACGAACTCCGTGCAGCAATAGCCGAGAGCAGGAAGTCCAGTGCTCTGGGACCGGATGCCATCACCTACAGACTACTAAATAACCTTGGAGACGACTTCTTAACGAATCTGTTGGAACATCTCAACACTGTTTGGGATACGGGACAGCTCCACGCTCAATGGAAAACGGCCGAGATAAAATTCATACCCAAACCTGCAAAATCTCCCCACATTGATAATTTAGGGCCAATATCCCTGACCTACTTTGTTGGGAGTTTCATGGAGCGGATTGTGCTCAGCCGCCTTCAGAAACATTTGGACGACATAGAGCAAATGCCCACGACAATGTTTGGGTTCCGCAAACATCTAGGAACCCAGGACGTACTCCTTCAACTCAAGGAGGACGTACTCAAGCAAGCTACGCGCCACTCCTCACCCCCCCCCCCCCCCCCCGGCCATCCTGGCCCTCGATCTCAAGGGCGCGTTTGACAACCTAACTCACGCAAGTCTATTGAGGAACCTCAATGCTACGGACTGCGGAACGCGGACGTAGGAGTACATCTGCAACTTCCTCTCGGACCGCACTGCCGCACTCAGGGTAGGAGATGCCACATCCGACCCGATAAAACTAGGAGCTAGAGGCACGCCCCAGGAATCTGTGCTGTCACCGTTGTTATTTAATATCGCCTTGCTTGACCTCCCCAGAAGACTCAACGCCATAGATAACCTTGGGCATGCTCTCTATGCTGACGATATCACCGTCTGGACGGGAACCGGGTCCCTCGGCGATATTCAGGACACACTCCAGAGGGCAACGGACGTCATAAATCAATACGCCAAGGCCTGTGGCCTCCAGTGTGCGCCACAAAAGTCTCAACTCTTTGTTGTCCTCCCGAAAGCCAATAACAACATCAAGGAAGACATCCAATTCCAACTAGAGGGACATGCGATAATTCCTAGTCCTAGCATTAAAATCCTATCAGTTCACCTACAAGCAGACACCAAGAGTGACATCTCCCTAAAAAACTGAAGCAAACTACCGATCAAATAATGCACATGATTAGGAGGGTGTCAACTAGGAAGAGAGGAATGAAAGAGGCGGATACCCTGCGTTTGGTCGAGGCTTTCGTCATTTCAAGGATAACCTACATCACGCCGTACCTCTTACTAAACAAAAGCGACATAAACCTCCTCAATATACTCATACGGAAGTCAGTCAAACATGTCATAAGAATACCCATGAGTGCTTGCACAGACAAGCTGCTCAGGATGGGCATACACAACACCGCAGAAGAATTGATCGAAGGTCATCTATCTAGTCAAAAGGCCAGACTCAACCGAACTAAAGATGGACGAAAAAAATTTCCCCGCATTTCCCCGAGGGGAAGAATGTGAAATTGCGAATGCAGGAGTTGAATTTGCGCGGTTCGGTAATGGTCGCAAAAGAGAGATCACACACACACACAACTACAAAGAAAGAAAGATGCATTTATTCACAGACACCTATTTGTGTTGTCGTTGTACTTGATTGCTAGAGCGGATCTCAGCTTTGAAATTTCTTGTCAGTACTCCTTTAGGCGGGTGCATTGGCCCTTCTCACGCCCGATTCCTGGCCAATCCCACACGTGGGTATGTGCCATGCACAGACACCTATTTGTGTTGTCGTTGTACTTGATTGCTAGAGCGGATCTCAGCTTTGAAATTTCGTGTCAGTACTCCTTTAATCGGGTGCATTAGCCCTTCTCACGCCCGATTCCTGGCCAATCCCCCACGTGGGTATGTGCCATGTCAGCGGCCAGGCAGCGCGCGCCCATCTCCCCCCGTTGCCAAGGAAGACGAGGAGATTCCTGGCCAATCTCCCATGTGGGTATGTGCCCTCTCCCCCCGTTGCCAAGGAAGACGAGGAGCGCGCGCACCCGCAGCTGTTGCTATGTGGACGGACGGTGGTCAACGGAATTCAGGGTCGCTTATAAAGTGCATTCGCACTTAAAATTCTCGTCAACATAGAGTGGGCGGCCCTCAACGCGATCCCGCAGGTACAGATACCAATTTCCTGGCGCCAGCAGCGAGACCTCGAGCACTCAACACGACCTATGGAAAAGACCCCGGATACACGGACGCCTCCCGCTGTAGAGGCAAGCCATATGCAACAATAGTGGTTTCGACCAAGAATAGTCTCCTTGTAAGCGCAACAGTCAAGACCACGGAAATCACTCAAGCGGAGGAGATGGCAATTGTTCTGGCCCTCAAACACACGTCGGCACAAACAATTGTCACCGACTCGCAGCAAGCATATCAGAACTACCAATCAGGATGGGTGTCACCAGTGACCCTTAGATTTCTGCAGAACAAAATGGCAAATAGAAAAATCAAATTGGTGTGGACGCCTACTCACGCCTCCATGGAGGGTAACGAGTTTGCACACCAACAAGCCTGCGCACTCGCACCCCAGGCTGTGGAGGAAGGCGTGGAGTTCTGCCCGCTTATCACTTTCAGAGAAACCACGCAGCACTATCGGCTAGAAAGGCAGATACTCCCTCCACCTCATCCTAACCTCTCTAAGGAGCTGCAGACAGGTCTTTCGCCTCATTCAATCTGGATCCTTCCCCCACCCAACAAGGCTCATGCTCCCGGAGCAATACTCGGCCGAATGCAAATTTTGTAAAAAAAAACCAGGTGTAATGATCAGGAGTCCAACTAGTATCTCGCACCAGACCTACGACTCGCTCCGTTGCACGTTGCCAGCACTTGTATTTCCAACACAAAGACAAGACCACGTAATGAAAGACTGGCGAATAGTTCCCAGCCCCCAACACACACAGACGGGCAGTTACGCGAAACACAAGTCTCTAGAGAATGTCCTCGCGGTGTCTCACCAAACCCCAGTCCCGGCTCGGATGTCAGCGTCGGTGACTGGCCGAGACTGCTGAGAAGTTGAGTTCCTCGGGCCAACGCCGCGAGGCAAGCGGGCACCAGGGCGGTTTGAGCGCTCCTCCGGAAGAAGGACGAGAGGTACGCCGTGTCTTCTCGCCGGCCTGGAGGTCCACGACGCAGGCCCGAACCACTGATCGGGCAGTTTCGGTTAGCCCGTCCCCTCTTTTTGCCTCATCTTCATCCTCTTCCCACAGCCTGATCCAGCCATCTGACCGTCCTAGGGGTTGGCCACACACGCTTTCCGTTCACCTTACCACAATTACCGCCCTTTTAAGAAAGTTGTTATAACACCTATTCTCAGTTCCACCAAAAAACCTCTTAAAGGGTTCGTTGATTATGGGTCCAGCCGGTTTCCATGACACCTGCGCCACCTCCATGCAGTGATTCTTTTGGTGAGTATGTTCGCTGACAGGTGGTACACGATGCGACGAACCGCCCCACGTCAACGTTGACGCTAGGCCAGTAAAACTCTCTTAGCACTCGGTTAAGCGTTTGCCGTACTCCGAGATGACCTTCATGTGAGCTTCGAATGACCGATTCTCGGAGCGGCTTAGGCACAAGGATCTGGCTGTACGTTTCACCCATCACTCGGTGGTACTGCCGGTACAGAATATTGTCTTCCTGTAGGAAGTTGCTGTAGTGTCCCTTGCGGTAATATACTCGCTTGCCGACTTTCCGCTGGCACCATTTCAATGAAGGATCGCTGCTCTGTTGTTGAGCTATCTCGTCCTTCGAAAGAGAGCTCATAACTCCTAGTTTCTTGAAAAAACGGCTGTTGTTCCGCGCCTTGACAATGGCAGACATCAACACTGGAACGGCTGGTGGCCTTTCCTCTTTCAAAGGCTCAATCTGTTTTTCGTCCCTGCTGCCTGTGCTCTCCCAGCACGGATCTGGGTTCAGTGCTGCTCGTACTCCAGGCACGTTACCAAGAACGAGATCATACGTGGGGTTTTCCATGCAAATGGCGTTGACTTCCCCTCTGAAGTAGGGCGTGTCAACGTGAATCTTCGCCTCTGGTAACTGCATCGCCGACCCGTCCAGAAAGAAGACTTCCATTGCTTTTCCGGAAAACCTCTTGTCGGGAATGAGGCTGCGCCGAACAATAACGGTGTTGCAGCCCGTGTCCCTTAGAACGCGTCCAGGTTTCCCGAGTACACGCCCTTCAACAACGGGTAGGCCTTCTGCTAGAAATCGAGGTGCCTTGTAGTCCCCCCGGCTATGGAAGCCTGATGTTTCGTCAGCGTTCCAAGAGGAAGCAGTGGAGACCCGGTTTGGATGACCCTGAGAAAACCGTGTGAAGGCGCACGAGACAAAATGTTTCGGGTCGGTGGGTTTGTTTTTGCACTCTTCAGTGCTGTGCCCTGACTTGCCGCAACTCTTGCATTTTGCCGGGTTTCTAAGAGGAACGTGACAGTCAGGGGCAATGTGGCCGATGCGGTTGCATAAGTAGCATTTTAGCGGCTTCTTTTCAGCATGACTTCCGTCTCTGGGTGTCTCTTCACTGTCATTACCAAGGTTAGTAATATTTTGGGCCTCCAGGAAGCGGTCCGCATGGTCCGCGAGAAAACTCAGCGTCTTGCAGTCTCGCTCCTTCAGGAACACAATGAGCTTGGCGTGGCAACATCGAAGAAACTGCTCGGAGACGATAAGGTCCCCGAGTCCTCCGAATGTTTCCGGCACACCTGACATCTCGATCCAATGGTGAAAATATCCTGAGAGCCGGGCAGCCAGCTGTCGTCCAGTCTCGCCGTCCATGGCTTGCGCTCCCCTGAACTTCTTCTGGTAGCCTTGGGCAGTGAAGCGGAAGCGCTGCAATAAAGCCTTTTTGACTGCGGGGTAATCCAGCGATTCTTCTGCTCTGAGACGACCTATGACGGTCAAAGCTTCCCCAGAGAGGCACATGCTGATGGCCGTGGCCCATTTCTCTGGTGGCCATTCTTGTGCAGTTGCTACAATCTCAAAGCGCTGTAGATATGCATGTAGGTCATCGCGGCGCTCGTCAAAGATAGGGAGAAGCTTCTGGGGATTGACCATGGCCCCAGGGGGTGTCGTGCGGACCGGTCCGACGCCATCCTCGTGGGTCCCTGCAGTTGCCGGCGTTTCCCGAAGTCGGAGCTCCAGCAACAGAAGCACTTTGCGCCTTTCGTCCGCGGCCTTCTGCCGTTCGTCCGCGGCCTTCTGCCGTTCTTCCGCGGCCTTCTGCCGTTCGTCCGCGGCCTTCTGCTGTTCGTCCGCGGCCTTCTGTCGTTCGTCCGCGGCCTTCTGCCGTTCGTCCTCCTCGCGGTTTGCTTCCCGCTGAGCGACTCGTTCAGCGCGCTGGTTGGCGCGTTCCTCCTCACCCCACTCGCGGAGCTCATGCCCAGATAGGCCGTACAGGACGCCTAGCGCTGTAAGCTTCTCGAGGTCCATGGTGGTCTTTCTGTACGGTACGGAAGTCGTATCGGTCAGTATGCTAGCTGGATCCTGGCAGGCTCGCCACTTTTGTAATGATCAGGAGTTCAACTAGTATCTCGCACCAGACCTACGACTCGCTCCGTTGCACGTTGCCAGCACTTGTATTTCCAACACAAAGACAAGACTACGAAATGAAAGACTGGCGAATAGTTCCCAGCCCCCAACACACACAGACGGGCAGTTACGCAACACACAAGTCTCTAGAGAATGTCCTCGCGGCGTCTCACCAAACCCCAGTGCCGGCTCGGATGTCAGCGTCGGTGACTGGCCGAGACTGCTGAGAAGTTGAGTTCCTCGGGCCTACGCCGCGAGGCAAGCGGGCACCAGGGCGGTTTGAGCGCTCCTCCGGAAGAAGGACGAGAGGTACGCCGTGTCTTCTCGCCGGCCTGGAGGTCCAAGACGCAGGCCCGAACCACTGATCTAGCAGTTTCGGTTAGACCGTCCCCTCTTTTTGCCTCGTCTTCATCCTCTTCCCACAGCCTGATCCAGCCATCTGACCGTCCTAGGGGTTGGCCACACACGCTTTCCGTGCACCTTACCACACCAGGATCACTCCGCCACACAATTGGGAGTGCGACTTCAGCTCAGAAAATCCACCCCTCCATGTCCCCCCCCCTCTTTCAGAGAACAATGGGAGATGTTGATGTCCAGCTCCTCGCTGGCGACCCAGCTAGCGCTGGTCGACCGGGCGCAGGAGGCCAAGACACCATATGGGCTCCAGTGAATAACGAACCACTCCCAATTTAGACGCTCCATAAATGTATTCTCTCTCTCTCTCTCTCTTCACCCCCGCCAGATGGAGCTAGCTTAAAGTGATACGAGCGCTTTTGACATTTTCTGACCTCGCTAGGAACCATAGTTTCGCCTCCTATCTTATTCTTGCTCCGTGGCCTACACTAACCTGTCACGTCACTTTGTTGACTACTGCTTCGCTCCCTCTGTATTTTTTAAGTTGTTAGGTGAGCACAAGTTTGCTCCTAAAAACTTCTTTTTCCTTCAAGAAAATTCCGCCATCTTCGATTTCGCGACAACATCGTCAACTCAAGTTTGTTCTGTGATCCAGGTTGCTAGTGTCCTGTCCCTGAGTGTTATTCTTAACATGATTCGTTCCATGGCCCATTGAACTAACCTAAGTTTACTTTCTAGTTGGTTAGTAAGCCGCGAAGTTACAGCTCCGTATATCATCACGAGAAGTAGAAGCAGGCTGTAGATTTTTCTTGTGAGTGACAGAGGTAGCTTTCTTTTCATTATTTGTGAGCGCTTGTCCTGTGCTCTCCTGCCCATACCTATTCTGCGCCGTATTTCTTTGTTGTGTTTGAGGTCAGCAATAACCATTTGTCCAAGGTAGTTTTAGTCTTTCACGACTTTGAGCGTTTTGTTTCCTCAGCTGACGAGGACGCTTTTTGTATGTTTTTTCTCACTACTTTAGAATATTTCGTATTTATTTTTAGCTTCACGACTGTTCTTTTTAGTTTGTTTCTCAAGCAATGTTTGCATGTGCTGTGCAGTCTCCCTCAGCAAGACTATGTCTTCCGCAAACCACAAATGTCTCAAGTATTCCCCGTTTAACATAAGCCCTATATTTTCCCAGTCAATTTTTCTTTATACCCCTTCAGACATGCTGTGAATCGTTTTGGCGAGATGGTATCTCCCTGCCCTGCTTCTTTGGGATCGTAAATGTATCGCTTTGCTTGGGGAGGGTTATTCGGGCTGAGCATTTCTTATATATGTCTTCCAGAAGAGCTATGTAGGCCTCCTTCATTCTCTGGTCTTTTAGTTCTTCTAGTGGCCTGCGGTGAGCAGGGTGTCGAACCGGACCCGGAACCGAACCAGAAACCGGAACTGAATCCGAATTTTCGCCCGGAACCGGAACCGTATTTTTTTCCCCATTTTGGAACTGAACCCGAAACTAAGGGAATCGAAGAAACCGTTCCGAACCAGTTCTTGGGCGCATCAAAGCTTTAAGATATGGTTTTTGAATATGGTGTCCTGCCTTGCGTCTGATGACATTTCTAGTGCTCACCCGACAGCAACACGAAATATTTTGCATAGGCTGTAGTCCCAGAATAACCCATCATGTTCTGTTCTGTTGTTACCCTCAATTTAAGGTCAAGTTGTCCATATATACTATCAGTTCGCGTAGGATACTGCCCGTCTCCCCCAATTTTCTTTTGCGTTTAGAATACGTTAAGCTATAACGTATATTCCGAGGCAGCATATCATGGATTGTTCATCCTGGTTTCGATCTGCGTGGTGTTAATTGTTGGGTATACTTTTCAATGTGTTGTTAATTTAAATGCATCCCTGCCCCTCTGTGAGTGCCTTCAGGGACACCATAAACCACAAATCTATATCTTCCACTTATTGTAGTTCTAATGGGCCGTTATATACAAACAGCAGTGACACGCAAACACTCCCACTTCTCTACGTCATCGGCACATTTTCTTGTACAATGCCGTTGCGTCCCTTGTACTCTAAGAGAAAACGACTACTGAAAAAATGGGCCTTCTCATTTCCATGTTCAATATAAATTCGTCCGAATTTTCTTGTCGCGCTGACACATCTCCACCGTAAATTTAAAGTGAGCATGAAAAAAAAATAGATTAATGCGGATTATCAGGTATACTGGAGTGAATTAGGGATGTGAGTGGATGAGATAATGTGAATTAGTGGGATAAATATGCTGAATAATTTCAATTGGAAGAATGAGCGGGTCGGTTAAGGTAGATTAGATTGTCATACAAAGCACAACATCTTTGGGGACCTTGGTGTTTGTCAAATTTCGCGGCGCTCTCATTCTCGACCAATCACAAAATTTAGTTGCGCACAAAATAGCCGGAAAGCAGTTATGTGACGAATACCTGAATAATATAAAATCTCTTTTTGTGGACGTTTTGATCTGTTATGTTTTTTCTAGCGTAAGTCGACATCTCGAATTGAAGTGAGTGAATAAATGCCTAACGCATAATAAATATTCATCCCGGGGTACAGTGTGTACAGTGTACAGGGTGTTACGACAATAATTGGAACATTTTAAAAATGTTTCGGGAGAGAACCACTGCTCCATTCTATTCTTTGGGAGAGACCCTTGGCAGCTCCGGTAACCTCCGTATCAAACTTCTGGAAACAGGGAGCAAACTTTCCCGGCATATATTCTTTCATAAACTTTATCACAACCCTAATCATTTTACTGTATTAAGAATAACGCCGGCGCAACGCATATTTCTGCGTATCGACCACCACAACAAAGTGCAGCCGGAATTTTACCGTACATACCTACTCGGCCTTTCCTTTCTCCCTTCAATAATTGGTGACTAGAATGCCCTCCCGATACATACTGCTGTCATTACCTCTAAAAAATGTGCCGATGAACTTATAAAATTGTTTTTGTGTGTGTAAAAAACATGGCAATATGATCCTTTGGTATATTTGGTAGAGCCTATGTCATCCTATTTTGTTTCTAACTTTATGTTGTTTGGTTATTGATATGATGTTCTGCCATTTTTTGACATCACATATTTTCCACAGGGAGTTTTGTGTTCCATTTTACGATTTCGTTTAACATCAATCCAAACAGAAACTTAGCACCTGTATTTTCTTTTGACGCTTGATTTTAGCGTGCGATTTTGCTATTCCCCTATATGTGATACCCGCAAGCTCCTTTAGGGTAATAAAAACGAAAACAAAATTCGCCCCAATTCATCCTGTGAATGTGGTTGGAAAGCAAAGCTGTGCAAGGCACTCACAACGATTACCCCTGCGACGTCACTTAAATTCACTCACGTCGCTCTACAAATAGTGCAACCAGAGAGAAGGGAAATGAACTTAGCCATACCATTTATTACTTCAAAGAGATATTCTTGGTAAGGTTAAATCAATGCATGATGCATGAACGGTGGTTGGTTGAGCTGTATGGGTGTAGCACATGAGTGGAAATTATTTTTGTTATAAAATAGAAGGAAGGTAAAACCCGGTGTTAGACGATCTTACGTATCCGTCTCTGCCGCAGCGGACGGAGGCGACGTGATCGGCGGCAGAGACGGAAGATGAGGGCTCTTCTCTCGGCCCGAGCTCAAGGCATCCTTGAATGAGGACACCTCTATGAAATTTTCCTCGATTTATTAAAGTCCATTCGCTCTCTCTGTCTTTACGAGCGACCATTAGCCCTGCTTGTGACTTCACTAAGCTACTATCTTTCCTAGAACCCAATCGCTGCCACCTGTCGCTAAAGTGACATGAGCAAATTGCAAGCGCCGTACGTCCCTATAGTCAGTCCCTGAGCCCCTTCCTCCCTTCTGACCGTTCTGTTAGCGGGTGGAAGGTGGGGCGAATGACATCCCTTTAAACGCCACCTGCCACGCTTGGCCGGTGGTGAGAAGGATACCGACGCCGACGCGAGACAGTTTTAGACTGCTAGCGCTCCTAATGACCTCGTGTAAAAACTAAAATGCCGTTGAAGCTATGGGTGCATAAAAACGTACCTGACCAACAAATTTATTTTCAATGCAAAATTTTTGCCTCATTGTGAGAAAATACGAGGGCTTGCACGCGTGCGTCCGTAGACATTTGATGGTACCAGAATAGATAACGGGCGTGCAGGCCATCAGGTACCCAGATAAGTTGCCTACCCCTAAAATAGGCTTCCCACTTACCAGTAAATAATACCGGTCTGCCTTTCTGCCGGCCAACCAGAAGATTTCGAATATTTCGAGGTTCTGCCGGCAGGCTGGGAGAAGAATTATTGATGATTGATTGTTTGTATGATTTCACAAGCCGACGCAACGCAGCCGATGAGGCACGCCGTAGTGGAGGGTTCCGAGTTAAATTTCACCACCTGGACATCTTCAACGTACGCCGAAATCTAGTACACGCGGGTGTTTTTGCTTGCCCCCTCCACCATAAAAGCGTCCGCGTGGTCGGGAATCAAACCTCGCGCTCAGCCGCAAAACGCCGTAGCCACTCATCCACCGTGGCGGGTGCCAGGAGATTCTGGCTAGAATGGCACAACGGGGGAGATTAGGAGGGGGCGTCGGAGGCACCGGGGTGCTGCTGACTGACCAGGAGGCTACATGCTTGCATTCCAGAAAACCGAGGAGAAGATGCATTATTTCAAACTACATTCAGCCCGTCACTGGTCGGACAGGGGAGGGGATCACAACGCGGCGCAGTGGCGGCTACGTAGGGCCATGATTTAGAGCGCAGCTCTAAGTGCCCTCTCCGGTGGTTTCGCGTTCTCCCTAAAGCGAGCAGGAAACCGGAGGATGAAAGCATGGCGAAAGAGCAAGGGGGACATGCTAGACGGCGGCGAAGCGCTATGCGATAACGACATAGTAAAGCGCGCGCCGTCGTGTTGGCTGATGACACGATCACTTCCTGAGACGCGGTAGCTATGTGCCTCACCCGAGGAAACTGCAGTTCGACCTGCCCTCACATTTTGTACTAGCGAATACCGTAATTGTCAGCGAATTTTTTTTGAGTTTCTGAAGAAAACAACTGCAGGATATGAAACGGCAGGTTGATGACTCAAGAATAAAACTAATTTAATTATAAAATTGAATGAAGCCAAATTAACAAAAAGAAACTTGCGGCCATAAAGACAATCTGTCACGTTCACATATACCAGGCTTAAGTGTCCCAGTGAACCCCTTACTTAGCTTCAGTTAGTGTAGGAACCGTTGACCTACTTTAGAAAACATTTTGCAGTGGATCGCACAGTTAAAGGGTCTCTTCAACACTTTCTATGGAAGCTTTTACTTTTTACGTCGCTTCTGGAAGCACTGAGATATATAAAGCTACTGCGAGCACGGAGCGGCATGCATGATTTGCGCGTCGCAGCGGATACGGATTCTTTCCTGCTTAATTTTGTGACTGTTTTTAAAGTGGCTATCAAATGCGTTCTTCGGTGCAACTTAGAAAAAGCGGCAAATAGCCGGTACGCTGCTGTAATGAGGTAATTCCAGCGGTCGAAGAACGCCAAGACTGGGAAGAAGAGAAAAATATTTTTACGAAGTTTGTAGGTTATGTGTTGTGCATTGAGCAGTAATTTTAAGCTGAGGTACTTCGCGACCCATCAGTACTGGATATGATGGTTGGCTACGTTCTGCGAGCATTCAAGAATTTGAGAAAACTTTTCAAAAGTGCTGCAAGGTCCCTTTAGGTTGGCCAAGACAAAACATTTACACAGTGAAACCGACATTATGGCTTTGTTTTTATACCGACAGGACCGGGAAGCGAAATCCGACCACACGAAAAAAAATAGCAGAAAAAAACTCATGCTTTTTTCCCCAACCCATTTGAACCCGTTTCAAATGGTTCCAACCAGAATGGAATGATGTTCCGGAACGCAACCCGGAACTGAAACCGAAAGGCTTGAACCCGAACCCGAACCGAAAGCAAAAAATTACCGGTTCGACACCCTGGTGGTGAGTATGAAATCAAACACTTTCTCATAATCGATAAATACTATGCAAAGGGTTTGGTGTACTCTGCGTAATTTTCCATCTCTTGATTGACGACATGGATGTGATCCATGGTTGAGTATTCTCTCTTAAACTTAGCCTGTTCTCTGGGTAGTCGAAAATTCAGGTTGTCAGCTATTCGTCTAACTTTGGCAAACAGCTTGTAAACCACTGAGAGTAGGATGATGGGTGTGTAATTGCTGAGGTCCCTGGGATTACCCTTCTTGGGAGTCTGAATAATGTTAGTGTTCTTCCAGGCTATAGGCATTTTTTGGTCTTCAAGATTTCCGAAAATAGTGCAGCAAGCTTTTCCAGTAGTTCCTGCTAACCTTGAGAAATTATGAACTGAAATACACAATTGCATCAGAGAAATTTTCTCCAATAATACTTATTCCATGTTCCCTCCAGCTTTGATCAAATCCCCTTATTACCCTACGTATGAGCAACAATAAAGAGCTTCTGCGTGTCTGGCAGTGAAATTGCTGACGGAAGCGCAGGAACCACCCCAATCTGCAGATGCTCATTCAATCTACGTTGTTTCCCCCTGCATTTATTTCCTTACAAGAAGGAGGCACTGGAATTAAGCGCCCTGGCTACCAGACGTTCCTGTATATAACCAATCCCTACACAGCGGTCGTGGTTCAACAGAATGTACAAGCTAAAAGGTCTCATTTCTATAACGTTAATATATCACGCGATCTGGTGGTCCTATTTCCTCCTAAACGCGATGGTCGCGATGAACTGAGCATAGAATCCAAAAGCAAACAAGAATCCGACTCCCGAAAATAAGAGCTTTCCTTTTTAAGGGCTTGAAAGCCACCCCTGTTGGTATCACATAAGGTGATGTAAGAGGGCTACAAGGTGTTGAATATTGAATTAACGAATCCTTTTATGTTGCTCATTGCGTCACTCGCTTAACTAATTCATAAGTGATAATAAAAACACTAACACTAAAGTGATAATTATTTCCTTTGTTAGGTTATTCCCAGATGACTGCGCACCTTACCGGCGCGTAACTAACCAGTCTAGTTGTATTGAACTTCAAAATGACCTACGTAAACTGTAAAATTGGTGTCCTGCCTCGCTAATGTCGATTAGTTAAAAAAGAACTAAAATTATGCGCTTTACCACGTAAAATGAAGTAATATTATTGAACTATACACTTACTAGCCTAAATTCATATAAATGCTTAGGGATTCACCTCACTAGCAACCTTTCCTGGAAACCGCACATAGACTTTATTTTAGCTATTACTTACAGGAAGCTTGGTTTTATCCGTCGTTCTTTACGCCACGCACGTAAGGATACTAAACTGATCGCATACACGTCCACCTTAAGGTCAAAACTTGAATATTCTGCAATACGGTGTGACCCTTATCAATCATGCTTCACCAAAAAACTTTAATCATTGCAAAACAAGGCGCTCGCTTCATATCAGGTCAGTACACGCCGCATTCAAACATTACATAGATAAAAAGTAACCTCCGTATGAAACTTCTGAAAACAAGGCGCAAACTTTCCCGGCATATATTCTTTCATAAACTTTATCACCACCCTAACCATTTTACTGTCTTAAGAATAACGGCGCCGCAACACATATCTCTGCATATCGACAACCACAACAAAGTGCAGCCGGAATTTTACCGTACAGACCTACTCGGCCTTTCCTTTCTCCCTTCAACTACTAGTGACTGCAATGCCCTCCCAATACGTATTGCTGTCATTACAACCTCTAAAAAATGTGCCGATGAACTTATAAAATTGGTTTTGTGAGTGTAAAAAAAGATGGCAATATGAGCCTGCGGTATATTGGTAGAGCCTATGTCATCCTAGTTTTGTGTCTAACTTTATGTTGTTTTGGTTACTAACGTGATGTTCTGCCATTTTTGGACATCACTATATTTTTCACAGGGAGTTTTCTGTTCCATTGTACGATTTTGTTTAAAATCAATCCAAACAGAAACTTAGCACCTGTATTTTCTCTTGACGCTTGATTTTAGCGTGCGATTTTGCGATTCCCCCATATGTAATACGCGCAAGCGCCTTTAGGGTAATACAAACGAAAACAAAATTCGCGCCAATCCATCCTGTAAATGTGGTTGGAAAGCAAAGCTGTACACGGCACGCACAACGATTACCCCTGCGACGTCACTTAAATTCACTCACGTCACTCTACAAATAGTGCAATCAGAGAGAAGGGAAATGCACTTAGCCACACCATTTATTACTTCAAAGAGATATTCTTGATAAGGTTAGATCAATGCATGATGCATGAACGGTGGTTGGTTGAGCTTTATGGGTGTAGCACATGAGTGGACATTCTTTTTTTTATAGAGTAAAAGGACGCTAAAACCAGGCGTTAGATGATCTTACTTATCCGTCTCTGCCGCAGCGGACGGAGGCGACGAGATCGGCGGCAGAGACGGAAGAGGAGGACCGAGACGAGGAAATATTTCTTTTCAGATTTCGGAACGGCCCAGAGTGCGGCCCAGGGGAGTGGTTCCTTCTTCACTGAAGCCCATATGCAGTCCGCGACGCCTGTGCTCTGTCCACCAGCTGAAGCCGGGTAGGCAGAGAGGGGCTGGACAGCAGCATCTCCCATTGCTCTTTTTGGGTAGTTGACGGAAAAGGGGAGGGGCTCAGAGCTAAAGTCCCACACACCGATTATGTGGCGCAGGGTTCCTACTTCTGAGGAAAAGTTACATTCAGCGTCGGTGCGATTCGGGTGCATTAAGGCAAGACGCGTAGGGTGTGGGAAGGAGCCGGATTGTATAAGCCGTAGGGTAGTTTGTTTTTCTCTGGAAAGGCCAGGGTAAGGATAAATTGAGGTCGGTCTCTGAGGGCGATAATGCTGGGTTACCTCCCTGAACGAGAACAGCGGGTGGCTGCCATCGTGCAGCTCTATAGCACGGAGGGTAAAACCGCAGGCTTCTTGGTCGACGTATTCGTTGCCCTCCATGGAAGCGTGAACGTATTTCCAGATGAGCTACATGTAACCGTTTGGAGAGTGGTTTTTTAGCACACGCAATGCAGGTCGGGAAACCTAACCCGACAGGTAATTCCGGTAGGCTTGTTAGAAATCGGTGACTACCTTCCAAACCCCTGGTTGAGGGAGAGCCAAGACGATGGCTGCCTCGTCTGCTCCCGTCATGTCTTCGGTCTTGACGGAGGCACACGCAAGAGAGGTTGGTTCTGGAGGTAGCCACGATGATGGCGTATTGGTGCCCTCGATGCTTGGGGGCGTCTGTGTAGATAACTGCATGATTTACACCGAGGCTGGTGTTCACCGCTTGAGCCCGTGCTTGTCGGCGACCCTCGTGGTGTCCCGGATTCATATTTCTAGGTAAAGGGAGCATCTTTAGTTCTTGTCACCAAGAGTTCCGGAGTACATCAAGTGGAGTGACATTCTGTGCTGCCCAGCCAATCTGTTGAAGGATGCGGCGACCCGCCGTAGTTCTGCTCCGTCGAAGCATGGTTAGAAAGATGGCCCTCTATCAGCTCTTCTACCGTGTTGTGGAGCTCCGTGCTAAGCTGCCTCTCTGTGGGCGCACTCACGGGAAGATCAATGGCGTGCTCAACATTCTTTATAATCATTAAACAAAGCATCTTTACGTCCTCATAGCCGAGAAGATAGAGTATCGACGTAAGTGGCTCTCGAGAGGAGAAATGCTTCAATTAATCGGAAGGTATCGGCTTCCTTGAGGCCTCGCTTCTTGGTGGCAAGTCGCCTGATCATGTGTATGATTTGATTGATGCTGTGTTTGAGGCGCTGCAAGGATACGTCACTCTTGGTGTTGGCCTGTAGATGCAGGACTAGGATCTTGATGCTGGGGCTTGGAGTGATTGTGTTCCTTGATGTGTTGTTTTGCGTGAGGGCGGATGCAAAGGAGCTGTGATTTTTTACGGGAACACTGAAGGCCACAAGTTTTAGCACATTGGCGTACTAGAAGTGAGATGCCATGCGTTGGTGCGAGCTTCCTTTAAGTTTTGCAACACTTAGCACATGCTTAAGGCGTGCACAGGGCCGATAGACTTGCAGTGGGCGGACCGCACTGCGGAGCGAGAGGTCGCGTGACGCTATCACGTGGCATTCAGTGAGAATTCAGGGGGTAAACCCGAAGATCTGCTTGGTAAGTCGGCAACCTGTCTTCCGCGTGTCCGCGTGAGCTCATAGCTAAATCTATACGACAACGGCCTCTTACTTTGTTAGTCTATTAACTCCAGTATCATTTCCTGGCGGTGCCAGTGAATTATTTTATTTGTTCGCTGGAGTTTTCTGTTCACACCAACGGTTTTGAAAGAACCCTTCGGGTGTAGAGGTAAAAAGCTTTGCTTTAAAAACTAGTTGTGGGGTGGGGTTTTTACAATAGCCACGTCATTTTGCGTGGGCTCTCGCTGACTGACACAGCTCCATTTCAAGTCCTAAATCATTTGACGCTCAGCACCCTGTTACAGATCCATCTTTACAACCCGAAGCGGTGCTTGTGCAGCGGGAGGGTTTTCAGAAAGTTCATTTTGAAAACGGGCAACCCGTGATCGCGTTCCGTGTGGCGGCTAATGTTGTACAGTGGGCCTGGATGACGTGTACGCTTTCACCTAGCGTTTGATTTTGTAAACGTTATACATGGGTTTTCATATTCGTGTAATATCTACTTGTCGTCTGTGACTATATTTTTGAAAATTGTTCTCATCGATGTATAAGGCTTGAAACAAAAGTACAGTGGGGTTTACAACGGCATGATCTTAAGTTTACCGGCAGCCAAACACCATTATTTTCAAAGCTAGACAACCCCATTGCCAAAAATATGCAATTATTTAAAAAAACAGTAGTTTACGAAAGGAGAAGATTACTTAACAAGATTTCTCCCCAAAATCAACAACGCGCTCAAACAGCGGGTAACCATGCCTTTCTGGAATAGTGTCAAGTCGTTTTAAAGAAAAACGCTTTGAAAGGGTAACCTTTAAACCAAGAGGCTTTTACCAGACCCCATGTTTAAAACAACTATTAATACCATCACACTGGAGCCCAGCGATAGCGATGGCAGTCTTTCTATGTGCTTCCCTCAACTTTGTGAAGAATTCCCCTCCTGATGCAAAAAGTTGGAAAGTGGCTTTTCAACAATGGCTTAATAAATAAATATTCGTTTTACACTTTTATTACGTTCCCATGTTTCTCTTCCAACGTGATTGTTGTTTTGCGGGTCGGAAGTATTTCCGGAATTTCCTTTTATACATGCCTTTTAATGGTCTGCGATTATGGATATCCTACTGCGCATTCCACAAACAAAATATCAAGCGCGAAAAAACAATTATTGTACAGGCAATATCTTCTTGTAGTAGGCGTGTACGAAAATGCCATGATTATTAAAGTCACCCATAATGCTCAATGTGAAAACTCTAGCTCACCCTCACTGTGTAAAATGTTTGCATTTCATCATATTTCTTACACAACCTTTCTTCAACGCTGAGGGGATTAACAAATTTGAAAGAACATAATGTTTCACCATTAAGGCCGTTTTTTTTGCAAATACGTACCTTTTGGGATAGCTGTACTTTCGGGTGTGAAAACGTCTTACTTATTGTGGTTTTGTTGTTAAAGTCAAGTGAAACATTGTCCGCACTTTGTTTCCGATCAAGATGAATGAAAGGAAAACGGAAATTAGTTTTCACATCGACAGGACTACTCAAGCCATCTGTGATAGTAAATGTGAACTTGTCTTCGCAGGTTCCGCTTACTTCGGTATTTTCAATTTTTGTAACGTTCTCGCAGGTCCATTCATCAAGCTCTGCCCTAATGGAGTGCCTGTAAAAAACCAACAGGAAAAAAATGCAAATGGGGATCAATTCTCCCCACTGTCGCTAATATTACTCCAAGCCTATATTGTACAAATGAAGGATGGAATTCCCATGAATAAGTGCCGTTTGTTTTAAATAAGAGATAGACTAATACTACACTGGCTGCTATCTCCTCGAACTTGAGCCACATAGTAGTAAACTTTGTGTTTCCATTGTGAGAAAATTTCTTTATTTGTTAAAAATACTGTGAATAAATGCATTTAAAACATATCCAGGGAAAGTGGCGGCACAGTTTTTTATCCAGGAGATTTACGATTCCCTTCACTGATATCGGTTTCTAACCTCGCCAAGCGTAAACTGCGGCTTGATATGGCTATTGTATGGAGTTTTATCACCCTAGGCTTGCGCGAAACCCACATTTGTCAACCTCCAAAAATAAAATTAAAATTTATAGACATTATAACAAGCCAGGCACCGTCTCTTTTCAACTTTTATACAAAGAAATAAAAACACATTACTACAGTCACTTTGATAAGCAGATGTTATGCAATCTTTATTTCTGTCATTCTACGCAATTAATTAATGTGGCAGTAAAAGTAACCAGTCTTCCTCATGATTCATCTTATAAAGTCTTACTGGGCTATGACTGACGAGTGTGTTTAACTCTGAGTGTGATTTCATAAAGCATTATAAGAATCAGCCCAGGTGAGACTGCTTGATTGTCAGCTCAAAGACACTGCGTCATCGAACCCGCCTCTTTGACAATGTACGTACTCCGCCGATTAAGTTCTAGGACCCGCAAGTCCAAACTGAAATCCCCAGCGGATACAAGACTTTAAATCCCATTACTTTGTTGCCCAAAACTTATCTTTGCAATTGGGAAATTCACTGTGGGTGAAGAAAAGCTTGCCTAGAAGCCACCATTCCGGTGGCTATTGAAACTTTAATGCTCTTCCGTAAATTAGAAATACAATATAACACTCTACAGTACAGTTTTGTAAAAGGAACCCTGCAGCACTTGTTCCAACTTTATACGAAATCCTGTATCCTTGCAGAACGTAGTCACCCGTAGTATTTATATCATGGGGTGGTACAGTACCTCGCTCAAAAATTGCGATTCTTTGCCTCTCAAATTACTTGGAAACTTCCTGGTATACCTGTTTGAGTTTTTCCCGGTGTTGCGTTTAACCGCCGTAATTGCGTCATTACAGCGGTGTGGACGCAATTGGTCGGCTTTCCTTCAGAGTCAGCAATGCAGCATTTGATATCCACTTTAAAACGAACTCTGCATAAGGAAAGCAGAAACAGAAGGCGTACTTGCTGCCACAAGCATATGCCACAGTGCCGCTCCACGCAGGCAACTCCTATAGCTTTCGCAGTGCTCCTAGGCACGAAGGAATGAGCGAAAGCCTTTATCTGATGTGTTAAAGAGTCCATTTAAAGAATACTGCCACGAAATGCTCTCCTGGTTGGTTTGCTAATGTTTTTCTCAACAGCGTCTGGCCGCGCCCTGCTGTATTATCTGTTTTCGAAGCGAACGGCAGATTCGATTATCTTTTTTTTGTATGCCGGCCAAGCTATCTCGTTTGATAGGGAGAGTTCTTCTACCTGTCTTCACTAGGCTAGAATAACCTCAAGTGTATCGATCTAGCTCGACTGTTCCAGAAATCATTACGAGGGAACAAAAATGCTCGCCTGGCAAACGCTGCTGTGTTCAATTCGCCCAATCTTGTATGGCCACGTCATGTTCTTGAATTCTCTGTCGACGCTTCTGTGTTGTTTGAGTTCTTAACGCCGAACAAGTTCGCTCCAATAAACTTTTGGTCCTTCAAAAAACCCGCGTCGTCCTTGGCTGCCTGGCAATTCACTTGAAGGTTTCACGTCGTCATTATCAACCATTTTTTCCACAGCATGACAAAGGCCTCATAATTCTCAAGACGTTCCTCTCTGGAGATGCGTTAGCTCATTTCTTGCAACTAATCAAAAATTACTCATTCATCCTTCCATCGAGGTAATAGCCTTCTCCTTCGCTTTGTAACATTTCTCCGTACACATTCTGTCACCACGTAGTTTCAGCGGTCGCCAGTTGCATTATACTATTGCGACCAAAGGCAATTTCTTTGCCCTCATTTGATCTTTGATGTCTTCTTTCCGAGTTTGCAATGGGGTGTTTGTTTCTCATATGTAAGCATAGCTCTAAATATCTCTTTGTATGGTTTGCTGGAGCGCAAACTTTATTCAATGCGCTTAGCAAGGCCCAACGTTTACGCCTATAAGCCTGGACCAGCAACATGCATTCGTGTTTAGATGCCTGTCACTTACAAAGTAGATGCTGTTCAACGCAGATGCTTGCTGAGGATTATTGTTCCGGTGGTACTAGGACACCAGATTTTTTCTTCGGGTTGCACAGTCTCAGAGAAGTTATCTAAGTAAATATATAAATCGTACCCTTTGAAACATTTTACAGCATTGGAAATATGAGGTTTTGTGCCTCTCCTTTAAACGATATTTGGAAACTTTTATAATTTTCTTAAAGAGGAATACCGCACGCTTTGAGTGCAGGCCATTAAGCACTTTTAGGTCCAATTTCGTATAGGTGTGATAAGATGCCACTGGGCAGTCAAGAATAAGACACCGAAGGACGGAGCTAGAGCGTGCCTAAATTCAGTGGATGCCACTGACGTGCTGTGCTAAACAGCGCGATCCTGTGGCCTCCTTTGCGGTAGAAGCCCGGCTCACAACCGCTGCTGCTGCTTGACAAACATTCGACCCTGATCCTGGCTCCCGAGATCATTGGCGTTCCGTTTCTGCAGCTTTTGACACGCTAGGCACAACGGCGTGGCCAGATTACCGTATAGAGGTGGAAACCCTTTGTTACACCGCCTGCTGTGCCATCGAGCCGTCAACCACTCTTCATCGTCTCTGACGCTGGCCGATGTCCCCTGCCTAGACCCGACGTAGAGTACTGCAGTTCATTGAGCCAGCCACGCCATGAAGCCTCAGTTTACACCACACGCTTTTTGAGAGACCCCGTAGTACTACGTACGAAACTATTTACTACGTTTCTTCTCTCTTATCCTGAACAGGTTTGGGAACAAGCCCATTAGGAGCTCAGGCTGTCGGCGCCTCAGGTGGTCATTGTCGTAACCGTCGTCTCCACTAGTCACGGTACAAAAGCACCGGGACACTCGTTCCGCCTCGCGCTAGAGCGCTTCTTGCTTCAAAGACACCGAGGCTGTATACCTCTCACCTCAAACGGTTTCATCTCCGTTGGCAAAACTAGCGAGGCACCAAGATTACACTTATACAATGCTTGCTGCACCCCTTGCCAGGTTTCACATTAGTGGAGTTGGCCTGGGATGTTTATGAAACACGATTTCTCTCTTAGCCTTTTGCCACTTTTAATGCGTGTGCCTTAATTTTAGTATTCGTGTCGTGTTTTCGCTGTCCTATCTACTTTCTTCTCTGAGCTGTAAACCATAACGCTGTCTTTACCAGAGCACATATGGGTTATCGACTCATGGCATTTGAGTGGTGTGTACACTTGTTCACCCGGTGACGTCTCCCGCATTTTTCATCTATTATTTATTCCACCAGGATTCACGCGTCCTAGAGAAGCGGGTGAGGCGACATGCGCCAGCCTGACGTAACACCTAACGTGACAGAAGTCTAACTTTATTGACCAGTTCCCGCAACTCCATTCACAATGAGCATTACGTTGCGTGCCGATCGTCATGTTCAAATTGAAGGAAACTAAGCTCAAATAAACGCACAGGACAAAGCTTTCACTTCTATTCCGGTAGTCATTGGAAGAGGTACTCTCTGTACTACTCATAGTTCAAGCTGTGGTACCAGTTCACATAAAAAGCTCAGAACGTAGCGTTATACCTACGTTGGAGCACCCAGGCCTTCCGCGGCAGTTCCTGCTATTGTTCTGCTCATAGCTCCACAGTTGCGAAAACGGACGTTGGGAGTTTGGAGAATAATTTGTAACAAGCAATTTATGCTGCTGTGGCACGCGTTCCTCCATGCTCTGCTGAAGCATGCACCAAGTCAACAATTAATAATTAATTGCGATAGCCCTGGCAGAGTTGTCCGTTTACACCTGTGTTCATATTTTGAATATTTCATGCTTCGTCATCAGCCTATATACGCCCACTGCAGGGCAAAGGCATCTCGCATTATTCTCCAATTACCTCGGTCCTGTGCCAACTGTGACCAATTTATCCCCGCAAACATCTTGATCTCATCTGCCCATCTAACTTTCTGCCGCCCCTTGCAATGCTTTCCTTACCCTTAATGACCAGCGGGTATCTTGCCTTCGCGTTACATGCCCTGCCCGCGTCCATTTCTTTTTCTTAATCTCTACTAATATGTCCTTAACACGGGTTTGTTCTCTCACCCACTCCGCCTGCTTACAATGAGACAACTTACTATTTCATGCTTACTATGAGACAAATAAAGTGTTCCATGACCACAGATAACCCCGTACCCCACTGGACACAACGGTTTTTGTTAAATAACGTACGGTGATTTCATGCCTTTCGGGCATTCCCCAGGTTATGGGAAATCTAGGATGCCACTTCGGTGGTTTGTTATTGTCATTGCAAACAACTTAACTACAACGAATATTCTGTTGCTTAATATGCGGGTTTTAACATCTTTGCTATCATTTTTCTTATTAATTAAAATTAAGTAGGGATTTTATGGGCCGATGGGTGCCTTTATGCCTGGAAGCATTCTGTCAGTAATTTTACAAGCTACTTTAGTAGATTGTCGCCTATATATTTTCGGTGATTCTTGCTTGTTCCGTGGTCTCTTACTGCTTTGCGTTTCTTCATATTCTTAAACACCTCCACTCTCTCGTTTTTTATTGCGCTAGCTGGCTAACAATATAATTCCTTGAGTACTGCTTCCTTATTTCACTGTGATGTCATTCCTCTACAAATAAAATTTGACAGTCATTTTTAATTTTCGGTCTCACTCTACCTTTACGGCAAGTTGATAAAAACGATCGGCTTTTTTGAGCTACTCAAACACAAACATTTTGGTCTATATCTGTGTACAAACGCATGTATCTATGTAAATATGTAAACATGTATGTATGTATGTATGTATGTATGTATGTATGTATGTATGTATGTATGTATGTATGTATGTATGTATGTATGTATGTATGTATGTATTGAAAGGGCCTTGAAGGACAGCCGGTACAGCACGTTTATTAGGCGTAGTAGCCCTCGCGGAACACACACTGAGCTGGCGGCGAAGAGGCGGACACGAGCCCCGAGATGGAAGATGATGATGAGGATGACCATCAGAGGAAGATGAGGTATGGGATAGTCGCCACTAGGTAACGGTGGTAGCGGTGAATGTCCCAAAGGGCTGGCGCACGACTAACTGCTCACATCAATTTCCCCCTGTGGACGACGCGGCCGCCCGGCCGCAAGTGTTGGCGAAGCGCGGCGCACGAACGGCTTGAGGCGTGAGACGTGCACGACTTCCGTACCACGGTAGCGGCTGTCCAATGGGGCGGAATTAGGGGTGACACGATAGTTCACTGGGGAAGTTTCTTCAAGCACTGTGTAGGGACCCGTGAAGCGGCGCAAAAATTTCTCACATAATCCTGGCCTACGTGTGGGATTCCAAAGTAGAACCTCGTCGCCCGGCCGGAATCGTACAGCACCGTGAGAGGCGTCGTAGCGATTCTTTCAATCCTGTTGCCGGGTTTCTGTATTCAGACGGGCAGCTCGGCGGCAGTGGTTAAGGCGGGAGACGACGACCCGCCGCGGTGGCTCAGTGGCTAAGGCGTTGCGCTGCTGAGCACGAGGTCGCGGGTTCGATTCACGACCGCGGCGGCCGCTTTTCTGATGGAGGCGAAAAGCAAAAACGCCCGTCTGTACGAGATTTCGGCGCACGTGAAAGATCCCCAGGTGGTCAAAATTAATCCGGAGCCCTCCACTACGGCGCGCCTCATCGCCTGCGTTGTGTCCGCGCGTTAAACCCTACAGTCAAAGGCGGGAGACGAACTGCTCAGAAAGCGGGCTTGATGCGGATACAGGAGCCGATAAAAATGAAGCATCGAGCATGAATGGTGGGTCGCGGCCGTAGACGAGGAAAAATGGAGAATATCCGGTCGTTTTTTGAACTGCAGTGTTATAGGCGAACGTAACGAACGGGAGAATCACGTCCCAGTTGGTATGGTTAGGCTGTATATACATTGAAATTATATCAGAGAGAGTCCGATGAAATCGTTCAGTCAACCCATTGGTCTGTGGATGATAGGAGGATGCAGTCTTATGAACAGTGTTCGACGTACGCAGAACTTCTTCAACAATAGTCGATAAAAATCTCCTGCCCCGATCGCTTAAAAGGACACGAGGGGCACCATGACGCAGTGTGATGGAACGCAAGAAGAAATCTGCGACCTCTGAAGTACATCTAGAGTCAAGGGGTGCTGTCTCCACATAACGTGTTAAATGGTCCCCGGCGGTTACAATCCAGCGGTATCCAGAATCTGTGCAGGGCAACGGTCCGTAAAGGTCTGTGCCAATGGTTTTGAATGGCGTAGAAGGGCAAGGAAGTGGCTGCAACAGTCCGGCAGGTGGTGATGTGGATCGTTTGCGCTGCTGACACGAAGTGCACGAAGCGACGTAGCGGGCCACGTAGTTAGAAAGTCCAGGCCAAAAGAAGCGCTGCGGACGCGATCATATTGCCGCGAACCATACATTGGGTTTGTTAATTTGTGTTTTGCTTTTACCGCCCGGCTGCGCCGGTCTGTGTTATCTCTGCGCCAAGGGAAGCGCGTGTTCCATTCTTTCTTTCTGTGCCGCATGTGTTATCTGTTGTGATAGGGAGAGCATTCCGATCTAACGTGAACAGCCCAGAATAATCTTCTTGGATCTACTATGTTCTCGATGCGAATCGACGTTTCGAGAACCACGCGCGCCAAAAGATAAAAAGCCTGCAGTGCGGACGCCGGGGCATTCGATTCGACGACACTCGCCTGTGCAAGTCACTGTGTTGACAGCTGCTTCGCCACCTCTGTATTCTTTTGAGTTGTTAGGGGACCACAAGTTCGCTCCAATAAACGTGTTTCTCATTCAACACAACTGCATCGTCCTTGTCTTCGTGACATCTGGTTGAGGTGCTGGGTACGCACCCTTCCGTCAAGCCGCCAAGCCGCCAAGCCAGTCAACAAGAGCCAGCCCCCGCCTGCAAGATTTACCGACCGAGTTCGGTTTGATGCCAGAAGGGCCCAAGAAAAGGAACGCTGCAGCCAACACCATGGTGCAAGAAACAACATCGCCAATCGTCCTGCAGCAGCCCCGGGAACCGCCATCGTTCCCAGGAGCCCCCGCAGAAGACCCAGAAGAATGGTTGGAGAAACTGGAGCGCGTCCGGAAATTCAACAGGTGGGACGACGCAGAAACGTTCCGGCACGTTTTCTTTTACTAGGAAGATTCGGCTCGCACTTGGTTCGAGAACCACGAGAGCTCCTTGACAAACTGGCCTCAGTTCAAAAGCGAGTATACTAAGACCATCACTACCGTCGTGCGGAAAGAAGGAGCCGCCCTTTTGTTGGAAACGCGCACGTAACACCCCAACGAAGGTGTCGTGATCTTCGTTGAGGAGATGAAGCAGCTACTTCGCCGCGCGGACCCCGAAATGACGGAAGAAAAGAAGTTGCGCTTCTTAATGCGCGGAGTGAAGGAGGAACTGTTTGCTGAACTTGTCCGAAATCCGCCCAAAACCGTCGCCGAATTCGTGACCGAAGCCAGCACCATTGAGAAAGCCCTCGAAATGCGTGCTAAGCGGTATGACCGCAACTTTGTTGGCGCGGCCAATGCGAACGACTTTGGCAGCACGCGGATCCCGGCCGACAGCCTACGCGATACTATCCGCGCAATAGTGAGAGAGGAGCTGCGGAAACTGCTCCCAACGCCGCCGCAGCCCCAAGTCGCTTCCCTCACCGACGTGATTAGAGAAGAAGTGCAACAAGCGTTGGGAACTTCTGCGCCATCCGAGGTACCCCGAGAGCCACAAGCTATGACATACTCCGCGGCTGTTCGTCGACCCCGCCCTGCTCCAACACGCCGTCAAGAGGCCCGCCGTACCGCCGCCCACTGTCACCCGCCCGACCCCAGACGCCGAGGAAGACGGACATGTGGCGAACTCCCGATAACCGTCCTCTGTGCTACCACTGCGGAGAGGCCGACCACATTTACCGTCGCTGCCCATACAAGAGACTCGGACTGCGTGGTTTCTCCGTCGACGCACCTCGCCCTCTCCCTGGCCATAGACCACGTGAGATCGACGAGTATCTATCTGAAACCAGCCGTGGCCCAACGCGTTTCAACCGTTCGCCGTCGCCCTACCCCTACCAATCGCCGAACCGCCGTAGCAACGCTGACTTCGCCCGTTGAAGGTCCCCCAGCCCACGCGGGGGAAACTAAAGGCGGCAACTTCTGGAGGTGAAGTTGCTCTACGGCGAAAAACTAGAAACCCTCCAACGACGCAAGGACGCGCTGAAGACAGTGATTCACGACATCCCCTCATCCCGACGACCCGACCTAACCCTGACGAGACTCCCGAACACGACGACAGCTACACGGCGCGACGCGTACCCGACCTGACCGAGACGTCCGTTGAGAAGACGACGACAACGACGATGCACAGTGCCCGACCATCAACACGTACAAGCAGAGATACGACGCCCCGACGAACCCGGAACTCGAGGACGACTGCATCTGACGTCAAGGTGTCCATCGACGGCTTTGACGTAGTCGCCCTCGTAGACACGGGAGCTGACTATTCGGTAATGAGCGGACCATTTGCGTCTAAACTGAAGAAAGTTATGACCAGATGGGACGGTCCGCACATACGCACAGCAGGAGGCCACCTCGTGACGCCAAGTGGAACGTGCACATCGCGCGTCACCATAGACGGCACAACGTACCCTGCGGCGTTCGTGGTTCTGCCTAACTGCTCCCGCGACGTGATTCTCGGAATGGACTTTTTGACGGACAACGGCGCAATAATTGATCTGCAGACCAAGTCACTAACTTTTTCCCCCAATCACTCCATGACGCCTGAACCGAACCCCGAACGACGTGCTGCTGTAAGGATTTCCGATGATCATGTCACCCTGCCACCCCGCGCAAGCTTGATGGTCGCAGTTTACTGTGAAGATGCTGCTTCTGACATCGACGCTATCGTAGAGAGTGATCGAAGGTTGCTTCTCGACCGCGGTGTCTCCGTCGCAAGAGGCATTGCGCACTTTAAGCAACGCCAATCTCACGTTTTGGTGACTAATTTCACCGAAGAGTACCAGCATTTAAACAAGGGAGCTGCAATTGCGTTCCTCGGAGAAACGCAAGAAGCAAGTGATGTGATCGCAGTCGCCGACTTTGAACGCACACCCGTAGAAACATTCAAGCTCCCGCAGCCATTCGACGTGAATCCGGCGCTACCGCAAGAACAACGGAAAAAATTATTGGCTTTGCTGCGTCGCTATAGCGAATGTTTTTCGTCGAGCGCAAAACTACGTCAGACCCCTCTAGCGAAGCACCGAATAATAACCGAAGATGGAGCCCGACCTACCCGACAGTCACCGTACCGCGTCTCTTCACACGAACGGGAAGCCATCCAGACTCAAGTCGACGACATGCTGAGCGATAACATTATACAGCCATCGAAAAGCCCCTGGGCTGCGCCCGTCGTAATCGTAAAGAAAAAAGACGGCACATTAAGGTTTTGCGTTGACTACCGGCGACTGAACAAAATCACGAAAAAGGACGTGTACCCCCTCCCCCGAATCGACGACGCCCTCGACCACCTCTGCCACGCGAAGTACTTCTCATCGATGGACCTGAAGACCGGCTACTGGCAAATTGAAGTGGACGAGAGAGACCGAGAGAAGACTGCATTTATAACCCCAGACGGCCTATACGAGTTCAAGGTGATGCCGTTTGGGCTGTGCACAGCACCAGCGACGTTTCAAAGAGTCATGGACACTGTGCTAGCTGGCCTTAACAGGCACACCTGCCTCGTATACCTCGACGACGTAGTGGTATTCGCCCGGACTTTCGACGAACACCTTGCAAGGTTGGAGTCTGTACTCGAGGCCATTCGTATGTCGGGGTTGACGCTGAAGCCTGAAAAGTGCCGTTTCGCATACGGGGAACTCAAGTTCTTGGGCCACGTCGTCAACGCCGCGGGAGTCCTACCTGACCCGGCAAAAACTTCAGCCATTGCGAACTTCCCAAGGCCGAAAGACAAGAAGGGCGTGCGGAGATTTCTCGGGCTGTGCGCATACTACCGGCGCTTCGTCGCAAACTTCGCACGCATTGCAGAGCCACTCACGCGCTTGACGAAAGATAGCACCCCTTTCAGCTGGGAAAACGACCAAGAAAAAGCATTCGGCGAGCTGCAAAAACGCCTGCAAAGCCCGCCCGTGCTCGCTCATTTCGACGGAAATGCCGAAACGGAAATGCATACGGACGCCAGTGATATAGGCTTGGGTGCCGTCCTTGTCCAAAAGCAAAGCGGCTGCGAAAGGGTAATCGCCTATGCTAGCCGTGGTCTGTCGAAGGAAGAGAAAAACTATTCTGCCTCTGAGAAAAAGTGCCTGGCTATTATATGGGCGATTTCAAAATTTCGCCCATACGTGTATGGAAGGCCATTCAAGGTTGTAACAGACCACCATGCGCTGTGTTGGCTCGCCAATTTGAAGGACCCCTCTGGCCGTCTTGGGCGGTGGAGCTTGCGCCTGCAGGAGGTCGACGTTACAGTCGTTTATAAATCGGGCAGGAAACACTCCGACGTCGACTTCCTGTCCCGCGCCCCCGTCGACCCACCACCACAAGACTCTGATGAAGACAGCGCGTTCTTCGGGATCGTGACGGAGAGCGACCTAGCCGCCCAGCAGCGTGCCGACCCCGACTTACGCGTCATAATCGATTACCTCGAGGGATGCAACGTTGCCGTTCCTAGGACCTTCAAACGCAGCTTACCAGCATTCAGCCTGAGAAACTCCGTCCTTGTGAAGAAGAATTTCAGCCCCGGAACAAGAGCGAATTACCTTCTCGTCATCCCCGCGTACCTTCGTGACGAAATTTTGGAAGCGTGCCACGACGACCCGTCTTCCGGACATCTGGGCACAGCCCGCACTATTGGAAAAATAAGGGCGAGGTACTACTGTCCCGGCCTTACCTCTGACGTCACCCACGACGTCCGGAGCTGCCGTGACTGCCAGCGACGAAAAACGCCGCCGACAAGACCCGCCGGACTTCTGCAACCGATCGCCGTCCCATCGAGACCATTTCAACAGATTGGAATGGACCTTTTAGGCCCGTTTCCTACGTCACGATCACAGAACAAGTGGATTGTCGTAGCGACAGACTACATGACGCGCTACGCAGAGACCGCCGCTCTTCCGAGGGGGACTGCACAAGAAGTGGTGAAGTTCTTTATAAACCAAGTTGTGCTGCGACATCGAGCCCCGGAAGTCCTAATCACAGACCGCGGAACGGCATTTACTGCGGAGCTGATGCAAGGAGTATTACGCTACAGCAACACGGATCACCGAAGAACGACGGCGTACCACCCCCAAACGAACGGACTAACAGAACGTCTGAACTAGACAATCGCAGGTATGCTGTCAATGTACGTTGACGTTGAACATAAGACTTGGGACGAAGTGCTCCCGTATTTCACGTTTGCGTACAACACGGCTATCCAGGAGACGACACAGCTGACGCCGTTCGAGCTTGTCTACGGTAGAAGGCCGACTACGATGCTCGACGCCATGCTTCCGCACGTAGAAGACGAGGACCTCAACGCCGACATCCACGGATATCTTCAACGTGCGGAGGAGGCCCGCCAGCTCGCTGGAGTTCGTATAACGGACCAGCAGCTGGTGGATGCGGGCCGCTACAACCTCCGACGCCGAGACGCCGAGTACCAACCAGGGGATCGTGTGTGGGTTTGGACTCCCATCCGACGACGCGGACTCAGTGAGAAGCTCCTGCGACGGTATTTCGGACCCTACAAGATTCTACGACGTGTTGGCCAACTTACCTACGAAGTGATCCCCGATGGTGACTCCGGCACATCACGACGACGCACGCGGCCTGAAGTCGTCCACGTGGTTCGCTTAAAACCTTTCTACGGACGATGACGAACTTTTATTTTCATTTGTTCGGACTGTCGCTTATGTTAGCATCGGGTCGATGCACTCTTAGAGGGGGGGGGTGTAATGCCGCGAACCATACATTGGGTTTGTTTATTTGTGTTTTGCTTTTACCGCCCGGCTGCGCCGGTCTGTGTTATCTCTGCGCCAAGGGAAGCGTGTGTTCCATTCTTTCTTTCTGTGCCGCATGTGTTATCTGTTGTGATAGGGAGAGCATTCCGATCTAACGTGAACAGCCCAGAATAATCTTCTTGGATCTACTATGTTCTCGATGCGAATCGACGTTTCGTGAACCACGCGCGCCAAAAGATAAAAAGCCTGCAGTGCGGACGCCGGGGCATTCGATTCGACGACACTCGCCTGTGCAAGTCACTTTGTTGACCGCTGCTTCGCCGCCACTGTATTCTTTTGAGTTGTTAGGGGAGCACAAGTTCGCTCCAATAAACGTGTTTCTCATTCAACACAACTGCATCGTTCTTGTCTTCGTGACAATATGTTTTGTCGAAGCCTAGGTGACCCGCTGTGGCATCGTCGTGAAGGGCTTCCAAAATCTGCGGCTGCATGGCGCGCGGTGCAAGGGGAAGCCATTCGTGGCCAGATACGTGACGGTTGATACGATGCAGCACACCATTGAAAAGTCGGAAGGTCTGAAGTTGACTACAGGACCGACTGTTAGGAGGCTGCGTTCAGCCGGTAAGACGGTCGATTATAGTACGTCAGTAGAGGTCTTGTCTTTGAAGTTTTGGGAGGCGTGACAGGGCAACCGATGTGCAGTTGATAGGTGCGACAGGGAGCACCTTGTCTGGTGGCGCCGATGTTGAAATAGTGTCAGGCGGCTGCAGTGGGCTACGCGAAAGAGCATCGGCATCGAGGTGCTTGTTCCCGGATCGGTATGTGACAGTGAAGTCATATTCCTGAAGTCGAAGTATCCAGCTTCCGAGGCGTCCTGATAAATTTTTGAGCGTCTGCAACCAGCATAGCGCATGGTGGTCCGTTACGACCGTGAAGTGACTGTCGTAGAGGTAGGGTCGAAACTTCTTGACGGCCCAAGCCACGGCAAGGGACTCCTGTTCGGTGACAGTATAGTTCTTCTCCGCGGAACTGAGGGAGCGACTGGTGTACGAAATAACTCGCTCCCGACGCTGGTGGTCCGACTGCAAGAGAACCGCACCGATCCCGTGGCCACTAGCGTCTGTATGAAGGATGACAGGCTTCGATTCATCAAAATGGCACAGTATAGGCTCTGAAGTGAGCGCGGCCTTCAGCTGCTGAAAAGCCTCTTCGCAGTCGTCCGACCACTGAAACGAAGTTCCGGAGTGGAGGAGCTTGTTGAGCGGTGAAGCAACTGTTGTGAAGTTGCGTACAAAACGGCCGAAGTAAGACGCCAGGCCAAGAAAGCTACGCAGCGCGTTTTGTTGCTGAGGACGCGGGAACTCGACAACAGCAGCCACCTTCTCTTGGTCAGGTCGGATACCCTCCTTGCTCACCACGTGGCCAAAGACTTGGATGCTACGGGTGGCGAAATGGCATTTCTTAGTATTTAGCTGAAGGCCCGCACTGGCGAGGCACGAGAGGACCTCATCCAGCCGTCTCAAGTGATCAGCAAAGCTTGAAGAAAAAATAACAATATCGTCCAGAGAGAAGTCTTCCATTTAAGGCCCCTGTGTACCGTGTCTATCATACGCTCAAACGTTGCAGGAGCGTTACAAAGTCCAACAGGCATCACATTGAACTCGTAGAGTCCTCCAGGGGTGGCGAAGGCTGTCATTTCTTTATCGGCCTCGTGCATTGGAATTGCCAATAACCAGAGCGGAGATCGAGGCTGGAGAAATATTCCGCTCCTTGCAGTCAGTCCAAGGCATAATCAATGCGAGGCATTGGGTATACATCCTTCCGCATGATTTTATTCAGTGCGCGGTAATCGATGCAAAATCGAACAGGCCCGTCTTTTTTCAGTACCAATACCACACGGGATGACAAAGGACTCTTAGATTGACGTATTATTTTGCGCTGCAGCATGTCGGCAACATTGTCGCTGATGATTTTTCGCTCAGATGAGGATACCGGGTATGGGCGGCGTCGAATAATACGGGATCCGTCTGTTTCAATGCGATGCGTTGCCACGGATGTCTCACCAAGTGTAGGGCATTGAGAGTCAAATAAAGCTTTCTGCCTGTGCAGGAGATTCAGCAAGCAGCCGGTTTGCGGTGGGGATAGGTCAGAGCTGATTCTCACGGCAAGGTCCGGGTGGGGAGGCATAGGGCGAGATTGGGAAGTGGAGGAAACAGAACAAAGCGGAAGAACAGAGACGGTTTCGGAGTCCGCAGCGGTAGCAATCGTGCTGCCTTGACGTAGGAGGATCGTTTCCGGTGTAGTGTTCGTGGCGACTAGCAACGTAGACCCATGCGAGAAACGTACAAGACAAGTTGCGACAGCGATTCCCCTTGGTAGAGAACGAGTGCTGGGAATTAGGAGCACGTCTCCCTCGCGGAAATGGCCACCACAAATAGAAATTCTTGTCTCACAGCCAGGCCAAAGAAAAAAATCTGCACTCGCCACCACGCGACACTGCAGAACATCGGGGTTGCTGTCCGTATGCCTGGTAGGGGCGATCGCAATGTCCGGGTTTCGGCAGGAGATGACAGCAGACGCCTACGAGAGGAAATCCCTCCCTAGAATGAATTCGTGGGAGCAGCAAGACAAGACCGCGCACTGTGGTGTCGAATTCCCTTAATGAAAGCGCGCACTGTACAGAATCCAGATGGCTCTAGCACAACTTGATTGGCACCACACAATGAGGGGCCAGTGTACGGGGTTCGTAATTTTCGGAGCCGTGAACACAAATTTTCGCTAATGACGGATATGCTGGCTCCGGTGTCAACGAGTGCATCAACATCACAACCTTCAACGTTCACATGTAATGTATTCGACGGTTTTGTTGGAGGAGTTCTTCGCTTTTCGACTAACGCAGTTTCGCCTCCAGAAACTGCAGGCGCTAGGTTTCTGACTGGTAGTTCGTGGGGTCGGACGCGGGTCGTAGCGGCGAGACAGAGCGACGATATGGCGAGGGTGATTTGCGGCGGCGTGACGAACGCTCGTTGTAAGGCGTATCAACTGGGGCCGGAGGCGGCGAGTACCGTCGCGTTGGAGAGACCTACTTGTTTCGTGGTGGGCCGTAGGCAAAGTGGGTGTCACGTTCAAAAGGTGCATATCCTCGCCTCTCATCCTGCTGACGTCGTCGACAGAAGCGGGAGATGTGTCCGCGGATTCCGCAATAATAACAGACAGGTCAATCATTCGAAAAAGCCCGGCGGACAGGTCGGACGCCGTTGTAGTAAGTTTGGAAGGGGGCTGTCAATGAGATGGCACTCAAGTGTCCATCAGCCGGTGGGACTTCCATTGGTAAGGGTGGTTTCGCCGCGATCGCCGAATATGACGGCATGGTTGGGACTGGAACCGAAGGCATCGTTGGGACGATACCCGCAATGGAGGCCAACTCCTGTTTTACGAGGTCGCGCAAATGAGGGGCGTCCGAGCGAATGCTATTCCGTGAGGAAGCAGGTGGGTCACGCAGCTGTAGCTCTTCACGGATGATACTGCGTATGAGGGTGCGCAAATCCACATCTCCCGGCAGCTCATTGGCGCCAGCGTCCTGGCGCAGACGAATAGAGTGTAGCTCGGCCAAGCGTTGGCACGTTGTTCGCACATCGCTGACGCTCGCAGGATTTTGGACTGCAAGAGCGTTGAATGCGAAGGAGCGATGCCCTTCAGGAGGTGGCGAACTTTGTCGGCTTTGGCATCGCAGCATCCACTCGGCAACAGAGAGCAAGGACATCCTCAATGTATGAGGCATACGTCTCTTCAGGGTGTTGGACACGGGAAGCTAGCTTCCTTTTGGCAATGTCCGAACGGGTGCTTGGAGTCCGGAAATCTTCCGAATCTCTTCCTTAAAGTAGGTCCAATCAGTGATACGGCTGCCCTCGTTTAGGAACCACGTTTTTGCCACCTTTGTCAGGTAGAAACCAACGATGTAGAGCATGAAGGAGTCGTCCCATCGGTTAAATGCACTCACCCTCGTGAACTGGTCCAAGCAGTCATCCACATCCTCACCGCGGAGCCCGGTGAAAAATGGTGGGTCGCGCTGGTGGCTGGTGATCATAAATATCGGAGTCGCAGCAGCGGCGGCGCCAGCGGTTTGGCTCGCGCCTTCACCCTGCATAGCCTTTGGTGGTAAACGGCGTCCGGAACGGAGCTCCAGGGGTGCAGTGGGCAGACGTAGAGGCACTGGGATCGAGGTAGACCTCCACCACTTGTAAGGGCCTTGAAGGACAGGACATTTATTAGGCGTAGCAGCCCTCGCGGAACACACACTCAGCTGGCGGCTAAGAGGCGGACACGAGCCCCGAGATGGAAGATGATGATGAGGATGACTATCAGAGGAAGATTAGGTATGGGATAGTCGCCACTAGGTAATTGTGGTAGCGGTCAATGTCCCAAAAGGCTGGCGCACGACTAACTGCTCACAGTATGTATGTATGTATGTATGTATGTATGTATGTATGTATGTATGTATGTATGTATGTATGTATGTATGTATGTATGTATGTATGTATGTATGTATGTAATCAATCTAGTAAATGGGGCTTTGAAGGTGGTCCCCAGATAGAAATATTACTTTGGAGAAGGTAGCGGCCGAAGACCTCTGCCAACGTTCCGACAAGGCAACTTGCCTTTTTAAAGGCGTCACGGTTCATTTCTTGCACACTGTTTATATAGGTCGAGATTGAGTTGGAGAGAGAGGGGAGGAAGGTGTCAGGATCGAGGCTGGCGGTAGGAGATTGGGTCAGCGGTCGGATGAAAGGAGCGAAATAGTGAAAGAGAAACGAAGGCAGTGATTATTGCCACCTGACCCCGCAAGCGAGAAGGAGTGAAGACTACGAAATGGCTGTGAGGGAGAGGAACAGGGAGAAGGGGTTTAATTAAGCTGTGCTGCGGTGGTGGCGGGGGATCTCGAAAGAGGCTTCCGGGAAGTCGGGGCCAGGAAAGCCGTGTCGCGGGTGCTACTGTGAGGTTACTGAACTGCGTGTAAGAGATGAAACTCGGCAAACAACAACGGTATAATCCAAAGAAGAATTCCGCTTCTGGGGGCCAGTTTTTGTAGAAAAATAGAAGGGGTAACCATAGGTCCGGTCCACTGTGGACTTCGCGGGGGTTTAAAGGTTGCTTTTTTCAATTTTTTTGTATTTTTCTGAAGTAGACAGCAAAGTGAAATGCCGAAAGCCGAGGTAGGCGAGTATGCGTGCTACGTGGGAATAGGCTAGGAGAACGACATCAGAAAAAAAATTCTCTCCATCTTCCTGCGAGGGGAACACTGGGGTGACGCAAGGCATCTCACGGGGTTCCATTCCCTGGAACTGGTTACGGTTGCGTCAGCCAACGCGGCAGCAGGAATGTTAGTGTCCATTTCAACTCATCGGAGTAGCAGGTGGAGCAGGAGTCGGAGCAGTAGCAGCGAGAGCGACTGACGGAGCGACTGAGGAGAGTGCCGCAGATACCACGGTTATATTGGCGGTGAGATCTTTGAGTGGCGCCCCCTGGCTCTGACGTCGGCTTAGGGATTCGCGCCGCTGTCGTCTGCTACGCTCCGCTTGTGAGGAGAACAGTGCCTGGGCTAGAAATCGGCCGCTTCGTTGCTGTAGTGCGTTAAAAAGCGTATTTCTAGCGACTCAGTTACTTTGCCAGCTTCTGACGCATCTGAATAATTTGAAGCTGTATCCCCCACAAGTTTGCAACACACAAAGAGATAGAGAACAACTTTCTTCAGAGTATCGGTCAGAAGATCGTGTGTATACTCGTCCTTTCTTGCTTATTCGCGAGGATCAGCGATCAGAGATTCTCGATAAGTATTCAAAATGCGTAGGCTTCCCTGCAGTATTTTTGAGATGCTTCTATGAAGACTCAACAGTCTAATACTACGTGAGGTCCCTGAAATTTTAGGGACCTTAATACTACGTACCAAGCAGCGGCCTCTACACGCTCATTGCACAGCAGGAAATAAAGCGGCTTTCTTCTGTTTCTTTCGTTGTTGTCTTGTATCGGATTAATGTTTCTTGCTTTTTTTTTCTGCCCAATGCATTAATTTTTCTGCGCCGTCACCAACTTCTTATTAGGAGTTTTCGGGATGTTTGGGAGCCTCACAAAGGTCGTGTGGATATTTCCTTCATTTTGTATGGCATACATTCCCTTCTTCACAAATTGGCTTTCATTACGGCTGCGTGCAAGAAGGTGCATATCTGCAGCGTGCTTTGTTTATTCACATGCAAATACAATGAGAAGGTTTGTGCTACGCCACCGCGATCGCGCCCTAAACAGCGTGGTCCACAGTACTCGAAAGCGGCTTTTGTGCTCCGAATTTCTATCGTAATTATATCGTTATCATAACGAACTGACTCTCAACTTGAACAATGATGACATGATTACGGTGTTGAAGACATGATATACTCGCTAACTAACGTAATAAATAGTATACCTGCATATATTACAAGACTCGAAACCGAAGAAGTCCAAGTAGCTCTTTATTGCTTTTCAACCCTTCCAGGCGCGAAGAACAAATCCTATTCTACTCGGGATGGCGTTCTATGATTTGAAGAAAATTACTTTTACTCTCTTGTCCTGGACTGAGGATCCGGCCCACTAACCAGATCGATTTAATTGTTAAACAAAGTTTTCCCCTCCTCCTCCTCTTGAGTGCAGTTTTCCTATAACGCATATCCGAATATCGGGAAGATATGGCTGTGCAAAATGTTCCGAAATATCCCTCCAGGTCTTAACAAACTATAAATCTGTTACTTACCAGGTCTTAAACAAACTATAAATGTGTTACTATAAATTTAACGAAGACGTGACTCGTTTTGCTCAATAAACCTCCATACTGGTTAGATGCCTGGTATAGAATCAGCACGCGCGTATATACACACTGGGTTATTTGGAACTCAACCTACAGTTTTTGCAGTCTATAGTGCATGTCGGCAAACTTTCATGCCTTGACAACGTAAAGTGATGTGACAAAACGCGTTCGAGCGTTCGGCAAGGTTGCAAAAACTGTTTTACCTTATATATGATTACCGGGAATAGCTGATGCCTTCTGCCAAAGCCGACAGCCCTGAAGGACTAGAATTTGTTTTGGTCTTCCATTTTCGCTGTTGTCGGTTATTAGCAGCTGACGGTTCCTTTTGTTCGAATGCTTACATGAGAAGCTGACGCCTAGCTCCGACTCTTCGCGCTCCGCACAGGACCGGCTTCGCAAGGAATGGGGTGGCGCCGGCAATGTTTCTCCCGTAGCGGTATCCAAAACTATACTTTAATTGACACCATGAGCTAGTGTATGCGATTTTAAGCCTATTATTATGATAAAAAGTTACCCACACGCGAATTCTGGTACGGACAAGCATCAGACGTTGACCGAGCGCAGCAGGGAGAGCGATCCTGAGTGAAGCAGACGACAAATGCGAGAATCCCTAAGCTGACGTCACGGAGGCGCGCTTCGCAGCGCCGCCTGTGTTTGCGCTCACCGCCAATAGCCGCTCCGCGAGAGAGAGTGATGAGAGAGAGACGCGCATGCGCGCTAACGCACATCTGGCATGGCAAGGAGAACGAGAGAGAGTGTAGCATACGCGCGCTAACGGCGCGCTGACGCACAGCTGGCATGGCGACGAGAATGCTCTAACGCAGCTGGCAGGCGATGGTAAGGAGGAGGGTTGCGGACGCAAGCACGCCGGATGGAAGGAGAGCCCGAGTGTAAAAGATGCCTTGCATCTAAAAATAAACAGTTGTATCAAAGTAACAGCTTTGGGGCTGGGCAGTTAGGGTTGTTGCGATGCGAGATGCTCACTTTACGCAAGAGCCTTATTATTCTGTCTGATGATCTAACCAGCCCTACACGACAAGGCAATAGTTGCCAAAGAGATACAATTCCTGGTCTCACTTGGGCAATAGGCTTGCCTTCGGCTATATGGGAAGTCCAGGATAACTCTCTAGGCAGCGATCATCACATTATTCACACAACTGTACCCTTACCGCGAAGTGCTCGCCTCACTAATTGGAATGGTTTCCGGGAATCAATCGATACGGCTGCCATATCTGACTTAGGCACCTGGAATTCTGCAATTCTCGACGCCTATGGCCATAACACCAAGCTCATTGCTCTTTCTGTCACACGTCCGGCTGTTGATACACATCTTTTACGCCTTTGGGATCAGCGTCATGCGCTTATGCGCCGATGGAAGCGTAATAAGCGCAATCGCTCCCTCAAAGCACGCATCGATGCTCTCACAATCGAGGCTCTAGAATATGCGCGCACTCTTGAAACATCCAACTGGCTGTCCTTCTGTGACTCTCTGAGTGCTACACTGCATACAACTCGGATTTGGCAACTTATTCGTTCCATGTCCGGGCAGGCACGGCGATCCACGCACATCACATCGTTGCGGTTGCAGACAGGTCTTAGCTTGGCTGATTTGGCTGACGAACTTCAAGCTTCCTTCTTTCCTTTTCCTTCTTTGCCTCCGCCGCCTCATCCTGTCACTTGTCCCACTCAAGAACCTATTGACGCAGATTTTACATTCGCTGAACTCCGCGCTGCACTCACCGATTGCAAACGACACACAACACCAGGACCGGACCTGATTACATACTCCCACTTAAGGAACCTTCCGGACTCCGCTCTAGAAATTCTCCTACATTTCATCAATGAAGCATGGCGAACAGGCTGTATCCCCCCTGAGTGGAAGACTGCTAACATCCGCCCTATTCCAAAACCAGCCAAATCACTTGCTTTGAACAGTCTACGCCCAATTTCACTTACGACCTGTGTTGGAAAACTGATGGAGCGTATGGTCCTGCATCGTCTCACTTGGCTTCTTGAACATAGCCAATTCTTTGACTGGACTATGACTGGGTTCCGCGCTCACAGGTCAACACAGGATACAATGCTGCGAATCCAACAAGAGGTGTACGCATATCCGAGCGCAGCCCAACTTAGAGCAATCGTGAGTCTAGACTTCCAAAAGGCGTTTGATGCAGTTTCGCACTCTGAAATTCTTGCGCAAATCCGGATACTTACGCCTAGCTCCCGACAGTACAACTACATCCACAATTTCCTGACCACACGACTACACTCTTTGGTGTTAGAGGACTACCGCCAAACCCCCTGGACTCCTACCAGAGGTGTTCCTCAGGGATCTGTCCTTTCCCCTACTCTGTTCAATTTAGCACTTCGCCCCCTGCCTCGTATGCTACATTCCGTTCCTAATCCGTTCCTCGGCGTCCTCGGCTTCGACCTACAGGATAATGGGAAGGCCTTAAAGTGGCTCAATCGATGTAAGGCTCAAATTACCCAACTAACTCACATAATCGGCAGGCTGACCCTACGTCGCCAAGGCCTACGAGAACACGATATTACGCGACTTGTGAACTCTCTAATATATACTCGCGTTCTTTACGCACTGCCGTACGTAAAATTAACGTCATCGCAGCGATCCCAGCTTGAGCGGCTCCTCCGGCCTGCCACCCGCCTGGCTCTAGGGGTACCTAGATATACCCCCCTCGCTAAGTTGGAGGCTGCTCAGCCGTTCGCATCATTGTCAGATCAAGTTGATCTTCATTTGGCGGCACAACACACTCGTCTCCAGCTTACTTGGCATGGGCGTCTTCTCCTATCCTCACTTCATTACGAGGTAGCTTCGTTACCCGAAATTACAGCGACATACCCCCCTTGGTATCCACTCCCTCGCATAAAAGTTCCTACCATTCCAATCAATGTATCCGCAACCTCGCATGCAGGACGTCGTCGAGCTCGAATATGCACTCTTCGCTACCGCTATGGTAATCTAGCAACACTGACGTACACAGATGCCTCCTTCTCATCCAAAGACGCACGCGGGGTCACAGTAGTTGTTCCTCCTGCCCACCCGCCCTTGCAGAAAAGATACTCGGCGATCCTTCCGTCCTGTCTCTAGAGGCTCAAGCAATAACTGACGCAATCTTATCGTTAGCCACTCCTGGTAACCACGTGATCCTCAGCGACAGTCAGGATGCTCTGCGCTTGTTCCAGGAGCAGACGCTTCCCATCAATATTATGCATGCACTCCACACTCATCTGGCCAAACACACTGGTACTAGCTGCGTGCTGGACTGGGTTCCTGGCCACGCAGGCGTTCCAGGCAACGAGCTGACGCATCAGCTCTCCCGTGCTCCGTCCCAACCGGGAGACTCGGAGACGCCCTGGCCAAATCCTTTCCACCCACCCACGCAAGCGCGACAAGCCCGTCTCCATCGACACCAGACTGTGCAACAGTTAATCAGGGGTAGGCAGACTCTTCCGTCTCCCTCTCACCTGTTACCCCGGGCAGATGCTTGTCTTATCCGGCAAGCGCAAACGGACAGCCTTCCAACTCCGCACATACTGCATCGACTACAAGGCCATCGCAGCCCTGCGCGGTGCTCCAAGTGCTCTGGCTTTCCCAATACGCCACATGTTCTTTGGGACTGTTCTGGTTCGCAACCATCACTCGCAATTCATCTTAAATCCCTTACACCTCCTCCCTCTTCTCTCCAAGACTGGCTCGCGCCACCGGAAGGAACAGACCGAGTGGCCTGGTGGCGAGCTTTGGTGGCTCACGTTCGTCAGGTTCTCCCGTCTGTAGAGATAATTTTGTTCCTTTCAGAACCCCGGACTTTGGGGGTCTTTTTCTTTGTTTTTTGTGTGTCAATAAAGTTTACCAACAACAACAACCGTAAGGTTCCTAGCTGCCTTTAGAAGCATTCATTCAGGCCGGGTCAAGGCAAGTGAATTTATGGTATAATTACAATTCTCTGTAATTACTGCCCCTTGGAGATTTAAAGTATGACTGCAGAATATTGAGCTTCAGATCGTCGAAATTGTGGTTTGGCTGGTTCAAGTGTTCGACTGCTAGGGAGGCCCTGTTGTGAGTGTCCGCCCCATGTCCATTCAGGCGTAAGTTTATAAGTTGGCTCGTTTCTCCTATGTACTGCTTTTGAGAGAATGAACATCCTATCATATACACAACGTTAGAAGAATAACAATCGAATTTGAATTATTCCTTGTGAACGTATTGGCTGGAAGAGCTATTGAAAATGCAGTCCGTCTGCAGGTGTTGGCAAATCTTGCATCTAGGACGCAGGCATGTATATATGTATGTACGTATGTATACGCCGAACCCCACACATTCACGAAGCCTTCAACCACCTCTACCACGCCAAGTATTTCTCGTTGATGGTCCTAAAAGCCGGCTACTGTAATATAGAAGTTCACCATAGGGCCCGTGACAATACAGCGTTTTTATACTAGAGGGTCTGTATCCGTTAACGGTAATGTCGGTGTGAATGTGCACAGCACTAGCAACGTTCTAGAGAGCCGTGGACACTGCGCAAGCCGGCCTAAAGCGGCACACCTGCCTTGTCTATCTCGACAACGTTGTGGCAGTGCTCAGGAACGTCAACGGGCAGCGGTCGCGGTTGGACTCTGTACTAGAGGCCATCGCAACATTTCGACTAACGCTGAAGTGCAAAAAGTGCCACTTTGCAAATGAGGAACTGAAGTTTTGGTCCATGTGACTGGGGCAGTCATCCCTGATCCTGGGAAAACCTCAGTCATAGCCAACTTCAAAATGGCAAAGTGCGAGAACGGACTGCGAAGATTCCTGGGACTGTGCGCGTACTACCGCCACTCCGCCGGAAACTCCCTTCACAAATAAGCCAAACTACTCATGCACAGCCTGCCATTCTACTGGCAGTAAACGCCGCAGGACACATTCAGCTAGCTGCGAAGTCGCGTACAGCGCTCGCATGTGCTTACGCACTTCAACTAGTATGCCAAGACAGAAATACACAGACACCTGTGACGGAGGCTTAGGTGCTGTACTCGTCCAAACGGATGACAGCTTCGAAAAATTATTTGCTTAAAGTGCATTATCATAATACAGGCAATTTCTAATTTTGGCCCTTACGACTTTGGCAGGCCGTTTACGTGACAACAAGCCACAATGCGCTGTGTTGGTTTGGTAATTTCAAGGAACCATCGAACCACATTGGGCCATGTTGGCTTCTCCTGCAAATATTACACGTTACCATCGCTTACAAACCTAGCCGGAAATGTTCGGACGCTGACTGCCTATCACGCTCCCCTCCAGTGCCACTACCGCGAGTTTTTCTGATTATGACGGAGGGTGACCTAGCTACCCATCAACGTGCCGAACAGACGTGCGTGCCACTTTTACCATCTCAAAAGAAGCCACGGCGCCATGCCCACGGCTTCCAACCGAAACACAGCCGCATTATGCCTTAAACTTCATACTCTTTAAGAAACACTTCGACCCCGGAACAAAAAACATTAATATTCTCGTTTTCCCCGCAGACCTGCGCAAGTAAATTTTTGAACCACTCTGTAACGACCCGGCATGGGTACACCTCGGCAAAGCTCGTTCACAGGAAATAATATTGGGGAAAGAAATTGGCCGAGCATGGGCTGACTTCGTTGTAAATTTCTTCTGAAGACGATAGTCTATCTGTCGCCCCTCACAGGCACTTTCATTCCGTCTTACCGTGTTCTACTGCGCCACACTCAGGCTCTTCTCCATGTGCACGACGTGCGGAATCTCTTGGAATCTTTCCTTACTGTGGAAATTCTTTGAATGCCGACTGGAGGGTAAGTTTCGCCGGCGACAGCGGGTGACGCCGAAGTATGTTTTTTTTTATTGCCAGAATGAAGCAGCCCTGTATTTTTCAATTGCATAAACGCTTGAACAATAACTTATGAATTAATGTTTTGCCTTAATTATGCATAATGTTTTCTCCTTGCTCAACATTGCTCACGAGTATGAGTATTGTCACCGCATTGAGGAGTCTCGAAATGATGTACGTATATAGGCATTTCGTTTAAGAACTCTATTCACTTCAGACGAGCGGCTGAATAGAGGGACAGACAGACGAGCACACTAAAATGTCTGATTCCAAGTAGACCATGCAAGACAATAGTCTGTAATACTCTTGGCCCGTCCTCACATTGGACGAATGCCACTACATCCGAAGCTGCAATGAATGCCAGTGACGGAACACACCGCTGAAGAGACCCGCCAGACTTCTGCACTACCGCCCTGCCATCAACACCCTTCTTAGGGGTCGGAATAAACATTGACGAGCCGAGAACAAGCAACAGACTCCACGGCTCGATTATCTGAGACCGCCACGCTTCCCAATTCAACTGCTAAAGAAGTGGCCAAATCATTATCCAGCAACACATGCTGAACGATTTTTTGTAGGCGATGCGTCGAAGGGTTTTACTGTCATTTTTTTCTGAACCAGCCCCTGCTTCCTTGGAGACAGGATTTCACCGGTGGGACGAATTAAAAGATGACCTTAAGGTGTTCTCGTAGACGTCACCTAAGTGTAAACTATCCCATAGCCTATACCAAGAGATTATTAGAACTACGCTCGAGCCGCCGACCCCGAAATTCTACCGGTTCACAAGTGTTTTAAAAGCCTAAACTGTATACAGGAGCACCACTTTCACCACGAGTGCTACGATTGCAGACGGGGCAACCCAAGCATAGAAGTAATATGGGTCTTCGAACCGCAATTTATGTGGTGTTTGCTGAGTCAAATGTTACAAGATAACGCAAAAGACTAAACTTTTTCTCAATAAATGACTACGTACAATGAGCTGCGACCGTTCAACTGAGAAATCCCCGCAGAACCAGTCTTTACTGTTTCCCTTCCTCCTCAAGAGGCGGCGGAGCATTGGAATTTGTGTCCGTCTGCTGCTTACCCCATGATTTCTTGCTGGGTGTCGTATCGTGATAGTTTGCTTTCGGACGTCAAGTCAAACAGGGTGACCATAAGCGCGGACTCAAGCAATCAAACATCGAAGAAAACGTCATACAGCAAAGAGCTGGTCGAAATATGTTAATCGTAACGCAGCAGTTGACACGCCGCTAAAAAGCCATAGCTGTTAACCCGCCATATATCTGTAGTCTCGAGCGAAGATCCCCATGACATAGACCGAATGCTCTTTGAGGCACAAACGCACTACTTCGGAACAATCCTAGGTTCCTCTCACAGTCAACGAGCCTTGAGTGAGTTTTGGCTTATGCGCCTATCAAATTCAATAAAATTCGAACAGACATCCTTTCTGCTGCAATTTTGTTTGCAACGGACGCCTGCCGGACGTATTTTTATTGTACCCCTGAAAAGAACAATTATGTTTTAAAAACATTCGACCGTACACCTTTCATTTTTGCGACCCATTGTTCCACATGTTGATACCGGTGAACACTTCTGAGAGTACGTCTGACAGCCCACTGTCATAGAAATGTTTTCACACTTGACTGCATAGGTTACCCTTATCCTAAGAAAAACGTACGGTGCAATTCTCCTCACAATAACGCATGTGGCCAATAACTCTTTAAGGCGCAGGGTAACCAGGCCTACCAAGCTATCAAGAAACGCTATGACTGACAACAGTTTATTTCAAGAAACGATTGAAAAAGAAGGATCTTCCCCTGAGCATCTATAACAGAGGTACGCCCTTTATCAAAAACAGTGCGAGATGACACATCAGGCATCCGCACGAATTTGCCACATGACAGGGCGCATTTTTAGCGCGAATAATATTAAACTGAACGACGTGATGAACTTATATTGCTGTTTATCTTTACAGCGCCCATTGTAAAGAAAACCCAGCTACAAATTCATATAGGAAGGTTCCCTAGTTACCATAAAGCCTGTACACCTAGAGGGAGGCATGCAGATGTACGGGCATGTTTGTTTCTGCTATGCACGGCAGGTTTTCGGAAGGCCTGTCCTAATATACCGTGGCATGCCTTAGCGCTACCTACTTACCACAATGTACATGACTCTCCTGCAAGACATGGTGGTTAGTGGCTCATTATGTTCGAGAACGTGTAGTGCCTGACGGACAAGTCAATATTTACTCCCATTTATTTGACGATATGCAAAGAGTAAGGTGCTAAAATCCTGCTACTTGATTACCGCGTCGGTAATATCCAACGACGTATATGTGGTCACCAAAGATGGCTCTAACTATATTGTTCAGGTTGATCCTCACTACGGGAGCAAGGAAAACTGTATAAAGTTGTTTACCCACGTTATGAACCTCTTCATCCGTCCGATTGAAAACATTCAAAGTAAAACAGGAAAACGTATCGGGTCCCTTTAGCCAAATGGTCCTTATGTGCTGTCGTAGCTGTCGGGCTTCTGACATGGGTTCTTGTGTTATATTGTGTTTCTAATTGTAATCAGCTACAACAGTACTCAGAGGTCTTGTGAAGATGCTCTTGTTATTTTTGTTTTTAATATTGTTATTATGTAAGTCGATTTTCATATTTTCCAAGCTCTTATTCCAAAACTTGTGTCACCCACCATGTAGCCCTTTGCGGCCCGGACCTTTTGCCCAATTTCCGGCCATTACGGCCCGCCGTTATTTGTCAAGTTTCTTGCGCCGCGAAGAAAGCCGCCGACTATGCATTAAAAGCTGAGAGTAAATTTCTGCTTGCAAACTATTTAACACTATTCGAGCATCGTGTGAAACCACTCAGACCAGTCTACTGGGGGAAGACCACAGTTTTTGTGGCAGGTTTTGCAGAACAACATAATTTCCATCCTGCCTCCTTTTGTTTACTGTCGCTAGAAACAGTTCAGCCTTTGTTGCTTAGGAGTGGAAGCTTCTAGATGAAATGGATCAACCCATCTAGCCCTCACATGCATTCCATACATGTAGACAGGCTCCAAATTTTGCCTCGAGCCCTGAGATCACCCACCAGCTGCAGGATCAAGTTGCGCTAGTGCTGCAGGTTTTTCTGCTCTTTTTCCTCGACATTCCACAGCTGTGAGCACCTCCAAATAAAACTTTGGGCAATGAAAACCTCTAGATGCCAGAAAAAATCGTTTGCCGCAATTTCTTCGCCTTTCGACAAAATTCGTTCGTAGCTGACAGAGTAATGAACCGCACGGTACTGTCTCTACCGCCGTCATGGTCTTCGACTCCTTTCTGTCGAATCACTGTAATTAGTAACTGATGGAGCCATGCAGAGTGTATAATTGGGTGAGCTGGCAACTTGTATTTACAATACAGCGCAACAGAAACAATGAATTAAGCTGAGGCACAACGGACGAGCGCTGATTTCAAACTGAACTTTTATTACAGAAAGATGTCATATTTATAAACACGCATGCACATACGTACGGTAAAACATTCGACCCGATAAGCAATCTATATCAACTGTGCCGAAAACATGAGATGCAAAACAACCCCCAAAATGATTACCATCCCCCTACCCCTCTCGCACTAAGCACGTGTGTGTACATTGACATGGCTAGCTATATTGCGTCGTTTCGCAAGTGTAGATATTCAAGTTCTTTCATCGACAGGGCTATTGAAGGAGCGCAGACATAATCTTCGCCTAGACTTGCGATTTCAGCAGCAGCCACAATCTCCCTTCTCATCTCGTCACAATGGTGCTGAATGATCTGACATTCGTGAAATTCCGTAATGCATTTCCCTGTGGTGCCATAGCAGTCTCGGCAGTGCATGCCTAAGTGCCCTCTCACACTTTTGTGGACGTTGTTATTGTAGTCTCTGAGCCTTGTGTTAAGACACCTTCCCTTCTGGCCCACGTACTTCTTGCCGCATGACAACGGAACCTCGTAGAGTACCGACGTTGTGCATGCGACAAACTTCGTTTTGTGATCCATCGAATACTTGTGCGGTTCCTTTTTCGGGAGGGACATCTTTTTGCAAAGGGCCGCCAGTTTGCGAGGGGCTGAATAAACTACTTGCAAATCAGCGGCATTCCCTACTTTCTTTATCCTATGGGCTACATCATGTATGTAGGGAATCACCGCTGTCTTCCCCTTTGTTTTTCCTGAAATGGCCATGGCGCCACCCTTGCTCCGGTGGCGGTTTTGTTTGAGCACCCTCAACAGTTGCCCCTCCACAGACGTCACCACGTGAACAAGATAGCCAGAGGTAGGCAGGAGTGCTCCTTGTAATTGGATGCTAACTTGCATCTTGTGAGGGAATTATCTTTTTAGGGACTTAAGCAGGTAACATCCGCGGCAAAAAAACTGTGCATTGATTTGAACCTAACAATCCTAGCACAGAACATAGAAAAGAGAAACTATTGCTCGCTACAGTAATTTTTGCGGCTAACACGCATAAACTCGGCTGCCCACTCAGGCAATGTATTTCTGAAACTTAGCACATAGCAAAAGTATTTGGCCATGTATCTTCAAAACGAACTAGGCCTCTTAAGTTTAGATGACCACTTTTTGATAAAAAATTCGGAAAATGTAATTTATTTCTTGTCTACTAACCCTAACCTGGAGTCACCGCCATCTCAATGTATATAAGGGACTTAAGAAGGACTCTCTACCGCATGCAGTGTTGATGATTTGTGTTGAAGAGTACATTGGCACCTGTTGAGTGGTAGCATTCCAAAATTAAGTAGGAGTAGCAGCAAGAGGCTTTCTCTACCTTCTGCCAATGTACCTTGTTTATACATTCGCGAAGTGAGACGGCAATTTGTACCTACAAACGATTGGTGTTTGTATAGTTTTTCTTATAGCCCCAGTTCTCAGTGATCTGTATTTAGCCAGTCTAGGCCGCTACGTAGCCAGTGAATTGGGGGGAATGTGTGTATTTAAGGTTCTCCGTTACGTCGACGCTTCTTTATTGTTCATAGATGGCGTTGGTATCTCCGAAGGGCAGAGCGCAGCAGAGGTGTTATATATGTTCTAGAAGTGTTTTCATCCGTTCAGGTTAACGCACGAAATGCCGAAGGAAATCCCTTTGACGCTCCTGGACCTCAGAATTCACTTTCCGGAACCACGTTTGCTGGCAGTATGAGCCACGCAGTAATACGCCGCGGCTTCCATTTTGATCTGGTCACTCAAAGCTGGCGAAAAAGCGATTGTAAAGATGTGCGTGCTTAATGCCATAAAAAGATGATGCCCCCACAGGATGCATGGTAGCACTGCACGCCTGCATTGTTCTGGCTATCCAGTTTACGAGGTGGCGTCTGTGGCGGGTCAAACGTTAAGGGTGCTCAAACAAAACCGCCACCGCAGAAAGAATGGAGCCATGGCCATTTCAGAAAAAAACAAAGAAGGTTACGGTGATTTCCTACGTACATAATGTAGCCCATAGGCTAAAAAAACAGGGAATTCCGCACACGGGCAAGCATAATTTTTCAGTCCCTCTCAAACTGGCGGCCATTTGCAAAAGACGTATCTCCCGAAAAAGGAACACCACAAGTGTTCCATCTAGCACAAAACGAAGTTTGCCGCATGCAGTACGTCGGTAATCTACGAGATTCTGTTGTCATGCAAAAAACGTACGTGGGCCAGACGAGCAGGTGTCTGAGCAAAGGGTTCAGAGAGCACAATAACAACGTCCACAAAAGTGTGAGAGGGCACTTAGGCATACACTGCCGAGACTGCAAGGTTCCCTTATTCCAAATCATTCAGCGTCATTGTGACCAGAGAACAAGAAAATTTGGGCAGGCTGCGGAAATCGCAAGGCTAGGTGAAGATTGTGTCAGCGCTCCTTCCATGGACCTGTCCACGAAGGAACTTGATTATCTAAACGCGCAAAACGAGGCAACATATCTAGCCATCTCAATGTACACACACGGGGTTAGTACGAGAGGGGGGTTATCATTTTCGGGATTGTTTTGATCCTCGTGTCTTCTGCGCAGTTGATATAGATTGCTTACCGCGTCTAATGTTTTGTCATACATGTGTGCATGCATGTTTTTAAATATGACTTGTTTCTGTAATAAAAGCTCAGTTGGAAGTCACCGCTCGTTCTGTGTGCCTCAGCTTAAGTCTTTGTTTCCGTTGCGCTTTATTGTTAAGAAGGAGGCATGCAGTTCTCTTCGTCACTTAAGTCATCGTTATTGCCAAATTCACCCCCGTAGAACTCACGCGATAAGGGAACGGCCATGCTTCTCAGCGAACACCGCACATACGAAAACACTCTGAAATTCAGCAAGACCGTGCTGTTCAGTTGCTGCACCCCTTTGCAAAAAGAAGAAAACTGCAACAAACAAAATTCACTCACAGCTCAAGAGATGGCGCATTATGTACGAAAGGGATTCAGGTGCACCTCAGTGAGACAAACCGGGAAAATTAACCTTGTACACAAGTCTGGCATGGCCCGAAAATGGACTGCAAAGGGCTAGTATTGCTGTTTTGAGCCCCTGGGTTTACTCTCCTGATTTTTAAGGAACTTATAAGTGAAACGGGTACCGCACTGATTATTTTCCTTTCTGAACAGGCAACGTAGTATGGTCCATGTGGCTGAAATCATTTAAGGGGCATAGAGATTACAAGGGAAGCAATAGAGACGTTTACGTTACGCTTGACATCCCGGCTAGCGGTAAAGAGGTATCTGCATGCGAATGAAACCGCCCGGTGTCTTCAAGAAATAACTGGTGATACAAAGAGCATTTTTTTCGCAGGTACCGGTAGCTATTGAGTTTCTTACAAGATATACCAGAGAGGACAGTTCCTAAGTGGCTTGTCTTGTAAATTTTCTGGTACTGTGAACGAGCATAAAGTTCAGCGAAATCCATGACAACGTGGTTTATTTACTTAGGTATAAAATAAAACGCGCCGTATCAATAAAATAAGTTGCATTTTTTTCTCTTGTTTTGCTTGTGTAACTGGAAGTATTGGGTACACCGTGTTGTCTGCAATCTTCTGCGATTAGGACAGGCCAGGCGTGTTTTAATAGTTTTAATTTTCGCAATGTCTGTAAATGCGGTGTACACACGACAAAACATTTGCAGCATGGCAACCCACAGGTGACCGACGCTCCCAGACGAACTGTGTCAGTGCTTTTCAACCCGGCGCAAATTTTTTGGCGTATGTAGACAATGTATTCTGTTTTGTACGTATTTTGTAAATGAAAATTTTACGGAAGTGTCGTAGGCCATCACGGCATTATGTTCCCTCAACAAACGCGGGAAGTGCAAAAACCCGTTCCTAGATTTTTTGCAATCGGTTGGCAGTGAGCCTTTTAAATTTTGTTGCTTGAACTCTTTTGCAGTTTTCCGCCTTTTGCAGTGCGAGGGATACATAACTTGAATGGAGAGCGCTTAAACTTTGACAGTAAACAAGGACGAGAAAGACTACAACACAGCATGAAGCGCTTTGTATCATCGCTCTTCGCTAACTTTACATTGAGCCCCAATATTGGAAAACTTGCCTTATCCTCATAACGGCAAAAATGTACCCAATACAAAATGCGGATATATAAAATTTGTTAAGCATGAACAAAATTTGGCTCTAATTACATTTGAATATGACAGCGCACTCTGAGACATCACAGCAAGAAATCAATCATGAGCTTTTTTTCTACAAACCCGCACCATAAGCCCAGGATAGCAGGTTCTCTTCCAATAATTAAATATTTCTTCTTGGTTTTTTTTTATTTTTGATTGCAGTAATACCATTTTGATTTAGAGCTGGAGCTGACAGGTAGCGTCTCTTTCCTTACATGTCTCATGATTGAGATCTCGGAAGAGGCCCTTGTTTCGCGCTACGTAAGCCTCTGAGCATGATAGTGAACCTTCACTCGAATAATGTGAAATCTTTATGTTTTGTGTTGCCCTGATACAGTGGTTCAATGCGTCCAGTTAGGGATCACGAGTCCCCCGGTTCTATTGCTGGTTTGAGTGGAGTCTTTTCTGATGGAGTTGGACAAACAACAATGCCACAGTTTCGCGTGTTAACGACCGTGGCCAGGGTCCCAATTAATCCATAGTCTAGTACTCAGTGCACTTCACATGCCACATTTGGATGCACTACATAACGGGTTGATTTTGTTTCTATCTTTTTGCTTTTTGGGTATATTTACAAATGCATGTTAGGGTTGCTAGAAACTAAACTGCGTTTTTCTCAGTTTAGCGCCTCCCACGAATGTTATCCTACTACGAATAACACTTATTTGTTGCTTTATTTCTTTCCTACAGGAATGTGACGACATGCGCCTCTTGCTGACAGCGGCACGGAGGATAGTTGTCTCCTCTCAAGGGACAAGTACCTCGTGCAGGTGGAGCGTGCTTGCGCCAAGGACAGCAGCCATGTATACCCGGAATAGCCCAGTACTGGACACATATCGCCTTGGCACGGTGTGCCAAACAAGTCTTTAAAATGGAGACTTCGACGTTCAAAGTGGAGTACGGTTTACTTGTGTTGTGTATGTTGCTTACACAGTGTTGCAATAAAAGCTTCGACGGGCCATTTTCTTTGTCGTGAATATTTTAAGTGGCTAATAAATACTTTTATTGGTCTCTTATGTTTACCCGTGTTTTCTGAATTGTCGTTCTTATGGAACGACAGTCATTCTCATGGAGTATTTTCATGAGCCAACACAGCGTCTTTAGTATGCATGGTTAATCTAGAGGGGGGCATTTGCAGGGATGAACATTTAGTCTTGAAAGTATGAATTCGTCTCCAGTGGACTAAAAGGGGGGACTAACAGTTGATCTCCGAGGGACCAACAGTTAGGGACTAACAGTTGAACCTTCAAGGGACTAAGTGTAGAGGGACTAACAGTTGGAACCCTTGCCGTTAGTCCCAAAAAGGACTAATGCTAGTGGCAATACATTTAGTTCCCAAAAGGACCAACGCCGATGATGCCCCGTTATTCCGTTTTGGCTAAGAGTGTAGCTCCTTCGTTGTCACGCTGTTCGATGTCAATCGACTGCCGGAATCAGGCTGCGCAGCGAGATAACAGACCCACGTAGAGCCCCATATCTTACCGTAGGTTTTGATTGATTGATTGTAGGGTTTAACGCGCCGATGCAAGGCAAGCCATAATAGACGCTGTAATGTGGTCTCCGGATTAATTTTGACCACCTGAGGATCTTTAGCGTGCGCTGAAACCCCGTACACACGGGCGTTTTTGCTTTTCGCCTCCATCAGAAAGCGGCCGCCACGGCCGCGAATCGCACCCGTGTCTTCGTGCTCAGCAGCAAAATGACCTATCCACTGAGCCACAGCGGTGGGTCGCTTACCGTAGGTGCGTAACACAGAGCCTTCGAAAAACAAGCGCTTTACATAGTCATAACCGTTCGAAACTCTGGAACCGCAGGCGTTGTCATTGATCCCATCGTTGTTTAGCGCAAAGAAAACTGCAGGTACTTTTGAGGCGAAATCTGTCTATACAACCGGCAGCCCCTGCGTCCATTTAGTTAGCAACGCCCGTTGTGTTAGTTTTTACTGTAGTAAACGAAAAAAACACAGCCAGAAATAACGGGTTCCAAGCTGCGCAGTAAGGCGCTGGCACGTGCGACATGAAATCAAGCGGAAAAAACAGAACTCGCGCTCGCGCTGTTCAAGGAAGAGGGCGCGCGATGACTGAAAAGGCGGAAAAGTTGAATTCCTTGGGAAAAAACTCCGTTCCATTCATCAAGAGCGGAGTGAGACAGGGCGGCGAAGAGATTGTGATTGGCGCTGCCACATCCCATAATGGCGAATCAGGGCTCTCTACTTCCGGCAACTTTCACGTTGAGTACAACGGCTTTAAATTTTGCCCTACCTCCTAAAGCCCGTGCAGAAAACACTGTTCCAAAATGATTTATAACCTTATCTGCGAACTAAAGCATCCACACTTACCTGCATATAATTGTACCGGAACTGCGCTTTTTTCTTTGTTCTTATTTCAGCTGTAGGGCATGTGTGCACAGCGTTTTTTTTTTGCTATCAGCGTGTTTACTGCGCTCGTGTTGTCTAATTGCACCAGATAATCGTCATTTATGGCAAGAACAATCAGAGGCCAAACACAGTTTTTTTTTGCACAGTTTTCCACGGAACCGGGCGAGCTCATTACGCAGGCTATTTGTGCAAACACAGTGTGCGCACAATAGGGAGGCGAAGCTAAAGTTTGCCGGGCGAGGGCAGCGCTGATTCTATCGCAAAGCGGCCTCCTTTTTGTTACGAGGGAGTCAGAGGAGTTCCAGCCGCCCTTTGTAGGTGCTCGGTTAAGTGGCTCGTGCGACCGGTGGTCGCTTTTAAATGCGAATGCATTTTTTAGACGGGAGTTGTCGTATATACATATATACATATATATATATATATATATATATATTTCTTTCTTTCTTTCTCGCTTCAATAAATACGAAAAATATATATATAATTTCACTAACGGTAAAAAAAATATAGTCCAACCATTCCCCTATGCCTTCTTTGGCGTTGCAGACTGCCCGCATTTCTTTCTGTATATATATATATATATATATATATATATATATATATATATATACACAAAGTAGAAGTACGCTCTTCGGAGACTTTATTTCCAACGTTTCGACCTGAGACAGGTCTTCATCAGGAATGAAGGTAAAATCGTACGGACTCAGAGTGGGGGCGGCGCCCCGAAACACAAGCCACATGGAAACAAACACACAAACGACCACACACAGCATACAGAGCTTATTCTGCCAAAGGCAGGCGAAAAAGAGCCTTCAAAAAAAAAAAAAAAAGGCGAGAGGAAGAGGGAGGAACAAGGTGGCAAGGAGGAGGCAAGAAAGAGGCAAGGAGGAACACACTGCATGAACACGGGTTGTGGGGATAACAGAAAATGCGACGAGTTCACGGGTGGCGAAAGGCCCAAAAACATCCGGTGTCTCCGGGCGGGAAAAACTACAAAGCACACGCCGCCACGAGGTCTGTAGATTAAATTTGTAGATTAAATTTGTGAGTCTTACTTAATCTACAAATTTAATACCCTGAAGGGGGGTCTTAATGAGAGTCCTGGGACTATGACTGTAATTCGTACGCTGCATGACCATTGAAGCATAGTGACCCCGGGACATACGAGACCTTGCAGTTTTGTTGTCCTTTTGCTATCGGCCCTTCCCGCGCAGGGCATTGCACGGTCTGATGTTTACGGGCAGCCTGTTGCTCCAGGTGTGAGGTTGTACATTGTAACACCAACAACCTACCATTATGTTCCGCAGTCACTACAATTATCTCGTCCGCTCCCGACCCCCTACCAACACTTCCCTTCCCGTCCCCGCTATTTTTATTTTTATATTTTTTTCTCTCATTTCCTTGTCTCAACGCTCAGCAAGCATAACATGCCTCATTAATAACCAGATGGTACCCATTGCCTGTTTATGTCACCATATGTCATACCCATTTTATCCTTGAGAAATGTGAAACGGAATGTTGAAGCTTTTAGTTCCAACCGAGCGTGTAAGAAGTATTTTATTTTGGTGCCTGTTGTGGCTTATGCCTCGGGTGTTTTGTAATCACATTGTGATCCCCAATGCTGGTGTTCACGGAGTGCACGCGACGCCACGCGTCCTTCCTGTCTTTCCACTCATGTTTTGCTTTGTTTCTCTTTTTCATTGTTTCCCTCTTTTTCTTTTTGGTTGCCCCAGAGGCACGGCACATACCGACGGTCGCCTCTCTCTTCTTGTTTTCATTTTTTTTTTAATTGCCGCGCTCCGACATATTTTCGTGAATTGGGCCCAGGGCTCCACGCGCGCCGGCGACAGCCGAGTACTAACAGTTAACAGGCCGTACATTGACCTGGCGCGACACGACGCGACGCCGTGTACAAATGGAGGCTTAGGCGGAGAAGGGGACGCCTCAAATGGGCTCCCCCATTGGCTTTTGTGGGACCCCCCCAAGGCGTGGAGGCTGCCTGCGCTTCAGATGCAGTAATTGGCCCCGCTTGCATTCTTTACCATGCCGCTGAAGACGGTCAGTAGTTAATCCTTGTTACTGGTGACGCGCATGTAAACTCACTGCTCGTGGCGGCGTGTGCTTTGTAGTTTTTCCCTCCCGGAGACACCGGATGTTTTTGGGCCTTTCGCCACCCGTGAACTCGTCGCATTTTCTGTTATCCCCACAACCCGCGTTCATGCAGTGTGTTCCTCCTTGCCTCTTTCTTGCCTCCTCCTTGCCACCTTGTTCCTCCCTCTTCATCTGGTCTTTTTTTTTTTTTGAAGGCTCTTTTTCGCCTGCCTTTGGCAGAATAAGCTCTGTATGCTGTGTGTGGTCGTTTGTGTGTTTGTTTCCCATGTGGCTTGTGTTTCGGGGCGCCGCCCCCACTCTGAGTCCGTACGATTTTACCTTCATTCCTGATGAAGACCTGTCTCAGGTCGAAACGTTGGAAATAAAGTCTCCGAAGAGCGTACTTCTACTTTGTGCGTATTCCTGCAGCAACTAAGGACTCCACTTCACGACTTTTTCTACTATATATATATATATATATATATATATATATATATATATATATATATATATATATATTGCCGCGAACCATGCATTGGGTTTGTTTCTTTGTGTTTTGCTTTTACCGCCCGGCTGCGCCGGTCTGTGTTATCTCCGTGCCAAGGGAAGCGCGTGCTCCATTCTTTCTTTCAGTGCCGCATGTGTTATCTGTTCTGATAGGGAGAGCATTCCGATCTAACGTGAACATCCCGGAATAATCTTCTTGCATCTACAATGTTCTCAATGCGAATCGACGGTTCCAGAACCACGCGCGCCGAAAGATAAAAAGGCTGCAGAGCAGACGCCGGGGCATTCGATTCTGCGACGCTCGCTGACGCAAGTCACTTTGTTGACCGCTGCTTCGCCGCCTCTGTATTCTTTTGAGTTGTTAGGGGAGCACAAGTTCGCTCCAATAAACTTGTTTCTCCTGCAAGACAACTGCGTCGTCCTTGGCTTCGTGACAATATACAATATATATATATATATATATATATATATATATATATATACACTCCTGGCTGTATTACCTGTGTTAATGCTTGATATTGTAGTTTGTGTTCTGGAGGGGGTAAAGGCAATTTGATTGCTGTTCGTGCGTTTTTTGTCCTACACACATTACATTAACGGGAATTCTTGTAAGATTCATTGTTTCTGCCGTCCATAACATCCGGATATTCAAAGTCGGAACATGTGAAGAAAGTAGCAAACAAGAGAAAAATGCGTTAAGACAAGTTACACAAGTTGCCTGGATCATAGAGTTTCTTACAGTATACACTAGAGAGGAATCTAGCGCTAGCGTCTATGCGGCTCACATCAAGGTCGTCTGTGTCATCATGCACCGCCATTATACATCGCGCTCGCCTTAGTTTCATCATTGGCTTGGATTGAAACGTTTTAGTGACCGCAAATTTAAAGAAAGTGCCACAAAATCGCGAAGAATAGTGCACAATTATGGAACTGGAAGATAAAACAGGCTGTTTTAAAACTAAGAAAAAGGGAGGTAAAGCGTATTTTTGCCGGAACGTTGTGCCTCCAATTCCGCTGGCCAAGGTTGTAGCTACGAACATTGTTAACATTGGGGGGGGGGGGTAACTCATTAGAGCCTGTGATTTTGTTAAGTTTACCATTATTTCCAATAATAGGTTGTTTGAAGAGTTTCTAAAGTTACCCGCCGCAGTGGCTCAGTGGCTAAAGCGTTGTGCTGCTGAGCACGAGGTCAGGGGCTCGATTCCCGGCCGCGGCGGCCGCTTTTCTGATGGAGGCGAAAAGCAAAAACGCCCCTGTGTACGAGATTTCGGCGCACATTAAAGATCCCCAGGTAGTCTAAATTAATCCGGAGCCCTGCACTACAGCGCGCCTCATCGCCTGCGTTGCGTCGGCGTGTTAAACCCTACAATCAATCAATCAATCAGTTTGGAAAGTTTTTTAAGCGTGCCTATGAAAACGTTGCCGTCGTGGTGAACCGGTGCACCGACCGCCAGCTAGTTTAACAAGAACAAAGAAAACGTGGCGTTAAACAGTCGTGGACGATGACACTGAGATAGGACGCTTACAAGCGCCCGTATCTGCTGTATCTTGTCTTCGTCGAAGTACGTTTTGTTTCTTCTTTTCGTCGGTTACAAATTTCGCGCGGCATATTACCCGCACAGTCATACGTCCTTCGACTGCGGCAGGCATTGCCTGATGTTTCACTGAACATGGCCAACACGGCTACCACAGAAACGCAAGAATTTCGGCTTCCTTGTAGCTCGTAAATGTGTTAATGCATAGTGAAGAAATCAAATCCCAAAAACTGCTTATGAGTCCAATTGCCATGCCAAGCCCAAGCCAAAAAGGGGGTCTTCCCATGAACCCCCATGACGACATGGCTTACGAGGCGCAGTTTCCTCTCTAGTATACTTACTAAGAAACTCTATGGACTGGACGACAAAAAGGTGCCAGCCGACGACCACCCAAGAGCGCGTTTCATCCCGGGAAACCGCCGGGGCACTCGGCTGTTCGAGCGGCGCGCAGGGGGCCACAAGACTAGAGTTCCTGTATATAGCTCCCCTAGGGGAGCAGAGTTGCGCGTCCATCCGCCATCTTGAGTTCCAGGTCGTGCGGGAAAGCCTCCCTTCTCGCATGTACGAGCTGCCGCCGGGCCGCCGCGCCAGCGGCGAGGAGGAGTGGCGAGGAGCAGCACGGACAAAAACTAGCGACCAATAGTCGGCATCCTATCAGCTGAGCGTTCGCCGCTGCCACCGCTTCCGCAACCGCCGATGCTCAGTTGAGCAGAACTAAATACGGGATCTTCTGCGCAGCTCTAAAAGCGGCTTTCCTGTGGAACTGGAACTCGCGGCATGTGGCAATCAGACGCGCAACTCTTGTGCTACGCGATATACAGGAACTTTAGACAAGACAAGCACCAGCAAAAATGGACCCTGTAGGTAATCTACGTGTAAACCGGACTTCAAAGATTGCAATGATTTTATTTGCTCAGAAGTACGAGGAGGCAGGCTGGTACTAAAGGCTACAAAGCTTGACAGAGGCCTCAACCTCCTTTGGTACAGTACAATGAAGGGGCAAAATCAAACAAGCTGGAAATTATAATGTGAGTTATAAAAATACAAGCAACATATAGAGCACACGACATTACAGAACAATATGGGAAAGGTACAGTAAAGTACATTAGAGTACAAAAGAGTAATTTAAAACAAAATACAATTGGAAAATCAGAGTAGAACTATGATTGAGTTTTAAAGATAGACACAACTACAAAACCTGCTCATTAAACAGGTCTAGACGACATCCACAGCTCTAGCCATTGAAGCAGATATTCTAGTTTAAGAGTTATTCTTTCGCCTGTGTTTTAAATATGTTGCTACTGCATTTGAAATCAATGTGATCTCCAACTTTGTTGAGCATGTCAGTGCATTGAAACAGAAAAGACTGCCTGCCGTAGTTTGTTCGCAATTTCTGTGTATGTATTTTGGCACACTTAAAAGGGTACATACTGCTATTGTCGTTACGTCTGTCACGGAGATTTCCTTCCTGTATAACTTGTAAAAGCTTCATATAATAAATTTGGTCAGCCTTAAGCATACTGTACTGAACAAATAGTGGACCCGTACTCAAGTCGGCATAGTGCCCGTGAAAATTGGAAAATAGACGGAGAACTGTTTTTTTGTAGGACGATCAGCCGTTTGTAATTTGTTTTGTTAGTTGTTCCCCAGGCTAATATCCCGTAGCAAAGCCTAGAACAGACAAGATTGTGATAAAGCTGTGTTTTCAACCAAGTCGGTATTAAACCTCTCCATCTGTAGAGAACGCCAATATTTTTTTGAAATTTCAAATTTCATTGCCAGAGTGTTTTATATGGGTGTGCAGAGATAATTCTTCATGAAACCATACTCCTAAGAACTTCTGTTCTTTGACTTGGTTGATCATATTGCCCCGATATTCAATATGAATGCCTTGATCTATCTTATTATTAATTGGTCTAAAAATGATATAGGGAGTCTTCTATGCGTTTAGCTCTAAGTTATTTTCGTGCAACCATTTTGACAACATTTCTAAATATGTATTTACTTCCTACTGGAGTTCTCTTATACTGCTACCGGAGAAACATATGTTCGTGTCATCTGCATACATGCTATCTGGGGTGTACAAGGTATGTTTGGAATATAATTAACATATATTAAGAACAACCACGGTCCCAGCTTTGATCCTTGCGGAACACACTGCCAACACATTGCCAATAACTCCGATGAAACACCGTTAAATTCAACAAATTGCTCCCTATTATTTAAGTAGCTCCTTAATAGGTCAGCCGCTATTCCGCGTATGCCTAATTTTTTTAGTTTTCTTAGCAATATTTCATGTTTGATAGAGTCAAATGCTTTTTGTAGGTCCACGAATAACCCATGTGTAAATTTGTTTCCCTGTATATTTTCTATTATACTCTCCTTAATATTAAGCAGAGCCTCCTTTTGAAAGCCGTACTGATACGGTGAAAAGACCTTGTGTGTATTGAAGACGTTTGTTAGTCTAGTATGCATTCGTTCTGCAAATATTTTTGAAAAGACAGTCAACACAGAGATTGTCCTGTAATTGGACAAAGGGTCATCGCAATGACCTTTGTGAATTGGCCTAACTCGTGCTACTTTCAATTTTTGAGGAGAAACTCCATTAGGTAATGTCAAATTATTATTCAAAGGTAAAACTTCACTAATGTTACAAGCGATGTGTTTAACTTGTTGGACACGTGCTAAGATGCATGCTTTCATAAGTCGAAAGAAAGTTTTACCCGGACCTAATCGTAGCGCAAAAAATGCAGCGCGCGCGCAGCGAAACAAGCAAGTGCCAAAGCGGCGGGGAGAGTCCAGCGCCCTCCGGCGATCGTTCCGTAACCAATAGCGTGCACAACCTACCGCGGGAAATTGTTTTCGTCGTGGGCACGTAAAACACTGATTGATGCAAACTGCACATCAAACAGCACATCAGACAACGAACTGTAACAACCAAGTGGGCCCTGAGCTCACAAAGTGTGTGTATGAACACAGCGGTTGCAGCCTGTACGTTGAAACGTCAGTTGACGTTTTTGCCTTCCGGAAGATAAACTAATTTCAAACATCAAAGGGAAAAACCGACCGCTAACCAATCAGTATGACACGCGTACACGTAGCTGTTCTTTTTGGTATTGAGCTTATATCGTTTTATAGCCCCCCGCACGGGGCACCTTGAGCAATCTTGGTGACGGTACTGGCGATACCGCGGACCCCGAGCCCCCAAACATAAGCTGGATCCAACCGTGGCGATGTGTTTATAGGTGGAGGGTTAGAAACCACGAACGGTGGCCGTCGGAGCCCAGGTCAAGCTCCGGCGGATGGGCTCCCTGTCTGTTCACCAGGCAGGGAGCTCCGGGACCTCTTTGGCTAACAGGGTAAGGTCAAAGAAGAAAGTACCCCAGTCTCACTGCTTTTATACTATGCTATATGGCATTTTCAAACCCCCCCCCCCCCAAACGTGATCGGTCCCTGAAAAGGGGCCGCACCGAAGTATCTTTTCCCCAATTGCCATCTTTAACATTTCCTGAACCAGATCATTACTCTCGATTTCTTGTCATGGAGTCCCTCAATCCAACCCACCCTCTTGCATCTCAGTCAGTGTTCTTGATCGCAAAATATCTTGAAGCCATAATAGGAAAATCATATAAGTGCAAAAACCAAAGGTCTGGTGAACTACTAATCGAGGTAAATGACAAGCAGCAGTCCACGAAGCTTCTAGCTCAGACTAGACTGGCTGATCTAGACATCAGGGTCACACCCCATCGGAGCCTCAACAGCTGGCAAGGTGTAATATCCGAGACTGATCTCTTGAACGAAACGGATGTGGATCTCCTTGCCGGCTGGAAGGATCAAGGCGTCACTGCCGTGAGACGCATCACTATCCGCAGAGACGACAAGGAGATTCCCACCAAACACATTATCTTGACTTTCGACCGCGCAGTTCTGCCACAACACATCAATGCAGGTTTTATCCGTTGCTCCATCCGTCCCTACATCCCGAACCCGCGGCGCTGTTTTAAGTGCCAGCGGTTCGGGCACGGTACAAACTCCTGCCGTGGCCGAACGACGTGTGCAAAATGCGCGTCGCATGACCATCCGAGTGACAACTGTACATCCGACACCCTCTCTTGTGTGAACTGCGGGGGGGCGCATGCAGCCTACTCCCGCAAGTGTGAAAAATTTCAAATGGAAAAAAAGATAATTAACATCAAGGTCACGGAGAACATCACCTTCCCAGAGGCGCGAAAGAGGTTTGCCTCTTTCCCTCTGGGGAAGTACGCAGACGCGGCTCGCCGGGGGGCGGAGCGGCGTCTGGTTTCCACAGGGACCCAGTTCAGCGAGGCTGACCTGGTCCCACCCCCGCCCCCCCCTGGGTTGCCTCACGCAGCCCAACCCGGCACCACGCCGCTTGCTGAGGCAGCAGCGGTTGTGGTGCAAACCACTTCTGTCGGGACCGGTGCCGCTCCCGCCTCTGTCTCCCCGTCCTCCTGTCCGTTGGAGGGTACCGAGGTGATGGACACCACGGGCCCCGCACCGGCTCCCACCGTCACCGCACCGCCCGTGCCACCTCTGGTGCCCCGGACGCCCTCGGCGGTGGCGGCTCAAACGAAGGGCTCCCGAGGGGGGGCCAAGTCCGGGGGGCCCGGTCCGACGGGCACCCCTCGGACATCCGACGACGAGATGGATGTCGGGCCGTTCCTGCCTGCAACGCAGCGCAAGGAGCGGCCACCGACTTCCAAGCCTACAGACAGGCCTAAAAAGCCTAATCCCAGAGTAACAGCCCCGAAAGACGACACATGAACACATACACACACTCCAGTTATTCTTAAACTTAAATAATGGGAACAGAAAACATCATCCAATGGAACTGCAGAGGCCTCCTTAAAAATCTTGACGATGTGTATGAGATTCTGCATGCCAGTCAGCCAAGTATCATGAGTCTCCAGGAAACCCACCTCAATTCTAAACAAACAAATTTCTTAAATAGGTACATGGTATTCAGAAAGGACAGGGTTGGCTGCACACACTCTTCAGGAGGTGTGGCAATTGTCGCCCGGAAATCCTTAGCCTGCCACCCTGTCACTCTGAACACTGTCCTTGAGGCTGTAGCAATCCGTACGATAATATTTAATAGGTTAATAACGGTATGCTCCATTTACATCTCTCCTGATTTTGCACTTCTGAGCTCTGACTTCGAGGCGCTGGTCGACCAGATGCCCGAACCATACATCGTAACAGGCGACCTTAATGCGCACAACTCTCTTTGGGGCTCCTCTAGAACGGATGCCCGAGGTCGCCTCATAGAGAAGTTTCTTACATCCTCCGGAGCATGCCTTTTCAACAAAAAACAGCCTACATACCATAACTTAGGACACAATACATACTCGCATCTTGACTTGGCTATTGGTTCCGCAATTCTCTTTCCATGTCTTGAGTGGGGCGTGGGCACGGACCCATATGGTAGTGACCACTTCCCCACATCCCTAACATACAGAGGTAAAGGCCCATGCAGTCCATCTGCCCATAACAGGTTTAATGAATCAAAAGCAAACTGGAGTACATTCACAGAAACATCTAAACTACACCACACATCCATAAAACACCTACACGTGGAGGAAGCCGCCCAACTCGTCACGGCGCACATCCTGGACGCTGCCGAAAAGTCCATTCCCCAGGCCTCCAGTGGGTCCCGCACCCCAAGGAGGCCCTGGTGGAACGAGGACTGCAGGCGGACGCGAGAGGCCCAGAACAAGGCGTGGGGTGTCCTTCGCCGGTACCCCACGTCACATAACCTCATTTCTTTTAAACGGGCAAAGGCTTTTGGGAAGCGAGTGCGTCGTGAGGCGAAAAGGGAGAGTTGGCGCACCTTCCTCACTTCCATCAACTCATACACTGACACACACAAAGTCTGGACACGAATACGAAAACTAAAAGGACAACAGACACACAGCCTGCCCCTGGTTAGTACAACAGGGGACACACTGCAAGACCAGGCTAACACACTTGCACAACACTTCGAACACGTGTCCAGTTCAGCACACTACACCAACACTTTCATTAAACACAAAGCATCATGTGAGAAGAAGTCCTTGCGAGAAACTAATAAGTCGAACTCATCCTATAACACCCCCTTTTCCCTTCATGAGCTGAAGGTCGGACTCGGTACTTGTAAGCCTTCAGCTCCAGGTGCAGACAGGATTTCATACACAATGATACAACACTTACATGCAGACACACTTGAAATACTTCTTCACCTCTACAATAAAATATTTCTTTCGGGGCAGTTCCCACGCTCTTGGAGGGAGGCCATAGTAGTGGCTTTCCTAAAGGAAGGGAAGGACCCTTCCTCTCCCGCCAGTTATCGCCCCATTGCCCTGACAAGCTGCCTGTGTAAGCTCTTCGAGAAGATGATAAACAGGAGACTCGTGTACTTCTTAGAGTATAACGGTCTTCTCGAGAGCTGTCAGGCAGGCTTTAGGGCGGGGCGATCTACAAACGATCAACTCGTTGGGTTAGAGTCATATATTAAAGATGCTTACCTCCATAAGCAGTACTGTATGACAGTATTCTTTGATCTTGAAAAGGCGTACGACACTGCTTGGCGGTACGGCATCCTCAGCGATTTGAAGTGCTTTAGTATGTCGGGTAACATGTGGAACACGCTTGCCAGTTACCTCTCTGAAAGAACGTTTCGCGTGCGAGTTGGATCTGCACTCTCTAGAGTTCATGTGCAGGAAAACGGTGTTCCGCAAGGTGGAGTTATGAGTTGCACGTTGTTTATTGTAAAAATGAACTCTCTTCGGAAGGCTCTGCCACCAACCATTTCCTGCTCAATCTATGTAGACGACGTGCAGTTATCCTTTAAGTCTTGTAACCTGTCTATCTGCGAGCGCCAAGTCCAGCTTGGTGTTAACAAGCTAGCTGGCTGGGCAGGTAGCAACGGTTTTAAATTTAATCCAGTGAAGTGTACTTGTGTTTTGTTTTCGAAAAGGCGCGGCATTCGGCCGGATCCAGACATCAAACTCAATGGTGTCTCAATTCCAGTCAGAAATGAACACAAGTTTTTAGGTGTAGTCCTTGACGAAAAGCTCTCGTTCATTCCACACATAAAACAACTTAAACATAAATGCTTAAAGGCCATGAATATACTCAAAGTTCTCTCCCACTCTTTATATGGGGCTGACAAACAACTTCTTTTACGTTTTTTTACCAGCCTGATAGGTTCACGATTAGATTATGGAAGCGTTGTTTATGGGTCAGCAAGTAAGACATCCCTCAAAATGCTGGACCCAGTGCTTCATCTGGGGCTTCGGTTGGCATGTGGCGCCTTCCGGACTAGCCCGGTCGAAAGCTTCTATGTGGAGTGTAATAAGTGGGACCTACAACGTCAGCGAGCATACACAGATCTTCTTTTTGCTTTTAAAATTTCATCTATGCCACGCCATCCTTTTAAATCGGCTTTTTATGATACGTCTCAGACTGCACTACTCCTAAACCGACCATCGTTCTCTGCGCCCTTCTCTTACAGAGTTAGAGAGGAAGCGTCAGAGCTTTCTGTCTCCTTTTTAGACACCATACAAAGTTCTCAAACAGATTTTATAGCACCATGGCATCTCCGCCCTGTATCATGCGACACATCCTTCACACATGTAGATAAAAACTGAGCTCCCACATGTGCAATTCTGCAGCACTTCTTGTACTTGCAGCAGAAGTATCAATTTTCTGAATTTTATACGGACGCCTCTAAAACTGCCACCTCTGTGTCCTGCGCGGCGCATGGGCCCGGCCTTAATGTCACTAGAACTCTTAACAGTAATACCAGTATCTTTACGGCAGAGGCTTATGGTGTACTTCTTGTTGTTAATCATATCCTTCAAAGTCACATCCCACAATCCATTATATATACAGACTCCCTCAGTGTCGTGCGGGCGTTGTCGTCAACAAAGTCTTCAAAAAATCACGTTGTAAATCTAATAGTCAAGGGTATTATGTCGGTGTATGTACGCAAATTTGATCTGGTTCTTTGCTGGGTCCCTGGCCACAGTGGTATAGCCGGGAACGAAGCAGCGGACCGAATGGCTGCTGCTGCTACACTCTCGAATACAGTAGACATAACCACATTACCCTACACCGACGTGAAACCACACATCAGACAACAACTTCGCAAAACATGGCAAACACACTGGAGCGAACAAACAGACAACAAGTTACACGTAATAAAACCACACTTGGGACCATACACCACCGACACACGCAATAGATACACTGAAGTCGCCTTGGCTAGATTACGGATAGGGCACACTCATGCAACGCACTCGCACCTTCTCACGGGGTCTCCAAGACCTCTGTGCAGCAGGTGCGGAGAGGCCCTATCCGTGATCCACATCCTCATACAATGTATAGCACTCGACATTACACGACGAAAACACTTCCCACAACTACACACACGACATATTCCACCACACCCATCATACTTCTTAGGAGATGAAGGCATGTTCTCTGTTCAGCGAACCTTAAGGTTCCTATCTGAAGTTCATTTCTTACAACTCATCTCTTATCACCCATAGTTTTACCCCTGGTCCTATACACCAGCCACCGTATTTATCTTTTTACCACTCACGTTCTTCACCCTGGCCCTTTACACCAGACGTGCTCATAGTATTTAACTGATTTTATCCGATTTCCCTCCTTATCAAATAACTTTGTATTTGGCGCTCTTTGCCCATGTCGGCCTTGCGCCATTAAACTTAAACCATCATCATCATCATCGTTTTATAGCCTCGATCTCTTTCGCGGCGATCGCGGCAGTTGCAACCCGCAATACCTACTGCGTCACCGCAAAGTAATTGCTCACAGATTTGAGTCACGCAGGCAGTTCTTTGGTAACGACTGTCGGATCACACGGATACAATTTTTCCTGTCCTTGTTACCACAACGAATGTAAAACGTACGATTTCCAGCACACCCGACACCCATGCATAGAAGAGAAGGCACAACATCAACGATCGTTAAGGAACCTGCGATAACACAATAAACAATAATATTTCGACGCTTAGAGTTCTTTCCTTTCTTCCTTGAGCATCCTTTTCCCACTTTGTGTGTAGCATGGCACACAACAGTATGTGGGCATCCTGGACGACAGCACACCCTAGCTAGCTTGCCCAACAGTCTCTGCAGTCAGCTGCTCTGGTTTCCTTTTCAACCCTTGATCATGGCGTCCGAGCTCGCGGGGTCGCGAGAGGACAGCAGATTTTAAATAAGGCGTATACGCGGTTTAGGCTGCATAGTTTGTTGTGTATTTGTTGTCTCATCATTGCTATCATAATTGGCAAATTAATTTCAGTATGAACTATTTTATGTTCCTTTAAAGGATCAGAGGGCCACCTACAGGAGTGCGGGAAGTTCCTGGAAACTTAGTGTTGTCAGGTATTTTATTGTCTAAGTGCTACTGAGACCAGGTACGCCGCTCACTACTACAGCCAATTTGCGGGCATAGGCAGACGTTATGGATTTCATGAAAAGGTTAACAGTTGCTAGTCTGTTTGCCCCTCCGTCGAGCTCATGCAATGGTTATCGAGTCCGTTAAAATACTGGAACTGCCTGCTCGGTTTTGTGAACGTGTTCTACTGTGAATAAATAGCCGTGCTCCCTATTTGTAAAGATACTCACGTTTTTGCTCATGGTGTCTGCAGAAAAAAAAAACTGGGGGCGTTTGCTGCAGAAGGTACAGCTAGTGTTGACTTTGAAAAATATGTGTAAAAAGCAGCGGCAATACGAGCGTTCAATTTAATGATTGTAATACCAGTCTTCTCGGCATGTTCGTTTTTTTTTTCTTTTAAGAAAAATTACTGCAAATTTAAGCCGCACGCTATTAAAGAAGCCATGAAGAGAAAACACAAGTTTGGTTCAATCAAAAGATTGCCTCCTTAGAATCATACTGACACCACTTTTAAAGTAAACTTCGCTCATATAAGCTACATAATCAGGATAAAAGGGAATGACCATGCGACCCACCAGCTCATCTCCCGCAACAGAACCTATGATGTCATTCGAGCCAGCTCTGCGATTGGCAGAGGCCGGCACAAGCAGACGCTAATTAGGTAGAGCTTATAAGCTAGCCGATCGGCGAGCGATTTGCGCTTAAATTTAGGGCACATTCTTTAAAAACAATAAGTATGGTGGGACAAACAGTGGAAGTTACGAAAACATAGAAGTACTGATGCGTACTGCTATTGGTACTGCGCGCACTATGCTTGGTTTAGCTGCACAGCACTGCGAAGCTTGGGGATGTCTCAGACGACACTGGCCAATCGACGCAAGCAACGGTGGCTTCCGTGACCATATTTGTCGAGCGAGCACTGTTTTACGGAACGATTATTTTCTCCCAGAACAAAAACAAGCAAGGTTTAAATACGGTCAGAAACAAACCATAGGTTTTCCACGGTATGGTGGCTCCATCTACGTTCAGGTAACGTAAAGAAACGCGGGAACGCCACCTTAGGGTACCTGGATGCCAACACTGCCGTACAGGGTGGAGACACCCTTTGAACGGTCCCGTGCCGCCGCAATTGGGCCAACGTACTCAACGCGTTGTTCTTTTCGTTTCCCACGAGACCTAGCAGCGCGAAACAGATAAGATGACTCAAACTTCGCCAGTAAACCGCGTTGCGGCGATACTTTTAGCGCTGTTTTGACATAATGACTTGCTTCGGCGGCGAGCGAGAGACCCAAAATGGCGGCGCCCACGTATACGTGTCTCTACCCTGTACGGCGGACGCGTGAATCAAGGCACCCTAGGCTGCAGAGCGGCCGGTTCCTGTGATGTGATTGGAGACCCCGAAAACAAACGATTTAGCGGGAAAAACAAAATTTTAACATAAATTGGCTAATTTCTCAGTGAATAAAGCATCGTTGGTATCCGGACAAGCGCTGGGGCACTATAAAACACGAATTCTTTCGAGTAAAACAAACTTGCATTTTCTCTTCATGGCTCCTTTAAGCAAGGACGCTGATTATTGACCGTTTGTACGTGCTATTGAACGTGACCCGGAGATTTAATGACTGCACTTTAATTCGCAAAGGGGAAGGTATAGACAGTCAAGGGGGATATAAAAATGCGTTTTTTCATAGATTTTTGTTCATGACACGGGAGCCCATACAATTTTACAGGAATTTGATCTCCAGAGCATACACAATAACTATACCTGCGCTGTATTCTATGCACCACGTATCATATTCGCGCATCTGCTCGGGCGCCGGATATTGCTCATCCGGAAAGCTGCAGTGGCAAGACGAAATCCAAAGTGAAGCACTAACTTCAATATTTGTTACGCCGGCTGACCAGTATGCAACAGGCCCTTAAGCTCTCAATGACCTTACCAAACCTTTGAACATACGCAGTCGGTAAGTGTTATGCGCCCCGTAAGAACAGTGGGTGGAAAACGTTTAGTGAAGCCAATTGCTATATAGTCTTTGTTCTAAGTAGTCTTATATAAGGAACAAAAAGATTGTTGGCAGCAGAACTCAGAAATTATTGTTTCTTTTTGATAAAGTGAATACCTTATTAGGTTGAACTTTTGATTTACAATTATTTCTTCTTTACTTGGAGAATAAGACACGAGTGCGTTTTCGGGGTGCAGCTTAAAATCCTTTTCTGCCGCACCATTCGCAAGCATATAAGAAGCCAGTTGTACTGGACGTTCCCACGTCGACAGGTTGCAGGTCATAAAACTCACGTGAATATTGTCACGAAGACAAGGACGATGCAGTGGTGTTGAATGAGAAACACGTTTATTGGAGCGAACTTGTGCTCCCCTAACAACTCAAAAGAATACAGAGGCGGCGAAGCAGCGGTCAACAAAGTGACTTGCACAGGCGAGTGTCGTCGAATCGAATGCCCCGGCGTCCGCACTGCAGGCTTTTTATCTTTTGGCGCGCGTGGTTCTCGAAACGTCGATTCGCATCGAGAACATAGTAGATCCAAGAAGATTATTCTGGGCTGTTCACGTTAGATCGGAATGCCCTCCCTATCACAACAGATAACACATGCGGCACAGAAAGAAAGAATGGAACACGCGCTTCCCTTGGCGCAGAGATAACACAGACCGGCGCAGCCGGGCGGTAAAAGCAAAACACAAATAAACAAACCCAATGTATGGTTCGCGGCATTACCCCCCCTCTAAGAGTGCATCGACCCGATGCTAACATAAGCGACAGTCCGAACAAATGAAAATAAAAGTTCGTCATCGTCCGTAGAAAGGTTTTAAGCGAACCACGTGGACGACTTCAGGCCGCGTGCGTCGTCGTGATGTGCCGGAGTCACCATCGGGGATCACTTCGTAGGTAAGTTGGCCAACACGTCGTAGAATCTGGTAGGGTCCGAAATACCGTCGCAGGAGCTTCTCACTGAGTCCGCGTCGTCGGATGGGAGTCCAAACCCACACACGATCCCCTGGTTGGTACTCGGCGTCTCGGCGTCGGAGGTTGTAGCGGCCCGCATCCACCAGCTGCTGGTCCGTTATACGAACTCGAGCGAGCTGGCGGGCCTCCTCCGCACGTTGAAGATATCCGTGGACGTCGGCGTTGAGGTCGTCGTCTTCTACGTGCGGAAGCATGGCGTCGAGCATCGTAGTCGGCCTTCTACCGTAGACAAGCTCGAACGGCGTCAGCTTTGTCGTCTCCTGGATAGCCGTGTTGTACGCAAACGTGACATACGGGAGCACTTCGTCCCAAGTCTTATGTTCAACGTCAACGTACATTGACAGCATATCTGCGATTGTCTTGTTCAGACGTTCTGTTAGTCCGTTCGTTTGGGGGTGGTACGCCGTCGTTCTTCGGTGATCCGTGTTGCTGTAGCGTAATACTCCTTGCATCAGCTCCGCAGTAAATGCCGTTCCGCGGTCTGTGATTAGTACTTCTGGGGCTCCATGTCGCAGCACAACTTGGCTTATAAAGAACTTCGCCACTTCTTGTGCAGTCCCCCTCGGAAGAGCGGCGGTCTCTGCATAGCGCGTCATGTAGTCTGTCGCTACGACAATCCACTTGTTCTGTGATCGTGACGTAGGGAACGGGCCTAAAAGGTCCATTCCAATCTGTTGAAATGGTCTCGATGGGACGGCGATCGGTTGCAGAAGTCCGGCGGGTCTTGTCGGCGGCGTTTTTCGTCGCTGGCAGTCACGGCAGCTCCGGACGTAGTGGGTGACGTCAGAGGTAAGGCCGGGCCAGTAGTACCTCGCCTTGATTTTTCCAATAGTGCGGGCTGTGCCCAGATGTCCGGAAGACGGGTCGTCGTGGCACGCTTCCAAAATTTCGTCACGAAGGTCCGCGGGGATGACGAGAAGGTAATTCGCTCTTGTTCCGGGGCTGAAATTCTTCTTCACAAGGACGGAGTTTCTCAGGCTGAATGCTGGTAAACTGCGTTTGAAGGTTCTAGGAACGGCAACGTTGCATCCCTCGAGGTACTCGATTATGACGCGTAAGTCGGGGTCGGCACGCTGCTGGGCGGCTAGGTCGCTCTCCGTCACGATCCCGAAGAACGCGCTGTCTTCATCAGAGTCTTGTGGTGGTGGGTCGACGGGGGCGCGGGACAGGCAGTCGGCGTCGGAGTGTTTCCTGCCGGATTTATAAACGACTGTAACGTCGAACTCCTGCAGGCGCAAGCTCCACCGCCCAAGACGGCCAGAGGGGTCCTTCAAATTGGCGAGCCAACACAGCGCATGGTGGTCTGTTACAACCTTGAATGGCCTTCCATACACGTATGGGCGAAATTTTGAAATCGCCCATATAATAGCCAGGCACTCTTTCTCAGAGGCAGAATAGTTTTTCTCCTCCTTCGACAGACCACGGCTAGCATAGGCGATTACCCTTTCGCAGCCGCTTTGCTTTTGGACAAGGACGGCACCCAAGCCTATATCACTGGCGTCCGTATGCATTTCCGTTTCGGCATTTCCGTCGAAATGAGCGAGCACGGGCGGGCTTTGCAGGCGTTTTTGCAGCTCGCCGAATGCTTTTTCTTGGTCGTTTTCCCAGCTGAAAGGGGTGCAATCTTTCGTCAAGCGCGTGAGTGGCTCTGCAATGCGTGCGAAGTTTGCGACGAAGCGCCGGTAGTATGCGCACAGCCCGAGAAATCTCCGCACGCCCTTCTTGTCTTTTGGCCTTGGGAAGTTCGCAATGGCTGAAGTTTTTGCCGGGTCAGGTAGGACTCCCGCGGCGTTGACGACGTGGCCCAAGAACTTGAGTTCCCCGTATGCGAAACGGCACTTTTCAGGCTTCAGCGTCAACCCCGATGTACGAATGGCCTCGAGTACAGACTCCAACCTTGCAAGGTGTTCGTCGAAAGTCCGGGCGAATACCACTACGTCGTCGAGGTATACGAGGCAGGTGTGCCACTTAAGGCCAGCTAGCACAGTGTCCATGACTCTTTGAAACGTCGCTGGTGCTGTGCACAGCCCAAACGGCATCACCTTGAACTCATATAGGCCGTCTGGGGTTATAAATGCAGTCTTCTCTCGGTCTCTCTCGTCCACTTCAATTTGCCAGTAGCCGGTCTTCAGGTCCATCGATGAGAAGTACTTCGCGTGGCAGAGGTGGTCGAGGGCGTCGTCGATTCGGGGGAGGGGGTACACGTCCTTTTTCGTGATTTTGTTCAGTCGCCGGTAGTCAACGCAAAACCTTAATGTGCCGTCTTTTTTCTTTACGAGTACGACGGGCGCAGCCCAGGGGCTTTTCGATGGCTGTATAATGTCATCGCTCAGCATGTCGTCGACTTGAGTCCGGATGGCTTCCCGTTCGTGTGAAGAGACGCGGTACGGTGACTGTCGGGTAGGTCGGGCTCCATCTTCGGTTATTATTCGGTGCTTCGCTAGAGGGGTCTGACGTAGTTTTGCGCTCGACGAAAAACATTCGCTATAGCGACGCAGCAAAGCCAATAATTTTTTCCGTTGTTCTTGCGGTAGCGCCGGATTCACGTCGAATGGCTGCGGGAGCTTGAATGTTTCTACGGGTGTGCGTTCAAAGTCGGCGACTGCGATCACATCACTTGCTTCTTGCGTTTCTTCGAGGAACGCAATTGCAGCTCCCTTGTTTAAATGCTGGTACTCTTCGGTGAAATTAGTGACCAAAACGTGAGATTGGCGTTGCTTAAAGTGCGCAATGCCTCTTGCGACGGAGACACCGCGGTCGAGAAGCAACCTTCGATCACTCTCTACGATAGCGTCGATGTCAGAAGCAGCATCCTCACAGTAGACGGCGATCATCAAGCTTGCGCGGGGTGGCAGGGTGATGTGATCGTCGGCGATCCTGACAGCAGCACGGTGATCGGGGTTCGGCTGCGGCGTCGTGGAGTGATTGGAGGAAAATGTTATCGACTTGGTCTGCAGATCAATTATTGCGCCGTTGTCCGTCAAAAAGTCCATTCCGAGAATCACGTCGCGGGAGCAGTTAGGCAGAACGACGAACGCCGCAGGGTACGTTGTGCCGTCTATGGTGACGCGCGATGTGCACGTTCCACTTGGCGTCACGAGGTGGCCTCCTGCTGTGCGTATGTGCGGACCGTCCCATCTGGTCATAACTTTCTTCAGTTTAGACGCAAATGGTCCGCTCATTACCGAATAGTCAGCTCCCGTGTCTACGAGGGCGACTACGTCAAAGCCATCGATGGACACCTTGACGTCAGATGCAGTCGTCCTCGAGTTGCGGGTTCGTCGGGGCGTCGTATCTCTGCTTGTACGTGTTGATGGTCGGGCACTGTGCATCGTCGTTGTCGTCTTCTTCTCAACGGACGTCTTGGTCAGGTCGGGTACGCGTCGCGCCGTGTAGCTGTCGTCGTGTTCAGGAGTCTCGTTAGGGCTAGGTCGGGTCGTCGGGATGAGGGCATGTCGTGAATGATGGTCTTCAGCGAGCCGCTGCGTCGTTGGAGGGTTTTCATTTTTCCGCCGTTGTGCAACTTTACCTCCCGAAGTTGCTGCTTTTAGTTTCCCCCGCGTGGGCTGGGGGACCTTCCACGTGAGAAGTCAGCAGTGCTGCGGCGGTTTGGTGACTGAGACGGGTAGGGCGACGGTGAACGGTTGAAGCGGGCTGGTCCTCGGTTGGTGTTGGAGAGGTATTCTTCGATCTCAGCAGGGCGCTGGCCGTATCGGGGGCGTGGGGCGTCGACGGAGAACCCTCGCAAACCGAGCCTCTTGTAGGGACAGCGACGGTAGATGTGGTCGGCCTCTCCGCAGTGGTAGCACAGCGGGCGATTATCGGGCGTTCGCCACACGTCGGTCTTCCTTGGCGTCTGGTATTGGTCTACAGGGCGTCGGGCGGGCGGCGTTGGACGGCGGTATGGCTCAGCCTCTTGACGACGGGTTGGAGCAGGGCGGGGTTGACGAACAGCCGAGGAGTAGGTCATGGCTTGTGGTTCGCGGGGTGCTTCCGACGGCGTAGAAGTTCCCAGTGCGTTTTGGACTTCTTCTCGGATTACGTCGGTCAGGGAAGCCACTTGAGGTTGCGGCGTCGTTGGAAAAAGCTTCCGAAGCTCCTCCCTGACCACTGCTCGGATGGTCTCTCGCAATGTATCGGAGCTTCCATTTGCAGCACCGATGGTCTCCGAGAACAGCGCGTTGACAGGGCGGTCGTACTGCCTGGTTCGAATTTCTAGCGTCTTCTCCATCGCGGCCGCCTCAGACGCGAATTCGGCCACTGTCTTCGGAGGGTTACGGACTAGACAAGCAAAAAGCTCTTGCTTCACTCCTCGCATTAGAAACCTGAGCTTCTTTTCCTCGGTCATTTCAGGGTCCGCACGACGAAAAAGTCGCTTCATCTCCTCAACGAAAATCACGACTCCTTCGTTGGGGTGCTGCGTTCGAGTTTCAAGCAAAAGCGCAGCTCGCTCTTTTCTCACCACGGTAGTGAAGGTCTTAAGGAACTCCCTCTTGAATTGAGTCCAGTCGGTCAAAGAGCTCTCATGGTTCTCGAACCAAGTTCGAGCAGCATCTTCTAAGTAAAAGAAGACATGTCGGAAAGTTTCTTCATCGTCCCACCTGTTGAAGATGCGGACGCGCTCCAACTTCTCCAACCATTCTTCGGGGTCTTCAGCGGGGGCTCCCCGGAACGATGGCGGTTCTCGGGGCTGCTGCAGGATGATTGGCGACGTTGTTTCTTGCACCATGGTGTTGGTTGCAGCGTTCCTTCTCTTGGGCCCTTCTGGCAGAAGACCGAGCTCGGGTGGCAATCCTTGCAGTCGGAGGCTGGCTCTAGTTGGACTGGGCTGGCAGCTTGCAGAGGTCGTCATAAAGGGTGCGTACCCAGCACCTCCACCAGATGTCACGAAGACAAGGACGATGCAGTGGTGTTGAATGAGAAACACGTTTATTGGAGCGAACTTGTGCTCCCCTAACAACTCAAAAGAATACAGAGGCGGCGAAGCAGCGGTCAACAAAGTGACTTGCACAGGCGAGTGTCGTCGAATCGAATGCCCCGGCGTCCGCACTGCAGGCTTTTTATCTTTTGGCGCCCGTGGTTCTCGAAACGTCGATTCGCATCGAGAACATAGTAGATCCAAGAAGATTATTCTGGGCTGTTCACGTTAGATCGGAATGCCCTCCCTATCACAACAGATAACACATGCGGCACAGAAAGAAAGAATGGAACACGCGCTTCCCTTGGCGCAGAGATAACACAGACCGGCGCAGCCGGGCGGTAAAAGCAAAACACAAATAAACAAACCCAATGTATGGTTCGCGGCAATATCATCTACGTAAATAAAATAAGTACTGTAGGGGGTAATTGAAGTTCATTCCAGGTGCGTTCATTGAAGGAATAAAAAGTGTGTAGCTTGGCGGTCTACCATGAAAAACACAATTTTCTGCAAATATGTCTAGAGGGTATATCCACAATTTCCGAACGATTTTAAGTCCCGCAGCATGCCTTTTCCCTAAGCTGTATTGTGGGCCTTTCCCAAGAAAAATATAGATTTTCGCAGTTCTTTTTAACGCATCCATGTTTCATATCAACCACTGCAATTTTCACAAGCTTCAAGTTATTTGTAGATATGCTCGACTGAAAGCCTGCCTTGCAGTCATTTAAAATTCGGCCTTTAGGGGAGTATGCCAGCCCTTGGTGAGTGATTTTTCAAAGTGCCTTCACAGTCAGCTGATCAAGACAATCTGGTCATGACTTATTGCGCAAAAAAAAAAACCTTTTCCCTTCTCCAAATTAGAACCACACTAGCCTGCTTACAGAGAATGCAAAGCGTTGCACGGGCCATATTTTGACAATAAAAAACGGGAGTGTGAAGCGTGTCTTCATGGAGGCAACCATAATCCACTGCAGAGAAAATGGAGACTAAAGGCAATTCGATGGCTTAATGTCTTATAGGAACTCCGACTACGCAGTCGTGTTGTAGTGCTTGACTGCAGATTTATAATGCGATTTAGAGTCCTCTTGCTCTTTCATTTGCGTGGTAGTACTAATTTTCATTGCGTATGCAAACTCGACTAATGTATGTTTTTTATTTAATAGATTTTTTTTAAGTTCTGTATAAGACTTTATAGAATGTAAGAGGCCGTCCAGCCATCAGCTTCAGCTGGAGAACGGGTACGCTTATTATCGCTTTGGGATACTCAAAAGCCAGGAGATCGTCCAAAGTGGCGCATCTGTGGTGTGTACGCGAGCCCTTGTTCTGTGCCTAACGTGTCTAAGTACGCTCTTTATTCCACCAAGCCGAGAGTATTGTTTTCAGAAAGCATTTTGTGATTTCCCATAATGCGTTCCTTGATTCTACTAAGCTTACATGACGTAGCCGAAGTCTGGATAACTCGCTGAACAAGGATGTTTCGGCAGCAGCGAGTGTATTTCCGGTGGGGGCCACAGCCTTCATCTATGCCCAGGTGGTATTTAAAGCATATGAATGTTGTAAATTATGCTCCAATTCTTTTCTAATCTGCGCTGGTTCATTGTAATTCTTTTTATATGTCACTATTACGTTCCTTTGCAAATGCAACTAAAATGTACTGGGAAATGGTAACTTGTATAAGAGTTAGTGGTTACTGCCGATAACTTAGAAGGAGCACTGACACAAAACTTTTATGTTACACTTTTATTGCTTTTATCGATGCATAATGGTCTGGCCAACCTGAAACATCACTTCAAATACTTCAGCGCGCGATAGTTAATTACATTGAACGGCCTGAAAATCGTTTGTTTCAAATTCCCGCGCTTTCATCCCGAACGGCGCATATGACAGACTCCCTGCCTGACCTCACCGCTTTGGGCGGATGTCACCGGCACCCGCTTGAGAGGGTGTTGCACCCGCTCGCCGCTCGTGGGGCCGTGCGCATGAACTGACGTCACGAGTTTTTGATGAGCGCTGTCGCGTCACTTCTTTTTCCTCTCCTGAAGTGATGTCACGCTGATGTCCATTTGCTGAGTGCCGCTCCGCGCGCTGTTCCGACGGCGCGATAAATGAGATCCAATTGAACTATGTTCTTCGCGTCGCAGGCCGCTCATATTTCAGCCAGGGTATTCTGTTGAGTGAAGGAAGCGAACTGTACAATAATATTAACACCTAAAATTGGTGTCAGTGCTCCTTTAATGCGTAAAGAATATCAGAACGGATTCCTTAGCATATAGTAGAATATGTGTCGTGTGTGGTGTTATACAGGGTGTCCCAGCTATCATGCACCAACATTTAAAAAAAGAGAAATTGCGTAACTCGAAGAAAACCTAGTGCATAATGTTTGCAGTACTGTGAAGAAGCGGAGAGTATTTTTTTCGTTAATGAGACTTAATTAATTGATTGTAATTAATTATCTAACTCGAGAAATACTGTCCTAATCACTAAAGTGTCAATGAGGCACTTGTAGATAACCACGAGGGGCATCTAACTGCGCTATTTTCAGCGACGAACTAATTGCATACTCATTTATTCTGACTGATAAAGGAAACCCGCGAAATATGAAAAATACCACGTGACGACGCTTACGCGCGCATTGTAAAGCAGCGTCCCCAAACAAAGCTGATTGAAAGCAACTGCTTTGCGTGTTACCCGCCCGAAGAGACAGCGCATCACCTTGATAATAGCATGCATGGAAGGAGCAGCAGCAGCAAGATTCGCGGGACGCGTGTGCAGATAAGGAACAAACTCGGTCGCGATTTCTTCTTTCTTTCTTTTGTCTATTTCATTCTGGCTAACTCAGAGGCAGCCTGTTTGAGGGCGTTGTTTTACGGTGCGCGCGGAGGCGCCGTCACGTGGTATTTTTCATATTGCGCGGGTTTCCTTTATCAGTCAGAATAAATGAGTATGCAATTAGTTCATCGCTGAAAATAGCGCAGTTAGATGCCCCTCGTGGTTACCTACAAGTGCCTCATTGACACTTTAGTGATTAGGACAGTATTTCTCGAGTTAGATAATTAATTACAATTAGTTAATTAGGTCTCATAAACGAAAAAAATACTGCCCACTTCTCCACAGTACTGCAAACATTTTGCACCTGGTTTCTTTCGAGTTACGCCTTTACTCTTTTTTTAAATCTTGGTGCATGATAGCTGGGACACCCTGTATATGATAGCCGTTTTCTCTGGGGCTAAAAACTTACAGATGACCCAAACAACTTTTCAAACGATCGGGGGCGTCTGTTTGTGGAGATTCCGGAGATTTTTGCGAGTGTTTATGTCTCCGACTAAAATAAAGGGTTCAGAAATTTTCCCCTCCAAGGCTTTGAATTTCGAGCTAAATGCACAATGATCCGGTAGAATGTATGAAGCATATATTCTGATCAGCCTATAAAATATAACACCGGCAGCAACTACTCAAAAAGTGTTGGATAGCCGGACGGACTCACGCGCGACAGGACTAGAAACTGCTACGAGGGCCACCTAGTTCAAGGCACTGGTTGGTACAACGTTTCAGCGCAAGGTACGTACTTTAATTTTCAATACTCACTGTATCGTGCAAGCCGATGTAATTCGCAGTCAGCTTGGACACCCAATCATATTTTCAGTAAAATTTGTCAACACAGCCTCGGAAAAATATTATGCTTGTCACACTAAAAAGAACTCTACAGTTTCTTGTATGAAAATTGGCTTACTTACTCATTACCATCAGGAAGGCCGGAGATATTCCAGTAAATGTATTGCTTGGTTCGGTCCCAACTTTGAACTTCTTCTCCATGGGATTTCAGACGTTGGATATATTTTTCCCCTTCCTTTTTAAGATCCAGCCATGTCGAGGCACCTGATGGCAATATTCACTCCTTTAGTAATGCAGATGGCAATATCGAGTTTTTAATTGAATGTTTCATTCGTTCCTTATGAAAAGCTTCCAAGTAAGAAATGGTTTAGGTTTGTAGCGGAAAATGACATATCACCAAGATAGTGGCTTTCCAAACCAAAAGCTTTGACGTTTTGTCATTCCACCTACTCATTAGAGGTCTCTTTTTTATAGACGACAGTCTTGCTTCGGCTACTTGAACGCGAAAATTTGGGAATGTCTGTCTATCTGCCAGTCCCTCGATTCAGCCGACCAGCGAACGTGAAACAGATGCTGCACAATAGGTTTGTATACGCACAGCCAAATCTAAATGTCTAGGTTCGTTGTAAATGTTCATACTTGTCAACATTGTTGAGCTAAAACAAAATCTTACGCTTTTCAGGGGCAAGACATCATTACCTATGTAATATTTGTAGCGTTTTGTTGATTAAAAATTCACGGAATGTTGATTCAACAAAAATTCGTACAGAAAATGAAAAAATCGTAGCCCGCGGTTTTCCTAGCGGCATTTTAAGAAATCAATCGGCAACAGTAACGAAACGTTTCACTAGTTATTTTTCGCGCTCCTCTTCGAGTAGGGTACCTCAATTCACACCTGTCTCCGCCGTAGGGCAGCCCTCGCATCGATGCATTCGGCGTGGAGCAGTAGAACGCGGATAGATGAAATTGAATTGAGCAAACCACTAGCGTGTTTAGCGATGCGGTAGAGGAACAACCTGAGAGGTGAGCGGTAAGGAGAAGGGATGAGTTTTCTTGGCAGGCGAGCCAGACGACTATCGTCTTTTGTCACACTTTTGCAACGAAATGAGCTGATACGCGGCCAATTTTTTTTTTGTCACATCAGTGCATAAAAATAAAAGCTGCCAGTTATTCTGCCAGTTTTTTTTTCGCAAAACTTTTAGAATCTGCTTTTTTTGCGCTAAGACAAATTATATAGCAAAACTGCAATATCTGCGCACAACTTCGGTCGCCCTGAAAAACTTTCCTTTTTGTTTTTTGTCGCGATGCGTGTCGCCAGTAGGAATAATCTGCATTGCCCAAGGCCATCCTAGAGTAACTATCACGGCCACTGAGACGCTACGCCTACACATCTGTCTCCTCACGAGGCCAGCATGTCACCAACTTGCACAGGTCGCTGGAAGTCGACCCCGCTGTTCATTTTCTGCCATTGTCACAGCGCACAGGCCTTCAGCACCGTCGAGGTATACGTCTGTGTAACCCCGTTCTTTCCGTTGTGGGGCCTGGCAACCACCGAGATTCGTCTCCATGTACCGAACATTGTAAATAAGGCCGAATTGCCACTGCGGGCCGTCCAACAGCATTCCATGCAGTTAAGGCACAAGCAATACAATGACCTGATGCATATATATAGATGGTTTTGTATCGTCCTCGGGCTAGACAGGCGCGGGGGTCACACCATCAGAAGTAACGAAAATTGGCTTCGGTGTTGCCCATACCAGGCGCTCGACGGCTATTGAACTTGCAGCAATCTGTGGAGCTCTTAATACATAATTGAAACTGCTGCCCAAAAGTGGTCCATTTTTTCAATTCCCAAGGTTCCCTGCAAAGTATGCGGGCATCCTTGCGCTGTGGTTCTTTGCACCAACTGGTAACAGATATTCGAGAAATATTTCAACATGCCGTCACAAAGGGCGATAGTATTTTATTTCAGTTGCTGAGAATTTACTGTGGCCCACCGGCAATGTTTTGGCTGATGCAGCTGCCCGGACACGCCGCTCTCAAGGACCGATACCGCTAGAGTGCTTCGTCTGTTTGCGCGTATTAGTCAATTGAATTCACATGACCCGAACTTTGTGCATCAGTGATTCAACAACCATGACCCTCTACTCCAGTGCGTCTTCGGTGTGGGCCGTCTCGGTCACAGTCTACTTTACTTTGACGACTGTGGTTGGGAATGGCCTTCACGAAAGCCTAATCTTTCCTCTTCGGGGGAGGGGGGGGCAGTTGCGCAGTTCTCACTGCGGCGGCTGCGAGGCTTTAGAGAAAATTGCGGATATGCTTTGTCGTGGCCCCAGTATTTATCGCAATTTCGCGCGTTGGCCGCCGAGCTCAGCTCAATGGACAATCAACAGTTCACACTAGAGACCATGTTAGGACATTGATCTCTACCATCGACTTCGTAGAAAGCAACAGCAGCCCTTCTAGGTGTTCTGAAGGACACAACCTTAAATGAACTACTTAAGGGCTCACAAAGGGACTAGATTGCGTGCGCGTCCCCGCTATTATCCCGTACTGCTCGCCAGCCCTCTTTTTCATCTCCTGGTCCCCCCTCATCTGGTGCGAGTAGCAAGTGCGCCAGGATAACCTAGCGGCCTTTTCCTTAGCTTTTCTTCTCCTCCTCTTCCATTAAAAACATGAACCTACCTTTCGTCGCAATGACCACTGAATTACCGCTACGCCGCTAGTGGCGACAAAATTCAGAATTGCGGGCTCAGGCGCACCTAGTTTTACGGTTAAAATTCACCTGTGACCTGTCATCACTTTCCATGCGCATTCTGAAAATACTTACCTTAGCAGTGGTGCCCCCTGTGCACCACAAGCCACTCATCCGAAAGTGTTCCCGAACCTAAGTAATGACTCAGTCAAGAAACCCACCTCCCAATTCCGGTTATCACCCTTACTTAGCTAGGTCATCGTAATGATACTACACGCCGCTTCTGCGATGGGAAACTCCTGCTATCGCTGCTTGATAAGAACACCATCACTGCCCCAGCGTTTACAATGGAAGAGCAGTTAAATATTCTTGTAAGTATGTTCCTACGCATAACCTACGCTAATATCGTGTGCACTTGGCAAGGTGCAAAAACATTTGCCGCGGTCTCTGTCATGGAGTCGCAGCTAACCTCCGTCAGAAATCTCTATCCTTTCTACATCTCATTCGGTTCGCCTATCTATCTGCTCATTTTGTTCGCACTGCTCAACAATTTTTATCACAACTGATTCGCTTATATTTGCTTAATAAGAATCAACATCAGAAGAATTAGGCGACTTTCAGCGCATCCGAAAGGTACATTCCAGTCACGCTTAAGGAACATCAACAATCGGTATACGACTTCTCCTGTCCTGCTACTCCTCTTCTCCGGCGAGCCATTTGTAAAATCTCACTGGCTTGAGGGCGGCACAGGAATATTATTCCGCCGAAAATATTCTGCTCTGTTGAAATATAGTCAGTAGACTGCAAGGAGCTACTGCCTGCCGCATCGCTCGGCCTATTCACAGTCGGGTGAATATGAAGTTTGTGTTTATGTATTCTAGCTACGCCCTGGGTGCCAAGTCTCCGCGAAGCCTCGTAGTTTAACTAGCAACTCTTGCGTACATCTCCCGCGGACACGCGTATCTCGCCGGAAATATTACATTATTTGCACAGTACCGTAAAAACCCGCGTATAATAGGAGGTTTTTTTTTCCTAATTTTCCTATGTAAAATTTTTGCCTCGTATTATACGTGGATCCGAAAGTTTTCAGCCGAAAATTTGAACTTTCAGTTTCGGTTTCAGCGGAGGGTGCGGCATCTTGCGGTGGCCTTAGCTGGCTGCTGGTACTCTCAGCCGGCGCCATTTTGATTGTTTTGACCACGCGAAGCAACGGCACGTTCACCACAAGTCTATCACGATGTCCGGTGCACGAAGGCAGTATTCGGCATCAATTAAAAGAAAAGTTATTTTATGTGCCGAGACCATCAGGAATTGCGCCGCAGGATGGCCGTTCGGCGTCACCGAAGGCAGCATTCGCATGTGGAGAAAGCAACTGGTGCTTGACTGGATAAAGTCTGTATGGTGTCGACGGCCTGGAGCACGGTTGGGGGTTCCCGTCAGTGCTCGTGTTGGACGCCTTTCGCTGCCACCTGGCCGATTCCGTGAAGTTGTTGCGCGAACCCCTCACCAAACTCACTGTCGTTCCAGGAGGAATGACATCCAAGCTGCAACCGCTAGGCGTTTGCATCAACAAGCCTTTCCAAGGTTGCACCAGGTCCTGCTACCAAGAGTGGATGAGTTCAGGAGACCCGTAAGCGACAGCTACCGGATGGCTGACGCGGGCTTCTCCAGCGGTGATTTGTGGCTGGATCGCGGATGCGTGGGCCAGCATCACAGAGGAGCTCGTCAGGCGCTCTTTTAAGAAATGGGCATCTCGAACGCCCTTGATGGTGAGGACCACTTTCTGTGGGAAGACATTTCCGACAAGGCGACTTCAGGAGGGAGCGACAGCGAACCTGACGATGACTGAACGGACGTCGGGAGACAGTACCAACAAGAACTGACAATGACTGAACGGTAACTGCAGTGCAAATAAATGTTTTCTGTGCTCTTTACCTCGCACTATATGCGGATGAAAACGTTTTTCCTGATTTTACTGTCCCTGAATTACACCTCGAATTATACGCGCGTCCGTATTATACGCGGGTTTTTACGGTAATATAATTGCGCAATATATACGGGTTTTACTTTCTTTTTACGAAATGTAATCCGCATACAGGTATTAAGCCTGGGTGGGATAAAGTCAATGCCTCTATGGTCTCGCAATGTTCAGAAAAACGTAAGGGAAACAATGTAAATGCTTGTTAAACCGAGAAGAAAATTATTTCTCCAACACAGCTACTACAGCTAAGCGGCGTATACCAGGGCGGGCTGTCTGCCCTTAAGCAGGAGGTCACGTCACAGGGACTAGTGCGAAAAGAAATTGAGTGTGGTAGGAGTTAGGAGCAACGAAAATGGAATGTCTGCCTCTTTCACCTCAGTGTAACCTTTGTTGGTGACGTATTTAAAGACTCTCAGCGTGAGCCTCATTTCACACGCGCCGACTGTGATGTAGCAAGAGGAAATGGGAGGTGTGCTTCTTTAGCCGCGCGAATGTGGCATAGCGCATCCTCAGGGGAAGTTACGCGCAACGTGTATGGGAGCAAGGGGACAGTGAGCGTCACGTATGAATAACGGTGCCACGAACAGCGCCGGTAAACCACTGGGCCAACACCACCGTTGGCCAACACCGCGAAATATTCGGCTTATGACACCGACCGCAAGCGTAAACGTCGAGCTGACTTAGCAGCCCCGTCCATTGGTGGTGGCTTTGCGAATAGACGTGGGTGTCAGCAGGTCAACTAAGGTTAGGCATGTCAACTAAGGTTTGGTTAAAACACTGTGTAAGGCTACTCGTTTGGGGTGATAGGCGGCAGGCTTACGCTGAGTACTATGCCTTACGTGAAAGACTTCTTGCATGAAGACGGCTGTGAAGGAGATTCCTCTGCCGGTTTGTAAACTTACGGGCGCACCGCGCCGGAGGAAAACGTTGCGAATATAAAATATCGTGATCTTCGTTGCCGTTTTGCGGGGAAAGGCTTTCGTGGCGGCGTACCCTGTAGCGTAATCAGTGGCCACGATTATGCATATTTCCTCGAGGCTGACGTAGAGAAGGGGCAGCTTAGTTTCATTCCCACTTCCCGATTTCCCAAAACGGTGGGTCAAGAGCGTCTATCGAGTGGTGTAGTCCCGCCGGTTATATCGATGGTGTCCTCCAAAGCTCGCAATCACGGCGGGTTCTTAGGTACGGTTTTACGGATTTTAGCTGCTCTGTGCAGTGGGGTTTCTTACTACTTCCTCCAAACGTGGGGGTGACGTTCAAGTGCGTCGCTGTGGGTTCGTCATGGCATGCTTGAAATATTTCCTTGCGTAGCACTCATGGTAGGACCAGTGGTCATTTCTCGTTACTGTCGTCGTAATTCAAAAAGAGCATTTTGCACGTCACGTAGACAGCATGACCTTGCTTACTGTAAAACAAGCACACGGCGCTGCAAGCTTGTTATCACGCGGGTATTAAATAAGTGGTCGCAGCTCCGCGTCATACAGCTCTGAGTCATGCATCTTCATGGTGTGGATAATCCCGATGAGTGGAAAGTCCTCGTCCCCCTTAGGAGAATCAGCGGAAGCTAGTGCCCGTAGCAAACAGTAAGCATCGTGGTGCTTCCTTCTGAATTTGTAGACTACCGTGACGTCGTATTTATGTAGCCTTCAACTCCAACGAGGAGGTCGCCCCCATTAGTCCTTCAGTTTCGCGAGCCAACAGAGCAAGGTGGTCACTGGCTTCTTTGAATGACCTGCCATATATGTATGGAGGAGAATGCTAATATCCCACATGACGGTGAGGCATCCCTTCTCGGTTTCCGAATATTGTTTCCACTTTGTAAAGGGTGCGGCTAGCATAAGGTATACCTTTTTCTATTGAACATTGACATTGTACAAGAATAGCGCCAACTCTAACGTTGCCGGTAGCAGTACGGAATTCGGCATCGGCGGTTTTCTTGAAATTGGCTAAACCTGGCGCACTCTGAAGTTAGCTTTGGAGGTTGTCAAGGGTCTCTTGCTAGTGCTTACTAAAGAGGAACGGGATGTCGTCTTTTGTAAGTCCTTTGACGGGTTTCGCAATTTCTGAGAAGCTTTTCACAGTCGGCCAAAAGGCACAGGAAGCATTTCACGGCTTTCTTATATGCATGATTGAGGAGGAGGCGGTAATATTCTCGGGGTCTGGACGAAAACCGGCAGCACTGACAACATGGCTGAGACATTTCACCTTCTTGAAGCCAAGGTTACAGTCTGTGGCTTAATGGTCAACTATGCCGAGCGAATGACCACTAGAACACTTCTCAACAGAGACAGGTGTTCTTCAGGCAAGATGTAGGAGACAACCCCGTCGTCGAGGTATACAAGACACGCCTGCCATTTCAGCCCAGTGCGAGCGTTATCCATCATGCACTGGAACGTCGCCGACGCAGGTGCAGGCCAAACGGAAAACCTTGAATTCGTAGGTACCTTCCGATTCTACGAATGCCGTCCTTTCACCGACCACAATATACAAATTCAATTTGCCAAAACACAGACTTCAAGCCCAAGAAAAAGAAAAAGTTAGCGTCGCGCAGACGGTCCAAAGTATCGTGAGCTTCTGCGAGCTGTTACGATTCAGCGCGCCGCACTGTGCGCGCATGCTACAAGATGGGCGTAGTGAGGTGAAGTTCCCGTGTGCTTGACGGCAAAGCCCGCCTTCCTCAAACATGTTTCGACAAGCCGGAGTGGGTCCCGCCCACGAGCTCACGCCTGCATGAATCACTCCCGCGGCGATTGGAAAACATACTGTTCGACCGGGAATAGCGTTGAGAGCTGGATTTCCGAGTGGATGCCGCCTGCGGACATCTTTCCTTTCCTCCTGCTCTCATACTCAACGAGCGCCGGCTATCACAACACAGGGAAAGATTGTCCTTGTGTGTCTGTACTTTGTTCGGGCCGTGTGCAAAGGGGGTGGAGCCACTGAGGCTTCTGAGTCTAAACTTAGCCCTGACCAATACAATATCTCTTTTGGCGTCCGTAAGGGTGAATCGCTCTGCCTGAAACCTGCGGTTCAGCTAGCCGGCAAGGATGTTCTTCCTTATCGTCGCTGTTCATCACTCGCCATGCATGAAAGCAATTAAGTTTGCTCTCGGCTCTTTGTCGTCAATACCAAGGCAGCATTTCTGTTCGCCGCTCGTCCACTACATGAAAGAAACGACAGAGCTCAAAATGAATGAATGAATACACGGGACGCCTTCGCCAATGTAACAGAGCAGACAAGCGGCGCGTTTCTTTACTCTTCAAACTGCAGCAATCGTTGAAGAAGCGGAGCGTGTTGTTCTTTATCGGACAAATAGGACAGCTAAGACCCATGAACTTTTACACTGCTGAATGATATCACCATTCAGCGTCTCTTTCCCGTGCTTCTTAATTCCTTCCGGCTCTACTGGGGACACCCTGAAGGAGATCTGGCAAGCAAGACTGGCGTATTCGTGCTTGATTATGTGGTGCTTAGCTAAATGAGTCGCGCACCTTAAGCGCAGTGGGGAAGCAATCATAAAATGCACGCACCGGGCTCTTTAAAGCGCCCTTTTCGGTAACCGAGTGGTCCTACTTCATTTTGCCAGGCAGAATCAAAAGTCTGAATCCGATGGTGCTGTTCCCGATCTAGCTAGTGGCATAACGTCGGCAATTTCTTTGGTGAACAAAATAGTGGTAACTTCCGCAAGATGCCAAGGCTCCAGCAGAAATTATTGAGCGAACCCGATGCGCACATATTTTATAGCTGTAAAATCCACTGGCAATACAGGTATCATTCTCCGGAAAAAGCCTTGTTTCCTTTGGTTATTCCTTCATAGTCATGGGATGCGACATTCTTTACGTTGACCAACAGGCTGGTGCGAAGAAACACGTTGACATCACTTTCAATGACATGTACGGATGCAAGGTTGAAGTTTCTTTCTGTCTTTTTTTGTGGACTGGCTGCCCTTGAATTTTGTAAGTCCGTAACAACATCGATTCTATTTGTGCGTTACCGAACCAAACATATCATAACATATTTTTGTGTGAACGGCGCGTATGAGGCGGCGAATGCTGCTGAACGAAAATCGCGGTGAGACTAATCCCCCTTCGACCACACTGAGTTTCAGCGGTGAGCCTGCCTCTCGTGTACACACATCCGACATCTTGAAAAAAGCGGGATTTCGGACTTGACGCGCTACCGTAGTGTTCGTACCGGCCACCGAATGGGCAGGCATTAGGAGAATGGCTCTGCCGCATTTACTGTTTTGTAAAGTTTTTTTTAACAGAGAAGTTCGAGTTTGGGCCGGTGGAGTCAGCAAAAAATTCCGAGCCGAACTCCGCAGCTGCGTAGGCGGAGCCTAGCCTCGCCTAGGTATGACGTCACTGCGCCGACCCGGCGATGTAATCCTGTGTGGCGGCACCGCTCGACTGTCGATAACACTCTTCCCAGTGTCTACGGTGTGGTCTATCGTGTGGTATTTTCCTCGCCAGTTCATTTTCGTTCGCGGTTGAAGTTTGAAAGACAGGCAACTCTTTTAATAAGGCACTTGGGAGCTACATTTGGACATCCCACGCCGGGGTATCCACTGTACTTGCGGGCCGCACCCAGGTAGGGAGAGGCAGGCCCTGGTCCTCCGCCCTTTCATAGGCCCTGTGGAAAGGAAAGCCAGGAGCTAGACGGACATGTCACCACTTTTAAGGACTTCCTCTTGAGCCTCTTCTTTGTTAAAGCAGCATCGCGTTGCAGGCTATTGCGAGAGCATATCACCTAAAGGGCAATACGCCTCTCCGAAGTCCAGACAGTGCGGTTAAATGTTGGACGCTGTTACGATTGTGCGCGACGCTACCATGTTACATAATCTGCAGTGACAGAAGCGGCCTTTTTTCTTCATTTTTTTTCGTTTTTGTTTGCTTCCTCACTGGTAGCCAGGTGCTCACGGCCTGGTGAGCCTCAAAGTTTTTCCACCCTTACTTCGAGAGACATTTTTGTGTGCACGTACGTACTCACTGCGAACTGTTCGAAAAGATAAAATAAAAACGTGCAGCCCTAGAAAGCATAGCCGCTCGTCAAGCAGCAAGCTGATGAGGCGGCCTTTTTTTATTTCACCCAAGGCTACTGCAAAGTATGGCAGACCGGCAGCCTGGGCATGCGCAGATCGCTACTGGAAAAAGGTCCATTCCGACTGGGGCGTAGCAGCAAGATAACCTTCGAGCACGATCATGGGCCAACTCGTGGGCGTTGGGAACGTCGGGGTAGACGTTGACCACTTTTGTCTTGGAACCCTTTGACGGCGGGATGTACAGTGGACCCCTCGCAACCAAGACTGGCCACAGCCTCCCGCGAGATCTATCCCGAGGGAAATGCTCGAACCGAATCCCGCGAGTCCGTTAAAGGAGGACTGACACAAAAAGTCTATGTTACACTTTTATTGCTTTTATTGATGCTTAATGGCCTGGCAAACCTGAAACAGCACTTCAAATACTTCAGCGCGCGATAGTTGATTACATTGAATTGCCTGGAAATCGTTTGTTTTAAATTCCCGCGCTTTCATCCCGAACGGCGCATATTACAGACTCCCTGCCATACCTCACCGCTTTGTGCGGACGTCACCGGCGCCCGCTTGAGAGGGTGTTGCGCTCGCTCGCCGCTCGTGGGGCCGCGCGCATGAAGTGACGTCACGAGTTTTTGACGAGCTCTCCCGTGCCACTTCTTTTGGCTCTCACTGGATGATGTCACGCTGATGTCCATTTGCTGAGTGCCGCTCCGCGCGCTGCTCCGTCGGCACGATACATGAGATCCAATTACACTATGTTCTTCGCGTCGCAGGCCGCTCATATTTCACCCAGGGTATTCTGTTGAGTGAAGGAAGCGAACTGTGCAATAATATTAACTCCGAAAATTGGTGTCAGTGCTCATTTAAGGATATTCGGACGCAGTTGGTCCTCCATGTCCTGTTGCACACGCTAAGGCGGGCCACTTTGGGCGGTATGCGAAAAGCCTACGAACAAAACGATCGGGGCCTGCCAGGCATGACGAACTTCCAGCGGTAAACTCGGAAGTCCATGAGACATGCAACAACCGGGTCCCCGACGAAGGGAGAGATGTGGAGACACGAGAGCGTGGCTTCCGAATAAGAGGAAGCGCGTCGCAAAAGCCGCCGCGCCCCTACTCGAGAATGAATGCGACGGTTTCGGTCCAATCCCGAGTATTTCTCCAATGAAGCGGCGGCAAAACATTACCCAGCTGCAGAAGATACAGAGCTACGAGCTCGCATGCATCCTACATATATAATGACGGAGTTTTAATCGTTCTTTGGGAGAATACCGACGATACCACAGATAAAACTTCACCGGGTCTCGAAGCGTCACCACGCATAAACGTAGCCGAACCAAGAATAAGCTAGGTGGGGCCGACAGCTTCGCTGTTTGCCCAGCCATCGCGCCACAAGTGCTCGCTAAATTTCGAGTCGACAAGTTACCACCCTCTTCTAGGCATTTATTTGACATTCTACAAATTTTTCTTCCTTAGCCTTGACATTACCACAATACCCTCGCCCTTCGGCGGGTTTGTAAGGACAAACTGATAAACTATAGGTTTAGACATTTGTACATTTACATTTTGTCACAAAACACCTACTGAATATATCAACGCGCTGAGCCAGTTTGGGGGAACCTAAAAAACATATTTTACCCCAAATTCAGATTCTGCCTATCATAATTTGGTTAAAAAGGTAGACCTACTTTAAGGAATTCCTCGCAGTTTTCTGTATCAACAAAAATAAAAATTTGGGCACCTTCACACTACCAGCGCAAAGACTGGGCAAACAGCGAAGCTGGCGGTACCACGTAGCTTATTCGTGGTTCGGCTAAGTTTATGCGGGGTTACTCTCGGAGACTCGGCCAAGTTGTGTGCGCGGTTATGCTTCGAGGCGCTGTCACGTTTCCTACGTGGTGTCATCGCTTGCCCCCAAAGACCAATGAACACTGGCTCATTAAAGGGCGTACAAAATACGCGAGATCGAAACTCCGAACCCTATGCAACTCGCTGATGCCTCGCCGTAGCTACACCGGTGCGATATTCGGGATTGGACAAAAGTCATTGCATGCGTTGTCGAGTAGCGCCGCGGCGGCCTTTGGGCAGGGCTTCCTCTTCTTCTGGATTAACGCTCTTGTATCGCCCCATCTCGCCCTCCGTCGGAGACCTAGCTGTTGTACCTCACCTAGATTTCCCTACTTGCCACTGAAAGCTCTCCATGACTGGCAGATCCGGATTGTTTTGTCAACAAATTTTCACATCTGCCCTAAAGTGGACCGCGTTAGCCCGCGCTAGAACCGCTGCAACCAGCATCGCGAACTCGGCGTCTCTAGCGCGAACTTTTCTGTGCTTCCAACTTTAGGCCCGAACGCACATGAAATGGCGGGGAGAAGAGCACGCGAAAGATTGCGCCACAAATTCTGGGCAGAGTATTCTTCAAGGTCGAGCGGTTCCGGCGCCCGGCGTGACGTTGCCGCGTCAGCGCAGTGATGTCATACCTATAGGCGAGGGTTGGCTCCACCTACACATCTGTGGTAAGGTTATGCCAGATTACACCCCCCGGAAGTGTTTCTTTCTCGCTATTTGTTCAGTTGACACCTATGGACCGAGCTCAATCATAAACAGCTATGCTTTTAAATAGTTACATATAAGAACACGCCCACAAGGTACTAGGATATTTGTGAAAAGAAGTGCATGAGAACCCCCTGCACTTAATATGGGGTTTATTTTTTTTTCATCGAGCTGCAATTAGCTCCTACGCTAAAATGGGAATATACTCCTGCACATTCAAGCCTTTGGGTATGACCGTTTGACTGGGTGTGGATAGCTCCTCTTAGTTCTCTTCACGCCCATAAGGATCTCATTGAAAAAGTCCCGCAGAACATTCAGATGTATTCTTCTGATCAAATCTTCACATTTGTTTCTTTTCTTTGGTTAAACACGGCGTCAACACCAAGATATTAATATAGGAAAGGGCCGAACATATTTGAGGCGTACGTAAAATATTCAATTCAGCCCCAAATCCCTGCCCTACCTGCTATTATTCGTTAGGGTGAAACTCTGGAAGCCCTTCCTATACACAGCTATGATTTTGATATATCGGTAAAAAAACGTTTATTAACAGTCCTGCGAACTAGTGAAGAATTTTCGAGAACACCATTTATCTCTTTTGCTTTCTTAGCGGTCCACTTTGCATAAATCCAGCCTTACGTAGCCCCTGCGCCAGGGCTTGAATTTACTCCCGACTTTTCAGGTGTAACGGTCGCGCATTTCGCGTTTTTGTTCGTCTTTTGGTTTTTGTCATTGATTTGCTCAATGGTATCCCGTCAAATGTTACATTGCACGCTGATGACTTCCTCTTGTACAGTCAAATCTCGATATAACGAATCATGCCGGAGCGCCTAAAATCGTTCGCTACTTTGAAATATTGTTGTAATGAAAAAGGGGCGCTTACGAGCAAGCGCTCAAATCTAGAAATAAAGTGACATATGTTAGCAGTAGACGCGCGTGCACACAGGGAAAATCTAGAATAAAATGTTGCGCTCACTAAAAGTTCCTTTTTTTGAAGAAGTCAGCTATTTTTTCTAGGGTGTGCAGCACGCATGACCGATTAGGAGTGCCTCTGCATATTCCACCTTGCACAATACCTCGTCGCGTAAGTCATTTCACCAAGCAATGAATGTGCGGGCTTTATCCATGAGCACTAAAACGTCAATGATCTCATCTTCTTCTGAAGTTCGGTGAACCACAGTCGTAACCCTTCGCTCCGTGATCATCACTAAAGATGGTGCCTGCCCTCGCTTCATCTTTGCTTTGTCGCAAGCTGTATTCATCTTTGTATCTCGCACCAACTTCGCAGCAAAGTCCCCCCAACAGAGGAATATTTGCCGCAGATATGATTAGCGTGGAGAACAACACACTGGTAACCAACACCCAACACGACAGAGAAAAGAGGGAAACGCGGCTAGGCCGGCTAGGTAACTGCACATTAAACCACAACTTTGTCGTGGCTCTAGCTGATGACACTGGACATGGTATGATGACAGCGACTGCACTCGGGGACCCGCCGCGGTGGCTTAGTGTCTAAGGCGTTCCGCTGCTGAGCACGAGGTCGCGGGTTCGATTCCCGGCCGCGGCGGCCGCTTTTCTGGTGGAGGCGAAAGTGCTCGTGATCACGAGCTTTCGGCGCACATTAAAAATCCCCGGGTGGTCAAAATTAATCCGCACCCCTCCACTACGGCGCGCCTCATCTCCTGCGTTGCGTCGGCGCATTAAACCCTACAATCAATCAATCTACTCAACTCGGGTAATACGCAGAGAAACGGCGGTTTGGGCTTCACGCGAGAGTTGCGACGCTGTTACTTTCAGTCGAATTCGTAATACTGATGTTCCTCGATTATAACGGGGAAAATAATGTACGCCCGTCATTTTGAAATATGCGTCATATTGAAATTGGTATTTCTGTAATATTTTTACATTAAAAATATGGGGAGTCTGGTGGTTATTTCGAAATGTACGTAAATTTGAGAAATTTGTTATTGTTGGGTTCGCAGTAGCGAGATTTGACTGTACTTCCCTGACAATTGTGCCGATGTTTTCTCTTCCAACACGATGACAATGCAGCAACACTCTACCACATTGTTTGGGCATGCTTTTCAAACACAGACCTTGTACCAATTGCTAATCCTACATACGAACACTCGAAGAGTAAACTCGCCAGCTCATACCTATAGGTAAGAAGATTTGGCTCGCTCAAAGGGCGAAAATGGCAGGCAGCACTAGCGGAGTCCTGGACTAAGCACCCGGCCCCCTAACCATCCCGATCTCACTGTTAAATAATGCTAAATTTAGTCTCAGATTGATATGTGCAATGGCGGCCAAAATTGAACAAAGCTAACGCATTTATTCAACATTGACAAAAAACAGCAATGCAGCTGTCTTTTCTGCCATGCTGTATTACAAACAGTACAAGAAGTGAAATATCCCGGTGGGACTTTAAAGCTAGGTTAGATTGGGCTGACCGTATTCACGAAAATCTGTAAAAGCCGTTTAGCTCTTGCAGTTCTTTTAGAGAAATTTCAAAGATTTCCTTCAATCACTGAAACAAACACTTTATTTAACCAACATTACGCCTATTTTGGAATACGCGTGTGCAGTGTGGGACCCGTACACAGAGGTGTGGAAACAAGAATTGGAAAGGCGCGGCGCACGCTTTTCTGATGGAGGCGAAAAGCAAAAACGCCCGTGTGTACGAGATTTCGGCGCACGTTAAAGATCCCCAGGTGGTCAAAATTAATCCGGAACCCTCCACTACGGCGCGCCTCATCCCCTTCGTTGCGTCGGCGCGTTAAACCCTACAATCAATGAATCAAAGAACTGGAAAGGCTAAAGAAGCATGCAGGAAGATTTGTTACAGGTAACTTCAACTTTGTTATAAGAAGCTCTGTCGTCCGACCTAACACAGGGTGGCAAACATTGTTAGGGAAGAACGTTGTGCAAACTAAAGTTTCTTTATAATATTATTACAAGATTAACCGGAATTTACAAAAATTCTTACCTAGAAACACCGAATTACGTGCCAACACGAAGATAGAATCTAGAAAACATTAGATCGCTCCAGCGCCGCATCCAAGTATTCAAGTTTTCCTTCTTTCCCAATACGATTAATAATTAAACATGCTCCCGAATATATGTGTAAGATCAAAGAACATTGTGAATGAGATTAAAAGTGTTTTCTCAGAGCTGCTGTGTTAATTTCTCTCTGTTTACCATATCTTGATCAATATTCTGATTGTTCAATAACAAACCTGTATTTTCATTCTCTTGCTTGCTTTTGTATGTTAACCTGTTACTGTGATCACTAATTTACCCCCTTAGAATAGGACTGATCGGCCACCTAGGTATTTGAAATAAATAGATAAGTAAACAAAAATATTGTTGATGAATCAGTAACTCAGTCGTTTCGACACTGTTTGTTACAGAATCATGTGGATGTTGGAAAATATTTTTCCGCAACTAATTTAGACCACTTTAGTTACCGCGAAATACCAAAGAAAATAAGGCAAAAGAACTACAGAGAAGGAAGAAAGAAAGACTTCTATCTTTAACCGGGCACACAATATCCTGGCGAATCGCCCATTCCCGCTTCCAAAAAAGGGAAAAAATTTCATGACTTGAATGAACTTTCACCGCTTCTTCCCCGTTGGCATAGTCGTTTCGACAGTGTTTGTTACAGATTTGTGTGGATGCTGAGTAATATTTTTCGGCAACTAATTTAGACCACTGTAGCTACGGTGAAATACTAAAGTAAAGAAGGCAAAAGAACGAACTACAGGGAAGGGAGAAATAAAGAGTTCTATCCTTAACCGGGCACACAATGTCATGACGGATCGCCCCTGCCCGCTTCCAAGACAGGGAATAAATTTCAGGTCTTGAATCAACTTTCACCGCATCCTCCTCGTTTGCGTACGGGTGATGGTCTACAATTAACCACGTGGCGCAGCATAAAACTGCCCGCAATGGTTAATATTCGGCGGTACATACTGTGCTTCAGGGAATTTCTAAGCATGTTCCCGTGCTTTGTTCCAACCTTTAGCGTCTTTTCGCCCCGAAGTAAATGTCCCCGCATTAATTGTACCTAGGTCTTGCCGTGAGCTTGTCGTAGTGTAAAATGACGTCTAGAAGTCGTTACAAACATGGAGCGAAAATTCTTGAGGGGCGTTTTATTATAGAGTCGGGCGGTTGTTGCCTATACCTCAGTCGCCCTCGTGCTATCTTATCTGCGTCAGGGCGGTTCGCAGTTAGCCCATAAGTTTTATTCTTGGCTTCATCGTTTGGTTTAGAGCTGGCGCACGCTCATATTGGTGACCGTCAGTTATGAAATTCTCGCAATATATCTTAGCTAGTTTTTGTTATAAAGCAAATCATAAATACTCACCTTCTGATAAGAGTACCTGAAACACAAAGCATGTCTTAGCTCGAGGTGCACAACTGATTTCTTACTAAAAAACTACCGCTTATAATACCATTTAAGATAAAGTTCCGCATTGCATAACGTGTTAATGCGCAGAGTATTTGTTTGCGCCAAAGAGGAAAAACATTATCACTCACTCCGATCTAAAGCATTCCACACGCTCGAGCGTACCCGAAACCCTCCCCAAGCTGACGTGCACGGGCCGGCCCGCGCTGGGTAAGCCACTTTCTTTGTGAGCATGTGCCGGGCTCGTGCTTGGTGTTTGTGCTTGCTGTCTGCATTGGTCTATCCTCACGGGTTCGAAGGACATGGTGTCCCTTGGTTCAGCGAAAACTGACGAGCCGGACGATCTCGAGAGTACAACCGACACACTGGAACGAACAACGCAGATATTCATCTTATGCAATCATCCCCAACACTACGCGTTAGACGTTCGTACTCTGGCAAAAGAAAATATTTAGTGCTACAGCACTAAATATTTCCTCAGGGCACAGTACAAAAGCCGTGCGCTCAGTGTCCTGGATAATTTTATAGAAGAATATAACTGTGGCAGACGAGGTCATAGCGCCGGTATTTGCCTAATTGGATCGGGATTCAAAAACAAAATGCGCCTTTTGCATTTATTGCACATCGAATGAGAATACTGAAAGTTGCACATGTCTCTGCCGTCAGATGCAACTGTCGTCAACGGTAAAGACACCAGCCGGCAAAATTCCCTATTTTGAGCTGTTCAAAAGAGCTCAGAACGTCGCCAGCGTTCTTGGAGGCACTGGGCGCGACGCTAACATCGGCCGAAGTGATATGGTCGACGACATTGGCGGGGCCAGAAATATATTTTTTGGGTATTATACGCAGCTGAAAAAAATAATGAAAGAGACTGCACCGGACGCCCCAACAATATACATCGTGTTTTTCACATGTATAACTTTTGGGGGTGTTCTTACCACGAACCAACCTCCCCCCCATCCCTACCTACACCATGGCCGACGACTACACGCCGAGTTGTTGTTCTTGGAGGTTCCAATAAGAAACTACCGGTCGCAAAAACAAAGATCTATTGCTGTATATTGTGTTAGAGGTCAGGGTGACCAGTAAATTTATCCCGTTTACAATCTGATTCTCGGCAACACCAAAGGTTTCATGAAGCCTGAGAAACCATATCCCAAAAAAATGCATGACAGAGCAGGGGTCGCTGACAGAGAAAGAGTGCATGCAGTCTCGGTGAAAGGCGACCTTCGAAATTCGTTACCTCATTTCCGCCGCCATAAGCACTCCGGAGTTACAGACCTCACGTTTAAACCTGCCCCATTTCGCGTACCGAAATCTCAATTGAACCATACCAGACTAAGTGCATCGCGAACACTCCACTTTAAGATATTGTCACAGCAATTGGTACATCTTTCCCAAACGTAAGCCCCTCTTATATCCGCAATTTATGCTTGCAACGGGAAACATGCTCAACGAAATAGTACTGTCGAAGACGTTCAGAGAGACAATCTTTTGAGTCGGGAATTAGAGCATCATTCCGCCACATAAGGTTATCTGCAAGACGACTCATCGAATTCTCGGTAAATTTTGTTAACCAGATTTACAAAAAGATCCTAACCCTTCTGTCTGGTAATATGACAACTTCCACCAGAAAACCCAATGTGCATATATTACAGGGATGTACATATACATGCATATAAAGTCATGGACAAATAAAACGCGAACACCAACATATGAACCAGCACACCAAAATACCGCGATTTCGTTCCATGCACTTCAAAATGATGCGTGGGTTAGCTACAAAAACAAAGTAAGGAAATGTGTCTTTTCAAATATAGCTATACCACACCAATACTAGACCTCAACGAACAGTATTATTCACGTTTGCGTGTTTTGATTCATATGTTTGAGTTCGCATTTCATTTGCGCATGTCTGTACATGTACTACATACACCAGTAGATCGAACGTGCTTTTAAGGGCGTCGAAAACACACCGAAAATGTCTTTTGAGCTTCGCGAGGCAAAACAAGGCGATGCTAGGTGATGCGATGCAAGAGGCACCATTTGACAGCTTAAAGGAGCAATAAAGAGGAAACACAAGTGTGGTTCATTCAAAAGATTGCCTCGTTAGAATCATACTGACACCACTTTTAACGTAAACTTCGCTCAAACAATCTACATAATTAGGAATAAAGGCAATGGCCATGTGACCCAGTAGCTCATTTTCCGCAACATAACCTATGATGTCATACCAGCCAGCTCTGCGATTGGCGGAGAGCGGAAAAAGCAAAATCAGATTAGGCAGAGCTTATAGGCTTGCCGAACGAGCTATTTGCGCTTAAATGTGGGACACATTCTTTTTAAAGCCGTAAGAATGGTGGGACAAACAGTGGAAGTTTCATAGTAAACATAGAAGTACCGATGCGTACTACTGTTGTTACTCCGTGCAGTATGCTTGGTTTAGCTTCACAATACTGCGAGACTTAGCGGTTGTCTCAGACAGCACTGGCCGATTGATGGAAGCGACGGTGTCTTACGTGACCATATTTGTCGAGCGTGCACTGTTTCACGAAACGATCATTTGCTCCCTGAACAAAAACAAGCCAGGTTTAAATACGGTCAAAAACAAAACCAAAAGCAGAAAATGGTTTGCCACGGTATGGTTGCGCCATGTAGGTTCACTAACGGTAAACAAGGGTTCCCAATCGACTGCAGAGCGGTGATGTTATTTTAGACCACGAAAACGCACGATTCAGCGGGGAAATCCAAATTTTAACTTAAAATAATTAATTTCTGAATAAACCATTGTTTGCTTTCGGACAAGCGCTCGGGGCACTATAAAACACGAAACCTTTTAAATAACACAAATTTGTATTTGGTCTTCATGGCTCCGTTAAGACGCAGCCTTTCATGTACCGCCTTATTCGATACACATTCACTACCCAAACACTTCACATTATGCTTCCATACCTCTAACGCGAGCATCAGTCAGCCGTGGTTTCCCAAATTGGTGTTGTCTCTATACTCCATCCTGGTTATGCCTTGCTCAACATGTTTTCACGTGAATCCCAAGACCAGACAACTGAACGTTTTTGCAGCAGTGTGGGGCTTTCGTGCGGGGAACACGGACATGGAAAGACATCCTTCGGCGGACTTTATTTCTAAGAATGCGTTGTATAATAGCGCGCGCGTCCTGTGAACCTTGAGCAAGAAGCCTCCATAAACTACTGGATGGTACAGTACTTGTAGACTGAGAATAATAAGTAATCCCAAACCAAGAAATTATATTCGCCGAAGGCTTCTGGTAAAAAAGCGAGCCCGTGGTTTTCATCCCTTCTGTACATCTGCAGTCGTTCCGTCATATTCGCAAGCGCGATTGCAGTACTTTTTTCTAACAGATCTTTTATTGAGCCGCTTCCAACGTAGGGGATTCAGGTTGGACTGGGTAATTCTAAGAGCACAGATATTGTTAACTTTCCCGAGCAGTAACAAAATATGGCCACCCTCACTCAAGTGCACTCGGAGCTCATGAAGCCTCAGCATGATGATACGCGATTTCGACTCATAAAATTACTCTTCAATACCATCTATGAAGCCTTTTTCAGTCATAGACACTTTGACCTGAATGAATTTTATTGAAGCTAGCAATCTAAAGAACAAAAACATTCTGTTGTATGCCCCTGCTCGCCCCCCAATGCGGAACTACAACAATGTTGAATTCGCAATACCAGCCTCGTGCCATTTTCTCTGTACTTTATGCTACGAACGCCGTAACTTGCAAATGCAGCCACGGCTGTCATTCTTCCCGAGTAGGAAATTACTTTAAATGGGTCTTTATGGGGCAGAGGAGTTTTTTTTTTTTTTTTGTCTAAGCTGAAAACATATGCATTCACCTGTAGCAAAAGTGCTTTTATATGAACCATACTAATGAAACGAAAGCTGTGCTCCAACGTTAGCTCCTTTAACATACAGCTACACCCTCTACGAGTACCTTTAAAAATATTGTGGTGTAGTAGTCTTACCGTCAAGACAAATATTCCCAGACCTCCTCTTACTCTCATTTTTGGCAGGTGGAACCTGTGGAAGAAAAAATGTTTGTTTTTATTTTCCACTGTTAAAATGAGGACCTCGTATTGCAGGGGAGGCTATTTTCGTATTCTATTACGACCTTAATTGAGAAGATATACAATATCTTTGAAGGTCTTTTCGCTGCCTGTAATAATTCCGATGTGCAAAAACTCAAATAAAACTTTTATACACACTGGTGCCTCAAAAACGTTACAAGCTATCATGCATTCTTACGAGATTTAAAAGAACGCGTTATTTAGTGCAACAGCCTCCACCTGAAATATTCTCGCTCAGCTTCCTACACATATAGTAGCACACGCCTATCCAATATGCTAGAGCCTTCAAAGGTTGCAAATAATGCCTGTTTCTGCCTAATAAAAGCACGATGTTTTAATATGGCACCCAAAAAATAAAAAAATTAAATGGTTGTTCTGAAAACCATGGCCGAACACAAGTTTAATCCTTGGCCATAAAGCAGGAATTACTTTCAAGCGCCTTATATGTCTATCGTATTGCATACCTGGAAGGACCAATTATACTAAATGTTTTTCAAAATTCATGATCTGTATAAAAACACTCGAAAAGGAAAGATACTTGCCGGGCTAACTTTTTAGGATAACGCATAAAAGAACCAAACTAGAATACGGCTGAAAACTTGGCGAAATTGAGCAGTAAGCACAAATTAGGCAGCAGTTTCCAAGTATTTGGAGTTTATACACTCACCCTAAGGAATTTTTGTCAAGGAACACGCACCTTCGCTTTTATAAACATAATACTGTTATTTCTCTGAAGGTGTCTGTGCTGCAAGGACAACTTCTTCGTAATGCATATTTTCCTGCAGTTTGTTACCATCTCTAAAATTCATTCTGGAAAATTTTGTCACTTACGGTGCCCCTTTTGGCACTAGCGTGGACGAGTAGCGCTATCTCGTGAAGCGAGATTTAACCAGTGAGACGTGATTGTCGTCGACGGCACCGAGGCGCAGTGTGTGTCCAGCTTTCTTGCAGACAGAAATATATTTCGGGGGTTTTTACACGCCCCCAGGACAATGAAAAAATAAAAATGAGAAAGAACGCCAGATGCTCGAACATTGAATGCCATTTCTTTTATTCTTTTTTTACATGCAAAAATTTCAGGGGGTGTTTTGACATCAGAACAGCCCCTTGGCTACGTTGGGTAGGCATGAACGACGTCGGTCCGACTCGGCCTTGTTTAGCCATAAATAATTAACCTCCTTTGTGCTCACTACGGGCGTCTGTACGGGTACGACTCAGGACCCAACAATGGCGCCTGACAAAGTTATAACTCGACACCGTGGCTCAGCGGCGTTGTGATGTGCTGCTGAGCCAAGCACAAGGGTTTATTCCGGCCGTAGTGGCTGCTTTTCTTAATGAGGCTAAAGCGAAAACGTTCGTGTATCGATGCTTCAGCGCACGTTAAATATCAACAGGCGCTCAAACTTAATCCGGAGCATTCCACTACGGCGGCAATCATAGCCCAGGAGTAGCTTTGGTGTATTAATCCACAATCATTGAAATTCGTGCAATGAAAACAATTATTTTTCTACGCTAACGGAATCACAAAAAAATATTTCACTGTATAAACTCCTAGATCGCTTCACTCGTTTGTGCAATCCCCAATCCTTCGTCCTTCGTTCACCTTAGCTCCAGCAATGTCTCGATTAAAACACCAACTAGCCAATTCCAAGGTCTTGCTTCCTAGAACTGCTCAGCGCATAAGTTATTAAAAATCATACTTGGTCGGTCAAACCAAGAAAAGGCTGGTGCCGGGGTCTCGTTCATCACCGAGAACGAGCCCCAGGGCGAGGCGCGGGCATTGCCATGGGCTCGCGTTGACCCCTGCTACTACCGCAAACTGGGCCAAATGAAGAATGCCAATTGTTTAAATCCGGTTCAACACAAGAGAGGGCGGCACCACCTCAGCGAGCGTGCGATTGCTCCTCCCACCGGCGCTTCTCCGCCGCCCAGTCACGCGCAACGTGTGCCAAGAGAGAGACTTACAATCTTTGAATACACTTACATACTGCATGCTTTGCCCCTCCCCAGGTTTCATGTTAGTGGAGATGGGCTGAAATGTTTCTTGTGGCCATGACTGATAACCATAAGCCCATAAGAACGAAACAAAAACAAAACGAACATAAAAAACCGCTCGCGCTGTACTTCCCGCCCCACACACCGCAAAAACAAAGAAGAAGAAAAACACGCTGCCTCAGGAAAGAACCTGCTTTTAAGAGAGGCGACATAAAATTTGTGCAAAAAAATTTTTATCACGCTCAATGGCGAGTTCCGCAATGCCCAAGAAAAACAAACAAAAAAAACTCGGCTCAACCGGCCCCAACAGCTTCCCTGAGATCGTTTAAATCGCTCAGACCAGGTTTCCTAAAGCTCATCTAATGAAAAACACGCTGATAAAAACGGCGCAGGTATGAATGGTGCACATTTAGGAAACCGATTTTATTTAGAAATAAAATGACCGATGTCGCCTGTAGCACCACAAGTTACGCACAGAGTTGAAGAGATAATGTTCAGCTTAAGAAGCCACGCCGGTTTCCGCGCTGAGTTGGTCCGGATGCGGAACAGTAAGGTTGCCTCTGTCCTCTTCATTCCTTTGGTAAAACAAGGTCGAGCTTGTGGTCGCCAAAAAGAGCGGAAATGATCGTGTATGCTTGTTTTTAAAAGGCGCCGTTCATCTGGGGCCGCCTTCAGAAAACGAGTGCACGATGTCGCTTCACGAGCCAATTGAGATTTGACGAAACGATATTGCCTAATTCAAGTCGCACAAAACTATGGTTGTTGAAGTGCCAATATACAATTCCGCATGTCAGCGGGTGATCTAAAAGTTGTGACGCTTTCTTATTTCGTTCAGACACTGTTTGTTGGACAAACAAAGCCTAGGCTATATTAAGATGATTTCAGCCCTAGCAGAGGCCACAAGAAAATCACCGGCATTTCATCTTGCTGTCTATCATATATGACTGTTTACAGCTACGCTGTTATCAGTTCATGCTGTCGTCGAAAAGGGAGACCAAACCACTGAAGTCGCTGATGGCCGTGAACCTGGCCATTCTCAGAATGCACAGTTTTCAAACATTCACTCAGCAGCCAACAAACTCCAGAAAAGAGGTTTTGTGTACCGCGTGGCTGGTAAATTCATGAGTTGTTGCCTTGAAATGTCATCAAAATGTTGAACGCATTCACCAAAACCAATTTTACAATTTCACATCAATCTTCAAATCCAAGTGATACACTGAAGTGATAGCATACTCTAGACCCTGATGTACAAGAAGTTGTAGTGCTGAGTAGGGACCCCTGCATAATAAAAAATTCAGCGCACTTCTATCTTGCGACGAAAGATCATCAGGGAAGCTGGGTGCATACAATGGTGTGCACAACTCAATACATCTTGTGGGTAATTTGCCATTGAGCATACTTAAACTCATTAGCTGAATGAAACTCGGGAGGACTATAGACTCGTTCTAGCGGTCTGTTTCGCTCCCGAATGGGTGAAATCTTACTGCATGTGTAATTCACCAACCAAAACCCTTCGGCCACCGACAGCAGCAGTCAGGTCGTATCGGGATGTAAGATCTCCACGTTGAAGTCTCTCCCCATCACAACAGGCATGTACGTAGTGAGCGCATGAAACCTGGCTGCGCGTGCATGCCGCACTACCCCCTTCGTGCACTCGTTAAGGGGTGACCCTGATGTTCACATGCATAAACGGGAAATGCGCTTCTTATAGCGTCGCCCCGGTAGCCCTTCCACCTGCTTGTGTATGGGCGAAAAAACACCGGCCAAAATGTCACTCCAGGAGCTTTTCAAGGAGGCAACACATAACAAAAGCGTTGTCAGCGGACGAAATTTCGGATCTGCCAACGGTACGACTCCTAGAGTTGTAGTATGACCTCCCTGCCGCGCAAAAGCTGCAATGTGTACAGCTGCGCCATATATATATATATATATATATATATATATATATATATATATATATATATAGCGAATCAGAATAGGAAATGAGGGGCTCGTTGAAAATAACACAGAATAAGGGTTGGCAGTCGAGAAAACCTCAGAAAGCAAAGGGGAGGATGTGGTAGATCATTGAAACAGATTAAGAATTTGGAAAGAAAGAAAGAAAGTGAAGAAAAAATGCCCGCCAGGTGGGATCCGAACCCACGACCTCCAGAATACCGGTCTGGTGCGATAACCACTACGCTACCGGCGGGGCGATTTTCCCATTCACTTTCTGGGGTATTTATGTTAGGTATGTTTGTTTCCTGTGCTTGGGGGTGGTAGCCAGCGCCATTCGGACTAATCGGGGTGAAGGGGACCTTCTTTTTAACCCCCGGGTCGTGACTCGAGTGTCTACGACATGTCCAGAGTGGTCGACCAGCTTTGAACCCTCTTAAGCTCCCTTTGGCAACAAGACTGCCAGAACAGAGGCCCTCGCTATGCATGTAGCGAATCAGAATAGGAAATGAGGGGCTCGTTGAAAATAACACAGAATAAGGGTTGGCAGTCGAGAAAACCTCGGAAAGCAAAGGGGAGGATGTGGTAGATCATTGAAACAGATTAAGAATTTGGAAAGAAAGAAAGAAAGTGAAGAAAAAATGCCCGCCAGGTGGGATCCGAACTCACGACCTCCAGAATACCGGTCTGGTGCGATAACCACTACGCTACCGGCGGGGCGATTTTCCCATTCACTTTCTGGGGTATTTATGTTAGGTATGTTTGTTTCCTGTGCTTGGGGGTGGTAGCCAGCGCCATTCGGACTAATCGGGGTGAAGGGGACCTTCTTTTTAACCCCCGGGTCGTGACTCGAGTGTCTACGACATGTCCAGAGTGGTCGACCAGCTTTGAACCCTCTTAAGCTCCCTTTGGCAACAAGACTGCCAGAACAGAGGCCCTCGCTATGCATGTAGCGAATCAGAATAGGAAATGAGGGGCTCGTTGAAAATAACACAGAATAAGGGTTGGCAGTCGAGAAAACCTCGGAAAGCAAAGGGGAGGATGTGGTAGATCATTGAAACAGATTAAGAATTTGGAAAGAAAGAAAGAAAGTGAAGAAAAAATGCCCGCCAGGTGGGATCCGAACCCACGACCTCCAGAATACCGGTCTGGTGCGATAACCACTACGCTACCGGCGGGGCGATTTTCCCATTCACTTTCTGGGGTATTTATGTTAGGTATGTTTGTTTCCTGTGCTTGGGGGTGGTAGCCAGCGCCATTCGGACTAATCGGGGTGAAGGGGACCTTCTTTTTAACCCCCGGGTCGTGACTCGAGTGTCTACGACATGTCCAGAGTGGTCGACCAGCTTTGAACCCTCTTAAGCTCCCTTTGGCAACAAGACTGCCAGAACAGAGGCCCTCGCTATGCATGTAGCGAATCAGAATAGGAAATGAGGGGCTCGTTGAAAATAACACAGAATAAGGGTTGGCAGTCGAGAAAACCTCGCAAAATGAGGTTTTCTCAACTGCCAACCCTTATTCTATATATATATATATATATATATATATATATATATATATATATATATATATATATATATATATATATATATATATATATATATATATATATATATATATATATATATATATATATATATATATATATATATATATGTATATATATATATATATAGATATATATATATATATATATATATATATTTATATAAATATATATATATATAAATTTAGAGAAAGATAAACTCACAAAGCGCGCAAAAATAGTATAAGTAAAGAGTCGGATACACAGCAAGAACAATAACAAACAATGTTTACTTACGTAGCGGCAACGGGACTTGCCTTCACCAGAGTAAAGTTACATAATTTTGCTGTCGCAAACATTTTGAACACATTTCTTATATAGGTTTGCATAAAACTGTGAGAAGGAGCGCAAAATGTTTCGGAAAGGGAGAGTGTGCATACAGTCCGGCTACGCCTATGTTACAACATCAACAAACAAAAAAACAAAAATAGTAAAAAAGGGGGGGGAGCGAGAGAGAGAAAAAGGGGGTGTTGTTAACAATGCAGCGTTCAAGGTTACATCATGACGGGTCAACGTATGCCGCGCGGGCTGCAAGTTCAGACAATGGGGGAAACTAGACAACCGCGGTTTGAAAAGAAAGGGAAGAGTATACAGACAGGTATTCAGTGGCTGGGGAGACTGGTTCTGGCCAAACTGAAACGCCCTTCCGAATACGGTTCAATAATCACCGCTCTCATGCAAAAAGCTGCCCTTATTTGCCCCTGTCAAGACATGTGAACAGTCCCGGGCATGCATTTGAACATCTTAAAGCAACGATTTTAGAATCCGCCTTCAAAACGCACCACGACCGCGAGGTTCGAGAATCTTATATCATTTATAAGTTTGGGTCAGCCACACTTGGAATTAATGAAAGTTACAGAAAACTAACGTGCTTATCCCTCGATTAAAATTAGCGGCTTCATAATTTTTATAACTATGTTCATTATTCCTACCCTCGAGTTTGCCATCAGAATTCGCAGAAACTCTCCTAATACAGCAGCTTTATTAGCCTAATGCGGCTCAACAATGCCATTTGTCCTGGGGAAGGAGGCCTCGTTCCCACCACCACTTAAGAATGTTTAACTCTTTGTGATCTATTCATGTTTAACCTTTTGTGACCCTACCTATTTCCTGTTCAATTACTAGCTTCTGTGAAATGCTCTTTTGTGCCCCCTATCTATTCTCTTCATCCGCGGGGGGCACACCCATTTTCGCTTCCTCCCGAACCAGTCTCCCCAGCCACTGAATACCTGTCTGTATACTCTTCCCTTTCTTTTCAAACCGCGGTTGTCCAGTTTCCCCCATTGTCTGAACTTGCAGCCCGCGCGGCATACGTTGACCCGTCATGGTGCAACCTTGAACGCTGCATTGTTAACAACACCCCCTTTTTCTCTCTCTCGCTCCCCCCCTTTTTTATTATTTTTGTTTGTTTGTTCGTTGATGTTGTAACATAGGCGTAGCCGGGCTGTATGCACACTCTCCATTTCCGAAACATTTTCCGCTCCTTCTCACAGTTTTATGCAAACCTATATAAGAAATGTGTTCAAAATGTTTGCGACAGCAAAATCATGTAACTTTACTCTGATGAAGGCAAGTCCCGTTGCCGCTACGTAAGTAAACATTGTTATTGTTCTTGCTGTGTATCCGACTCTTTATTTATACTATATATATATACATATATATGTGTATACATATATATATATATATATATATATATATATATATATATATATACACAGAAAATAAGGGTTGGCAGTCAAGAACACCTCGGAAAGCAAAGGGGAGGCTGTGGTGGGTCATAGAAACAGATGAATTTTTTGAGTCAGAAAGAAAGGGGTGAAAAACTGCCCGCCGGGTGGGATCGGATACCACGACATCCAGAATACCGGTCTGGTGCGATAACCACTACGCAACCGGCGGGGCTGTTCTCCCACCACCTTCTTGGGTATTTATGTTAGGTATTTTCTGTTTCCTGTGCTTGGGGGTGGTAGCCAGCGCCACTCGGACCACTCGGGGTGGAGGGGACCTTCTTTTTTACCCCCGCGCCGTGACTCGAGTGTCTACGATATGTCGAGAGTGGTCGACCAGCGTTGAACCCTCTTAAGCTACCTTTGGCACCAAGACTGCCAGAACAGATGCCCTCGCTATGCATGTAGTCAATAAAAAAATGGGAAATGAGGGCTCAGTGAATTAAGACAGAAAATAAGGGTTGGCAGTCAAGAAAACCTCGGAAAGCAAAGGGGAGGCCGTGGTGGGTCATAGAAACAGATAAAGAATTTTTCGAGACAGAAAGAAAGTGGTGAAAAAATGCCCGCCGGGTGGAATCCGAACCGTCCAAGGCCGTCCAAGCTGAAAAAGAGATATGGGTTCACGCGGTCGGTCAAAACTGGGCAACTGTCCCTTAAGCCGGGAGGGATTCGCAGCAACTTGGCGAAGCGGAATTTCAGTGAAACTGTGGCGGCGGGTTTCAGTCGTGTTTGGGGGCAGCCCATTGGCAGCCCTTACCTGGGCTTCGCGGGAGCAGCGTATCTTTATGTTCAGGTAACGGAGTGAGCGAACGCAGCAGCGACACAGTACGAAAACGGAGAGGAGCGCGTAGCGAAGGGTGAGGTGGAATACGACGCGTACGGCTACGGGGTAATCTCTCTCACTGCCTTTCCCTCAAACATGTCTCATGCGTCCCAACCAAGGGGCGCCCTTTTCCTGACACGTTCCCCTGACGCTCTTCCATTCTCCGCTAATCGAAACCGCGTGACATTTCCGCGGGAGGTTCAAACATGATTTTCAGCAAAGCGTTCGATGGTCCCTTGGGTCGGTTTAATCCGAACCACGTGACATTTGCGCGGGAGGTTCCAACACGATTTGCCATATGCTGGCCGGTGGCGGCACCGCTCTGCTACGTGGCAGCAGAGTAGCCCATGCCGGCGGGTGTTCCCTGATCACACGACCACTTCCTGAGACACAGCAGAAATGCACCGTGAGCGAGAATACTGCAGCTTGCGCTGCGCACAAATTTCATTTCATGGAGTACAGTAATAGTCACTGCATGTTTTAGGCCCATCTGTGCTTGTGTTTATTTCTCGCAATCATCTGATAACCACCATACCGCCGTTAGCTGCCCACTGCACAACTTGCCACAGTAGCATCGGTGGAGGTGAGAGGAAAAATAGTTGTGAAACAGGTGTCAGCGGTGGCGAGGAGGAGCCCTGGTGCGGCGCCGAGTAAATGGACGACACCGGAATGAAAGCTGCGGGGGTTAGCATATACTGCTTTGCAGTAAAAAATACCAAGCAACATTTGGGGTGGCCGCAAGCACTATCAGCAGTGACGCATGTTCAACAAGCGATGTGATTGGACGATCTCCAAGATTGGAATTCAAACAAGTTCAGGTTTTGGTTCTGTGAAACATCATGTTTGGCATCCGAAGTCATCGCTTCCTGGCAATTCTGGATATCTTTTTTTTTTGGAATTTGAGTACCGCGCTTTTGCCATGTTGTCGGTTATATAATGGCCGGATCCGATAATCCTCCCAGCACCGCTTATAATCGCATTGTTTACTAGTCCATGCGTACGCAGTAGCTGAACGCCCTCCGCGTCATGGTGGACGCTCAACTGCTATGTACTTCGCCCCCACCATTTGAGCTTTCCTGGCTCGTCCCTGTGTCGTAGGAGGCGTGTCCACACCAGGCCGACAGTCGCCTGATTCAGCACTGTGCTTGCAAGCTGTGAGTGCTTATGTCGAAACCAAGCCAATGAGTAGTCGCCAGCGCGTCATTGTCAGTCTGCACGCCATCTGCCAACTGGATCTTGGAGCAATGACAGTTGTAGGGAGAAATATTGAATGCAGTGCCGAAAAGACTGTCTAAACGAACACCGAGAGCCTGCTGCAGTTGGGCATACACAACATGGTGGACGACATCATCGAGGCGTAACTGGAAGTGCAGCAAGAGCGGCTGGCGGCTACCAGGACGGGCAGAAGCATCCTCGAGACCCTGGGCTACGGTTACCTGGTCACAGGAAGACACCTCCAGGAACTCTACGAGAGAGTGCGCGAGAACGTGCGGGCGAGCCCATTTCGAGGAACGTGCGCCCGGAGCACAACCTAGAGAGAAGTCGCGCGAGAGCGAAGTTACTCGTCGAACAGTACAGCGGGGACCCGCGGACGAGGTACGTTGACGCGTTCGAGTACGGGCACGAAAGATACGCGTTGATGACCGTGAATGCAAGCACGGGACGGGTTTCCAAGATGGCGAGCGCGAAGTGCGAGAAGGCCCCCGAGGACGAGGAGATTTCCATAGCCCTGGCGAAATCCGAGGGAGGTTGCGACATGATCCTGAGCGTTCGCAAGAGGCCGTCCGCAACCTGGCTGGAGGTCGAGTGAGCGGCAAGGCGGCAAGAATTATCGAAAGATCGCGGAAGACGAGTGGTGGTCAGATGAATCTCTGCGCACGCGGGCAACAGCTCGCCGTACGCGCCGAACCACAACAAGACGGCCCACATGGAAGCGCATGCTATGACACACCGCGCTCCCAACGGAAACACTCGTCCCGACTGGGAGTGGTAGACGGAAACCAAGGACAGAGCCAGGGGCTACAGCGTAACACCGAATGCCGTACGTCTGGCCAGACGAGCGTACCCGACGCCCCACCGGGCGCTGGGCCGCAAGGAGGTGATACATCTAAGAAGACTTTAAGCGGCGTCGACAATGTCACCGGCAGCGTTACATGGAATGTGCCCGGGCGAGTACCCTACTGATGAGTGCAATGTGTGTGAGAAAGGACCGGTTAACCGATGGCCCAACATGTGGGACTGTGCCGCCGACCCTGACGGCGCGATCGTCGACGAGTGTCCGGAGAAACTCCAGAAAGCCATTGAATTCACCTCAAACACGTCAGACCAGTCGTGGGTCATCCAGCAGGTCTTCGCCCCGCTCGAAAGGCGCGGGCTCCGTAAAACGGGATTGTGACGAGTAGGGTCGTAGAAGAAGGCGCTACGCCAGGCCACGTCGAGGTGGAGCCGTAACCCGGCTCCAGCCTACTGCACGGCTTGTTTCAATAATGTCTTTTCCAGTCCCAGCCCAGTCCACCTCCCGAGCAACGCTCAGAGACGACGGTCCGGCCTCGCTGTCCCCCTTGTCCAAGCTCGCATGCACGTGGCGAGTCATGCAGTCATGCTCGAATCAGCTACGAAAAGTGCATGCGCCAAGCCACCAGCGGCGGCGGCAGCGTCTAGCGATCGCCCTTGCCGGCGCAGCTCTGCCCGGCGAGGCACGTGATGCGTTGCAGATGGTACAGCGCAGCTGCGTTGAAATCAAGGTCAAATTTACTTCAGGGCCGACAGCGCTCGACAAGATTAGTCACTGTGACTGAGACAAGACGTCGGATTTTGGGATTTGAACATGCTCACTGAGACGCACTACGTCCAGTGCTTTAAATCAATCAGCCATAAACCAACACATGAAGCATAAAGTAAATATTGTAAAGGCTGTTTACTTCTTTTATTTTTCAGCAGTCCCAGCCGCTTTGATGAGTATCTTTTCAATAACGCTTGGGAAGTAAGCATCCACCCCTTCTCCATGCACGTACATCACTAGCGACTACGTTCGTCAGGAGAACATAGGGATCGCAGTGTGTGGTCGTGCTAGTGACCGCTGGGCCAATTCACCCAGGGCAAAAAGTTCTCTATATAACTTGGTTTTAGGCTTTACAATAAAATTGGCAGATGGTTTTATTTTTTGATTAACTATATTAACTTCGCTGTCTCTCCTCCACTTTTAATCCAACAAGTCGCATAGGCATATGTACCTTACATTTTTAGAGAACCGAAGTAAGCGAATAGCTTGTGCGCTTCCGTTGAGCTACTTTAACTTCATCGATTTTACTAATCTTGATACAGTCTACGAATTAGCAAAGTAAAGCCGCATTTCAAAGGGCACAAATATTATCGTGGCTTAGTTTTAAATCATCGAACGAATCGCGCTGATGCACCAGCGCGCGGCCGACTGACTCTGTCGGAGGGTCGGCGACCCCCGCAGTCAAGCCAAGTCTGCATCGAGTAAACGTCACACAAAATCAGAAAGGAGGATGCAGACAGGAGTACCGCACATCTAAATTAGTTTTTCAACTAAACAAAGTGCTGTAAACGTACCCAGAGTTGTATAAACGTAACATAGGGTCTCCAGATTTCAATTTGCTCAAGTAATCCTGCTATGTTTACAAATCACTTTAGTTTGTCTTGATTTGTCTTGAAGCGGTGGCACGAACAGCTTCGCTCGTATTTCCACTAACCTCTCGTCACCTTTACGGTGTATTCACGGTTACTCGTATAATACGAGCACTAGATGGTACCCCCACGATCTACCGCTCATGACCCGTGTGGCTAGGTGCAGTACTTGATGGTCTGCACTTCAATGTGGTATTTGGGAAAGACTAAACTACTAACGCCCGCCTATTTGGAGGAAGTATTTTGGATTGCAATTTTCCGTTTGGCAGCGGATAACGCGATGAACTTTTGGACGCGGATGTACGATCTCACGAAAGATGATAGAACTAGCGTGGCACATTTTGGAAGCAGCGTATATACACAAACCAGAAGTCGAACGTACCGGGACAGGAAGTAGGTTTTATTTGCAGCCTAGTTAAAATCCCCAGCAAAAGGAAGCAAATATGTGTGCTGGCTCTCAATACCTGAGTAAATGCCTCAAACCGTATTACTTTACTTCGGACGTTTTGCATTTTTCACCAAAGATTGAAAAAGGTTTGGTGTTTTTAACTATCACAGTGCATTGAACTCTCAAGGTCCTAGTGATGACACTATATTTTATGATCGAGGAATCCTTAGCCCGAGAAAACCACGGCATTTCGTAGTTTCCATGAAACAAAAACGTCTCACGTCTACTATTCGCTGTGTGAGGTCTTACTTCTGTTCGCCCCGCCCTGCTCTTGCGCATTTTATCGTATCATGGCAAATTACCAACTAGACCATCAGATCCATTTGAAAAAAAGACGCCTACATGAAACAGCATTAAAACGTGATTTCTGTAACGTTGGCAACTGGCCCAAGGGATCACGAACAAAACTACCCGAAGCAATAATTGTTCTTGGCAATACATGAAGTGTGCATCAAGCTGAACTAAGCAAAAAATCGATCTTTGTTGAAACATCGAACTTACGCTTGCCAATACGATAGTACTCCTAGAGGGATAGAATACTTTGTGAAACAATTCGCTCACCCGTGGATATTTATCAACTGAAGACTAGCACTCGGGCCCCAGATGCCATTTGAAGCTCCTCCCAGCAGCCGTTCACTCATCTTAGCGTTTAGAAAGGTTTCGCTACTTTGTTTACACGTCTTTGCCCTTAACGGCTTTTGGCACTTTAAATAAAACTGAACAAAAACAGATGAAAAGGTTTTCTCTCTATCTCTACCGCCTTAAAATGGTATCTTTCCCATGTCTTTAACACTCACGAAAATATAATTTTATTTCAGATCTGTGAGGTCTCTAAACTCCTTCACTGCAGGTCCTTCATATTTCAGATGCTACTAAGACTTTCAGTATTAGAGCAACCCAAAGCAGAATCAGAAAATGCAAGCGCTTTTCGGCTTTCAGACATGTCCCATTCTTCAAAACTGTGCAAATATTTTCTTTTAAGAACTATACGAAGTCTGGTAAAATTTTATGAAGTACTTCACAAAAGTAAATTCTAATTTAAACTGTGTTGGATCGAAAAACGCCGATTTCGCCGTTACGTGTACGCATTTCGGCTCCAATGATGGCACTTCCGCTCCAGTGACTAAACAGCAGTGTGAGAGCTCGGCCAGGAGACCGTGATATGAATTCCCACTCTGTGGGGTAAGCCATGCCATTCCGAATGCGCAGCTACAAGAGGAAGGCACCACTGTCAAGGCAGTGACACCGTATACCACATGACAAAATATAAATGGTCCTGGCGACAGTAGAGATGGCACCCGCGTACTAGCTTCCCTAAGAACCAGCTCAACGCGACTCTCTCTTGTAAGGTGATCGCACACCGAAGATCCTTGTTCTGTAAACACTTCAGAAGAACACCACTACATTTGTGCTGCCCAGAAGGAGGATAGCGGGTCACAGTAAAAATGCGTACCAAACAACTAACGGTTTTTTTTAACTAAACGCTATCTTGTAAAGTCAGGATACCCGTGAACAATATCGTATAATAGCGGCCTCATAGTATCATGCTACTATTGCCTTTAAGTGCTCACCTGCAGAAATTTGTTATGATGTCACGTCAGTATACAAAATTAGTGGGAGCCCAACCTGCTCCCTCATTTCAATCTTGGTATGCAGTTTTTGTAACATCAATCAGAAATAAACCATGCGCGATTGATTTTTTTGCGCGAGACGTTTTAGCGACGTGATAGGCACACAAAGTTTGTTTTCTCACACCGGCCATTTGTTTCTGTCATACATCGCGTTTTCCTCCGAGTTTTCATTGAACTGTTACCGCGAAAAACTGTTACAGTAAATAAATGCACCCCTAGCGGGAATTGTAAATTATTAGTTTAAAAAAATCTGGTTTTTAATCCTAAAGCGCTATCGTTTTCTACGTGGCTTTACGGCTCGCAAAATAGTATGGGTGGAACTAGATTTTTTAGTTGCACCATGTTTGCTCAACCTCTCAAAGATGGCTAAGAACTGCAGGGACATTCAAATATTTTTATATGATAATTAATGCAAACTCATTAAAGTTACTTGCTTAAGGGACGAGCCCATATTGTCGGAGTGGCCATGTTCGCCAGGGCGGAAAGGAGCGCTGTCGGCCGCTGTATACGCACCAAATGAAGCGGTTCCCCGAGCACAAGTCCTTGGCTTGTCGGTATCTGATACAACGCTGTGTGAGGCGGCAACGTGACTACAAAACTCTGGGGCGTCACGCCATCTCGTGTACTCTCGTCATTATCCAAATCGTTTTATTATTACAGTACCCGTATATTGTTTATGTCAGCAGAATTTTCCGCTGTTGGTTGGCTTCCTGAGCAGTAAAATAGACAATGAAAAAAGCTGTGGTTGTGTGTGGCGCTGCCTTCACTTCGTTGCCGTTTCTGCTTGGTAGACGTAAAGAGGAAACGTGGCTCACCCGCTGCTATTGTCCTCGGCAGAAGGTGCAAAAAGGCAGTTGCCCCGCCCCCCCCCCCTCCACCCAAGCCGCACCAGCCCTTGCGACCCCCACCCCCTTGACAACGACTCCACACCCCGCTACTCCGATCGTGCTTGCTTATTTTATGGTGATACTGGGGGTCGGTAACTTCCTAGAATGTTCATTGTGATCCCAACCTCAGAAAAAAGGTGGGGAGCACATTTCTTTCTTCAACGAGAACGAAAGTAGACAGGGCCAACGAAGGTATAACCGACGGACTCCTGCTAGCCTTTACTGAGGAAATTTCGCAACTGGTATTTTGTTTCTTTGTGGTTTGAGGGAAAAGGAAAGGAAGCGCCCTGGGAATATTTTGAACTCGGCAGGTAGCTCACGGGCATATAACCCAGTGTGGTGGAAGGGAAGCAGAGGAGAGTGAAAGGATAGAGCAGAAAGTTAATGAGATAAAAAAAGCGAGAATAAATAAGAGCCAAGCCCAAGTCAGTCTGGGCGCATCAGTTATAAAGATACACTGATAAGAATTTGTCACGTTTCAGTTCTTGCTTCCGTTGTGTAGACTGGCTCAAATAAGCCCCCCTTTCATCGCTTATCTGGTCGATAAAACGATAGTTATTTTATGAAGCCTGAAAGAAGAAAAACTACCGTGCATGGTCTGCGGCTGCCGATCAAACTAAAGCAGTGACGTCCATACGAGGTCCTGCGGTGATCACAGTTTCTCACTAGCTTACCCTTTCGGTATCCGTTCTGTGAAACTTGCTTGACACATGACGTAACTTTTGGATGGACATTCTCGATATCTCAGTAATCGGTATACCGCGTTTCTGCCGTGCCGTCAGGTGTAAAATGCGTCAGCTAAACCTTCCATCACATCTGGGGTGGTAACGATCGGTAGCCCAGGCGTACGCAGGGAATGAACGCCCACCTCGTGATAGGGACGCGCAAATGCTGTGCGCTTTTCCCCACCTTTGGAGCTTTCCTGGCGCATGTCTGTATCGTAAGAGGCGCGTTCACACCAGGTCGAGGGTCGGCTCATTTGGGACTGGGCCCGCAAGCAGTCGGTGCTTAGTCAACACCACGCCAATGAGAACTAGCCAGCGCGTCAGTGTCACTCGGCACGCATACCTCGAACTCGCCCGTATAGCAATCAACGTATACATCGCAACAACGTTGAATTCAGCATAGAAAACATTGCCCCAAAACAAATAAATCAACCTCAGAAAAACATGCCCTATAGAAAATACGAACTTGCGAATTGCAAGACAAAACACCTAATGCTCTAGGCCATTAAGCTGGAAGCTAACGGTGTCAGGAATTGAAATATGAAGTACATATTGTATTCCCTGTTCATATTTTTACTTAGTTTTACATCACAATCAGCCTAGATAACTATTTTTTGAATAACTGTTCTGCAGTAAACGTCCCACAAATTCAATAAATAGCGACTGCTTTCCTTAAGCAGACAATCAATTCCAAGTATGTGGTCTTGCTGCTGGCCCCTCACTGTAAACGCAAACTAGCCGGAAATTGAGTTTTAATAAACTAATGTGCCCTGAAAAGTACTTATAGCAAAAAATGTACTCCCTAGGCATGGTCTAAAAATATGGACGAACCTCCATGGTAGTACCGTTGCCCATCCGTGTGGCAAAAGGGAGGATTTAGAACCACTTAACACCATTTGTGAGATGGCGTTCGGTTCCTTGTATAGTACCACGTCCAAAATAAACTCCCCATCTGGGATAATCATCTCAAGCGGGCGGTCGCCATGTTAGTCTTCTGTTGTTTCCGTGTATCAGCACTTCAACCGTGGCCTAATGCTAATTAGAACGAGTAAGCAGGACGCGACGGTTGCATGCAGCTACAAACCCCGTACCGTACGTATACCCGTATAGATGCTTCAGCCAGCGCAATCACAGGCAGACAGCGCACCGTGTTGTTTCAATCTGTTTATTTTGGCGATAGGGGTTGTCAAACTCTGCTGATAACAAAGAGACAGTTCTCGCCGTTGCAAACAATTGCAATGCTCATCTGCTTCGCTTGCTTGCGCATATATAGGCGATTGAAATTCTCGTGCCAGCGCGCCAACACACCCGACAGCAGCGACTCAACTTGCCCTGGCGGCACGACTTGCTGCCCGGATGTAAACAACCTCCGTGCTATCAACGCAGCGCGGCCGGTGGCTCGGTGCGGCCGGAGCTTCAAGCCTCGCCTTGGGCCATCATTTTTTCTTATTTGAGAAGGACTAGTAGTGCCATTTGGTGGAAAGATTTTTATGTGCCCCTGTCACACGAGGAACGGCCGCTAACAGCATTTGGATACGGCGACAGCTGTGGACCGCTCGCTGGTAAGTGGTCTGTTATGAGACGATGCGTTTGTCAAACGTTTGGATAGGGTTAACTGCGAAGTACCCGTGCCGCACACAGCACGTACACGCACGGGCAAAGAAAAAAAGCGCACACTCGTTTTATTGTACTTGTTTGTGGCTTTTGGGGTATGCATTCGCATTCTTTTGAAGGCCGGTTTGTAACAGGGCATTCGAGGTGAAATCGTTTGTCGCGCGCGGAGTCGTTTCAAAGCAACGTGACCGTTACTCAGGTAGCCGAATCGCCTCCGACAGCGGTGCACCGTCGGGCCACGTCGGTGAATATTGTGGGACTCTGTCTCTCATATGCATCGAACTGCTCGTGTTCTTTTTTGGTTAGCTTCTCTACTTTGTAATATCTATTTGTTAACGCTCCTGATGGCTTGCCTGTCCAAATATAAGTCTGTGTTGTTTTCGTTCAAGGCTGTGACTCATTCTTAGCGCTCTGGTCGGCGAAAGCCGCAGATCAGACGCACCCCCTTCGAAAACTGTGCCCTGTAGATTCGGTGGGGTTGTTTGCTCCCTTGAGTCGACTTTTCACATCTAACAGCGTACCCTATTAAGGAAACGGTGACATGCGTAAAAGATGCTATGAGCCTATCGAACGATTAAATGCATATAGTGTAAACCACGACGGCGACGTGGTTGGAAACCGAAATGTTTTTATTCCCTTTCGGATGATAATGATGGGTCTGTATACAATCGGGGCCCGTCAGTCGCTAGCTAAGGCCACGTAATTAAAATCACAAATTCATGCTTTTATGGAAGAGAACCCAGTTTGCCGTAGCATGACACAAGTCTGCAGGGCATAAAAAAGGATATCATTTTTTAGAAGAACAATGCACACACTCTTCTTTTGTTGGCAATAATTTTGTCATAATCAATACTAAGACCATACACAAAAATTACTCGATTCATCTGACACTCGATTTTGACACGGAGCTTGCAGCTCCAAAAAGTGCACTGTGGTTTTGCGTGACGGAAACTTCTACAATCACGGTAAATTAACTAAGGCAGGTGTGTGTGGCATGCAGCGTTGGTAAGTTTGCGAGAATAGCGTTTCCATTTCAGCTGTTTTTTTTTTTGGTTGCCATGCAATCATAAGTAATTTGGTGACATGAACGAGGTTTACGTTAGCTAACAAGGCTGTAGTAACGGTTGCGGCTACAAATGACCTTATACACCAATCATGCTTGTCAGCTCGGTGGCACAGAATATTAAGTTGTCTGAATACGGATTACTGAGTGGCCTAGTTAATCACTACTGTAAAAAAAGAAAGTGTTTTCTTACCCAGTGAAGGACTTTCCTGTATGACTAGCTGCGTTATGACAGATGACCATACTGATGAGACAAGCCGTAACAAATTAGCTTTGAATGTAACACCAAGAGGGAAATAGGCGGAGGTATCTGCAAGTATAACTGAAACAGTGGGTGCCTGTCCGGCATGAATTCATTATTTGCTGACACGATTTTCTTCTGCAGATCCTGATACATGATCGAGTTGAATGACTTCATAGATCTTGAGGCAGGATAGGCTGTGCAGTACAAGGTAAGGCTGCATTCGGAAACCAAGTTGGCCCCTCCAGCAGAAGTGAGTATTGCCACGGCTTGCAACAGCCGTCCAGCTCCGAAAAGCTGCACTTTTTCTATGAAAGTGAGCCACCATGGTAGGGGAGAGGCAGTGTAAGGGTTTGCATCTTTAACTGTGTGCCAATTCACTTGAATAGATGCAAGCTGGCATCTTAAAGCAAGAGACAGGTGTTAACCAAATTAATCATGCAATACCAAAGTGTTTTTCAGTCAAAAACAAAAACTAATCTATCAACCTACAGAGACTTGCATTTTATCTTCACTGTCATTTAAAGTGGTGCTCGAGTATATTGTGCGGAAGTAATATCTTTTTTATTGCTGCCAAAGCCACGACGGTTAATGTACTGGCACTTGGTTTTATGAAGCCTTTGCATTCATAATTTAGGTACTGGAATTCGCAGGGAACCTGCCCTTACAATTTTATTACTGTACCGAAGTATTAAGTTCATTTAACCATAGTGTCTGTTTTGAATTTTACGTGTGGGGCATTTTTTTTTCTTTTTTGCTTTTTCAGGCAGATGTTCCTCTGACTCCCTGCCTGCATTCCGTGAACGGGGAAGTTAGCCTTCGCATCGATGGCCAGCGTGTCTTGAATGCATCATCTTTACTGGGAAGACTGTGTAGTCTGCAACGTTCTGGGTTTTCAACATTCAATATCCCAAGAAGGCACACAGAGCTCTAACGTTTGTGGAACATGCCTTTTTGGACCTTGCCAGCACCAAACCACGTGTGAAGGATTTAGAACTAATTAACTTTTATCGCATCGATATCGCTCACTAATATTTGTTTTCAATCTGTAATCATTGAATAGTAGTCAAAAAGAATTCCGTATTATATTTCTGACTTTTTCTTTTTTCTTTTTTTACTGAAAAGGGGATATTTGATGGGCCGTTCTGTATGCTGATAATACAGCTATCTTTTAGTGAAGCAACAATATTAACAAACTAATTTAACTTGAAACAATTATCTAAATAATATTGGCAACTGGTGTGAAATGAATCAACTAAAAATTATCCGAAAACCACGAATTTCATGGCTTCTTGTTCTCACTCTAAAGAAGCTGTCGCGATACCACCCATTCTGTTCTATATCATTGCAATTAACCCGTCAGACTCGGTCACTTTTCTTGGCGCATTTGTGTCTTTATCAAAACGCACTGGTATTTTCCGCAGCATATTTTTCGTTCTTTATATTACTCATTTATCCATAGCCATCTCACTGCAGTCTGTCTCCTACATCATTTATCTCTTGTGCCTTTACCACCTACAAAATGCTTGTTACCTTTCAATATCAAATCGTTGCACAGCTCTAGCTCATTTCATCACAAATTGAAAAATTGTTTTGTTGTTGTAAACCACTGCAACCATTTTTTCTTCACTTTGTGTACTTAGTACTAATGCGTACTGATAAGTTCTAAAAAATACTGACGCGTTCTCGATCCTCTAGTATTATATAACGATTTCACTTACCATGCGGTTGTGTGTGTGCCTATCTGTTTTTCAAGTTTTTCCAGTTCTTTTATTATTATTGTTTCTACAATTTGTTCAACTAGCACACAGATCTTGCTCATTTCACCGCCTACTGATTTTTTTTGTTGTTGTTGTAAACCACTGCAACCATTTTTTTCACTGTGTACTGAGCGCTGATGCGTACTGATAAGTTCTCATAAGTACTGACGTGTTCTCGATCTGCTAGTATTCTATAATGATTTCACTTACCATGCGGTTGTGTTTGTGCCTATCTTTGTTTTCCGCGTATTTCCAGTTCTTGTAGTAATATTGTTTCTACGGTTTGTTCAACTAGCATCGTATTGCTGTCTTAAATTCCTAACTGGCGTGTTATTTAGCAATGTACCATTTGTGATTTCCAATATGAGGTCGCCATAAGTATTTATTTCGGAACCTCCTTGTTTACACCATGTACCATGTAAACGTGTCTGCAAAAGTTCGTTTGAAATAAACCTGAAATGGAGAAAAACCGTGTGAAATCAGTACTCCCGCAGGGAACTAGAAATTCTCCCTTGTGGCCTTGAAAACCTCCTTTCGGAAGCCCTACAAAACTCCCCAAGCTTTCGTCAAACTCCATTCAAAAGAAGTAAATGCTTCCCTTGAACCTCCTAAAAACACCCCTAAATTCCCATAAGTACTTCCAAAGGGAGGCGTAATAGGCTCCTAATCAACCGCCTAAAAATTCCATAAACATCGCTTAATAACGCCCTTCAGGAAGTAAAGAATACTCCATATTGACCTCCTTAAATTCTCCCGAAGATTTCTTAAAACTCCCTAAATACCTCCTTTCTATAACCTAAAAACGCCCTGTTTTGAGGAGGTAAACAAAACCTCCCTGTTACATGTAGTAAAAAAACTCCTACAAGGAGGACCACTAGAGGACAGGCGAAAAAGAACCTCTAGGGAGTATATGAGAGGAAAAAAAGTTTAAAGTGCTGTGCTGGTTCACCCAGCGCAAAACGTGCTTCCCGCGATTGCCAATCCGACGCTTGATACCCGTACACGGAGTCTGACGCCCGCGGAGCCGTGGCACAACTCCGTACGCAATCGGCGACTGGATCCGATGAGATAAGACGATAAGACGCTTCGGAACTTGGACGACGCCTCTGTCACGGCACTCACAGCCTACTTCAACAAATGCTGGACCGACGGGGTGGTCCCGGAGGAGTGAAAAAATGGCATCACCGTATTCGTACCAAAACCAGGAAAGCCCCTGAAAATCTAGAACCTTCGTCTCACCTCGTGCTTAGGTAACTTGTTCGAGCATATGGTTCTTCACCGTCCTGTTGCATATGTGGAAACACACCAGGGACACTCCACGCAGGACGTGTTGATATAGCTACACCATGACATAATACTGGGCACCGGAGACTCCCCACGGGACACTGGGGCCGTCTTTGGTATAGATCAAAAAGAGCGCCTTTCATGATATGGTCATGTTCGAACCTCTCAGTCACTCACACACATCCAACCCACACAGATTCCACCGAACGACCCCTTTATTCCGTCCGCCTCTCCCGGGCTCTCCCCACACTCTACTCCCCTCTCTTCTCTTCCCTCAGTTCAGATGATGATGATGGCGCAGTCGCGTAGCGCCCTCTCTCGGTGTCCACTGGCACCACCCTCACAGGTCTCCCCCCCTGAAACGTGAAGCCACCACTAAACATTTTCAGCGTCGTGGTACGGCGTCAGCTGATCTGCGTGTGCGAGACCACGATGACGCCCCGTCTTGGGGTCCACTAGGACGAAGTCATTCTGTCCAACACCCCTAGCTGCACGGAAGGGCCCTGAACGTCGTGGTGCAAGCTTTGAGGAGAATCCCTTGGCAGCGTCGCTGAGGAAGTGGCTTTCAAGCAGGACGAGATCACCCTCCTGTATTGTCCGCGGCCGCCTGTGCCGATCGTAGGCAGCCTTTTGGGTGCGCCACATTTTGTCCTGATGTTGCCTGGAGAATTCGAGCACTTCCTGCAGGCAGTTGGAGACTTCAGCTGCGAATGCACGGTAGGCCGTCGCCTGAGGCTCCACGTCGTCTTTAAGTTCTTCCTGCGTCCATGGGGTTCTCAGCTCCCGGCCATAACAAAGGAAGGCGGGCGTGTAGCCCGTGACCAAGCTTTCAGCTGTCCGCATGGCAAGGCCAATTTCTGGGATGTGCTGGTCCCAGTCTTTATGGTTGGAGCAGTAGGCCCTAAGGCACTGTTTAATCGTGCCGTTATGCCGCTCCACCATTTGCCCGGCAGGACGGTATGGCACTGTGTGCCGGTCTTGAATGCCCCAGTGTTCAAGGAGGCCCTTCCACACACTGCTTACAAAGGGCTTCCCATTGTCGCTTGAAATAGCGACGGGTGTGCCGTGCCTGCAAAACACCTGGACCATGCAGTCCACCACACTCTTGCTGGTTGCTGACCGTAACGGGAAGAGTTCGATGTACTTGGTGAACTTGTCGATCACCACGAGTAGGTACTTGTGGCGTCGAGGTGTCATTGGTAAGGGCCCGACGATGTCAACACTGAGCTGCTCCATAGGAGCAGTGGCCCATTGGCTGCTCATTAGCCCTTCCGTTTCTGCCGGTGCGCTTTGGTGCGTTGAGAAACCTGGCAGCATCGCACATACTTGGCTATGTCAGAGCGTAGACCCAGCCACACGAAATGTTGGGAGATGCGTTTGAAGGTCTTGAAGAAGCCAAAATGGCCGCTAGTTGGGTGGTCGTGCGACAATCGTAGGATCAACTTGCGGAGATGGTCTGGAATCCAAGTTACCTTCCTATTCCCTCGATGCTGTACAAGCAACCCACTGTCCTCCAGCTCTGTCGTCACCGACAGGTCCCTGATTAAAGGTTCGTCGCTGTCACCAGGTGGCAGCTTCCCTCCCTTCACAACAGTTCGCAGCCTGCACAACATGGGGTCTTGGTCTTGTTCCTGCGCCAGTAGCTTTGGGTCGTTCAAGACAGTCGTGTCGTCCTGTGCAGATACTGCAGCAGCTGCCTCAAAGCGGATTTGCGGGCTGGGCTCCGGAACAGCCACAGGGAACAGTGTTTCGTGCAGACTTGGAACTGGTACGTCTTGGCGCTGAAGGGGCGCTCTGCTCAGAGCGTCGGCTGGGACATTTGCTAGACCCCGCCTGTGCTTGATTTTGCAGTTGAACCCCTGCAGACGTAAGACCCAACGCCTGACACGTGGCGATGTCTGGTCTGTGGTGAACATCCAAGATAATGAGGAGTGATCGCAGTGGACCTCAAATTCCGTAAACTCGAGGTATGGTCGGAACTTGTCCACCGCCCACACCACAGCGAGACACTCCCATTCCTGGAATGTATAGCGCTGCTCTGCCTCAGTGAGGACCCTGCTAATGAAGCAGATTGGTCGCAGCTGGGCATTATCATCTGCTGCTTGCAGAAGCACCACTGCGATGCCGACTCCGCTGGCATCCGTCTCCACCACAAATGGTCTCTTGAGGTCTGGCAGGCTCACAACAACATCCTGGGCCAGGGACTGCTTAAGTGCCCTAAAGGCTTCATCTTGCTGCGGATCCCAATGCCAGCGTTGCTTTTTCTTGAGTAGTTCCGTGAGTGGCCGTGCAGTGATGGAGAACTGTGGTATGAACCCTCTGTAATAACCAGCCAGTCCCAAGAAGGCTTGCAGCTGCTTGACTGTGGTTGGTTGGGGATATTCCAGTATTGCAAGCACTTTTTCCTTGTCTGGCCTACATTGTCCTGGGGAGATTTCATGACCGAGAAACTTCAGGGATTGGCAGCACACGTGCACCTTCTCTGGGTTTATGGTAAGCTGTGCTGAGCTTATCCGCCTCAAAACCTCCCGCACATGCTCGATGTGGTCTTCCAGAGTTTCCGAATATACCAGAACATCATCAAGGAACGCCATGGCATACTGGTGGTTTATTCCTTCTAGCACTCGGTCCATTAGGGTCTGGAATGTGGCAGGGCCGCCAGCAACTCCGAAAGGCATTCTCATAAACTCGAAGGTTCCTTGATGACAAATGAATGCTGTCTTGGGAATATCCTGCTCCCTAACGGGGATCTGAAAAAAGCCCTGTGAAAGGTCGAAACTAGAAAACCACCTGGCTCGGCCAAGCTGTGCAAGCAACCAATCAGTCCTTGGCATGGGGTAGACTGGCACCTTAGTGCGTGCATTAAGCTGGCGATAATCCACGGCCAGGCGGTAGCCACCAGACTTCTTCTCGACCAGAACTGGGGCGCTGGCATGCTGGCTGCGGCGAGGACGGATTAGGTTCTGTGCCAGCAAGTCATGAATGCAGTCGTCCATGATAGCCTGCTTTTTGGCGTTTACTGGTCGTAGCTTGCATCGAACCGGTGGGTTGTCACCTGTGTCGATGTGATGTTCTGCCAGGGTTGTACAGCCTGGAATGGTGGTAAAGATACCACGGAACTCATCCAAAACAAGTTTCATGCGCGGGTCTAGGTTCGGTGAGTGGCTGGGCATGTCTTGGCTGCAAGCTGCGGTCGTGATCAAGGCACTGGCACGCACATTGACAGTAGCATCATCCTCGGCAAAAATGCAACTCAAACACTCCGCGCAATCCTCCACTGCTTCGGTCCGTTCCTTGTCTGCCTTAACAAAGGACTTGATTCTTTGTGGTTCTGTACCGACTGTCCAGCCACCAAGTGCCACGTGCAGGGAAACGCCACTCACCGTGAGGAAGTCCCTACCCAAAACAACGTCGCGGCACAGGTCAGGAACGCACAAAAACTGCTGAATGCGGCAACCCGCAGTCCACTCAATCCGGCACTTCAGGGATGTGGTTGACTGTGACCACCCTGATGCCAGGCGCAGCGCACGGATGTCCTCCTTGGGCTTGGCCCCACAAGCTTGAGCCACAGCAGCAGCGGAGGGCCCGAGGAAGCTTACACTTGAGCCGGTGTCGAGCAGGGCCTTGAATGTCGACGACCCGATTCGCACGTCCAAAAGGGGCTCTTTGTTGCCGGCTGTGGTCGCTACATGGTGCGCGCTGCCGTAGGTGCCCGCCGGGGCAGCACCTACCGCCTCTGGTTTCCCGGGCACTGCGCCTGCAGGTGACCTGGCTGCCGGCATCGGAAACAAACAGGCGGGCTCATTCGCCGACCCGTGGCACAGTTACGAGCGATGTGGCCGAATCCGCCACAGCGATGGCACTGTACACGTGCCGGTCCACCTGAGGGCTCCAGCGCTGGCCCCGGAACGTAGGGCGAGAACGGGGGCACAGTGCTACGCAAATACAACTGGTCACGGCAGTACGACGGGTCCAGTGCCGCGGGGTGCAGTGGCCAGTGACATGAGGGTGGCGGAGCCGGGGGGCCAGCAGCGGGCGAAGCGAACGACGCCGCAATAGTCGGCTGCGCCGGTGGGCGATGGTCGAGGGCAGGACTAAACGCCAAGTCCCTTGCCACTTGGTTGCTCGGAGGCGGCGGCGGTCTGTACTGAAGGCGACGCCAAGCCCTCTCCATTAAGCCGTCCGCCGCCTTCACCAACTCGGCGAGGTCGCCGTACACCTGCCCCTCCGCCAGGTCCTGCAGCTGAGGGTGCATCTGGCGCAGCACGCGCTGCACCTTCTCCGCTTCGGAAACCTCCTCCCCGATGCGGTCGTAAAACGTGGCGATCGCGTAGATAAACTCTTTGAGGTTTTCCTCGGGGTGCTGTGTGCGCTGTTCGAGCTCCGCCTTCAGGCGGCGCTTCGCGTCGATCGACGCGAACTCGGCACGGAACGCGGCCGTGAACTCTTCCCACGAGTTAAAGCCGCGCACAAAACGCCACCACAACTTCGCGCCCCCATCGAGGGCGGCCGGCACAACCTGCGTCAGCCGCTTGTCGGCGGCGACTCCAGCCACGAGGCAAAAGTTTTCAAGGCGCTCCAGGAATTCCTCCGGAGACTGTAAATCTCGGACACCCGAGTAGCGTGGAAGGGGCGCCGCAGCGAGCCGAGGCGCAGCGTCGTCGGTGACACGATGAGGCACATTCACGCTCGCGGCACCCGCTCCCACGGCCGCCATGACGGTCGCGGCGGTCGGCAACGGAGCCGCCATTACGCGGTCGCGCACGTACGCCGCGATACGCTCGCGTTCCAGCACGGAACCGTCAGTCTGCAACACGAGCTCGTTGACGGCGACTTCAAGCCCACGCGCGTTTTCGAACGCTGCTGCGGAGATCCCGGACGAGCCCCCACTTGTCATGTTCGAACCTCTCAGTCACTCACACACATCCAACCCACACAGATTCCACCGAACGACCCCTTTATTCCGTCCGCCTCTCCCGGGCTCTCCCCACACTCTACTCCCCTCTCTTCTCTTCCCTCAGTTCAGATGATGATGATGGCGCAGTCGCGTAGCGCCCTCTCTCGGTGTCCACTGGCACCACCCTCACAATATAGCGCATGATGCCATCCTACGCGGCCTCACGGACATGAACGTCGGCCCAAGAGCCTATCACTACATGCAAGATTTTCCATCCCACCGTACGGCACGCCTTAGAATCGGGGACCTCAAAACCGATCCCATCCTGCTAGGCCATATGGGGACTCCCCAAGGCTAAGTGCTCTTGCCCTTTTATTTAACGTGGCGATGCCGGGTCTCCCACCAGCACTAGCCCAGATACCTAATCTCCGACGCAGTGTATACGCGGGCGATATCACTTTATCGATAGCCGGGGGTAGCGACGGCAAAATCCAGGACACCCTTCAAACCGGAATTAGTGCAGCGAAACGCTACGCGAACATCAAGGGAATACAAGGATCCCCGTAGAAATCCGAGCTGTTACTTGTCTACCCAGTCCGTCACAACCGTCCACCCCATGAGAGCATACAGTTACACTCCAGCAAGGAAACCTCCCTACCGCAGGTTCCCGTTATTCGGATATTGGGGGTGCACATTCAAGCACACGGTCTCAACTCCGAAACCATTCGCCTCTTCGATGTTCATGCCACCCATGTCGGTCGCCTGCTTACTCGGGTAACTAACAGGCTACATGGAATATCCGAACAGTCTTTACTTCGCTTCGTACAAGCCATCATTCTCTTCAAGAAAACCTATTCCCTTCTTAGCTGCAGCTGACTCACCTTGAGAAAGAAAAAAATGCTGGGTGATCAAAATACGTCCACAGGTGTTTTTTTAAATTAGGTGCTTAGATTTACGTGAAGACCCCCATAACAGAGAGATTTCGCTCCCAGGGAGACACAGAATTTGATTGTAATTAGTGATGTCGGTGGGTTAATTAACTAAAATTGAATCATTAACTTTTAGGGGCTGCAGTAAGCAGGCACGTTTGTATTTAAAAGCCGGACGAAATCGTGTTTCCACGCAGTTTCATTTAGCAGAATTCTTCTAGCACATACGTACTCCGAGATATCGAACTGCGAAGTTTAATTGCCGTTTGCATGATTACACATATAAGACAGTGAAGATAGGCGCAAAGCTCCTCACTTTTGTTTTGTGTTTCGATAGCGGTTCCGAGTACTACAGGTTGCGATAACGCCAGACAAGACTGAAAGGGGCCCAGTTGTCAATTTTTCCTGTGCCTCCACCCAGTTGTCAGACTAACCGTACACCGAAGGCACGTCACAAAAAGGAGGTGCTTCGCGCCAGTTTTCACTGGCTTGTATGCGTGATCATGAGAACGCCAATTAAACTTTGCAGCTCGATATCTTGGAGTACGTATGCGCTAGAAGAATTCTGCTAAATGAAACTGCGTGGAAATACGATTGCGTCCAACTTTTTAATACAAACATGCCTCCTCACTGCAGCCACTAAAAAGTTTATTCAATTTTAGTTAAGTAAGCCACCGACATAAATAATTGCCACCTAATTTTGTGTCCCTCGGGGGGCACAAACTCACTGTATAGGTGGTCTTCGCGTAAAATTAAGAGCCTCTTTTAAAAAAAACTGTTGACTTAACTTGACTCAGCGCACTTCTCACATCCACCGCCTCGACCGCACGCCTACGGGCATAAAAATCCTGCAACGGCAAGGCCTACGGTCCTACTATTACACCCTTCTGCGCAACCCGTGCCTCCCTTTTTGCAAGCCGTGATACCATCCCGCCTCTCCCCAAGAACATGCACGCGGGCTCCCAAGACTGTCGGCGCTGGGCACGAACAGGTGCCCTCACCCGCCTCTTCAAGACCCATGCTCTTATCTGGCGTAGGGACGCCTCGACATATAAAGGACGCCCCGCCCTCTGCGCTGCCTTACCTAATTTTCCCAATAACCCCGAAATCACACCCACCGTGCCCTATCGCGGCATCACGGACGCAGAAGAGGCAGCCATCGCACTTACGGTTGTACAGGGGGCTCGCGGTGTCTTGCCTGGAATCATCGTCACTGACTCTCAGACCGCCCTGCGAAACATTACCAACGGCAAGCGCAGCCCTCTAGCTGCTCGCTTTCTATGCCCCATCCCCACGACACCGCACATACCCCCCATACGTCTCCTTTGAACCCCCGCCCACTCGTGCCTGGAGGGGAATAAGGTGGATAATGACCTGGCCTGCGAGCTCACCAACCAGTCATCACATCATCCTGTCCCTTCTGTTGCTTTTTTTGTTTTTCTTTTTCAATCCACGACGCCGTGGATTACATACGCGATAGCCTGATGTCTTTCACCGAAATCACTCAGCATTTTTGGCCCAGGCGGCGACGGCTACCACATCTCCATCCCAACCTCACCAAGCCGCAGAAGACAATGCTAAGGTAAGTGCAGACAAACACTTTCATGTGTCCAGTCAGACTCCACTAGTTTTATCCAAAAAAGTTCACCAACCCTCACTGCAAGTTCTGTGGCGGCGGCGGAACCGTGGAGCACTTGATGTGGCTTTGCAGTCACATCCCGGGCCTCCCGCGCGCTCTTGTTCCGGTTCCTGGAATCGCCACTGATCCTGCTTTGCTTTCAGAACAGACACCCGAACAAGCCACCACTAACAGCAGCATGCCCTTTCCATGCCGTGATGCTCCTAGGCCTTGGTGACTTATCCTGGACAACCCCTCCCTTGAGGACCAGGTCCTATTGGTCGGCAGAGCTGAGGCTCCGTCCATGGCACTGGGATTCCCCTGAGCCGGAGTTCGGGCCACCTCGCCCCAACCCCGTCTTCTTCTAAAGGCCAATAAATTGTGTTCCACCATCTGCCATTTCTGTTTCAGCACTCCTCCTTACTTTTGAAATTATCCTAACTAGCACAAAGGCACTAGGGGCATTTTTCCATACCCGCAAGCCTTACTCGACACCAAGCGACCCTATTATGGCAAATTCAGACGAATACCCTCTCTTCCCCTGGACTGTGCAGCAGAAAAAACCCTACTTTATGTACCCCTCTCTCTCCTTCCTTCAGAGACTGATCCAACATGCAACACTTGTGGCACTGCCCCACTGTGCAGACGGACAATTTTATTCGCGATGAATCACATTCGAAGCTTGGACTGCTCAGCCCTAACAAGGACATCCAGATGGCTATCGTTGATCTGGCGATTCATGCGAGTCCTCCGCTGCTTCAGCAAGACCCGCCACTGCATTAACCTCATCCATGAACGATCCGGCCACAGGTACCGCCGTCGGGTCCAAGCTACAGTCGGCCGCCGACACCCTCTGAAAAACCATCCGGGCACTGAATAAAGTCTCTCTCTCTCTCTCCCTCCCTCTCTCTCTCTCTCTCTCTCTCTCTCTCTCTCTCTCTCTGTCTGTCTGTCTGTCTGTCTCTCTCCACACACACAGCCTGCTTTTGTCAGAGAGAAAAATTGCTAGCTCTGTTTCACACTATTGCATTGGTGCATCGCCTGTGTAAACAGCGGAAAAGAGAAGGCTTCATTGGAAATGGTGATAATTGCCGAAGCGAATTTTGAGATTAAATATTCATTTGCTTGGAATGACAGGTTTGTTCATGATCACGTCGATGTTTATAGTCGGCATTGTGTTCTGTTTTCTTGAGTGCGCTTCGGGTGTTTTTTGCGTTTGAGCTGACATTTTGCAGTGAAATGTCCTTTTTTTATGGTGACGTGTTCGTTTTGTATCCCACCCAATTATTACATGTTCAGGGACTTATCTCTGCAGTCTCTTTGATGAAGTACAAATTAAACAGGTTTGTACGTTGACATTGCTAGCGGCTTCCGTGTGATGTGGCAGTTGCAACGGCAGAATTCAAAATTGATTGATTTGATTGATTGGAGGGTTTAGCGCGCCGACGCAACGCAGGTGATGAGGCGCGCCCCAGTGGAGGGCTTCGGAAAAATTTTGACCGCCTGGGGATCTTGAACGTGCGCCAAAATCTCGTAAATAGGTGGTTCTGCTTTTTGTTCCTATTAAAAAAGCGGGCACAGCGGCCGGGAATCGAATCCGCGTCCTCGTGTTCAGCAGCACAACGCCCTGGCCACTGAGCCACCGCGTCGAGAATGCAGAATTTCTTTTTCAAAAAGCGTGATGAGAAACTAACAAAGAAAAGCGAAGGGCACATATTACTAAAATTGCTGGAAAATGTGCTTTGGTTGCATTATCTCTTGAAATAAATCATGTTCTCGGGGAAACTTTAAATGAAAAATGGGATACATAAGTGTCACGTATGTAGCAAGGGGGAGAGTTGGGCTAGTTGGTGCAATTGAATCTTGGGGTACAGCGCGAAATGTGGGAGACACAAAGATAGATGTATACAGGACAAGCGCTGACTATCGATTCATTTTAATGGGGGGATGTTTAACTACATATATATAAACATAATCTCCCTCCCCCACACAACGTGCCAACATCAGCCAATGGCATAATAACAATACCGAAACACTCCACAGTTGGCACAACACCCTTCTTTCCATTGGAACAACTTATCGGCACGACCGTTCAAAAAACATGCATTATTTCTCTTGTACGAAAACAAATGCTTCTCTCTACAATCTCTACCCTATTCTCTGATATGAAACGATTCTAGCAACTCTCTGGTAAGCCTGTCTTTGTGCTTTTACAAGATATCAGTCTCGCGAAATAGTGCGTAACAACGGTGTCCACACGTGCGACAATGCTCGAACCAACGTCGCCTGTATAAACATTGTCTAACGCGTCGCCCGCTTTCCAGTGGAAGCGGTAGGGACGGTTAGTTAGGGTTAGGGTAGGGACGTCCCGGCTTACGTCACTGCACACGAATCGCGAACACTGCACCCACTTCTACAGCGTGTGTCTGTCCGCTTGTCTCGAAAGCGTCGGAGCGCCGCATGGGGAACGCTAGAAAAACTGTCAACTATCTTACATAGTTTCCGAGAAGCGGCGCTGGCTTGCGGACATGAAAGCATGTACGAAGGCTACAGAGAGGGAAAGGGTAGCAGTGAGCAACAGCAGAGTTGCTGTTTGGCCATTTTTCGCTCACGCGTTTGGCAAGGATTATACAGGCGGTGTTGCTCGGCCGGTCGTGCGCATTCGTCTTTTTAAGCGTGTTACGATGATCCAATAGTCGAATGTTTATGCAGCGACCGGTCTGACCAACATACAGTTTTCCGCAAGATAAAGCAATCTTATAAACAACACCCACACAGCACAGTGCAAAGAGTGATACATGATTTCGTTACATTCTCCCTTTATGTTTATCACACCGGTCGCTGCATAAACATTCGACTATTGATGCATCGTAACACGTTTAAAAAGACGAATTCGCACGACTGCCCCAGCATTGTCGCACGTGGGGAACGTTGTTAACCATTATTTCGCGAGATTGATATCTTGTACAGGCACAAAGACAGGCTTACTATAAAGTTGCTAGAATTGTTCCGTACCAGAAAATAGGGTAGCGATTGCATTAGTAGAGCATCTGTTGTCTTACATGAGAAAGGATGCCTGTTTTTAGAGCGGTCGTGGCGATTGGATTGGATTGCACCAACTTTATTGGTGCCTGGCGTAGACTGAGTCTACGTCGTCCTCTGGGAAGGCACCCGGCGTGGATCCCCGTTTGCCGTTGCCGGTTTGCGGGTTCCCTGCCTGGCCAGTGCCTCGAGGGCATGCTGGATGGCCGAAAGTTGATTTTCTTGGTTTTTACTCTTCGTGGCGGCTTCCATGCGTGGCGGTATGCTTCCGGATTTTTCTTCGCTGGGGTTCTTGGTGCAGTCCCACAGAATGTGCGTGAAGGTTGCCGTCTCCCGGCGGCAGGCCGCACACTTGTCGCTCTGGTATGTCTCGGAAAACATCAAAGATGGAAAAAGTACTTCTAAAAAGTAATAAATTACATTACCTATTACTTTTCCAAACATTTCTAAAACGTAATTAACTTACATTAGGAATTACACGTGGCCGAAAGTAATGACATTACATTACTATTACTTTTCAAAAGTAATGAAATTATTTTGAAATTACTTTGGCAAAAAATCACTCATACACTGCCAACTCACATACACTTTATTTTCATTCATAGACAGATACACTCCAATCTCAAATTTTTTTTGTTTATATACCAACTTATATACAGTTTATTTACAACGCTATACATTTATATGCTAGATATCCTTATTACATCGCAGAAGAAGGTGCGAATCAAAATGGGCATAGGAAAGGTGTCCCCGTTTGTGCGACAGAGTATCCTTTGCCATGCTAAAAGGCGCTTTGCTGGCCCGGATGAGGGCAGGGTAGTGTTGAGCATAATGAAGAACTTTTCGTTTTCGGGTGGACTGGAAGAGGCACGAAGAGGCACGGGAATGCAGGCAGAGCTTTTATCGAAGTGTTGTTTCCTTCGCGTTCGTATAGTTGCAATGCGCAGAGACTCTCTGGAACTCCACTTGGTCAACTTTTCATGGTGAACTCTTTATGCCTTAAGAGAAGCGGACAGGCTATATCGTAGTAAAAAGTGGTTGGGAAAGTAATGAGTAACTTTCATGAAATTACTGGCCCGAAGTTATTTATTACATCACTAAATTACGAACACTCAAAAGTAATTCATTACATTACTAATTACAGCAAAGCAAAAAGGAATTTATGACGACGAAGAAGGAGTGGTTCGTTTGTGTTCTTCCTCTGCTGGTTGTTTTCTCCTGAACGCGTGTTTTCGGGCTGGTTTTTCAACTCCAGTTATCTATAACCACGCTGGAACATCTCTGGCCCTTCCACGATCCGACGACACGCAAAAGGATGACCCCTCGGGGTTTTCCTCTGCATGGGATCCCGCCCACCGGCCGCTCGGCCTAACCGCTATGTCTCTCAGTCCCTGGCGGGTGCGACGCCGCCCACCTATGTCACGCATGTCGGAAAAGCTCTACGTAGCGCAATCCACTCAGCCTGGGACGACGCTCGCTGCCTCCGACTTAGCTTCAAACCCGGCACTGGACGACCCGCTGCCAATGAAGGTAACGCTTCTGTTCCCGCTAACCCCGGCTGACCCATCTACTTCATCGAAGTGGCCATCGGATGAAGGTGCGGCCCAGGTTACGACTGAGGTTTGCCTCTCCCCTGCGGCCAAACGGGCGTGTACATCTGTCGCAAGCACATCCCTGCGAGGGATCAATGAACCGAAGAGAACACCGACAGCTACTTCATCCCGTACAGCCACCGCCACTTCCCAGGGCCCTAAAACCAATAAGCAGAGTCCCTCGGTGTAGAAAGTTGCCATCACACCGTGACAGCGATTCAACATCCTCTCTTTTCTGACAAAGACACTGAAGCAGACGCTCGACGTATGTCTAGGAACTTCGGGGTTTGCCGGCTACGCATACCACAACCGAACCAACACAGTGTCTGTCTGGTTCTCGTCTCTTGCGGCTGTCCATCGACTGTGCGCACTGGACCATTATCTTCTGTCAGCTGAAAAAAAGCTATCTATACAATCGTACCTGCTGTTTGGTGCTGACATCCGACGCGATGTTGTTTCGGGAGTAGGCCCCGGAGAGAATCCTGAAGACCTGCACGCCAGTATCTGGCGCTCCACGCACCAGGTGCTTCTTGTCCGCTATGTGGGAGCTGGCCCCACGTGTATCGTATCTCTTCAAGGCCCGTTAAAGCCACCGGATCGTCTTTTCTATAATGGCTGCGCTCTTCGTCCACGTCCATACAACGCTGGAGGGGTGCATTGCTATCAATGCTTCTGTCAGGAACAAATGAGCAAGTCGTGCCTGTTCCGTGTCACAGAACCACCGGTCACAACGGCCTGGGAACCACCGGCTTCTACGGCATAAGAGGCACTGGCTACGTCGTCGTCCGTCTCACCGCAAGTCAAGTTTCCATGCGGCCTGTGTCGAATGGATGAACATGGCATTACGGACAAAAAGTGCCCTACTAAGTGCAAAGGTACTTGCTCAAAGCGACGCGCGTTCCGACGTCAGTCTAAGCCCAACGATTTTTCTCTGTCCAACCGTTTCGGCTGTTTGGTGGAGGAAAGCGAAGAAGTAGTAGGAGAAGACGCTCTGGAGCTTTTGCATTACTACCAGCCGTCGTACCGGAATGTGCTCTGTGGCTCCCGCTGCCGGGGGAAACAGCACAGTCAAACTGTACAATTTTCTCCGGTTACAGAGGGGCTCGGAGATAGACCAGCAGTTGGCGTTGCTGAAACTGACTAAGCTCACACAGTGCCGTGCCCGCTTAATTCATTGACCGCCCCATCAGCCTGTACCGAAACAAGACCGGTCGAGTAAGCACCGTTTCACCCCATTATGAATGACCCCATCAAAGCCTGCCCCTTCTGCTTTCCCACACCATGAGCTTCTACAGATCCTGGTGCAGCAGCTGCCGAACTTGGTGCCAGTATTAGCAACCCAAATAAGTTAAGTCTCGTTTCACTATTGCTGTACCACAATATATAGTCCAATGGAACTGTCGCGAACTCGCACCAAAGATTGGGGAGCTTCGGGAACGTGTTCGCCTAGGCAAACTGCGAGCTTGGGATTTCCTACTACAAGAGACTAACTCTACCTCACCTCCCAAATTTTACTGCTTACGCTACGCCATCTATACATTATCGGCGTTGTGGCTCCAGTGAATCTCCACCAGGCAAAGCCACCATCTATGTACTCACGATTTATCCACAGACACACATCACCCTTGACGATTAGTAAACGCAATGGCAAGAAGTGGTTGCGGTTAAAGTACAAATGCCCAAGTCCGCAATATTCTTGGTGTCATGGTATGTACGCCCGCATAGCGGACGTACGACTCGTCTAAGATCGGGCTGGTTAATATCTCTACGGCATTCCCACGCTGCCTGTCCGATACTTGTGGCCGGGCACTTTAATGCCTCTGATTGCGACTGGGGCTTTGCTACTACAAGTGCACGCGGACGGGTACTACTTGACTACTTCAGCGATGCGCACTTCAAAAGTGCTCAATCTATGTCAGTGTGGCTCACGCAACAAAATGCTCTTGAAATGCGTGGAAATGTTGGGACGTTTTCCTTAAGTAATTGGGAACTCATAGTACATTCGACAATTGCTACAGTTGTACCTAACGTTCCTCGTGGTTAATATCTTAATAAATGGTTTACTCACTTTCATTTAATATTTGGGCCTGTTTATCTGTGCTGTAATTCAATTGCTTCAGGCAGACATCAAGTACCGCTTTTCGATCAGAATTCCTAGCTCTAAATCGTTTTTTTTTTCAAGCTTGTTTCATTATATTCAACGCTCCAGCAAGTGACAGTTTCCATTGAACATGAATGTGTGCCGTGCGCTTCTTTTTGAAATAAGCCAATTGTATCGCCATGAGTCCAGCACTTCTACAGGAGGATTAAACGGCTATGGTGAACTGTTTCCACCTTTGTGCCATCATAAACAATAACATGTTTGGTTTTTCTGTCGTAGGTACAGCTCCAGCACGTATTCGTTTCAAATCGTTTGCATTTATGTAAAAATTTATGCTGTCAATATTTACTACGTTGGGGGCAGAAAACCATGTTTTGCATGCCTATTTGTGGCTTCAAAACACCCTCTCTTAATGCCTAAATGTTTGTCCTTGAGGATGAAGGTGTTTCTTCAGTTCATGAGGTGTGAGCGTTTTGTTTATAGCTGTCTAAAATAACAACTTTTCATTTTTAAATAGCTGCTAACTATAAATGTTTCATTTCCACGTCTTGTGGATTTTTTGTGCGCATTCTTTCTTTGGGCGTCTTCAGTAAGGGTCCAGGTGGTTTCGGTCGCTCTATTTATGTATACCCTTTCAATAAAATAAATTAGTTGCGGGTAAAAACTGTCCTGCCCCCTCTTTAGATGCTGCAAGGCAGCTCTGCAAGTTTTGTCATGGAGGCCTAGGTACTGCCACCGACCCCCCCCCCCCCCCCATATCTTAGCGTGCGTTGTCTCCTACCTTCACACCCTCGCTGGCATTGCTGGACACAGTATAAAATGGCAATGGATACTTGGCCATAAAGGCATTATTGGCAATCAAAAAGCCCATGAAGTGGCCCCTAAGGGCCTTAAGCACAGAAAAGACCGCAAACTGCTCGTTACGAAAACATACAAGATCTCACACTATCGCGTAAGAACTTAAGTAGCGAAATTGTACGAAACCTTTACGATTTAGCTCCCCGATTGCAGCCGATTCGCTTCTTGTTCGCTGACACAACGACCTTTGTTTTATTTTGCTATAGCTAAGCTCACAGTGAGGAGTAAGTTATAATAATTACGCAGTAAACGTTCTGTATGTATTAGCACTTTTGACCACATGGACACCTTTAGTTCGTGTGTTTCCCGTGGACCAGAATCGATTTTATCACAGTTACACCAGAGCCAAACCACAGCATGTCGCACATTCGACATGAGTGTTCAAATTCGACAGAGAAACTCATGGTTCAACCGAGCGTCGGCTCCCGTTACCGAAGGACATTCCCACTGCTGCGTAGCGGTATCGTCTCGACGTTGCCGGTACCGCTCACGCACTTTGTCCAGTTTAAGCTGAGCGGATTCTCTTTTCTAGGCCCACCGACTTCTCTTGGAAGCAAGCTCTGTGGCCACGTGGTCCATATAGGGTCGGGCTCTTCAAAGTTTCTTCTCTTATTTGTAGGACAATGGTCGCATTTCAAAATTGTTATTTCTTTGACGCAATCTAAACAATAGTCCGTCAAGCACGTGAAGCACGCAATTTACTCTTTTTTTTTCTTTTGTGCCTTCCCCTTTTTAGGGCCTTTTTCCTACATCCCCGATCCTCAGCGGAGACGCATGTAAAAGCCCTCTGCTTTTTAATTAAGAGCCTTATCTCTCTTTTTCACTTTCTCTCTCTCTCTCTCTCCCTTTCTCTGTCTTCTTGGTCGTGGTTCTGTCCTATGTGCTACCCGTCAAGATCACTCACTCCGGAATCGCCTAAGTGTCGATTCTTCTGATGAAAAACCGTTTTTGACAGACGGAAACGGAACTCCTTTCGAAAAAAAGTATTCACCCATGCGGGTAAAAAAATTCATACAAACCCCACCATACCCCCGCTCGTCCCAAGCAGCCACCCACAGCGAGGGCACCGTGCTCAACGCTGCCACCTTCGTTCAACCGCTGCTGAGTCCACCGCCATGTCCATCGTCGCCGCGACTCACCAACCCACCTAATCATAATCACAAAATATCTACAAGCATGCCGACATTACCTACTTTGACCGTACCCCCTGCGACGCTCCAGATCGTCAAAGCCATTCCTTACCTACCTACAATCGCCTGACCCCGGAATATGCCTCACCCTGTGTGAATGACGCAGCGCATGCTACAGCCCTACACGGTCAGGCGGCTCGGCTTCTACGACGGCCGCTCTCCAGCATCCTCTCCCCTGCTACACCGATGTCCTATCCCCAAAGGTATCCCCCGCCCACTCTGCCCTCTCCGTCGAAGAATCACAAATCTGGTGCCGGCACATACAAAACGGCACATACTATAACACCACCGCCCTCTCCCACATGTCAGCCTCATGCTCCAAGTAGATTTGCCCCGACTGTCAAGCTCCTACCACTAGTTCTTACTTCGTCTTACTGTGCTTTCAACACGCGGTTCCTCTCCCTTAGCCAAACCTCCAGCATTGGGAATTCGCATCGATTAGCTCAGACCTGCAGGAGCAGCGCCGCCAGATCCAGCAGGCCACACCAGCTGCATTGACGCGCGGCCGCCTGGACTAAAAAGCCACCCACCGTGTTTTTTTTATTTTGTTGAATATATACTGTTTGTATCCTCCCCCTCCTTGTTTTTATTAGCGGGATAATTATTAGCAACCTTTCATGAGAACCTCGGGGGGGTTTTTAGAAAAATGAAGAAATATCGAGTCAATTGGATTGTCGGCACTAACGAAATATTTGAAGTGGTGAACCGAGTGTTGAAGCAATAAACTCTTCGAAACTGTTGTTAGTATTTCAATGTTCTGTAAAGCCCTTCTAAATAGTTATTAAATTGTGAGTTAATGACGGATTCTAGAATGTGTAACGAATGCTTTTTAACGAGGTGAGTCTCGATTCGAATAGTGATGATGCATTGCCATATTAGACGTGATTATTTTTTTAGCTATGCGCAACTCTTCAAAGATTAAGCCAGAAGGCTAGAATTTCAGGAAAGTTTACCACCAGAGCCAAGAACATATAAAGATCGGCGTAGTGCCGGCTAGGCTGCTCTTGCAATTACACACACAAAAATAGTGTGTGCAGCGGCTTAAGAAACATCAAAACCGTGAACCACGCAACAGCAGCATAGCGGCAACGCGCGCCGCCTCGAGATCTCCTCGGGCAGGGCGCTCCACCTCCACGCGCGGCGGTTGACATGCGCGGCTTCAAGGGTGCTGTGTAGAGAAAGGCGCCGCTTTTTCCACTACCAAAGTATTCTAGTTCACTCTAATCTGAAGTGCACTCAACGCAGATGGTGTATTCAGAATGGTGAGCAATGTGCAAAAGGCATTCTGAGAGACCTCAGGACCGCGACAACTTGCCGATCTGAAGACGTAGCCGGTGCGGGAGATCTCGTGACTCTCTTCAGCACTGAGCGTTGGGGCTCAAAAGGAGGTGCAATCAGTAACAGTTGGGGCCACGCGTCGACCGGCGAGGTTTGTTGTACCTCGTTGCGACGCATCGGCGAATCCTGCGGGGCCGGAGGCGGCGGAGGCAGCGGAGGTAGTGCCCGCCGTGGGGGTAGCGGTGGTGGAAGTAGTTGCGCTAGTTGTGGAGCCGCTTGCGTAGAAGCGTACGATAGAGAACGGCCAGCCTTCTTTGAAGACCTCTAGCGTCGAAACCGGTGACGCCACCGCTGTCGTGCCGTCGCGGCAGCCTCCTTGTGCGTGGTGTGGTCCCTCACCATCTGCTTCAAGACAGCGAACGCCCTCTTCATACGTGGAAACTTAGATGAGGAATCGTGAGGTCCCGCACAGTTGGCGCACTTCAGGGTATCTTCACTACAGTCGCTAGCCTTGTGGGGCCCAGCGCATTTGGGACGTACAGTGGCGCTGCCGCACACTGCAGCGACATAGCCAACCTTCATGCACTTGTAGCACTGGAGGGGTTCGGCACATAAGGTCGGACACTCTGACGGAAATGACCCACCTTAACATGGGCAGAAGGCTGTCGCCCGTGAAAACAATGTTTAAGCACCTTGACGTACCATTGCGGCTTACTTTTCTAATGACGATACTTTCATCCGCAGGTTTGACCAGTATTGGCAGGTCCTTCCCCGGATAGATGTATCGATGTCATAAATGACGCCTATCGTTGTGTCACCATATGGGGTGGCATGGGCTCGCACTTTTATGTCGTGCAGTGACGTAATCTTCCGCAAAACTTCCAGTGCACTCCAATGCTCAACGTCCATGGCCAAGATGTTCCGTTGGGAATTTATCCTCACGTCCTTGACCTCATCTAGCACAGTAGCTTCGAGAAACGCGGAGACTGTTTGCTTGTTGAGCAGCCTCAAGGAGTCCGTCTTGGCCTCTGGTACGAACAGTATCGTGTGCACAGGGTGCTTAGGCATGGGCTTCGCAGTCGAGGTGCTCCATCGCGAAGAAGCCGTGAGGAGCCTTCTTTTCGCATTTTTCCCGAGGTACAGTTGCAACCCATCGTCGGAGTCCTCGTCGCTGGGCGCCGAGAAGAGCTCAGGCTCCAGCTGCGCAAGAAAAAAATTGCGCGTTCGAAGTGACCCAAAACAGCTCCAGCATACGAAATTAAAGAAAGCACAAAAAATTACGCCCATCTTCCCGCGAGTGAAACCTGATGTGATGCGACGCATCAGGGGGGAGCGTTTGGACTGACGCTGGTATTGGATTGCGTCAGTCCACTCACTGAAGGGACTGTCGCTTCAGTCACGCCTTCATCGGAAGATCTTGCACGGAGTTATCGTCAAGCAAAGTCAAGTCAAGTGCGAGAGCGAGCGCTGGACTGATCCGGCGCCGTGCGCTCCCCCGCTTATATTGCTTATATTCCCGCTTTTGAAAGGAGAGGAGCTGGGGGGGGGGCGGGGGGAGAGTCGCGCGCATGCGCACACATGCGCGCACCCAGAGCAGCGAAGCGCACACGCGCAGCTGTTGTTATGATAATGAGACGGAGTGAGAGTGTTGCGCACAGCTGTCGGAGAGAAGAACGGAGGAGAGCTGCGCATGTGCAGTGAGCGTGCGGACAACGCCGCGACGCCGGAGGGACATACCCAAGAGCAAGAGATGCGTCGCATCTAAGAGAACAGAACTCCCGCTGGCGCAGTGTCTGGCAGGGTGCGAGCGAGAACTGCGAAGACCGGAATGGAAATCTCAGCTAGTTGGATCTGATTCATGTATGAAGCGCGGACAGACGAAACACAAGGAGAGGACAACCCGAGCGCTTTCTATCAACTCTTTATTCAATACAATAACACACACATTTATACTCGATAGTTCATTCACAAGTTAACACATGCGCAACAAGCATTACGATAACTTTTTTGTTATCATGCATTACCATCCCGCATGACCCTCGGTGCTGCATCCAAAAGTTTGACTTCTTTTTGCTGTAGTGTTACTGATGGCTTGGCGACACACGCGTCTCCTGCTTTTTGTATCTTGTAAGCTTCAACGATGAGGCGACACATCTCATCTTTGTGCGCATATTCTGCTGTCGCACTCCTACAAGCTGGCTGGCACCCTTTGCAGGCTTTGCAATGTAGTGCATGGTTCGAGTTCGGCGTTCCTTTCGTGGAATTAATATGCTCGCGCAGTCTTACATTCAAGCAGTGACCGGTTTCACTGGTGTAGTGCTTTCCGCAGTCCAACGTTAGTCTGCGCAACGTTGGACTGCGTTGGACTGCGCAGTTGGACTGTACTTGTTTAATCTATAATGCTTGTTATCTAAATCAATGTTTCTACTAACGCGATCCTGCAGATTAATGCGTGCATTGGAAACTCTGGGACATTTACTTGGCCGAGGATCGCCTGCGCATGTCACTCTTTTGACTGCTTGTCTTCGTTGCATGAGTATTCTTTCAGTTCTTTACGGAGCAGCATTGCGCTCCGATGAACAGTTCCATAAGGGAATCTCGGTCGTCTTTGGCTAGGCAACAATAATGTTTTATAACTGCGCTGCCGAGGCGAGTCATTACATTGCCTTTACATGGCATTACCACCAGTGGGGTATTGTGGGAAACGCCACTGTTCACGCTAGCACCCATTCGGCTCATAAAGGAGCAAACACCACGCCCAATCCGTTATCTGGAACGGATACAGCCAGTGCACTCCTCATACTTGCTCGATATATAACACTGCTACCTACCTATATATAAATCATCATCATCACCAGCCTATCTACGCCCACCGCAGGGCAAAGGCCTCTCCCATTATTCTCCAATTACCCCGGTCCTGTGCGTGCCAACTGTGACCAGTTTATCCCCGCAAACTTCTTGATCTCATCTGCCCATCTAACTTTCTGCCGCCCCCTGCAACGCTTGCCATCTCTAGTGAACCACTCTCTTACACTTAATGACCAGCGGTTATCTTGCCTTCGCATTACATGCCCTGTCCACGTCCATTTCTTCTTCTTCATTTCTACTAATATGTCTTTAACACCAGTTTGCTCCCTGACCCACTCCGCTCTCTTCTTGTCCCTTAATGTTACACCTATCATTTTCCGCTCTATTGCCCGCTGAGTCGTTCTCAATTTAACTTGAACCCTCTTGTGAGCCTCCAAGTTTCTGCCCCGTAGGTGAGTACCGGTAAGATGCAGCTGTCATACACTTTCTTCTTCAGCGACAATGGTAGGCTGCTATTCATTATCTCAGAATGTCTGCCATATGCACCTCACCCCATTCTGATCCTTCTAATAATCTCTGCCTCAAGTTTGGGATCTGGGGTCACAACTTGGCCTAAGTAGATATATTCGCTTACCACTTCCACTGCCTCGCCACCTATCTCAAACCGCTGTGCTGTCCCGAGGTTATTGGTCATTACTTTAGTTTTCTGCATAATAATTTTCAGGCCCACGGTTCTACTCTGTTCGCCTAGTGCGGAAAGCATGCTTTGCAATTCGTCCCCCGAGTTACTTAGCAAGGCAACGTCATCAGCAAATCTGAGGTTACTGAGGTATTCTCCATTAACCCTTACTCCCACCTGTTCCCAATCCAACGTTCTGAATACTTCTTGTAAACATGCTGTGAATAACATTGGAGAGATTGTGTCTTCTTGTCTGACACCCCTTCTTGTCAGCACCCCTTCCATTCAGCGTCCAAGTATCCGCAGCTACCAACCTTTGCAGACTCCGGCTCAGAGCCATGGTCGCAGCCAGGTGGCTGTTTCGGTGTCAGAACAACCCCCCCCCCCCTCCCCCGAAATTTTTTGACTGGTGCATTCACCCCCAGTCGCCTCCGCATTTCTGTCTTTTTTTCGTCCAAGCTGTTGAGTTTCCGCATCGGCTCTAAAACATACGTAAAAAGATAATAAGAAGATTTGATAAGAAAATAAAAATGAAATTATGTTTCGACACGGGCTATCTTACATTTTAGGGGATTCTTTATAACGCCTCCCGGTGCGCATAACACCGCCTAAAAAATAATTCTGGCTACGCCACTGCTCGGGGTACAATGCACAATTGCAGGGCAAAAAATCTAATTAGTGTCGCATGATGGCGGCAATGAGAGCAGTCCTAGCTGATATTACCCATCCTGGCGAACCGCTTCCGCTCACTGACTAACCAGAGTCACTGTAATTCTTAATAATGACTCTGGCTAGTCAGTGAGCGGGAGCGGTTTGTCTGGTTGGGTAAAATCAAGACATACAGCTCCGTTTGGAGTTGCGGAACGAGACTAGCGAGGATTGCAGTACTGAATGGGAGCAGTCTTCCTTGGTGTTACCCCACCGGCCAAACCACTACCGCTCAATGACTCAATGACTAGTCAGAGTCATTATTATGAATTAACAGTGACTCTGGCTAGTCAGTGAGCGGAAGCGGTTCGGCCGGTTGGGTAAAATCAACTTTGACTGCTTCCTTCGCCGCCATCATGGGACACTAATTAGACCGTTGCGCAATTGCTTACTCTTATTTTATCCGAATGACTGCAAGAAAAGCGACTCCAGCCTCCGGCCTGCCGGAGACCATACGGCACGTTTTATGAAAAAGCCCACGTTTTCCTTTGCAAATAGGCAGCTCTCGTTAACTCTGTCGCGCGTGCGCTTTCGGCAGCTGTACTCTAAATTAAGAAACCTCACGTCGCCGGGCTTCATTGTCACCGCCATACAAGGAGACTTAAGGTACTCCCAACCTTTCCTGTGAATGGCGTACCTGTATGTAACACTACAGTGCAAAATCCCTGAACTCGAACGTTTGGTCCCCTAACACTGGGTGCACCCCTCTCTCTACACGTTTTTTCACTTCCCCTCCACTTTTCTGCATTCTCATTCTGTCTCCGTGCCAGCACACTTACATTTGAGCATTTCTTTCTGCCCTTTCTTCACTGCGGCCAGTACTGATCCACAGTATCGTTTCCACTTCAACTCAACTGTTATTCCAAACGGGGTTTCGAACTCGGCAGGTGTTCGGGCAAACTTGTGTGCTGTACTTCATTCTAAAAAGATTTGCAATGGGCACTGTTGAACAAGAAACTTTGATTGGGGCGTACGCTACACCGGGAGCTCGGTGCTTAAATTGGTTTGAAAGAGAAATCAGATGATTTCTTCAAAGAATACGCTTTCATTCGAGCACGTTCCGTTTTCGTCCTTCAATGCCATTGCTTTGGTTGCGGCCACTGCAACCCTCGCTGATGCACTTGTGATTTTTCAAAAGTCAGCTACAGTAGTTAGGTGGACTTCGACGTAGCGAAATAAAATTTTTCACTTTTATACAGTGTTGTCTGTACAATCACCCAATGCATGAGTTTCTTACACTGCCCCACACTGAACGGTGGTAACATAATTGCAAACAAGTGTATTTTCTGTTGATGAAGTTCTTGCTACAAGCCGGAAAAACCAAAAGCAGCGCCATCAAAACTGCCAGACATCAACAGTATGACAAAAGTTTAAAATTCCGGCAATTTTCATAAATGCTTCCTAAGAGCAATATTGTTTGAGGCATAAACAAGCTATCGAGCCGAAGAGTTTTTGGTTTACGCAAGAACATTTTGAGGCAGGGCTTTGACTCCCTATTAAACACAGATATTCTGTGCCCCTAAAGTCAGTGTTACCTATGCCCGTAGCAGTAGAGTGAACTCAAAATTGTTCACGAGAATTCAGATAGCATTCCTCACTTCAGTGGAATTATCGCTGTCGTATAGAGGGCTTTGCACCCTTTAGCTTGCATACCCCCAGTCATTTTTGGTTAATGGCCAGAGTGTATGTCTTCATTACGGGGCCTTAGCCGGTGCAATTTCGACTTTCGTGTTAGGAATGTTGCGGCTGCTCCGATCAGAAAATCCTGCGTCATTCGCTAACAGAACCATTTACGCATCATAGAAATACCTTTGGTCTCAAGTAAATATAAAGAGACCCCGCTATACTTCCGATAAAAACTTTCATCTTTTACTTCGAAAGAAAACCTTTCGATGGAAACCTTCGAAAAGTTTCCTTCGACAGCTACAGTTATATCCCACACAGAAAGGCTCTGCGTGATTTTCCAATGCTTCTTCGTTGCATTTGTTACTAAATTTTAGTGGATATTGAAAGCGTTTGTTACTGCAACTGAAAAGGTATACCCGACCAACCGCAGCGACATCACTCGAATTGCGTCATTCAAGCGTACAAACAATAGCGAGTTCGAAAAACAAAAAAAAATTGCAAGTTTCTTAGTCAACTGAGGGGCGTAGGGCAGTAACTTTTGCCTGAAGCATTTTCTTCCCCGTTTTCTAAGAACTCGATGCGCTTGCTTACTCGTTACGAAAGCATTTAGGAGTTTTAAAAAGTTGGAAACAGTGTTTCAGTGTCTCCTACTTGGAAATTCTCTGCGACTACATGTCTACAAACCAGCGCTTTTGGTTATATACTTATTACCACATGTAACTACTGATATGTCATTCGGAGTCATTAAGATTAATAATGTCAATATCCGAAATTTCTGGGTACCTGTATGTACGAAGTCTGTGGGTTATTTTTTAGTACTGTCAGAGTCCTTCAATGCTTTGAAGGACACTGGTACTGTTAATGGGTGTAAGTCAGTAGAATGAGTGCCAAGGGCTACTTGGTATTATATTGTTACGGGGATAAGCAGGCGAGTAAGAGGCGAATGGGGTTTATTTATAGTAATGGCGGTGGTTCACCAGAGAGCGTGCAGCAAACATCGATTCCGCCCAAAAAGAAGCGCTTCGTTCCCTTCTTCATCGCCCGTGCAGCTGGCGGGGAGGATTTGCCCGTACAGTGAAGCAGTCCTGACATTTTGTGTAACAATATAGATGATGTAAGAAAAATTAGGACTGCGCAAAACGACGAAGGCCTATTTTGTGTGACCTAAACCGTGTAACACGATTAAAAGTAATTGGCTAAACTACTTGGACTAAAAAGGGCTAATTAAGGCTAAATATATCCCCGTTCACTCAATTCGGCCCTCAGAATAACTAGAAGTACAAAAGCCTAATATATAAGTTTGGGTGATTGCAACAGTATAACAGTTATCCTAAGTACGTTGAGTTCCGGAGTAAGCCATTGAAAAATAATCACTGGAAAACTGTCGCCCTCGTAGCAAGTAGGCCACCATATGTTTCATTCCTGGATGAATCATTTGTTTCACAAACCGGAGTATCCAGTAGGCTTGACTACTACAGAAGACTTCTTCACTCCTAACAATGGCGACATAACTCCGGAGTTTTTTTTAGACTTGTGTATGGCATTTGTCAGAAAATTTTGATACTCTAAAGTGTTTACTCAGCTGTAACTGGAGCACGCTGTATACATCAAGAGAATATCCGCCGCATTAGAAGCCACTTCTTCCAGCAACCCAATCAGTATCGAGGCGGGGATGGGGCATCCACGCAAACAATGAATCGCCATGTTAAAAAAAGACTTTGCATAAAACGTTATGTTTCCCGCTTACTTTTGGTGTCGAAACAAGCGCGGCACCACTGCTCTACCGCGACCATCAACTGAACCCCGAACGATCTGATGATAGCCATCTCAACCGGCTGTGCAAGAGCGACAGCGGGTGTCGCTTCCCAATCGTCCTGTGGTTCAACGTTGACACGTAGTAAAGGCTAGCGTAAACTGCGATATGTGACCAAGTGAGCGTATCAGGACCCTAATAAAGATTCGGGCGGGAGCTTGTGCTATATATGCAACACCAACACCGCTACCTCAAGCACCAAGGCATCACGACGTCTTTCCTGCGCAATACAAAAGTGTGTGTCCACCTCAGAGCAGCTAATGCATCAACGAACCTTTCTAGCGTTTATATTCACAGTTGTGCTTCTGGTGAGACGGACACTTCGTAGATTTGGTTTATTCGAATGTACACATGTATTCTAACGTTTCATCTGGAAAATTGGTGACTGATATGGGTTCCTTGTTGCTCATATTCTAGTGGTTGTAGTAACGGGGCATCGTGACGAATTAGAGAGCATTGTATCTGCCTACAAATGCCAGTTTCTACTTATAACATAAACCTGGTTGCATAGTGCTATCGCCGACTCTAAAATAGCGCCTTGCGGTTACGGAATCTATAGACGTGACAGAGGCTCGAGTTGCGGCGGCGTTGGAATTCTCGTCCGAGAAACGTTGCGTGTTGCTAGGCTGCCTGATCTTTCAGGAATGGAATGTGTGGTTATGAAAAATTTTCTGAACGAGTGCAATCTAGAAATAGAAGGCCTCTATCTGCCTCCATATCGCGAAAACACGTTCTTCGAAAATTTGAACGAGTATAGGCCTAGACTCACTTGAAAAGATGTACATACGGCATCTCTTTCAGGAATTTGCATAAGATCACTTGTTGTTTTAAGCGAGAAAAAATAATTTTTATACTCAACGCCCACCACGGCCTCAGACGGCGGGTGGTAAGCCCGCTTCATTGCAACGACTGCGCCCGCGCGGAAGTTCTGAGTTTGGGAGGTTGCACAGGTCCACATACCGCATGTTTCTTTGGTTTCTAATGGCGCTGCCGGCTTGGTAAAACTGATACCTCATGCATTGTCAGCTTCAGGCGTTCCGCAGTGCCGCAGAAAAAACGTGTTAATCTTCTGCAGTTCTTTCGCTTATTTCGTTGAATTACCAGCGTAAGGATTACTTGTTTGGGCCATACTCTTCAGAGCGACAGGCTTGGGAGCGACAGGCGCACGAAGCTATGCGGATTAGGAACAAGGACGGGGTTCTTGGCGTCCATCCAAGAGAAGCAGGACGCCCCATCAACGAAGTCGTGAAAACCTCAGTATGAAGGTTTAAAACACCAATGCCGATTCATTATGTGGTCCGTAAAGAAAAGACGTAATACACGGTTCCCATAAGCGATTGCGCTTGCTACATTTGGGAGAATTTTAAGAGCGGTGGAAAGAAACGGGCCGTTTATAGAGAGCATTTTCTTTGTTGACAGCTAAGCGTCCGCGACACTACATTTTTTCAGGAGGAAGCGCCACACAGTTTGCATGTGAGTCGCGCACCAAAACTTCAAAATCATCCTCCATGCTGCAGGCTTCAGGGAAACTACAGAAGAACTGATGTCAGAAATTGTATGCAACATCGACATTGAAGGCTACACGTGCAGCCGCTTTCTGGTGAGTCCCGGCAAAGATGCCTTTCTGAGCATTTTGGAGAGCGCACTAGACCTTGGACAAGGCTCAAAACTTGCAAGCTGAAAACCGGGATTGCCGTTGCTCACTGCAGACAAGATAAAATAATTTTAAGTTTGGCCCTTTCCCCGCAGAAGTGTTCAGACGCTGTACAATATCTCAAAATGTACCACTTCTCGAGCAAACAGCAAGAAAAGTATGTGCGGCAGCTAAAAAAGCAGTTTAAAAAATTCGGAAATAATTCTTCTTGTAGACTTCGCAGAAAAATATAGCATCCTTGTGCAAGATGCTCCGCAATCGTACCGCTATGCAAATGCGCGGGTCCCGATATACCTTTTCGTGGGATACCATCCTTCAGGAGACACTGGGGACCCCTGTGTAAGACCGCTTGCCATTATTTCGGATTGCCTTGACCACACGACAGCAGCCGTGTCTATTTAACAAACTGAACCGTTGAAAGTTCCAAAAAACAAATTTCCTGCTGTCTGAAAAAGTATCTTATTCAGACGAGGCACCATACCACTACAAGAGCAAAAAAACTATTCTAAATTTGTGATACCATCAAAATAAGTTCAATTTATCGGCTGGGGGAAGTTTTTTGCTTGGTCACATTGAAAGGCCGTTAGCGAAGGGTTGGCGGTACCGTTAAGCGATTGGCCACCACGGGCTTTCTCGCAAACCTTTCCAGGAATAAATACATCAAACCAGCTTTTTAGATGGGCGGATGAGAACAGGTCAGGTATATCCCTGCTCTGGATGCCACAAGAAATGGTTGAGAAAAATAAAAGCAACTCGAAAGAAGCTTTGATCCTACTATTCCTTTGAAAGTTAGGCGCACCTATCAACAGTTTGCACCATAATCGCTAAATATCAATGACGGTCTCACGTCTTACTCGGCCCCAGAGACTTTCCAAGTGGCAAAAAACCCACGTCGGCGACCACGATGAAAGCTGCAGCCTCTTAAATGTACCAAAGCCGAATTGCAGCCGATCTCCTACTACATCTGTATCACCTGCATGAACGAAGCGTTGTGGAATTCATTTAAGAGCATCAACAACTGATCACCTCCCTAGAACACTCTTCCGAAATACAGTACCTGCCAGTCTCACACCTTTAAATCAGCTCGGCGCCTGAAAATAAAAGCACGTGCGATCAAAGCTGCTGCCACATCTCTCCGCTCTCGCGCAGGAACGGCCATGGCAGTGAAATGGACTTACCATCCGTCGTCTGAGACCCTGGTGGGCGCTTAATATAAAAAATATTTCATTGCGAAACAGTACACCCTTACCAGCCTAGGGTTTTGCGCGACTGTCGGCGTCAACATGAAACTCCTGCGAACAAATAAAATAAATTACTAGTACCGCCAGGTATCGAACGTGGACCCGAAAGAGTAACGGAGTCTCAGCCGTCGTCTTACCGCCTAAGCAACACCCACAAGATGGGACGAGGGGGAGACAGGGCCCTCAACGAGCACAGCGGTGGATCTACCTCCAGCGCTCATTCAAGGCCCTCGTGTGAAGTGCAAACCGCATAACGAATGATAACAGCGTTCCGGTGGTTTCGATTGGGTATGAATGGAACATCGTGTGGGGAAAGGGATGGCGGGGACAGCGCTCTTTGGCGGATACGCATGAAACAAGAGTGAGGGGGAGGCAGTGAGAGAGGTGGCGCCATAGCCGCGCGTGCAGCCCCCCGTATCACCCTTCGCCAGTCGCTCCAATCCGCTATCTTTCAGCCGTTGCTGCTGCGTTTGGTCGGTCTTTTCACTCTAAGTTGAGCCACGTGTGTGAGTTAAGTGATGTCGCATGGGTAATCAATGTGGGCGTCGTCTACAGCTTCGGAGTCCAACCACCTTCACAGCGTGAAATGGCGCCATTGTTTTGCTTAAAACAAAAAGTACTGCAATTTAGTCTTCTCAAATAAATTCCCTTTGTACACCCTTTCAAATCGTCCTAGGCCTGTATTTTTACACATAACACCACAGAGCGCGACATGCGTCTGAGCATGAACATCACCAATTTTGCAAATTTTTCCAAGTTCATCTGTTCAGCGAGCTAAAACTACCCGCTCTCTGGCTCAACCATTACTGCCGGTAATATAAACAGATTGTGTAGCTGCATGGTCTCAATAAATGGTTTAAAACTGTAACATATGTGCACAAATTACTCAGAAACATCAGTTTCCTTCGCCACAAAGCCCATTTGGAAACCCACTAGCAACTGTGAACGCATTGTAGCAAAAAAGCGCGATCCTCGTTCTATTACCTGGAATTGTTTCACTCTGCCCCTTATATCACCCTGTTTTGGGGAATTTTATTCTGCAACGTTGGTTTCTTTCACCGCGGCGATATTCAAATTGCTGCAATGGACAGAAAACTTTTTTCCGCCAAAACTTGGCTACGAGAACGAACAGTGTAGGGAAGTGATCAACCATAAACTCTTATATTGTAATCACAGATGGTCGAGCAAAGTCTTTGGGCCGTTTGGCGTAGAATGACCCCTCTTTAAACCACAGTGACGAACTCGCAGACGTAAAATCCTGCTGAGTGTTCTCGCGTGATTATGGCATCAGCCACGCGGTTCAGGAGCTGCGAACGGTTATCACTATATAAACAGCTTGTTTTTCGAACGCCATGCGGCTCTACTTGTGTACGTTACCACGCTACGTCATATGATTCCGGCAGTCGCTTCACATTGTGACAGTGAACGAGCTACGATGACAAGGCGGGCCCCTAAAGGGACTTACAACAAATTCTTCCCCGCGGAGTCGCCACCTCCGCTAAACCAGCCGTGTATATAATTTACAAGTCCTTTCATGTCTAATGAATAGTTATTCGTAACCTCAATTTACAGTTAACAGGATGTACAAGTTGTTTACATGACTAATAATTTTAAAAAACTCTTGAATGATATTTATAGCTCTTGTGTTTCACAAAATCTACTTCACGTCAAGTCAGGATATCCTCCAGACATGGCCGCCTGCGTAGGCGTTAAAGCATAGAGTTTCTAACTATATATACCCTCGAGACGAACCACGCGCTAGTGTCTATGCGGCTCATATCAAGGCCGTCTGTTTCGTCACGGGAACCTGTTCTAATACACTGTAATTAAACGTGCGCTCACCTTATTTTCGTCATACGCTTGGATTGAAACGTTTTAGTGTCCGTATATGCGAACACAAACCGCCGAGGTGGCTCAGTGGCTAAGGCGTTGCGCACTGAGGACGAGGTCGCGGGTTCGATTTCCGGCCACGGCGGCAACTTCCCTGATGGAAGCGAAATGCAAAAACGCCCATGTGTACGAGATTTCGGCGCACGTTAAAGATCCCCCTGTTGTCAAATCTAATCCGGAGCCCTCCACTACGGCGCGCCTTATCGCCTGCGTTGCGTCAGCCCGTTAAACCCTACAATCAATCAATTAGTATATTCGAACGCAGTGTCACAAAAAGGCAAAGGTTGTGTTAATATACAAGGGGAAAATAAAACAGGCTGTTTTAAAGCTGAGAAAAATGACGTAAAGCGTATTTTTTCGCAACGGTTGTGGCTACTTTATGCAGACCAAACTGATAGTGAACAACGGTAATATTTCGGGGGAAACTTATTAGACACACTCATTTTAGTATTTTATGATTATTTCACATATAATACGTTGTTTGAAGAGCTTGGCAATTTTTTGAGCGGGACTATGGAAACACCGCCTTCCTGGTGAACCGGTGCGCCCACCGTCAGCTACAGTTTAACAAAACTTGTCGCTCAGCGAGTTGGTTCGCACTTGAACAAAAAAGAAAACGTGGTGTTAAATATACGTGGACGAAGGCAACATAGGACGGAATTCAGGTGCCCGGACCTGTCGAATGTTGTCTTTGTTGAAATACGTTTCGTTTCTTTCTTTCTTCGCTCAACGGGCCATGCAACAAATTTTTATCGGAGTAACACTTAGGGACAGGAAACGAGCTTTTTGTATCAGCGAACAAGCTCCAGTAGATAACGCCATAGTTCAAATAAAAAGAAAACGGACTTATGCTGGCACAGTAGTTACACGAATCGACAACCGGTACAAGACCAGGGTAACACAGTAGACACCGAGAGACTGATCTAGAAGAAGGGGGAGGACAATAAGTCGATGAATAAAAGGAGAAATAAGAAACTTTGAGGGTAAAAACTTGGCTCCGGCAGCGCAAGGCAGGTGCGGTTGGAGGTCTGTGGGGGAGGCTTTCATTTTGAAGTGAACTTGAACAGGCTGTATGTAATGATAAGGATGTTGGGGATACCAGATAGTAATTCAAGACACCCATTGAAATAAACGAACAAGGCTGAACTACCCGAACGTGTAAAGAGAGAAGTTCATTGAGCTGGTCCGACGTTATAATTGTAATAACGCAAATGACATTACAGCAAATTAACGTTTTTATGTTTTCTTTCCAATTGCAGTACATTCGTAAACAATGTCTCCTACAAATCATGCTTTTCTTTGTGTCCCCAGCTGCCCCTAGCTAAGACTCTCGGTGAACTGCATTGGAAATCCCACTTGTACTGGGTTCTACAAGAAAAAAAAGAATAGTGAGCTGTGGAGATGGTAGGCCTTGATTAATGTGAGCCAAAAGTGCTCTCCCCTAGGCCTCCCGCTTCGCTCCTCACAGCGGCGCGATCTAGTCATGGAAAAAAGAGGGAGGGCGTGAAAGGAATTTAAGATGCACTGAGGTTAATGTTTGCGAGCCGTAAAAAGTCCCACAGAACGTTCGGCGCATGCAGAAAGCCATAAGCACTGGAGAAGTGTGCAGGGCTACGGTGACTTGCTAATTGACGTAGCATGTGTTGAGCAGCAAGGCTGTGCGCTTCTGTCTGCCGGGTGAGACAAACATCTGCCCAGAGTAAGAAGTCCGAGGCAAATGGAAGACTGAGATTATCATCAAATCATTGTCATATATTCGCAAGTTAAGTGATATCAGGGTTTTCCCAATATGTTGTTAATTAACCACGGTTTTAACTTTTTAATACTCTATATATTACTCAGAGCATAAGTACTTTTGCTTCTCCTCTACATGTTAATAAAGATCGGGCTGCGAGACTCAATCCGGTTTCTACTCTTCGTTCATTGACATTTAATTTATTTTCCGTTAAAAAGCAATTAGCACTTATATGTGTTATTCGGCATTTCTTCAGTATGTTAGCTCATTTCGTAGAGTTCCGAAATGGTTGCTGTCCACACGATATTAACCTTTTGCTGCTCAGAGTGCATCCAGGAACCCGTTTTCCTACCCGAATATTTCTTATTATTATCTGGTCGCACTCCGCCCTTTCTACTTCCCCAACCTTTCCGTACTGTGATTTCTATTTCAAGTATTTACAAGACATTCCTCTAATCCTTCTGGAGCCACCAAACCTTTAGCATTTCAAGAAACGTCGACTTTAGTTGTGACTCTAGAAATATTTTGACGTCTTTGGTTTCGTCTATTAGGACACAAATATGTTGAGGCTGTTATTAGGCATTTGCGACTGCCATATAACTACCAGGAGCTTCAGCATCCTTTTTATTCGAAAATACTATTGCCCAACCTGACTTTTTCATCGCGCTTTTTTAACATGGGCACAGTTTTAAGGTTCCACTTAGAGCTACGCTTAAAAAAAAATTTAGTTCGAAAGCATACCAGACTAGGAAGCTGGATTTCACTTTTTGTATCTCTGATTCCTCTTCAGGGCAAGTAAAAATAAAGAAAAGCTGCTGGCGTCTGCTTCAAACATTGAACCTGTCGTTTGCGGAGCTCCTGTCTTACAGACTGTTACGCCTGCTATCTGCTGAGGATCAGCAACGCATTGAATAGGATTTCCGTTCAGGTACACTTTGTCCCAAACACTGAAATCTCGCTTTGAATGAACACGCGCAGGCATTCGTTGAAAATGACTAGAAAAAAGAAATAATAATAATAATAATAATCAATCAATCAATCATTTATTAACGTGCCCAGGAACAGCCGGAGGGCCTTTGTGCTGGCGCGCGAAGAAAAAAAGAAAAAACAGGCAATGTAAGATGCCCACAGCTCACAGGTAATGCAAATAAAGGACAACGATACTGACACACGCACACAAAAATTAGACACTGTCGTACACCAGAATATACATGCATCCACAGAAAACACAAACACACACATTCACACCAAAACAAGTACAGTGCCCTACAGTAAAGCATGTGACATCACGCCAGTGGTCGTCATACACAGATAATTTCAAAAATATCCATAAATATTAACAAAGTTTAGTTGCACGGAAACTGAGTGAATCAAGATAGGTTAAATGTAAGAAAAGGAGCATGGAAGGAATGTACCTGTGAAGAAAACTAGACATGGATAAGGGGAATATATAAAAAAGAAAGGCTTGTGTTGTAATCACTTCATGCTCAAGAGACCACGTGTGAACAGAGGATAAAAAAGGTCACTTACATGTCAAGCTCACAGACATGCTTGCTGAACTGTGCCGAAGAATTATTAAATATGTCTAAATATTCGTTGTACTGGTTGTACGTACACTGGAGGTGAAACATGGGGCACAAGCCACGCAGACAGCTCGGATTAAAAAATGGGTCGTGTCTTCTGGTGGATTTCTGCGGCACATGGAGTGTAACATGTTGCAGCATTTCACCACAAGACACAGTGCCATTAATGATTTTGAACAGGAAAAGAAGATCAGCCTTAATACGTCTGAAGTTTAAGCACTCTAGCAACGGTACAGAGAATGACCCGAAATTGTTATGGTTAGCAAAGCGGTGATTGAAGGTAGAGATAAACGTTTTTGGATACTTTCAATATGCATACAATGTTTTGCATGCGCTATTCCAAACCACAGAAGCATACTCGGGCTGCGGACGACAAATAGTCGTCTACAGCTTGAGAAAAGAGCCCGGCTCCTTGAACTCCTTTAATAGGCGATATGGAACACCAAGAAATCGGAAGGCCCGCCGAGTGACCTCCCAGATATGCGGGGAGAAGCTCAATTTACTGTCGAAATTAACACCAAGATCCTAAACCTCCCCAACACGTGGTAGTGCTTCACCGTTATTGTTATAGCAGAACAATATGCTGTAAGTTTTTCTAGTGTAGGTCATTACTTTAGTTTTTGATGTATTAATAAGGAGCTTGTTGCGTGAGCACCAATCTGAAAAAGAGTGTGATCGCTGAGCGCGCTGGAGAGCAAACAAGCGGGCGTTGTTTGAAACAGCCCTAAATATTTTGACATCTTCAGCATATAAGAGAAAGCGACAATCAGGAATTACTGAGGAAACATTATTTATAAAAATTGCAAAAATAAGTGGCCCTAGAACAGATCCCTAAGGGACACCACTTGTAGCCTCGTAGGAGAGGGAAGACTGCCCGTTTGCATGCACGAAGCGTGACCTATCCGCTAAATAATTACATAAAAGGGATGTGAAGAATAGTTTTAAATAGAGTTGACACAGCTTTCCAAATAAAATATCATGGCAGACGACATCAAAAGCCTTGCTCAAATCAAACTAGACGACATCGAGTTGTCCTCTTCCCTGCACAGCTTCCGAAGCATGCAGCATAAAATTTAGAAGATTAGTGGTGGTCGATCTCCCAGCGAGAAAGCCGTGTTGCTGAGGTAATAATATGGTTTTTACGCTAAAAGTGAGTAGTGTATGTAGTACAGTCTCAAATAGTTTTGAGGCAGCGCAGAGAATAGAAATCGGGCGGTAGTTCGGGGGTCCAACTTTGACCCTGACTTAAATATAGGAACAACCCGCACAATCTTCCAACGAGTGAGGAACTTACCGGTATTGAGTGACGTTCGAAATATTCGCGCCAAGACCGGAACAAGAAGATCCCCAAACGCCTTCAGTAGTGCCGAAGGAATGTCATCAGGGCCGCACGAAAATGACGGCTTAACTCGCTTTAGAGCTCTTGATACCAAACTTTACAAAATAAAACATTCTGAGCTTTTATCATGCCCCGGAAACACTTGAGGGGGGCAGGCTGCACTTTTCTTGCCGAATACTGAACTGAACTGTTGAGCAAAGGCACTCGGAACGTCAGGAATGCTGTCACCCCTCTTGCGAGTGAGGTTAATATCTCCTGGGTTGTTTTTGGAAGTTTGTGCACGGACATGACCCAAGAAAGCTTTAGCATTGCATGCCGCATCAGCTTCAACTACGGCAATATAACTTTACCTATCGCGCTTGAGCAGATTTTTACAATGCGATCAGAGTTGACGAAACTCGCTGTGCCACCTCTCTTGTCCAGTTTTTTTGTTTGTATGTGAGCTAGATTCTTCCTATCAAAGGCCTTTCTTAGTTCAGGTGAAAACCAGTACAGATAATTGCTACTTCTTTTTGTTTTTTTAGGTACAAATCTGAATAAGCCATCGTGAAGAACTTCGGTGAAGAAATCAGTCATTTTGTCAGTGTCATTGAGAGTGTCCAGTGGTGACCAATCCATCTCAGCATGGAAGTGAAACAAGCCAATATAATCCTCACGAGCGAAGTTGTAACCCCATACCAATAATAATAATAATAATAATCAATCAATCATGTTTATTTACGTGCCCAGGAACGGCCAGACGCCTGAGTGCTGGCGCACGGATAGTTACATAAAAACAAAATATAGGAAAAATATAGCAAGAAACAAACAAGCGACAAGACACACACAAATTTAAGTAGTGAAAATTGTTATATTTTTGCGGTGGACGTAGGGCAATTACTCTAATGAAGAAGAGGATGTCTGATCGTGCACCGTTCGGTAAAAAGAGAAGGAAGACGAGGATGATCGGAAACGATGGGAATTCATAGAAATGTAATGTAAATAGAGTTATTGTTTATTTTACGGCGGCTTCGGACTCCTTTCTTCATCATCTAATGGTGCCTGGAAACCCGGGAAGGAAGAAGTCGGGGCCCCCAAGCTGCCGGAACGGGTATCAAACAAAGTGAAAGCGGCAGAGTCGGTGATAAGGTGGATGAGATCTCGGCAAAGATTCGAAGTCATCGGACCATCGGTGTTTTGAAGGACACCAACGATGCGGACGGCGGACGGCTACAATGGGCAGAGCCACGGTGGTGCTACCCAAAGGCGACCAGCGGAATGGAAAGACGAGTGCGCGACGGTTATGCCTCCTCACCTCTCACGATTGCCCTCGGTGGGTCGAAGCAGTGATTCCGCCAACGGGGAGGTAAGTGTTGCAACTTATCACACAACGAAAGAGACAGTACCGCGACAGCATGAGCGAAGTTTCGCACGACCTATTACGGTGCTTGAAGAACTAATGAAGGCTAATGAACTAAGAACTAATGAAGAACTTGAGAACTTGAAGGCCCGAGAACTGTTCAGCACCGCAAAAGAGGCATTAGGCTTGAATGCAAATTCCAGTGGCCGGTGTGTTAAGTTGAGGAGTTCCATCCGCGAGTTACGAAAAACTGAAGTTTCGCTAAGGTGGTTAAATGAAAAAATTGAACCGTTTATAGACGTGGACTACTTCAAAAAGGAAGTCAATACCAACATTGAATATGAGGACATGATAATTGACATATTTAGCCGATTGTACCATCGGTTAAAAGACAAGGCTGACACCAATGAACAGTGCAAGATCATGAAGACGTTGGAGGTATCGGCAAATTTCAAAGAGTTCTTTGTACGAAGATGTGCTTCGAACCACCTAATGTTGAAGAGGATGCTGAAGAAGTTCACTTGCCAGAAAAATCACTCCCATCAGATTTTCTACCGCAAACAAAGGGAGGGACTACTTCAAGTTCGCTTGCTACCCTTCACATCCAAACGAAAGATGCCATGCTTTCATGTTTACTTGAAGAGTCCTCTGAGATGACCGGAAGCAACATAGCCTGCTCATCAAGCCCTCTAATATCTTCACGAGCCTCATATAGAAACCATCTCGAGCATCACAATACGAGTGATTGTCCTGCGGAATTTGGAAGTTGAGATACGATATTTGGAGTGAACGGCCAAAGAATGTCCAAATATCCAGAGACTGTCATTGCCCATAAAGGACGTCGAGGGTGGAATAAAACAGGACACAGTGGTCATGGTCGGAAGAGTAAGAATGCATCACCTACGGACAGGCGATTCGCCAAAAACTCAAGAAAGAAGCGAAAGGCACTAAACAGCTCTTTTACGGCCCATGTGAATGAGTCCGAAGAGTTTGCATCAGTATTCAAGACCGTAGAAGATATGCTACGAATTTTATCCTGGGTACATCGACGGCAGCGATACACTCGGCGTGCGCCGAAAAGACGGGTCCTTGTGGCAGTCTGGACATGTGACTTAATCAACGGATTTGACAAGAAAGCATTCACGGACATTAGGATAAGAGCGGGTATCGTCTACTCTATTACGGATGAACGCTCAGGAAACCTGGGAGTAATGATTTTCGCGGGAGATTTGCTAATTCATTTTTTTGTGCCGGAGCGGAAGGATGTTATATTTTTGCGGTGGACGTAGGGCAATTACCCTAATGAAGAAGAGGACGTCTGATCGTGCAGCGTTCGGTAAAAAGAGAAGGAAGACCAGGATGATCGGAAACGATGGGCATTCTTAGAGATGTAATGTAAATACAGTTATTGTTTCTTTTACGGCGGCTTCGGACTCCTTTCTTCATCAAAAATCACAGAAATAAAGCACAGGCGGAGCCTGGGTACAGGTAAAAAAATAAAAAAAGAAGATGCCTTTGTTGCTATGCCTGTTGTAAAGGCCACACGACAGGCAGAGCAACAACGTTTGACAGTAATACAACAAAAACAACGGCAAGAGTGCATAGACAAATGATAAGACGAACAAATGACAGTAAACAGTTTCAAAAATAGGCAACTATCAGTTGGATGGCCACAACCGCAGAGAAACCAAATTCCAGAAAAAAAAGAACGCAGACATACCATAGATGTTTAACATACTGTATTCAGTAGCGCGCTACAGTAGATTCAAAAATATTTCTGAAAGATGTCAAGGCGTTCTAAGAAGCGGTTGTAACAATTCTGTATTCTGCGCACAGGAGAATGATTGGAGTTGCGCGCAGCGGTCAAGAACGGGCGACGCGACCTGGTGGGCCTTTGTGGTACACTAAACTCCAAACAGTTAAGCAGGTCTGCGCAAGAAAGGTCACCATGAACAATTTTGTGAAGAAATGTAAGGTCTGCACGCATACGTCTGCAGTTCAAGGAAGGGATGAAAGGAACTATGGGTAAGTCAGAATAGGGATGAAAACTGTGATTGTGATGACGGTGCTTAAATATGGATAAATACTTCTTCTGCTCACGTTCTATTAATTAACTACTAGATTTGGAGATGCCGTTCCAGGCAACAGAAGCATATTCTAACTGACGGATACATATTATTGTATAGCATTACAAATGGATCTGGAGAAGAGAATTTCTTTGTAATCCGACACACATTTCCAAGACTTCGGAGCGTTCATTGGGTGATGAGCCTAATATGAGGAGAAAAAGAGAGGGTACTGTGGAAAAGCACCCCTAGGTCCCTAATCTCGTCAACCCTTTGCAGAGGAGCTCCCTCAATACTGTAGGAAAACAGCAGACGGTGGGTTTTCCGGCTGTACGTGACAACCTTTGTTTTAGCGGGGTTTATATTTAAACAGTTTTTCCTGCACCAGACCGATAATTCCGACACATCCCTCTGCAAGGCACAGCAGTCCTGAACACCGCTAATGTGCCTAAATAGTTTGACATCATCAGCATAGAGAAGAAAAGAAGAGTTTGTTAACCCTTTTGACACATCATTAATAAAGATAGAAATATAATGGACCCAGCACGGAACCCTGGGGTACACCACTTGTTGCAGGGTAAACACTAGACTTTTTGTAGTTTACATCTACATAAAACGACCGATCACGGAGATAGTTGGGCAACAAGGCAACAAGGCTTGCATCTTCACCGGACGTAGCAAGCTTGTTAATTAATAACCGATGGTTCACAACATCAAACGCCTTACTGAGGTCAAAATAAATAACGTCCAAGTGGCCGTTTTCACAAACTGCAGCCGAAGCCTGTGTCATAAAGCTTGCAAGATTTGTGACCGTCGATCGACCCGAGAAAACGCCGTGCTGATTTGGTATAACAACGTTTTTGACGCAGGCAGCAAGAAATTTGTGCAGAGCTGGCTCAAAGAGTTTTGAGGCGACACGAAGGAGTGAGATCGCGCGATAGTTAGAAACGGCTGACTTATCACCATAATTAGATATTGTAAAAATTCGAGCGATCTTCCATGCACGAGGAAATTTGCCGAAAAGTAAGCAGTTATTATATAAATGGAAGTTAAGACATGCACAAAATGCTGCCGTAAGCCTTCATGAGGGCTGCTGGAATTCCATCTGCACCACAGGAAAATGACGGTTTCATCCGTTTAAGGCTATGATTGACAAGTTTTTCATCGAATATAAGTGTATTAAATTTAGACATATTATTAAACGATAAGCGTTCGTCGTGACCATCTGGCAGTTGAAAGACAGAATGAAAGTTCTGAGCGAAGCTCGGGGCAACATCCTCAACTTGTTCCCCATCGGAATAAAGCTGGCTAATGTGTTATTTAGACGCCTTAGAACGGCCGCGCACATACCTCCAGAAGTCAGCCGGTTTCTGAGACGCCGAAGCCTCTAACGACTCTATATAGAGCTGGTGGTCACGCCGGTAGAGGATTTTAGAAAGTGAGTGATACCGACTAAACTCCACTTTCCACTTGTCAAGCCAAGAACGCTTGGCCTATTTTGTGGGCGCTGTCCTTAAGTTTAAGCGAACTTCGAAGTTCTTTAAAGAACCAGTGGGGAAATTTGGAATGAACAGGCTTATAACAAGAGATGTACTTTTCCATGCCACTCCTGACAATTTCTTTAAAACGTCGAACCTGTTCGTCAACATCATTGACATCAAAAACACTATACCATTCAGCAGATGAATAAAAGTGATAGAGCCCAGCATAATCTCCACGCTTGAAAGCATATCGCGGGACTGCACAATCGTCAACACCGCCATAGCGATGCTGGGCAGCGAGAAACACAGACAATAAGAGGGGGGTGAAACTTTTCGGCGTGTACAAGAGATATTTCGGAGGCACACACTTGTACGTTTTTCAAGTATGTATGTATGTATTTATTGCACAAAAACAAGAAAGGAAGGTCCACCAACAGGCGTAAATTGTCTCGCCTAGGGGCGGACACCGGAAAATTCGAGAAGCACACATCTAGAATATTACTACAGAAGTTTTGCATGTGGCAGAACTGCTACAAAGAGTTGAATGATTGAAAATCTAATAACATGCTGAATTTCTGCGCTGCATAATGGTTTTTATGCTAAAATGAAAAACTGTTCCAGTGAATACCTGTGGTGTTGAAGTCCCCAAGTATAATTAGCTTATGGTTGGAGTGGGAATTTGAAACATTTTCAATACATGTAAGCTTTCGATTATATTCAGCAGGTAAAATAACCGGGGATATATAGAATGCACCGATGAGCAGCTCCTCGCCCCTCTTGAGGCCTACCTCAAGCCAGACTGATTCCCCGGTCTCGAGGTCTGCATTCCGCACGCATTGCACTGAGTGATCGATGGGAATGAGAACACCGGCACTGTTTCGCTTAGGCCCAGTTAACTTTCTGTCGCTTCTAAAAATTTCATAGGTCGGAGGAAAATAGTCGGAAGATGAGATATCATTGCAAAGCCAAGTTTCTGTAATAACAATCACTGTAGAAAATGTGGAGCACACAACATTTCTAAGAAATTCGGAGGACTTAGTACGTAGACCCTGAGCATTTTGATAATAGATGTCGAAAGTGTCTTTCTTACTGGTCATTCTCAGTAGTTTCACAGGTATGCACCATGCCAGGGTGGAGCTCGCCTTGGAACGGCTTGAAGAGGCAGCCCTGTGGCCACATAGACGGGTCGCACAGGCGCCTGAAACACTCTGCGTCAACAGTTACGCAAAAACAAGAATACTAATCATATTTTGCTATAAGGCATTTGCACGACAATGGCGTGACTTGCACATTCGACAAGTGGGCCAACAGTTGCCCAGATGTCGTGTTAGCCGACAGCTTCGAAACAAAGATGGCTTCAGAGCTCGGTGGTCGGCGCACCACAACCAACTCAGAAGCTTCCGATGCACCAATGCGAGTAGGGCTTCTTTTCTTCAGTAAGTTCGCCGGCGGGCCATTACTCGCAGTGTCGGACCGTAGAGGCGGAGGCAAAGAGCAGTCCGAAGGGGAACCCAAATCCCTCAACGCCGCACCTGGTTGACCGCTGGGGCGTTCTACGAATGCCGTTTCTACGAATGCCGTCGTTTGCCGCAGGGCGTTCTGCGGCAAACGACGACCTCATGGGCAGACCGGAGTGCGGTGACTTCACCGGTAGCGTGGAAAGGTTAGCAGGCTTCGGGGAAGCAGGCGGGGAATGCGGCGGACGGGCGAGTTCCCCTAGCAGGCAGCGAACCTCCTCATGCCGGGACGCGACGATTGCACATGAAGGAAGAAAAATGTTAGCAGGGAGCATGACGTCAGGCGGCCCAGCTTTGGCAAGTTAACCTCCTCTAAAGCAGCTTTTTTCCTCTCCTCGGGCACCTCCCGCGCAATGCATTATGGAAAATTTTTCACGCTCAGGCCCGCGGTAGCATTTAGCGGCTCCGGCTGCTGCCGGTGGAGGTGGAGGCGAGCGCCGTCGCCGATGGCGCCATACAAAATTGTTCGCCAGCGTTGCGCTCAAGCTTTGTATCGTGGAAGTACTGCCGCTATCGCTGTTCAAAGTAAGGCGAGACTTCGATAGCATTCTTACGAAGCACCCTCACGAGCTGCAAGCCGAGAGAGAGAGAGAGAGAGAGAGAGAGAGAGAGAGAGAGAGAGAGAGAAACTTTTATTGAGCGACTGGGGTTAGGGAAGTGTGGTCTCCGCCGGTTGGAGGTCGGCGGCGACGATGGCAGCTCGTTCCACCAAGGCGATCTGAACGCCCTGGTCGGAGCTACCCAGCGCACCCTCCCATTGCTCGTCACGGGTGATTAAAGGGAAGGGGTTAGATGGACAGGCCCACATAGAGTGGGGAAGTGTCGCGCTGGCAACATGCGGGGCAATGAGGTGAGGGGTAGAGGGAAGGGTGGATGTGATGGAGCACCGCCCTGCAGGGAAAGGAATGAACCTGCAGAAGTCGCCAGGTACGCGCTTGCTCATTGCTGAGCTGGGGATGCGCCGGGGGGTATTTTCGGCGGGCGAGGCGGTAATGTGTGAGTATGTCATGATACGCAATTAGGCGGTCTCTGGCGGATCGGGCCCCGTGGTAAGGAACTAGGCTGGCTTCCGCTCGGATTGTGAATCCTCGAGCTGCATCATGGGCCGCCTCGTTCCCCCCGAGTCCCGAGTTCGCCGGGGTCCATAGCAGTTCTACCGGGGAACTTGGAGGATTTTGAGAGATAATTTTGAGTACCAGTGGCAAAAAGAGACCACGGGCGAAATTTTGAGCGGCCGTATTTGAATCAGAGATTACGATCGTGGGGGTCGGCCTTTGTGACAGGGCGAGCGCAATTGCCGCCTCCTCCGCCGTGGCAGGGCAAGGGGTGCGAACTGTAAGGGAGCATAACGGGGGGTCGTCCGGCCGATTCACAATGGCCACAGCATAAGCATCGCGGTGACGGTATTCTGCCACGTCCACGTATAAAATATCTGGTCTTACAGGTAGGCGTCGCTCAAGAGCCTGCACTCGTTGTATTCTGCGTCCCGCATGATACACAGGGTGCATGTTCCGTGGTACAGGACGGACTACAAGTCGAGCGTGAATAGCGCGAGGAATGGGGCATTTATGAGCAGGCAAAGTAGGGGCACGAATCCCGATTCGGTCTAGGATGTGCAGACCGGTTGATGTAGTGGATAGGCGGGCTATTAGTCCTGTCAGGTGCGCCTCCACAAGCTCCTCGGCATTATTATGGACACCCAGACGGTCTAATCTGGCAGTGGAAGAATACAGGGGTATTTGAAGTGCCGCTTTGTAGGCTTTTCTGATAAGGCAATTGATTTTTTGAAACTCAGCAGCACTGGCATGAAGGTACGGGAGGGAGTATGTTATTCTGCTGATCACGAAGGCCTGAATGAGTCGCGATCTCTCACTGTCACAGAGCCCATGCCGGCGGTTGGCAATCCTTTTTATGAGACCAATTGTTTGGACAACATGCTTGGTTAACTGCGTGTCGAATTGTGTATTGGTTCTGTTCCGTTGGATAAGGAGCCCGAGAACTTTTATTGTTTTGAACTTCCGGGACCGAATAACCACTATAGAGATTGAGATATCTGACGTTGTGCGGGCTGCTCTTTTGGGTGGCAGAACGAGCAGCTCGGACTTGTTAGGAGAACATGTAAGGCCTGCTAACTCTGCTTGTTTTACTACAATATTTCCACCGTTTTGTAAGGTCTCTTCAATGTGCGCATCACTGTCACCTGTCATCCAGAGAGTGATGTCATCGGCGTACATACTGAAGCGTTGATGGGGAACTTTCTGTAATTCTTTGGAGATATTTAGCAAGGCCAGATTAAACAGCATGGGTGATAACACAGCCCCTTGCGGCGTACCTATCGATGGCAAATTCAAGGTGTCTGATGTGATGTATCCGATTTGGAGGATTGCCGTGCGTGCCGTGAGAAAGCTGCGAACGTAGTTGTATGTACGCTGTCCCGGGTTTACAGATTCTAATCCGCGTAGAATGGCGGTGTGCGAAATAGTATCAAAAGCCTTAGTGAGATCCAAGGCCAGGATGGCGGCCTAATCGAGCCTACGGGGGGGGGGGCAGTTATCACATCGCGGGATAGCTGAAAGAGGACGTCCTGTGGGAATAAGCCGGGGCGAAAGCCAATCATAGAATGCGGAAGCGCGTCTGTGGAAGTGAGATGATTGGTGAGACGCGTGAGGATGACGTGTTCGAGGACTTTTACCAAACAGAAGGTGAGGGAAATGGGCCGGAGATGTTCGATGGAAAGTGGCTTTCCTGGCTTGGGGATGAGGGTGATTTTAGCGTGCTTCCAATCCCGAGGCAGAGTTCCCTGCTTCCAGCAATGATTAAAGTACGCTGTAAGGGCCGAAATTGAACTATCGTCAAGGTTGCGAAGCATTTTATTAGTGATACAGTCGGGCCCCGGTGCCGAGCCGGGTCTGAGTTGGAGAAGAGCCCCCCGCACCTCCGACTCAGTAATATCAGAGTCCAGACTGTCATTGGTGAGACCTTTATACTCCGGTAGGGGCTGTTTTTTACCAGTAGGTACGTATAGGGAACAAATTTGGCTACGAGTTCCTCATCCGTGCCGGGAAAGTTGTAGATGATCGTGGTGAGGCGGGGATTTTGTTCTGTTTTAGAACGACCGGAGTCAAGCAGGTGTTTAAGTAGGGCCGATGTTCTCTTCATGCCTAGGTTCCCTCTCATTTGGTCACATACTTGTCCCACTGATCGCGGGTGAGACGGTCAGCGTGATCGCGGATTTGGTTATCTAATTCTGCGAACCTGCGGCGAAGTTTGCGATTGTGCTTTTTTGCTTTCCACCGGCGCTGTATGCTTCCGTATGCCGCCCACAAATGTTGCAGACGGGAGTCCACAGCCGTCTGATGGAAGTTCAGGATCCACCTGTTTGCTGGCATTGCACGCGTCCCTCAGTAACTGGTGAACCCAGCCTTTGAGGTTATTTGCATCTATTTAATGTACGGTATTCTCATCTTGAGTGCGAATATGCCTGAATTCATCCCAGTCGGGGATGTATGACTGCTTGGAGTGCGGCTTCATACGCTGAGCGAGAGTGAGCTCAATCTGACTGATATAGTGGTCACTAACAAGCGAATGGTCGGTGCAGTGGCAATCAACATTGGTGACGTTATGAGTGAACGTGAGGTCAGGAGTGGAGTCGCGTTGGACGCTGTTGCCGACCCTGGCCGGGACGAGGGGATCCGTTTCTAGAGTGAGACGATGCGCTTGTACTTGATCCCACAAGAGGCGGCATTTCTTGGTGCAGTGCGAGTATCCCCATGCAGTATCAGGCGCGTTGAAATCCCCCACGATTCGAAGCATATGTTTTTGAGATTCTTTTTTAGCAAGGGAAAATAGGAGATTAAAATTGTGACTGTTCACGTTAGGATTGCTTTATACGTTCAGTATGTAAACTCTGGTTGCGGAACGCTTAGTGGGGTACAGAACAACGAAATCATGAGGAATATTAATACTCTCGAATTCAAGCCTTTCGGCTGGGATATTTCGTTTAATTAAAACTGCCGTTTTAGGGTCATGAAAGCTTTGAAAAGCTTTGTACCCGGGGAGTTTAACGTTCGTGCTGGTTTCCTGCAATGCTATGATGTCTGGGGGTTTCTCTGGCGTTTGGGAATGCATGTGCAAGGTACGCGCTTTAGTTTATAGCCCCTGCAGTTCCACTGCCAGACGCCTAGGGACTCTGTGGTGTTATTCAAGAGTCTCGTCATACTGCTGGGCGACAACGGGGGAATACGGAATTGGATTATTAACTCCAGTGACCATCCCGCGACTGTACGTGCGCATTTCTTCGATGTTCACCTGCAGCGTCGAGAAGCTGGTCTGGAGGGTTTGGCAGATATTAGTGTACTCAGTTTTTTGCTCTAGTAACGCCGTCCTGCAAGAATTCTCGATAGCTTCAAATCGAGCATCTATTTGCTCGTCTTGGCGAGGGATCGCAGGGGCGGAATGGGATTCTTTCGTTGTCGCCTTGCATTTCGGCGGCGGTGGGTTACTGATTGAGGATTCAGAGGCGTTACTGTCGAGCTTAAGTCGGAGGGACGCATTTTCCCGGCAAAGCGCCGCGTTTTCTTGGCGGAGTATGGTGATTTCTGCTCATATGGCAGCGAGTTCCTTTAGTATATCGGGAGAGGGGGCAAGGGTCGGGAAGGCTGATTGTGACAAGCTCTGAGAGAGTGCGCTAGAGTAGCTCGCCTTGAGTTCTTTGTCGGAGTTCGCTTGCTCTGGTGGTGGCTGCTTCCGGACCTTGGAGCTCCCAGGTGGGCTGTAGGTCAAGTCCCGCACCTTCCGCGGTTGTGATCGAGGGGTGTTTGCGAGCCCCTCTTGTCGGCCGTTCAGAGGGGTAGCGGGTTTGCTGCTGCCTGTGGGTCCGTGGCCCTGGTCTTTTGCTGCCATCTGGGCGTAGGTGGGAATCCGTTTGCGCGGTTTGAAACGGCGAGGACAGTCTGCTGAGCCCGTCAGCTGCGGACCCTCACACAAAATGCAGCGAGGGAAACACTGGTGGGGGTCTGGCGGGTTCACCGTAACGCACGTGGAACACCGGGTAGTTGACTGGGCACTGGGACACACATCCGTCCAGTGACCGTCTTGCCAGCAGAGGGAGCACGCTTCTGTTTTACGACGGAAAGGCTTGCATCGGTATACGGCAGAACGATAGCGAACCCAAAAAGGAACTTTCTGGCCATCAAACAAGATTTGCACGATGTTTGAAGTGTTCAGACGTTTAGCACTGAGGATCTTCAGGTCGGTGTTGTAGTTGTGGACACTGTCGAATATTTGCTAGGGCGTGTCTCCTTCCGGAATGTTGAATATTACGCCTGTGACCGTGTTAGCAGGCGCTGAAAGGTGGGCTGCTACTTCGTAGCGCTGCCATCGGAGCGCAAGGAAATTAATGGTAGCGTACTTGTGGGCTCGTTCTTCCGAAGGGGTGCTTACCAGAACATAGTTCGATACGTGATGAATGCGGATTTGGTCCATGGGGTTTGGCGCAATGCCCGCGTGATGCATGACGGTGTCGGCCAGAGTAACTTGGGAAACAGACTTGAGGTTGAGTCCGCCACGAGGGCGAAGAACGATCTTGATATCAGTGCTTGGCAACGGAAGGGCAGGTGGTTGCTGGTGGAAGGGGCGTTGACTGTTTTTCCGATGCAGTGAGCCGGCAGGTTCGGCTGAACCAGTGGTGGCGTGCAGAGCGGCTTGTCGTCGTCGAACGGCGGCCCATCCGGGTTCTTGCAATTCTTCGGGATAAATTTCCTCTCCTTGAACGGCGTACTCTATGTCCGGGTATTATCCAGAGCGGTGCGCCAGAGCCGGCGCGCGGTGACGTGCTGTCTTGCAACCGGCGAGAGGAGGACGTGCTGGTCTGCCGCCGGCAGGTGATCACCGGCGTGGAAAGCCTAGGTAGGCTATGCCAAGTGTTCGGCGGGGGGAAACGTTCAACAATTGGTAACTGACCTTGCGGTCCGCCAAAACCGATGAACGTGGTATCGCGAGGTTCCCTGGAACGTCGCAGATCCCGTGGCGCTGGTCAGGCCACCGGAAGATGGTTTTAGCCGCTGAACAGAAGGGTAGCCGATGTCACACGCGTATGCATCTATTGGCCCCCTAGCGGCCTCCCGCTGCAAGCCGAATTTCACTTCTGACGTTGGATTGCTCGAACGCGCCGCCGTAAACATTCACAAGCATGGAGCGGCCTACAGCTGCGCGGTGTTTACCAGGTGTGCTGTGACGATTGCGTTTGGCATTCTGCTGAGTTATCGCGCGTAACGAGTGTCGTGTCTGCGGGGAGATGGTGAGACTAGCTTTGGTTTCGCTTGCGCGCGCTTTTGCATACGTTCGCCTTTTCGGTGCTCCGGCGTGGTGGTACGTTTTTATCTACTTCAGTGCGTTGGGTGTGACCACCTCGCGTCGCAAGCGGTACGCCGGCTGTTTGTCCGCTGAGGACCGCTCGATCGGTGCGATACGTATATGAAATCTAGTCCATTCCAATTTGTGAAAGTTGATGACCAGCGAAAGCAAAGAATTGAGGTCAAAAGTATGGCTCTACTCCGCTACATCTTTCAAGGTCATTGATTGCGTCTCAAGTGACCTTCAGCCGTCAGTGAACAATCTGCGCCTTTCTTTTAACCCTTCACTATCTGGGGGCATCCCTGCTCTGGTACAGCGTGACTAAAAGATGGTGAAACGACTGCTTCACCTGAACTCGGTCGCTCAGCCCCGGCTGAACCGTCTGTGCGCGCACTTCAGCGCAAGCGAATCACGTGACTGCGCAATGGCTGCTTCACTGGCGCTTGGTCCCTCAGTTTTGCCATCGATGGCACGCCGGCAAGGCTGTCAGTGCGTGTACTTCAGCGCAAGCAAAAGGATGAATCCAAATCCCCCAGTAGACACAGCTAGACAACAAGCCGAGAAATCTCATGCAAAGGGAAGCTTTCTTGACACACTAGGTGCATTAATTTTGCTTTCGCTTCTCATAAAGAAGTTTAAAAGTGTTAAACCTGAGCCTTTTTTTTCTATTAGGCTTTGGCGACTGACGACTCTGTGGAAAAAACACATAAACACAAGCACGCAGCTTTCTTCGGCGTTACTTACCTTGAAAATAGTGCAATTTGTAACTAAGCTACTGAAGGTGCATAACCAATTGATGAGAAGTATAAGCTTGACTTACACTTATATACTTAAAGTATGAGGAGAATACGCCCGCAGGCTACCACATACACAGCGAAACGTCCAGTTTCCAAAGCCTCGCACTATAAAGACGCGTGGAGCCAGAAGAGTTCATTGTGACCTGCAGAATAATTCATAGACCCCTAGCCATATAACTTTCGCTTATTATTTATTTACATCATAAAAATCAATGCCGCGTGGCTCTGCGCGTTCCGGTTCCAATTTGTTGCAGCTTTTTCTTTCCAAAAGACTCAAAATCCTAATTCCATCCGCAAATCACCGCGAACTTGTACTGACAGCATCACACAATGGTGCGGAAGACCCGTGTACAAAAACGCCTGTACAGTTGCGCTGCTGCGCACGAGGTCACCCCTTCGATTCTAGGCCGCGGCGGGCGCTTTTCTGATGGAGGCGAAAAGCAAAACCGCCCTTGTGTGTGAGATTTCGGGGCACGTAAAAGATCCCCAGGTGTTCAAAATTAATCCAGAGCCCTCCACTAAGGCGCACCTGATCGCCTGCGTTGCGTCTCTTTAAACCCTACAATAAAAAAAAACGTCTGTACTCCAAGGCCGGGTTCCGACTGTTGCCGCAACTCTCGTAATAACTTTAAAGAATGACGTCAATTCACGTCTCAGCCAACCGAACTGCGTGACAGGCCGTTTTTTTAGGTCCAAGATCACGATATGGCTTTTGCGTCGGTAGTCTGAACATAGCCTAACTGTGTGTTTTCTGTGCCAATGATGTGCCGGAAAGCTCGAATATAGTGTTAGGAAGGATTAAAAGAAATAAGACCAACGCAGCACACAGCTTCAGATGCATGCTGCACCGTCTTGATGCAAAGCCAGTAAACTGCACGCATGCGCCCTTCTTCGAGAGCATTTGAGAGTGTACCGCACTCTTAGGGAAAATGCTTGATCAGCTTTATTAAGAAATGACGCCTGCCATTTATTTTGAGACGCTTTTTTTCCCTCTGCCACCACTGATCTGGATGTGAGTGCCTGTGAGTGCACATTCGGAAGCCAAGCGCGCAGGAGGTTGAGTGCAGCTAGCATGATGCCCTTCAACGATGCTCAGGGGCGACGCAGGGTGAAAAGGCGCCTCAATATAACGGAACGGCGGCGCTTCTTCATCAAGCATTTCCCATAAATGCGGGCCGCACTCTCGAATGCTCTCGAAGAAGTGCGGAGGCGCGCAGTTTTCTCAATTTGGAGACAGATGATACAGTATGCGTCGGAAGTCGTGAGCTCCGTAATTCGCATTCCCCCCCCCCCCTCCTGTATGCAATAATCGTGCCGCCTACGCTGTTTCAGACGTAAACTTCGAAAACGTGCTGACGTAATGCCGCTCCTGCATCTGCACTTCTCAAGTGACACCACCGCACCGTCACGCACGCGGAAATGGCTCACATTTCCACAACGAAAAGACTTGTGTAAATTTTAATTCTTTCGTTTTGTACGATAAGACAACATTCGCCTTCGGCCGTTCCCGCTGACAATGGAGGGTGATGCATTCTCATTGCGATACGAACTAGAGGAAGATAACGGCGGGAAGTTCACGTGGCCTCGTTCTCGTAACAGTGGTCACAGTAGGGCTTGTCGAGTAGCGAAACGGTTTCGGCAACCACTTGTGCGGTGGAAAAAAACTTCAAGTCCGCAGATCGGCGGTTCTACTGTTACCACCCGCTTCCTTCTCAGCCATGGCGGCCGAAAGCACGCATACGGTGTTCGGGATTGGTTGCGAACTCTACTGGCGGCCGACTGTGTTTCTTGACGGCGTCTCATCAAATCGAAAGTACAGTGCTTGCGGCGTAGTTCCCCCCACAATCGCTCTTCTCTCCTGTCGGCACGTCCTCTGCCAGCTCTGCTACGACCACTGCGTTGCCAATGACAGCCAGTGCTGCCTGGACGGGGACGCCATCAGGTGCGACGAGGTGTTGTGGTCCACCTTCAGCACCGAAAGCGTTCTTCGCCGAAAGTTACCGAGGACGACCTAATATATTCAGAAACCTTTTGTACACAAATGATGTCGAACATTTCATGGGTAACAGTGGGGAATCGCTAAACACTCGGCACTCACCAAATCACTTGTACATATCATGACGTAATCGCGTATTGCTGCCAGCACTCTAGTCCAAACCGGTTTGCAACGGTGGTCGCACAAAAGAAAAAAGTTGAAACGTAGAATCAAAAGCTTTACGACAGTAAACACGCCAGCGCAGGCTCGGCGACAGGCTTGAATGCTAACGCAGCTGGTGGAGTTTAGCGGGCTCACTCCCTGAAAGAATTTTATCGCTCGGCTGCGTGCTGCATTAGTTACGCCCAATTTGGCAGCGAAACTACAACGTTTCAATGTGTTTTTGGGGTTTTTTGGTTGATATAAAGGCCCCTTAGCTGCACATGTATTCTCTGGAATCCTGTCCACGTATCTGACGTAGCTACCACAGCAGGCAACAGCACAATCAATCGTTCTCAGGGAGTGAATTCGTCAAATGTACGAACTACGAAAGTTCCCCAGCCTATCGCTCTGCCGCTCGGCATGTACCGTGCGGCACGTTCTCCCGTGTTTACTGTCATAAACCTGGCGACTGTGCGGCCGTAAACAGCTTTATAACTGGCACGAGCGAGTCTGCCTTGACCAAAGTGAATTCCAAAATAGTGAAAGCGAAACGTAAACATAGATAACACCCCATTTCACGAGAACCACCATTTAATCTGCTGCTACTTCGCTCCGAATTTAAAATTTTAGATGCGCTGCGCGCAACAGACTTCCAGCGAGCTTACACGTCCGTGTACCATGGCACACCTGCTGAAAACAGCGCCGAATTCGCTACTTATATGGCCATTGTTTATTCCCTGTTTTAAATGCGGAGCATCTCTTGCTTGCGGCTGTGTCCCTCCCTCCCTTGTCGTCCGCCATCCGCACTCTACTGCGCTTGCGCGTCTCTTCAGCCCCGTCAGCGTTTGGGCTGAAGTCAGCACAGTCCACTATAAAAAGAAATAGTTAGGCGGCGCCCTATTTCGATCCCACTACTCTGGCCGCAACGGGAGGGACGTGGCGCTCTTCCCACTGCGCTACAAATCGAAACGGGAGCATGTGCTACGAACGCGCCCTATGTCCTTCACTCATTCAAACTACGTCAAGAAGCTACTGATACAACGAAGGCACGCCAAGCGGAACGTCAACGGAAACGACGAACTGAGAACTAATGGGAACTTCAGTCGACCCCATGGCTGCTTCGCATACTACTTAGGGTTCCCCTACGGGAAGATGGTGTAATTTGTTTTTATATTGTGGCTTCCTGCCGACTGGGGAATACACCGGGTAGTGATGCCACAGGAGATGTCGAATCTCATTCTTATTTTCGGGTGCCTTCACCTCGTACCGGTTCAGTTCTGGTTAGGCTGAATCACTTCCTGAATCAGTTCGGTAGTTAAATTGATACCCGGGATGATTGTACAGCGTTTTTTCCTTGCCTCCCCCATCTCCAAGGATGGAAAATAAATAAAATATTATTACATAATACACGTTTGTGTTTATCCACCCAAACCAAGTGTAAAAGGACACGTGAAGTCAAGGGTTTGATGGATGCCCGTTTGGTCGGGAGGGTACGTTTGAGATAGAAAGAGGGCACGGACCAACTAATGAAAAATGAAAAGTTAAAAGACGTTTCGGCTCCCGCACAGGAGCCTTGTTCAAAATGAATTCATTGCCAACAAAAACGGCCTTAAGTTTGCCTTAACGATATTAAGAGAGTTCATCAGGACCTCTCCGGCTGCGGCTACCTCTGACGCCTTTGTTTCATCCGTGGAAAGAAGGGTGGCTTTGCAGGCTACGCCCAGTGCAGGTAAAAAGAAATGTGCTGCCATTCCTTATGTGCCTGGCACAAGAGAAGCTCTGACTTGGTCGGTGCCCTCTTTCTCTCCTAAAATGACACGTTTAGAACAACAGCACCCATAACAAACTTCGACGCCTTCTGCAGCAAACAGCTACAGCGTGAGAACGATAAATGCTATCGCAACTAGGGTGCCTCGACGCACGCGTGGGTATCTAGCGACGAAAAGCTTTCACACACAACACATTCGTAGATTTAGATTCGCGAGCGCCTGGCGAAAGCGACCGCTGCACCACGGCCGCTCGGTGAAAGGGGCACTGAGCGCCTGAGGCTCATGTTCTCATGTTTCTCATCAGGGATTCCTTTGCTGTCATCTGAGTTTGGACTTTGACTCGCAAGCAGTTCGCACTTTGATCGTTGACGCTTTGACTTTGATAGCAATGGCTTGGACTTTCATACTTCGCCGTCTAATTCTCTCAGGCAAGAAAGCTTCGCGTTTCAAGCATCGCCAGCGTTAGACAGAGGTGATTAGAATTTTTTAGTGGTTTTGTTAGTGTATTGACACTCTTTGATGCTATTCTGTACGAGTAAAATCGTATTTCATATCTTAAATTGCATACAACATGTATTCCTAAAACAACGCTACGCTGGTACTGTTGGCTCTATAGTGCTTATATTTAGTTTGGGATTTGTCTGAGCCTTGCTTTGCGCTCAATAATGTCGGCATACCTGCCGCGGTGGCTCAGTGGTGTTTGGCTGCTGAGCCCAAGGAAGCGTGTTGTATCCCGGCCGTGGTGGCTGAAATGGAGATAAAAGGAGACAACGCCCGTGTGTCGAGATTTCGGCGCACGTTAAATATCCCCAGGTGGTCAAAAAGAATCGGCAGCCCTCCACTACGCTGCGTCTCATCGCCTGAGTAGCATCGGCGCGTTAAACCCCATAACCAAAGTCAAATAAAATATTCCTTTGTGGTCGAAATAAATCAGGAGCCCTTTCCTGCAGGCAAAGGCCGGATTTCGACGAATGGTATAAAAATTGCCTCTAATTCAATGGTTAACCAAGTAAAACAAAAACTTAAGCAGGCTAAGCCAAGCTTTCGCTTTGCATATCCAGGGTTAGCGCAGCAAACCCGAGGCCATTTTTTGTGTGTTTGGCACTTGTGAATTTAACGGCTCCCTGTTTTGACACGCATATTGTTACCAACTGGCCGAACACTAAGCTTTACTGTAGTTATTTCTTTGTAGCCCTATTCTACTGTAGAGCTCCAGTTGTATACCATCGACGAGCCTATTTTACAGATGGTAGTCTTTCTTGGGTTATACAGAATCCCGCAAACTTTTGGTCCGTCTATATGTATGTCTGTCTGTCTGTACTTGATTTAGCCTTCCGAACAAAAGGGGAGGATGCTTCAACGAGTAGTTTATAAGGAAAAGCTTTTCCAAACCACTTTAGGCCTGGAAACACAGTTCATACTTGTCAGCAGTCATAAGGACAGAGAAAACACTTGGCATATTTGAGGCAAAACATCAAAGTAAGGGGTATTTGCAATGGTCCAATAAATAAATGTACATGGCTGCATCATTTTTGCCATAAATATTTAAAAAATTGGCGCAGCTTGCACCAGTGGCGCAAGGCTAGCAAAAAAAATTACTAGTGGCTTAGCTCTGCTATGCCAGGATATACGTAGCGTGAGCTAAGGTTCAGCAATCCAGTCCAGTCCTGTCCAATTCAGTCTAATCCAGTCCAGTCCAGTCCAGTCCAGTCCTTTCCAGTCACTGCTCCTCGCGCATGCTCAGCACGGCTCTTCAGGAGTCACGTGAAACGGCTAACAAGCGGCTCCGGTGCAGCGTCAGACTTGGCTACTGCGCAATTGAGGCGCACACCTGGGCACGCGCCGGCGCCAGTGCGTCTGCCGCAGCTATGATGCAACACAATCCAACACAGTCCACTTTAATGCAATCCAATCCAAATCCAATCCAACCCAATACAACTAAGCCAATCGAATCCAATCGATTCCAATCTAATCTAATCCAAATCAATGTCCCTCGCGCTTGCGCAGAACGGACCTTCCCGGCACACGCGAAACTGCTCAACCTGGGCCTCTACAAAAAGCACAGTTGGCGTACGCACTGCCTTCGTCGGAGACACGCCTGTGGACACGTCGCATGGATTTCCGAACTTGCCGCTGAAAGTTCTGCGTGACTAGCAGGCACTGGTTGCTTTGTCCGAAGGTTTTAACACCACTCCCAAAGTGGACCACGTTAGCACACCCTAGAACCCGCAGCAACCGGCTTTGCGAAATCGGCGTCTTTGTTCCCCACATCAGGCGCGAACGCACGTGACCTGGCGATAAGAACAGTACGCGAGAAATCACGTCACGAAGGCTGAGCACAGTGTTCTCAAAAGTTGAGTTGGCCGATGGTGGTGCTTTTCACGAGGCGTACGATCCCGTGTGCTAGGTATTTTTCTTTGCATATTTTCAGGTTGGAAAAAATGTATCTCGACCTCAAAATAGAAAAAGGGTTAACGCGCGTGGGTCATGCATCGTGGCGGAATTCCAAAAACCCAGCCGTGACGAAAGGTTCCAGTAGGTGACGTGTGAGCAGTGGAAGGCGGTAAAATTCAATTGACTGCAGCAAACCTCCACCGTGTTTATCGTGGGAGGAGCGAGGCGAGGGCTGAAAAGCGTGGCAGGGGGGAGGGGGAAAATAGAGGCATCTACATGCAAGCGTTTGCACAAGACGTCTTTTGAAGACTGGTGCGGAAAAGTAAGCAGATACGCAGCCCATTCTTCAGGCATCTTATCAATATAACTATTGTGCCGAAGCACGGCGACGCTGTTTTCTACCCGATTTCTGTGCTGTCCATGATTTTGTACGGTATCTAGCCGATTTATGCCTTGACACCCATATTTGAAACAGCGGGGGCCACGTCTCCAGGTGTGATTTAGAGAGACAGAAATAGCTTTATCGGGCCACAGCCCGGGCCGTTAGGAGGGTGACGTCGTCTCCATCGTTCGCCGACCAAGCGCGCCAGATCTTCGTGTACTTGGAGCCCGGGTCACGCAAGGTGGCCTCGCTACGGTAGACGCTGGTGATAATACGAAACATTCGGTGGGATCGGAGCCTGGTTAGTGGGACGCTACCACAGGCCACATGATGTGGGAGAGCGATGCGTGGGGGGTGGGCAAAAGAATGCGGACATGCGTCTAGGTGGATGTCAGGAAAGATGGCGGACAGGATTGCAGGTGTGGGGGAGGATCCGGTCTGGTGTTGGTGATAGATGAACGCCAAGGGTCGGGTTGGAAATAGGTGAGGAGGTGGAATGGCGCTAGGCTAGAAGCGGTAATGGCCCAGGATGTCCCCGTATGTGGGGAGCCTGTCACATAGAGTAAATATACAACTGTCATAGGCGACGTCATCGCACCCTCGGGAGAAGAAAGCTCGAGCAGCTTCATCTGCCGCAGTGTTTCTTATTAACCGTTATTTTATACCCAACTGGTAACCTGCGTAACTCTGGGGTAATCCTTGGCCGAAATAACAGCTTCCACTGCCAGGTATTCATTAGAGGTTTGGCCGGATGTTTCCCTTCGTAGCCTTATATCTCAACCTGCCGCCATAGCTTCAAGTTCAGGCGGCCGCAAAATAAACCAGACCAAGTCAGCGTTGCGCCAAAACTATTATTCCGGCACATTCCAATCAAGTGCCTTCTGTCGAGATACCTGAGCGTGCATCCGTGTCCCCCGCAACTCACTCTCTATGTCGATATTCTTGATTTCGTCGGTAGCGCCTCGTTGCCCTCGGATATTCAAGGAACTGATTGGTGCCTCGTGGGGCACGCCGAGCACGATTCTTTGCAGTGGCCGCCACCCTGCAGCATGTTTCGAGCCCCTGTGCAGCTACGAGATAACAAGTGCGTTGGAAGCTAGGTTTTAATCATTGTTCGCTCGAAAGTGTACTGCCTAAGATAAATATTTTTGCGTCAATAAATGATTGCCGGTAAGTACGTCACAAAAGGAGGGCACATATAAGACATTACGGCACCGCTTGTCTTGATTTTATGTTTTGTTTTATTTCAACAAATCATGTACTTACATTTACAAAATTATGACGATTAATCATGATAACTTAGCTAAATACGCATTACACGTTACACGGTAGGTGGATTTTAAACTTTATTCCGGCTTCGGTTTCTTAATCGTCGTGTGGCGCGGGGTATCAGAAGCATTTTTGGTTTTGTTAGTTCGTTTTTTACATTTCTTTCTCTTGACTGGTTTTAGAATTTATTTTGAGCAATTACTTTTAATCACCCTATTTTAATGGCTATATAAATTAACTTTGCGATAATGCATGTTTGGGCTTATATAGGGTGTTCCATGGTTGGTGCTGAGAGGTACCCGACAAAGAATGCTGCCCAATGAAAGGTACGTATGGCTGATTTCTCTCGAAGCTGAGCAGGACCATTGCACGGCTCTAGCGCATGCCGCACGCTGCCGTGCTGCTCGCTAGCACTGCCGCGTAAAACACTGCCGAGTGCTACTTTTGAGAAAAACCAAACGCTGCTGCCGAAATCTTACACTTTCTTACCAAGTAATATATATAACAAACTCAATGGCCGAAATCTGAAAACATGACACACACTTCACGCATGCGCACTAAGCTAACTCGACAGCAGTCACTGGGCATGAAAGCATTGAGCCAACAGCTGTAGTGCTGCTCACTTGGTTCGCTTTATTTGATGGCCGCCAGTACAACGAGTGCCATAAAAGTTGTTGAAACCTCTGCCCGTTGACGACATAACACTTCAAACCAGGACGTTGACCC